>NC_034190.2:54873635-55531135 GCF_002021735.2 Oncorhynchus kisutch | reverse complement strand
TAGGTAACTGTCAATCTAAAGGAAACACTAGAGTTAAGGAAGGATACTGCGTATATTGGAAGCAGGCGCTTCCACACAGGTGCGGTTCCTGACTTAATTAAGCAATTAACATCTGATTAGGGCCATGTATAAAAATGCCCTGGTGCCCATTATTTTGGCTACCATGGCTAGAAAAAGAGGTGTCTCAAACTAGCATAGGGCTTTATAGGGTGTGTGTCTCAGTCACAGTCTCAGTCAACCCAATTGAACACATATGGGAGATTCTGGAGCGGCACCTGAGATAGCATTTTCTACCACCATCAACAAAACACCAAACAATGGAATTTCTCGTGGAGGGAATGGTGTCGCGCCCCTCTATGCCAAGGTGCATTGAAGCTGTTCTGGCGGCTTCTGGAGACACCCTATTAAGACACTTCATGTTGGTGCTCCCTTTATTTTGGCAGTTACCTGTCTGTTGACCTACCCAGCTGAATAAAGTTCCAACAAATAAAAAGATAATGAAAGTTGTGCTTGTCAGCCTGTGTAGCAGCTTAAATGCGAAGGCACAAGAACAAGCAAATAGCTGTTATCAAAGAATTCCACCATGTGGGCGGCCTCCGGAAAAGTTGTGGCGACCTTTCGCAGACTAAGGAAGGATTAATGGTAAATGGAAGTGGGCTGAGGAAGCCCTGTTGTTGAGCGGACACACACACGCTCTCTCTCTCTCCCCCCCCCCTCCACACACACTCTCATAGAAACTACACAAACACTTGGTTACTCAGACTCCAGTCTTTCTGACTGCTGATGTAAAATATTATCCAGAGGAAAGCTAAGGGAGAGTCTGCCAGGGTCCCACAGAGCAAGAGCAGGGAAACAAAAACAGGATGGGTCTCAGACGGACACACAGAACATTCTGGGCCAGAAATGGAGAAGTCGTTGAGAGTGACAATTTGGAAACGGTGTTCTTTCACTGTGTTGTACATAAACAGAGAGTCCACCTCCCTCCGCCCTGAACGAGGAAGAACAATATTTGGGCAATCTCTAAGGGTAACTGGGGTTTCATTTACAAACACTTTGAATCATCTGACCATCAGTGTTTTAGATCAGTATTTATGTTACAATCATGTAACTCGTTTTCTCCATTGTACTTACATAATAAATAGCAGGTGCAAAATACTGGCCAGTTTAATCACAGTGAAATTGATATTTACATAGATCTACAAAAAATATTTACAAAATAGACAGATTCTCAAATACGAAGCCTCAATCAGGTCTACCCTGCCAAACCAATGGACTCTCGGTTCGGCAGGTAGCCAAGTGGTTAGAGCGTTGGACTAGTAACTGAAATGGTTGCAAGATCAAATCCCTGAGCTGACAAGGTACAAATCTGTCATTCTGCCCCTGAACAAGGAATTTAACCCACTGTTCCTAGGCCGTCATTGAAAATAAGAATTTGTTCTTAACTGACTTGCCTAGTTAAATAAAGGTCAAACAAAATACATTTGGGGTACAGTCTGGTGACAGTCTCCCCACAGCTCACCTAACTGAGCTCGAACATAACTGAAGCACACCTGAAAAACGGGTACCTTTATATGAATTGCTCCTCCCTATGGAGCACGGATAAGTTTAACCAAAAACTGGAATCAACACAATGACAGGCATTTTCATTATACCCAAAATGTGCATATCCCTCCCTAATATACTGTATATTGTGAACATATGATTATGACACATGGTGAATTATCCTCATGTTGGCCAGTGGCTGTGTTTAGTTTCCTTCATTAACTTTGACTTAAATCAAATCATTTTGGGCTGCAATCAATACATATTATTTTCATAGACACAATTCCTCTTTGTCTGTCGACTAATATGCACGCAATGCCTCTCTCACGTAGGCTAGTCTCCAAGAAACAACCCCCCTGTTGGGTGTTTAGAATAGAAGACATTGTTCATCCAAGTTCCTGAAAAAGCTGGGAGTAAACTTGTTACATCATTTGGATGTGTAACATAACAAGCTTTGGTACTTCATTGCTTTGGTACTTCACACAAAAAAACATGATGCATAGTCATGGCAATACATGGATTCCCAGCAACTATGTACTATGTATGCCTACAACATGCTAACAGTTCATCCAGTTTTTGATCAAGTCAGACTGTTCATGACAAGGTTTGTGTGTGTCCTCCTGCAGCGGTGCAATCTCTGAACATTCTGAATGACCAGATTGCCCTTTTCATGGTGAACGGGCCCAAGGCGATGGCGGAGGAGGACCGTGCCTTTCTGCCCAGCGAGATGGAGACCCTAAAAACCTCCATGGCCCTGATGAGACGACTGATCATGGATTCCCAGGTAAAATAGGAACTCATGTACACACACACAAACACACACACGTGTTGTTTTTCTATCTTCGTGGGGACCTACAATTGATTTCCATTCAAAATCTTATTTTCCCTAACCCTAAGCCTAACTTTAACCTGTAACCCTAACCCAAACCCATAAGCCTACACCTAACTCCTAACCCTAACCCCTAACCCTTACCCTTAACCTAATTCAAAACCTAGGCTCACCTTCGAATATTGGCTGTAGTCCATCAGAAAGTAGGCCTAGGCTACATTATAGCATAGCCTAATGCTAAAATGATATTGCTTATCAAATTAAGGACATTTTGAAGGGGGAGAGAGAGACAGCTATTGTATTAGGCTACTAGAAACGTTGGTTATGTAATTATTATTATTATTACGGGATTCATTTTCCAAAACTGCCTCCTGTAATTATATATATTTTTTAAAGTTATTCAATTGAGTCTATGACGGAATGCTGGTGGTTTTATTCCAAGACGTGAAGGTATTTCAACATCATGTCTAGACAATAAAAGACTACAATGATCACTTGTGCTTGGCTGACAAATGTATAGTGGTCCCAATAGGTCTAATATTTATATTGAGGGAATGATCATAATCATTATTTTAGCGATCCATGTTAGATGTCCTTCCTAATGAAAAGGTCCCCCATCCTGCTGATGTGAGCTGCTGGACAGCACACTTGCACTTGATATGGATTTATGGATGACAAAATGACCTTGCCATTTCCAAAAATGAGCTCAGTGGGGAATGGGGATTCACTGCTTTGCGATCTGATGTGTTGCCTACATCCAGGGTTTCATTAAATAGGCCTAGGCACTACACTTATTAATAGCACATTTAATTAAACTGACGCCTTTGGCGATGTTCAACTTCTATTGATTGGCACAAAACTTTGCTTAAATTCACTGTGGTAGGTTAGGCCTAATATATAGGCTAGCATATAAATGGTAGATTAATATCCCAGGCTATGAATTTACTTCAAATTTACACATCTTTGTCTTCACTGTTCCATTTATTCGCAAGAATGGAACATCTCCGCTGCATCTCTCTCTTCCATCCTCTCTTCCATCCACAAAGTCGGTAGCAAAAAATCGTCTAGAATGTCATTGTAACCTGTAGCATCAAGATTTCCTGTCACTGAAACTAAGGGGCCTATCTCATGAAAAACATCTGCCAGACCCAGATTTGTCCGTTTGACTGCCAGATGGTGAAGCACGATTCACCACTCCAATGAACGCGTTTCCACTGCACCAGAGTCCAATGGAGGTGAGCTTTGCACCACTTCAGACGACGCTTGGCATTGTGTACGGTGATCTTAGGCTTGTGTGTGGCTACTCGGCCAGGGACACCCATTTCATGAAGCTCCTGATAAATAGTTATTGTGCTGACGTTGCTTCCATAGGCAGTTTGGAACTCTGTAGTGAGTGTTGGAACCGAGGACAGATGCTTTTTACACGCTATGCATTTCAGCACCCGGCGGTCCCATTCTGTGAGCTTGTGTGGCCCACCACTTCGCCTCTGAGAAGTTGTTGCTCCTAGATGTTTCCACTTCACAATAACAGCCCTTACAGTTGACCAGGGAAGCTCTAGAAGGGTTAGAAATTTGACAAATTGACTTGGTGGAATCCATAACACAAAACCACTGATGTCTCAAGAATTGATGGAGCATGTAATTGGCATGCTGATTGCAGGAATGTCCACCAGAGCTGTTGCCAGAGAATGAAATGTTAATTTCTCTACCACAAGCCACCACACAAAATTGTTTTAGAGAGTTTGGCAGTACGTCCAACCGGCCTCACAATCGCAGAGTGTATGGTGTTGTGTTGGCGAGTGGCTTTCTGATGTTAACGTTATGAACACAGTGCCCCATGATGGCGGTGGGGTTATGGTATGGGCAGGCATAAGTTACGGATACTGAACATAGTTGCATTTTATCGATGTCAATTTGAATGCACAGAGATACCGTGAGGAGATCCTGTGTCCCATTGTCGTGCCATTCATTCGCCTCCATCACCCCATGTTTCAAGATGAAAATGCTCGGCCCCATGTCGCAAGGATCTGTACACAATTCCTGAAAGCAAAAAATGTCACAGTTCCTTCATGGCCTACATATTCACCAGACATGTTTGGTGGTGGTGGTCACATCAGATTCTGACAGTTTTTTCTGATCAATACCCCTACCTTTTCTTTTAAAGGTGTTTGTGACCAACAGATGCATATCTGTATTCTCAGTCATGTGACATCCATAGATTAGGGCTTAATGACTTCATTTCAGTAGACTGATTTCCTTCTATGATCTGTAACTCAGTGAAATCGTACAAATTGTTGCGTTCATATTTTTGTTCCAACTTGTTCCAAGTACCTTGCTCTTGCTTGCTGGATATAAAATAGGCTACAGCATTCACAATGAACTGGCGGAGAAGTTTGAATGGCGAGAGTTTCTCTGGTGTGATGTTATCACATTGGCTGGTGTTAAAAAATGCAATAAATGTGAGTCCTCTGTTCTCCCTGTGCCCAATGTCTATGTTTACAATGAAATGTATTATGTCAGAATGCCCAATGTTATGTTTCTAATCAAATTCATGAATTAAGTTAGAACGTTATTCTATCAGTTTAATTTGCATAAACATTGTGATACGATGAAAGCTGTGAGGGTCATCGAATCAGGATCAAATCCTCTGATCTCCTTGAGCTCATTAATGATAGAATGTTCATAATTATAGATTGCTGAAAGGACAGTCTCTTTGGCAATGACAAGGAGTGGCAAGGAGAGGAAAGTTAGCTAAAGTTTGTGTCCAGTGGGTAGAGACTTTAGGGTTCACCATAGATTCACTAAGATTTAGGAGGAATTCAGACACACTCCTTCTTTGTAAACAAACAACCTGCCTTGTCATCTTTTTGCAGTGACATATGCACCCTCCTACTTCAAGAGGGCCTTAACGTTTACACGTTTACCAACAAAACCTCTTAACGGAAATCAAAGCAATCACTTTTTTCAATCACATTTCGTCCTGCACCTGTGCAAATTGTTAAGAGAACATAGATTGCCGTTGCAGAGTGGCCTTAATATGTGCTTCAGGGGAATTGTAAATATTGATGGGATGGTAAACTGTACAGGCGCGAGGACAAGGTTACATTTCATCCGTCAGTGTGTCGTCAATGTGTATTGGCCGTCATCATAGTTCACAGCTCTCGAGGCTAAGATGGATCTCTCTTGTTATTTACAAGATCATTTGGGGGTTCAAAGGTCATTATAAGACTGGTTGGCTCGAAGCATTAACACATATGCTAATTTATTTCTCTCTCCTCCCTGGTCTTCTCTGACAACATGAATCATTATTATCTGAGATTGGCTGAAGTGTCATGGCCAAGTGATTTTGCAGGGCATCAATCACTCCAGGGAAGGAAGGGAGAAATATGACTGTGAGAGTATTTGGGGGCCGGCAATAGAGGTTTGTCGATTGCCGGCATGGCGCCTTTGTTAAATTCGAATGAATTTGCCCAAAGACATTTACCCCGCCTTAACGGGCGTGTCAGATAAAGACGATGGAGACATGAGAGGAGAGCGCCGTTATCGCCCCCCTCCTGTCCTGCACTGTATCTCTCTCTCTCTCTCTCTCTCTCTCTCTCTCTCTCTCTCTCTCTCTCTCTCTCTCTCTCTCTCTCTCTCTCTCTCTCTCTCTCTCTCTCTCTGTCATTCATGCACATCATTTTCTGTGACCTTGAGGAAACTGTCATTCAGATGAGTGGAGGAGTGAGAGGAGGATTAGATAAAAGAGGGGTGAGGAAGAGGAGGCGTAGGAGGAGGAGATCTTACTGATGAGTGACTGGTGAGATGAGAAGGAGGAGGAGCAAATTACAGGCAAGGGTGAGATGAGGAGATGGAGGAACAGCAGGAGGAGGTTGAGATGAAAAACAGGGGTTAGATGAGCTGAAGTGAAGCGGCGATGTCAGGAGGCTGATGGAGCTAAATGTGCAGTTGAACTCTCACCATTAATGAAACCGTCTCTACCTGCGAGAGTGATTTGACGAAGACTGAGGGATAGGTGGAGTGACTGATATTATCAGAATTTCACCATGCCATATAGGGGTAATGTCGTAGGTGTACTGTATATGTGGTTCTGGATAACCCAGTTTAGGTCTGTATACATGCTGTTTTAGTTGTTGTTTGCCATTGAGAACCTTATTTGATAGTATGAGCTCCTGCATAGCATAGCATTGCAGCATATAGCAGACCACACTGTGCCATAGTGTACCACACCACACTTGCCCCAGCCCATGATTCTCTTTCCTTCTTCTCCTCACCCCCCTGGGAGTATGAGCATGTCAAGACAAGCCAACCCCAACGGTATGAAAGCATGCTGTTTGCAATAGATCACCAAAACTCTAAGTGAGAGCATCTGCTTTCACCTCTTCCTTGCTCCCCCATCTCTCTCTCGCTCTTCTTCCGTCTCTTCCTCTTTCTCTCTCTCTCTCTCTCTCTCTCTCTCTCTCTCTCTCTGAGGCTAAAAAGCGCATTTAATGTTCAAAGCCAGGAGAAAATCCACTTACACGCCAGCGGAGACGTGGGGTGACTATTGAGTGGCTGCTGGCTGATGCTGGAAGCTCTTTCTCTCTATCTCTGTCCCTTTCTCTCATCTGTCTCGCACGACTGAGACAGGTGGTCATTTCTCTCCCAGGGACTCCACCCTGGCTCCGGCTTCTTTCATTCCGTGTCAGACATAAGGGCCCTTCACTTCCTCTTTTTTCTCCTTCTTTTCATCCCACCGTCTCCTGGTATTTGGTCATGGCTGAGGTTCAACTGAATCGGTCAGGGATTGCTTTTACAACTAAACTTCTACCGTGATTTTTGTGTGGATACAATTCCATAAATGTTTAAAATTACCTGCCCAGGAGCAGATGGAATTACGCTTTTGGCAAAATACTTACAGAAATGTTACAGAAATGTTGAGTAATGTGCATTATCCCTGTAAAACTAAGTAGTTGCTGTACTGTTGATACTGTAGCTAGAGTAGTGTTTGGTTTCAATACAGTAGATGCCTCGGTATAAAGTGGGTATCATCAGTATTCACCCCCCCTTGAATTTTTTCACATCTTGCTTCATGACAAAGTGGGATTTCAATGAATTTAATTGTGATTTATTTGTCATTGATCTACACAAAATACTTCATAATTGTCACGCCCTGACCTTAGAGAGCCTGTTTATTTCTCTATTTGGTTAGGTCAGGGTGTGATTTGGGTGGGCATTCTAGTTTTCTATTTCTTTGTTGGCCGGGTATGGTTCCCAATCAGAGGCAGCTGTCTATCGTTGTCTCTGATTGGGAACTTAGGCAGCCTGTTTTCCACCTGAGTTTGTGGAATCTTGTTTTTGCACAGTTATTAGGTAGCCTGCAGAATGTTGTATTCGTTTGTTGTTTTGTTGGTGTTCATCTAAAAATAAAGAAAGATGTACACTTTCCACGCTGCGCTTTGGTCTCATTCCGACGACGGATGTTACAATAATGTCAAAGTGAAAAGAAAATTCGACAAATGTTAACACATTAATAAAAATGAAATAACTGAAATGTACTGTAGTTGTTACAAAAGTATTGACCAATTTTGGTTACACAAGCCTACATTAGTTCAGGTGTAAAATGTGGCTTAACAAATCACATAATAATACACTTGGACTGACTCTGTGTGAAACGAGGGGTGACATGATTTTTGACTACCCCTTCCTCTGTTCCCCATACATACAATTTCTGTTAGGTCCCTCAGTCAAGTATTGTATTTCAAGCACAGATTCAACCACAAAGACCAGAGAGCTTTTGAAAGCCTCAAAGAAGTTCAGTGATTGGTAGATGGGTAACAATAGCAAATCAGACATTGATCATCTCTTCAGGCATGGTCAAGTTAATAATTAATCTGTGGCTGATGTATTAAACCACCCAGACACAACAAAGATACAGTTATCCTTCTGAACTGAGCTGCAGGAAGGGAATGACATTTCTCAGGGATGTCACCATGAAGCCATTGGTAATTTTAAAACAGCTACAGAGTCCAATGGCTGTGAAGGGAGAAAACTGAGGATGGATCAACAACATTGTAGTTACTCCAAAACAATGATCTAAATGACAGAGTGAAAAGTATAATCAAAATATATGGAATCAAAATATTCCAAAACATGCATCCTTTATGCAGCAAGTCACTACAGTAATACTGGAAAAAAACATGGCAAAATAATGAACTTTTTGGCCTAAATGCAAAGCCTTATGTTTGGGTCAAATCCAACACAACACATCATTGTTTAACTGCCTCCTTATTTTCAAGCACGGTGGTGGCTGCATCATGGTATGGGCATTCTTGACATTGGCAAAGACTGGGGAGTTTTTCCGGAAAAAGAAAATGGGATGGAGCTAAGCACAGGCAAAATCCTAGAGGAAAACCTGCTTCAGTCTGCTTTACACCAGACACCAGGCACGTTAAGCAGGACAATAACCTCCAACACAAGGTCAAATCTACACTGGAGTTACTTACCAAGAAGACAATGAATGTTCCTTAGTGGCCAAGTGACAGTTTTGACATAAATCTGCTTGAAAATCTATGGCAAGCCTTGTTGAAAATTGCTGTGTGCCTTAATCCCCAAACCATCGCCAGAGATTGAAGAATTATTGCAAATATTGCACAATCCAGGTGTTCAAGCGCTTCGAGACTTACCCAAGAAGACTCACAGCTGTAATCGCTGCCAAAGGTGTATTGACTCAGGGGTTGAATACTTATCCAATCAAGCTATATTATTTCTCATTAATAATAACATGTATCGATTTTTTTCTTCCTCTTCGAAATGACAGATTATTTTGTGTAGCTCAATGACAAAATTGTAATGCAACAAAATGTTTTCAAAGATCCAAGGGGAGTGAATACCACTGTGGGTATCATTTGCCGGTATCATTAAGTATTATTACTGCACGTCCATTCAGCTTATAGTAAACAATTTCATTTCACTTTGATACTTCTAATGTATCTTAATTCACGAGTATGTAGTCGTATCATTTGGTTTTGTATACCGTTCTTCTGTTCTTGCTAACATACCTGCACCAACTTGTAATGGCACTAGCATGCAGAAACATCACATCTGTGACTAGAGCCAAGCCTGAGGACTCACACTAAATTATTTGGCTGCTCGGTCGTTCGCTACATACGTAAGTCTGAGACTGCCATCATAGAAACGTTTGTGTTGACGAGGGGCACGAAAGGCATTGTACAAAACAAAGTCATCAGTGATTGGATTGTCTCTAACCAATCAAAGTATCAAAGCCAATGACGAATTTTCAAACCGCCACTTTACCCACGTGTGTTCCGGCTTTTGCCCAACCCATCAGTCAGACGGCCCTGAATGTGTTCACATTCGGTGAAGGGTCAGGGAGGTGCTCAGATCCAGACTCACTGCGGAGAAGAAACTAACGTCCGTGGGCGTGGCTTAATGTTTGGCCGGAGCAAGAAATCTGGGTAGTCAGGCAAACTAGAGCCTGCTTCCCCCTGAACTGATCCTGTTCTTCCAAAGGTCCATCTGGCGAGCATCCTCCCGTCAAGCTGGAAAGACATGGGAAGTTGAGTCTTCGCCACCTCCCCTACGTCCCTTACCCTATTCCTTTTCCATGACTGACTGTGACTGCATTGGCTGAGCTGTCACTCAGCGAGAGGGGGAACGACAGGGGAGGTGTGGAGAGATGGAGAGAGGGAGGGACGGGGAAGGGGGGATAGGTGGGAGAGAGGAGAGGGGGAGAGCAGGAGTGAGGGTGACTTTGATACTCACAGCAGAGAGACACTGATGAAGGAGACTGTCCATCGCTCTGACCTCCACTCTGCTTTAATCATCAGAGCAACATTAGACACACCACCACAGAGGACTAGGCACACACACACACACACACACACACACACACACACACACACACACACACACACACACACACACACACACACACACACACACACACACACACACACACACAGAGAGAGAGAATGTCTGCTCTAGACTCCACCAACGCTTCTATTTCCTACGTAGACTGTCCTTGCGGTTATAGAGTATCCGGAGATATGGCATCACAGTCTTGTTTGGCAATTTATCAATCCCACTGAAATCTCAAATTGCCCGCCTGATGGTCATGGCAGTTTGAAAGTCATGGCAGTTTGTATCAGTGTGAGGCAGCATCCCTCCCTGCAGAGCCCTCCAATGTACTTCACTCTGAGTATCAACTCCTCCCCTCAGGCAGATTCTACATGGACCCTCCTCCCCTCAGGCAGACACTATAGGATCCCTCCTCCCCTCAGACAGACACTATAGGGTCCCTCCTCCCCTCAGGGAGACTCTACATGGCCCCTCATCCCCTCAGTCAGACACTATAGGGTCCCTCCTCCCCTCAGACAGAAGCTGTAGGGTCCCTCCTCCCCTCAGACAGACACTATAGGATCCTTCCTCCCCTCAGACAGATGCTGTAGGGTCCCTCCTCCCCTCAGGCAGACACTATAGGGTCCCTCCTCCCCTCAGGCAGACACTATAGGGTCCCTCCTCCCCTCAGACACATGCTGTAGAGTCCCTCCTCCCCTCAGGCAGATGCTATAGGGTCTCTACGTATAAGCTGAACAGGTATAAGTACTCCTTCATTCCCATGTCCATCAAATACCTAAACTGCTGTAAGTAAAGCAGAGCTGTGTTAGTACGCCACTGACAGAATTAGGGAATATGCTAAGTATTATATACAGTGGGGAGAACAATATTATATATATTTAATATATATATTTTATTTAATATATTTAGTATTTGATACACTGCCGATTTTGCAGGTTTTCCTACTTACAAAGCATGTAGAGGTCTGTAATTTTTATCATAGGTACACTTCAACTGTGAGAGACGGAATCTAAAACAAAAATCCAGAACATCACATTGTATGATTTTTAAGTAGTTAATTTGCATTTTATTGCATGACATAAGTATTTGATCACCTACCAACCAGTAAGAATTCCGGCTCTCACAGACCTGTTAGTTTTTCTTTAAGGATCCCTCCTGTTCTCCACTCATTACCTGTATTAACTACACCTGTTTGATCTCGTTACCTGTATAAAAGACACCTGTCCACACACTCAATCAAACAGACGCCAACTCTCCACAATGGCCAAGACCAGACAGCTGTGTAAGGACATCAGGGAT
The DNA here is from genome assembly GCF_002021735.2 of Oncorhynchus kisutch. Classification (NCBI taxonomy): domain Eukaryota; kingdom Metazoa; phylum Chordata; class Actinopteri; order Salmoniformes; family Salmonidae; genus Oncorhynchus; species Oncorhynchus kisutch. The sequence goes on along the minus strand of NC_034190.2, from coordinate 55,519,605 downwards.
AAAATTGTAGACCTGCACAAGGCTGGGATGGGCTACAGGACAATAGGCAAGCAGCTTGGTGAGAAGGCAACAATTGTTGGCGCAATTATTAGAAAAAGGAAGAAGTTCAAGATGACGGTCAATCACCCTCGGTCTGGGGCTCCATGCAAGATCTCACCTCTTGGGGCATCAATGATCATGAGTAAGGTGAGGGATCAGCCCAGAACTACACGACAGGACCTGGTCAATGACCTGAAGAGAGCTGGGACCACAGTCTCAAAGAAAACCATTTGTAACACACTACGCCGTCATGGATTAAAATCCTCAAGCCAGCGCATGTCCAGGCCCATCTGAAGTTTGCCAATGACCATCTGGATGATCCAGAGGAGGAATGGGAGAAGGTCATGTGGTCTGATGAGACAAAAATAGAGCTTTTTGGTCTAAACTCCACTCACCGTGTTTGGAAGAAGAAGAAGGATGAGTACAATCCCAAGAACACCATCCCAACCGTGAAGCATGGAGGTGGAAACATCATTCTTTGGGGATGCTTTTCTGCATAGGGGACAGGATGACTGCACCGTATTGAGGGGAGGATGGATGGGGCCATGTGTTGCGAGATCTTGGCCAACAACCTCCTTCCCTCAGTAAGAGCATTGAAGATGGGTCGTGGCTGGGTCTTCCAGCATGACAACGACCCGAAACACACAGCCAGGGCAACTAAGGAGTGGCTCCGTAAGAAGCATCTCAAGGTCCTGGAGTGGCCTAGCCAGTCTCCAGACCTGAACCCAATGAAAGTCCGTATTGCCCAGCGACAGCCCCGAAACCTGAAGGATCTGGAGAAGGTCTGTATGGAGGAGTGGGCCAAAATCCCTGCTGCAGTGCGTGCAAACCTGGTCAAGAACTACAGGAAACGTATGATCTCTGTAATTGCAAACAAAGGTTTTTGTACCAAATATTAAGTTCTGCTTTTCTGATGTATCAAATACTTATGTCATGCAATAAAATGCTAATTAATTACTTAAAAATCATACAATGTGATGTTCTGGATTTTTGTTTTAGATTCCGTCTCTCACAGGTGAAGTGTACCTATGATAAAAATGACAGACCTCTACATGCTTTGTAAGTAGGAAAACCTGCAAAATCGGCAGTGTATCAAATACTTCTTCTCCCCACTGTATGTAGCTATAGGGCTGTAGCAGTCATTCAATTTTGTCAGACGGTTATTGTCATGCAAAGACTGCTGGTCTCACGGTAATTGACCGTAAATGAACAGAAACACGTTTTGCATCTCCAGGTCTCCATGCATACATGCATACAAGCCGCTGATGGGACATCTACATTCTTATTTATTTTAGGCAGGTCTAAAGAAATGATGATATAAAGAACATATATTTCAGAAGAAGAGAATATGAGTTGACCTATGTTATCTGGCAATGCTACTTGCCATAGGCTGTTGCCTTCATTTAGCAGACAAGATATTCTCATAAGTCCTGTGCCAATATTTTATATTATATGATTTTATAGTCAAAAGGATATTTTTTCCATTCCAGATGGAGTGTGCATATGAAGTGGCTATGTTGAGCGTAAAAGTGATCATTTGAAACTGGTCCTGCATGCTAGATTTAGAGTTATTTGGCAACTTTAGTTGTGAATGACACAAACCTCAGAATGTCTTAGAAATCAAAACATATATGGGCTGCATGTTGCGATTACACTCTTAGAAAAAAAAGGTGCTTATCTAGAGCCAAAAAGGGTTCTTCAGCTGTCCCCATAAGAGAACCCTTGGAAGAAACGTTGTGTTATGCTTTGAGACAACATCCACAACAACCATGTTTTCCACTCAGTTTAAACCTGTTGTTGAACTTATTTCTTCAAATGTATCAATCACAGTGAGGTGAGTTTAAAAAGCACACACTGTTTTGATGATAACTGTTTGCATTGATGTCAGAGTAGTTAGAGGGTAATGTTTTGAGGACTTACTCCTGAAAAATGACCTGCAAATGTCCATCCTGAGTACTCCAATGAATATTTAATCACAATAGATAGACCAACTCCCCCATATATATTAGGTCGTTTGGAGCCATGCCCAGGGTCACAGAGCCAGCCAGGCCCGTCCAGGTCCCCTTGAGGCCTGAGGGAGGGCTGGTGTGGTGGCGGGGTGCCCCAGGGTGTCCTTGGATCAATCTGTCTCCCTTTCTCTCTCCTCAGCTGGCCCTCCTGAGGTCTCTTGTCACCCATGCATAATACATCAACCTGGTCCCATCTGCCCCTGCTGCCACCCCTCCCCCTATGGCCTATCAAAGCCCATCTCAAATCTGGCACAGTACTAATAGGGGTTGAATGGGGAAAAATTTGCCAGTTTGGCGCCGAGAAGAGAGTTGTGTTAATTTTTTCAGGGAATTGGATGCTGGCTGGGTCAGGCTCTCTAGACCAAATATTTTGGAATGTTTCCAAAACATGTAAGTTGATTTACCTTGAGTTATTGGTTTTGGAGTATAGTTTTCTGTTTGAAAACGCTTGCTCCTGTTAGGTGATGGTGAACGTGATTATGCCGGTGTCTGAGGATGTCCTAAAAATGTTCACAGTACATGTGTCTCTGTCAGTTGCTGGGCTCATACATAACATGAACAAAAGTATGTGGACACCTGCTCGCCGAACATCTCATTCCAAAATCATGGGCATTAATATGGAATTGGTCCCCCCTTTGCTGCTATAACAGCTCTTCTGGGAAGGCTTTCCACTAGATATTGGAACATTTCTGCAGGGACTTCCATTCAGCCACAAGAGAATTAGTGAGTTTGGGCACTGATGTTAGGCGTTTAGGCCTGGCTCGCAGTCAGCATTTCAATTTATCCCAAAGGTGTTTGATGGGGTTGAGGTCAGGGCTCTGTGCAGGCCAGTCAAGTTATTCCACACTAATCTCGACAAACTATTTCTGTATGGACCTCGCTTTGTGCACAGGGGCATTGTCAAGCTGAAACAAGAAAGGGCCTTCTCCAAACTGTTGCTACAAAGTTGGAAGCACAGAATCGTTTTCAATGTCATTTTATGCTGTAGTGTTATGATTTCCCTTCACTGGAACTAAGGGCCCATGAAAAACAGCCCCAGACCATTATTCCTCCTACAGCAAACCTTACAGTTGGCACTTGCATTCGGAAAGGTATACTATACACATTCCTGTCTTGCAGGATATCACACACAGAATGAACAGTATGGCGGGTGGCATTGTCATGCTGGAGGGTCATGTCAGGACGATCCTGCAGGAAGGGTACCACATGAGGGAGGAGGATGTCTTCCCTGTAATGCACAGCGTTGAGATTGTCTGCAATGACAAGCTGTGTCCGATGATGCTGTGACACACACCCCCAGACCATGACGTACCCTCCACCTCCAAAGCGATCCCGCTACAGAGTACAGGCCTCGGTGTAACGCTGATTTCTTCGACAATAAACGTGAATCCGACCATCACCCCTGGTGAGACAAAACTGCGACTTGTCAGGGAAGAGCACCTTTTGCCAGTTCTATCTGGTCCAGTGACAGTGGGTTTGTGCCCATAGGCAACGTTGTTGCCGGTGATGTCTGGTGAGGACCTGCCTTACAACAGGCCTACAAGCCCTCAGTCCAGCCCCTCTCAGCCTATTGCGGACAATCTGAGCACTGATTGAGGTGCGTTCCTGGTGTAACTCGGGCAGTTGTTGTTGCCATCCTGTACCTGTCCCGCAGGTCAGATTTTCGGATGTACCGATCCTGTGCAGGTGTTGTTACACGTGGTCTGCCACTACTGTGAGGATGATCAGCTGTCTGTCCTGTCTCCCTGTAGCGCTGTCTTAGGAATCTCACAGTACGGACATTGCAATTTATTGCCCTGGCCACATCTGCAGTCCTCATGCCTCCTTGCAGCATGCCTAAGACACGTTCACACAGATGAGCAGGGACCCTGGGCATCTTTTTTTTGGTGTTTTTCAGAGTCAGAAGAAAGGCCTCTTCAGTGTCCTACGTATTCATAACTGTGACCTTAATTGCCTACCGTCTGTAAGCTGTTAGTGTCTTAAAACAACCGTTCCACAGGTGCATGTTCATTAATCGTTTATGGTTCATTGAACAAGCATGGGACAAGCATGGGAAACAGTGTTTAAACCCTTTACAATTATTTTGTATTTTTACTAATTATCTTTGTAGGACCGAGTCCTGAAAAGGGCCCTTTCTTTTTTTGCCGAGTTTATGATAGAGAGCTTCTCTCAAAATCTACATGTGTCTAACTCATTGTAGATTTAGCTCCCAGTAAGCACATCCACGAGTCCCTTAACTTTTAGTACGAAGGTCATACCTTGTCTTTAGTTATTCAGCTGAGGTCACTAGTCAATAATAAATCGCCCCCCCAGGAGAGCCTATGCATTGAGTGTATAGTATTCCTACTCTTTTTCTGCGGTTTCCATAAATGTTTTGGGTCACACAGAAATTGAATTGTCCCCTGAAATACTGTACATCATATTATTTCTGGGAGCTGTCGGACTTGTCTGTTGGGAAGATTGAAGATGGCGGCGTATCTTGTAAGGAATACATTGAAAAAAAACGTAATTAATTGGATACGGTGGGGCTGGATCCTGCCTGCTGAGAAAAGAGCAGCTTTTGGAAAATCTCAGTTCCCCTGCCACGACCAATTGAGACACAATAATGTTCTGGAAATGGTTGTGTTCTGGTGGGAAATCGACTGTTGACATACTGTCATGTTCTATTCCACTTTAGAGACGCACGCAAAATAAAAATATACGGATGGGTATTATATTTCCAGAGTTGCTAGATTGTAAAAAGAATAATAATCTACTTCATTATGTAAGCCTACTGCTAATTTTAGTATAGAGATTTAATAAAAAAAACTAAAGTTCTGATTAAATCCTCATCACATTGTAAATATGTAAAAGGATAAGAGTTTAGCATAAATTTTTGCTTATTTTCATTGGTTTATTGCTCTAACTCAAGCCACTACTCTTTTCTAACATTTATAAAATACTATATTTTCCTATGATCTGCATCACAGATCCAAATGAGTGCATGATCCCCAAACAATCTCCCCAGGTTTCCTCTGTTGTCTCTCTGCTGCAGCATTGATTGACCCATTTGTCTTTAGCACACTGATTAATCAACAGGGGGGGATTAGTCCTACTGTAGCCATCTGTTTTATGACATGCATGAATTATGTTTTTCAATGCCTTGAATGGAGCCAATGGAGTAGTTTTTTTGTGTGGTCATAGTCTTGTGCGTTATGTGTGGATACATACAGTATGTATCCATAGGGGCAGTGCGGGGGCAATGTGTGTGTGTGTCCGTGTGTGTTTGTGTGTGCATGCATGTATGTGTGTGTGCGTGTGTGTGTGTGATTGGGCACGTGTGCGTGCCTGCGTCCGTGTGTATGTTTGTGTGCAAGTCCATGTGTGTGTGTATAAGAGGCTAATGTGCGGCTCATCAACACCAGTAAAGATCTCTGGCCGCGCTAGATCAATAAGCACTCCCAGCCTGTACAGGGGAAATACAGGGGACCTAGAACAGCCGAACACTCCCCCTATCCAAAGGGCCATCGCCACGAGGAATAACTGACAACTCATCTCCAACTAGCTCTTTGCTAGGAAAACTGAAAATGATTGGGCTATTGATTGGAAAGGGTGCGGGGGGCAGGTAGATGGGGGAGAGGTGTGGTGGAAAGTGATTGCGCAACCCTTGCACATCCACTCCCATTCCCCCACCCCTTTTTGACGCAGGCTGCAGCTGGCTGTGAGATGTGGATCCAGCCAACGTGGCCTCAACACTAGCGTTTGATAGTGTCATCATGGATCCACAGTGGGAGAGAGATAGTGCCTAAGTGACCCTGTGACCACTAGCGCCCACACTGATCCCAGAGCAGCGGTGGCGGAGGAGTAATAACTGAACACCCTCGTCTGACCCCCTTTCTGTTCCCCCAGGGGGCGGCCAAGATAAACGTATGCCCTTCAAGGTGAAACACTGGACTGAGGTCAATTTCCAGCGATCACAGGAGTAAAGCCATTTAACCAGGGGACAAACAGTTCCTGATTCTAGATCAGTAGGTTTCTCCGACCTGAAAACAGGTCTGGTCCCCTTAGGAGCATTTGGTTTGATTAGGTTTGATCTCTGAATCAGTCCTGTTTGATTTGGCTGTGAGTTGTTAGTTAAGCTGTTTTAGATGAAAAGGGATTATAATGAATAAGCTAATTACCAGATTCTGTTCATCCATTGGGGAAATCGGATATATGGTTTGTTAATGACCTTCTATGCAGGCTAAATATCTGTGGAGCCACAAACTCACACAACAACTATGCCAATGAAAAGCCTTTCAGAATGTCCTTGACTGCAGTAAAATTTTGGAGGACTGTACATTGCAGTACAGTATCTGTGATTCACCTGTGCTAGTTGATAAAAAAAAGGTATTGCCACTGCCAGAGTACACACACACACACACACACACACACACACACACACACACACACACACACACACACACACACACACACACACACACACACACACACACACACACACACACACACACACACACACACACACAGGGTGAGGGTTGTAAGACCCCTAATGATGATCAGTATGGAACACTCAGGATAGAATAGGCTGACCTTACTGAGGGCATTGGAGATAAGCGTTGCTAGGCAACCATCCTTTGACAGGCCCGTCACACACACCAAAGGTTTGTGTGTGTGATGGAATCAGTGTTTTTCAGTTTACCTGGATTGTGTGGTCTTCCACACTTGATTCTATGCTGTCCTATTAGAGATAAGTTAGTGTCCATTCTGTAGTCGCAACATCCCCTCATCCCTTATGTTGATTTTGTCAAAACACACTTCACTATCTCTATCCTTGGATCTGCCTCAAACAGTAAGAAATAACACTATCTGCAGTTACATTATACGTTTGCTCCAAACTACTGTGTGTAGTCAATGGAGGAGGTTCTGAAATGTTTCCTCAACTCTTAAGGTTCCTGGGAGAACTCTTGCCCGATAAAGAACATTTGAGCTAATGTCGCGCTCATGTGCTAGTCGGAACTAGTAAACTGACATTTTCGATTTTGCTAACTGGTTGAACGCAGCATGTGTGTAACTACAAGCAAGACGGACATTTCCGATTTTCCTACTATCCGAGTTGTGTTTTTACATCCACATTGATTGATGAATTAATCTTATGCTACTAAAAGTATTATTGGAATATTTACATATAATTTAAAAAAGCATTTTGAATGCAGGTTGTAATGGTGAGCCTATGGAATACTAAATACTGGGGATATCCAACAAATTCCAAATATTGGATATCTCCAGTCTGGCTGGATTCCAATAGGAAATATACATCACTTTGCAAACCAGCATAATGTGAGTTGCAGGCCTGATGTCACCTGTAAACTACAAATTTCAGGCCACTGTACATGTATTGTATTGTCTTCAATCATTGACGTCCACAGGACTGAAAATGAATGCAACAATCATCTCTCTGTCACTAGTAAACACAGTCATGGGTTGTACTGGTGACTCTGAAATTCACTCAACAGGCACCCTGGGAAATATGCAAATACTGCTTAAAACCCTACAGCAGGGCTATTCATTTCAGGTCCTGGAGGGCCGAATCAGTTCTGGTTTAGGATTTTTTAATGGCTCTTCAAAGAACCATACGTTTCTTTTAGAGACCCTAAAATGGTACCCCCATGACATCGCTCTCAAGAACCCTATTTGGTTCCAATTTGCACCTTTATTTTTAAGAGTGTACCAATCCCAGTTCATAGGCCCTCATGCTAGTTCACCTGTCTTCTTGGTCTTGATCACAGTCCAATCAATGCTTGGTCACAGACCAATCAATGCTTGGGATCAGAGGCAATGCTCTGTTCTCCTGGAGACAGTCACAGCAGCTAAGTGATCTCCTAATGCAGGAAGGGATAGTGTGTGGCAGGGTTGGGATCAATTCCAATTTAATTTGAAATTCCAATCCAGTAAATTAAACTAGGCAAGTCAGTTAAGAACAAATTCTTATTTACAATGACGGCCTAGGAACAATGGGTTAACTGCCTTGTTCAGGGGCAGAACGGCAGGTTTTTACCTTGTCAGCTTGGGGATTCGATTTAGCAACCTTTCGGTTACTGGCCCATCACTCTAACCACTAGGCTACCAGCCGCCCCGCTCTTGAATTCAATCATGAATTGGAAAATGCACATTGAATTCAATTCAAATTTCAACAATCTCTAAATTATGGAATTGGACCGTGTTGACTGTTTGAATTGAATTGCGAGTGTAAATGTACATGTATTTGGAATTGAATTGGAATTCAATATTTGTTCATTTCTCAATGAATTAAATTAACTCACTTAGTAAGAAAAATGCACTCTGCGGTATTTGTTTAATCTTATATTTATATATTTTGGAGTATAGCTAGGCTATCTGAACAGTGACATGATCAGCCTGAAAGCCTGAGGGAATTTAATTCGAATTGGAATTTGGGGAATTGTTGGGGATAATATTAAATTGGGAATTTCATTCTTGGAATTGACCTAACATTGGAATTGAGAATAATTTAATAATCTCTGAATTCAAAGACCGACCTGGAATTTGTATTGAATTAATTGGAATTTACAGGGAGAGGGAATTGAACCCCAACCCTGGTGTGCAGCCACTGATGTAGGCATTCACAGCATTGCCTGATCACACATCAGTTCGATAAAATGGCTTCATAATCTCACATGTTTATCTATTGATAAGGTCCAAGGGAAAAACATCAGTCGAGGGGGACGTACACCTTGGGGCGTTGTGTGTGTGGGGTGTGTGTGTGAGTCCATGTGTGTGTGTGTGTGTGTGTGTTACTATGGAAACAGAGCATCAGAAGACGGTCCAGATAGCACTGTGTGCCGATACAGTACAAATGTACACACAGCATGGTGATAGCCGCAGGACTCCTACTTACTCTACTCTACTTCTACCTCATCTACATTTCTGTTTCCTTTCTCTCTCCTCTTGATTTGGCTTTGATTTCTCCCCATATTACCTGGCTGAGCCAGTTCTCTCTTCAGATCAAAGATTCTGCTCTCAATTTTGGGACAGGTGTCATAGATGTGAGTGTGAGGGTGTCTGTGACTCCTACTCAGATGTATGCTTTGCCAGTTTGACGTCAACATTGTTTACTGGAGATGAATCCTGTGGCCCTAAGCTGTGGCTCTGTGAAGAGAATAAACACACTGGTACACATTTCACCTTTATTTAACCAGGTAAGCTAGTTGAGAACAAGTTCTCATTTGCAACTGCGACCTGGCCAAGATAAAGCATAGCAGTTCGACACATACAACAACACAGAGTTACACATGGAATGAACAAAACATACAGTCAATAATACAGTAGGAAAAAAGAAAACAAAGTATATATACAGTGAGTGCAAATAAGGTCAAATAAGGGAGTTAAGGCAATAAATAGGCCATGGTGGCGAAGTAATTACAATATGGCAATTAAACACTGGAATGGTAGATGTACAAAAGATGGATGTGAAAGTAGAGATGCTGTGGTGCAAAAGGAGCAAAATAAATAAATACAGTATGGGAATGAGGTAGATAGATAGGCTGTATACAGATGGGCTATAAACAGGTGCAGTGATCTGTGAGCTGCTCTGACAGCTGGTTCTTAAAGCTAGTGAGGGAGATGGGAATCTCCAGCTTCAGTGATTTTTGCAGTTTGTTCCAGTCAGTGGCAGCAGAGAACTGGAAGGAAAGGCGACCAAAGGAGGAATTGGCTTTGGGGGTGACCAGTGAGATATACCTGCTGGAGCGTGTGCTACGAGTGGGTGCTTCTATGGTGGCCAGTGAGCTGAGATAGGACGGGACTTTACCTAGCAGAGAATTTAAGATAACCTGTAGCCAGTGGGTTTGGCGATGAGTATGAAGCGAGGGCCAGCCAACGAGAGCGTACAGGTCGCAGTGGTGGGTAGTATATGGGGCTTTGGTGACAAAACGGATGGCACTGTGATAGACTACATCCAGTTTGCTGAGTAGAGTGTTGGAGGCTATTTCATAGATGACATCGCTGAAGTCAAGGATCGGTAGGATGGTCAGTTTTACGAGGGTATGTTTGGCAGCATGACTGAAGGAAGCTTTGTTGCAAAATAGGAAGCCGATTCTAGATTTAATTTTTGATTGGAGATGCTTTATGTGAGTCTGGAAGGAGAGTTTACAGACTAGGTATTTGTAGTTATCCACGTATTCTAAGTCAGAGCCGTCCAGAGTAGTGATGCTGGATGGGCGGGCAGGTGCGGGCAATGATCGGTTGAATAGCATGCATTTAGTTTTATTTGCGTTTAAGAGCAGTTGGAGGCCATGGAAGGAGAGTTGTATGGCATTGAAGCTCGTCTGGAGGTTAGTTAACACAAAGAAGGGCCAGAAGTATACAGAATGGTGTCGTCTGCGTAGAGGTCTGCGTAGAGGTGGATTAGAGAATCACCAGCAGCAAGAGCGACATCATTGATGTATACAGAGAAGAGAGTCAGCCCGAGAATTGAACCCTGTGGCACCCCCATAGAGACTGCCAGAGGTCCGGACAACAGGCCCTCCGATTCGACACACTGAGCTCTATCAGAGAAGTAGTTGGTGAACCAGGCGAGGCAATCATTTGAGAAACCAAGGCTGTTGAGTCTGCCAATAAGAATGTGGTGATTGACAGTGTCGAAAGCCTTGGCCAGGTCGATGAATACAGCTGCACAGTAATGTCTCTTATCGATGGCGGTTATGATATCGTTAAGGACCTTGAGCGTGGCTGAGGTGCACCCATGACCAGCTCGGGAACCAGATTGCATATCGGAGAAGGTACGATGATATTCAAAATGGTCAGTAATCTGTTTGTTAACTTGGCTTTCGAAGACCTTAGAGATGCATGGTAGGATAGATATAGGTCTGTAGCAGTTCTGGTCTAGAGTGTCTCCACCTTTGAAAAGGTGGATGACCGCGGCAGCTTTCCAATCTTTGGGAATCTCAGACGATACAAAAGAGAGATTGAACAGGCTAGTAATAGGGGTTGCAACAATTTCGGCAGATAATTTAAGAAAGAGAGCGTCCAGATTGTCTAGCCCGGATCATTTGTAGGGGTCCAGATTTTGCAGCTCTTCCAGAACATCAACTATCTGGATATGGGTGAAGGAGAAATAGTGGGGGCTTGGGCAGGTTGCTGTGGAGGGTGCCGGGCAGTTGACCGGGGTAGGGGTAGCCAGGTGGAAAGCATGTCCAGCCGTAGAGAAATGCTTATTGAAATTCTCAATTATAGTGGATTTGTCTGTTGTAACAGTGTTTCCCAACCTCAGAGCAGTGGGTAGCTGGGATGAGGTGCTCTTATTCTCCATGGACTTTAGTGTCCCAGAACGTTTTTGAGTTTATTCTGCAGGATGCAAATTTCTGTTTAAAAAATCTAGCCTTAGCTTCTAGTCCCAATGGAAAAATAAGGTGTGTGTGTGTGTGTATGTGTGTGTGTATGTATGTGTGTGTGTATGTATGTGTGTGTGTGTGTGTGTGTGTGAGAGACAAATTCAGTTGGGAGAGCTGTTATCCAGTTAGCAATCAGCACTTGGGAGGCAGGAGGCCCTCCAGAGTGATCTTCATTGCCCATCGGCCTCACTTGTGTGGCGTTCGTGATAGTCATGAGGCAGTCGTGCTCCTGACGCTGACGTGCCGTTTCCCAAACACAGCCCATCCGCCCTTCTCCCGACCAGCGACACTACACTCAGAAAAATGGGTGTCCTGTTAGGATAACCTTTTTTTGGTTCCAGGTACAACCCTTTTGGGTTCCATGTAGATCCCTCTGTGAAAAGGGTTCTACATGGAACCCCAAAGCATTCTACCTGGAACCAAAAAGGGTTCCTCAAAGAGTTCTTCTATGTGAGCAGCCGAAGAACCCTTTTAGGTTCTAGATAGCACCTTTTACAGTTGCCAGTCGGATGCAAGACATTTTTTCACTGTCAAACCAGCAGCCTGCCTGTTCCCTGTCTGTAACGGCCCTCGTCGGTGGAATAAGGTGAGATTTTTAATATAATCAAAACTGAACACTAAACAAAATAACAACTAGGAAGAATGAACAAACGAAACAGTCCTGTCTAGTGATGAACCACAAAACAGAAAATAAACACCCACAAAACACAGGTGGAAAAAGGCTACCTAAGTATGATTCTCAATCAGAGACAACTAACGACACCTGCCTCTGATTGAGAACCATACAAGGCCAAACTCAAAAACAAACATAGAAAAACAAACATAGACTGCCCACCCCAACTCACCATACTAAAACAAAGACAAAACAAAGGAACTAAGGTCAGAACGTGACACTGTCGCTACCTATTTGATATATATTCATTGATTTTCATAATTTTAAATACATTGGATGACATGTTAATTTGAAAAATGGTTTGTGGAAAATTATGTGGATAGGAGTGAGGTATAGCACAGCAAATATACTGTGTGTTCCAATTGTCCCAATTATCTCTTATTCATCCCAAAGTGTGCACTTCCCTTCACTGACTCCCACTAGCACATGCTTCCACCAATCCAATTATTTTAGATCTTTGAGATGTAGAAAGGACTTCATAAGAAATAAAATATTACTGGGATGGAACCATGGGTCCTGTACGAATACGGAATACCTGCATCCTCCCTTACTTATTTCATTGAGATTATCACAGATCTGTAAGAGATTAGATAATTGGAAACAAGGCTACCAGCCTATCATTTTCACCAATTCAACCCATCTATGATAACTTCATGGAGATAAGCCTAGGAAGGATGCATTTCTTCAGGGTTCTGCTGTCTCCCTCTCTGCCCCCTCGCTGTGCTCCCTAAGTGTCTGCACAGCGGGCGTCACACCACCACAGGTGGTCAAGACAAGTCCTCTTCCTCCAGGGGAGTGTGTGAACCACCGTGAGTTTTGGCAGTTGCAGATTCTGGCTGGAGGAGGGAAGTTATATGATTTGGAATTTCCATGTTTTGTTATTTCCGCCTTCTGAACTCATCACTTGGATTTCAGTTTCATTAATGGTGCAGAGGCAAAATGACTTTTTCCACTTATCTGATGTTCTAGAAGAGACTAGCCACTTTCAAAAAAAATACACAATAGACCCTGTTTAGCCGGCAGCTGCTCATTTCATAGGCAGCTTGCTTCACGGCGGGGGGATAATAATGCAGGGGATTGCTTCAGACTTTCTGTTCATCAAATGTTGATACAATTTTAATTTGACTGTGTTTGTAACTGGGCGATTGAACGAGGTGAGGGCACTTGCTCTCGACACGTGCCATCTCTGTCAACAGAGCAAGATGGTATGGCGGGAAACTGCAAATAACCCGACCCCTCTTATAATCCATTCTTTGACTGGCTGCAGGGCTTCTCTCCTGAATGAGGTTAAAAATAATCAATAGGACCGACGAGAAGTTAACAGTCCTTTAATTACTAAGCCTGGGCATTTTAATGAAAAAATTATAATTAGACCTTGAATTATCTTAAGAATCATTAGCATTTCAGCTGAATGAGAATCGAGGACACTTCTTGATTTGAAGAGTTGTCAGGGGTTTATCCATCCTCTGCCATTGTGAAGAGGCTAATTGGGTACTGTAAAAGGCCTGAGATAAGAGAATCAACATCTAGTAGTTGTTGGCTTTTGTTGTTAGATCATTATGCATTATATTACTTTTAATTATCCCATGTATAGTGGGTTAAATATTTTCGAGTTTTTTGCATTCTTAACACGGAACAATAAAAGTATAATAATAATGTTCTCTGAGCCACATTTGATGTTCTTAAGCCAGATATTTCCATATTAGTGTTCACTATAAATAAAGAAATGGTCTATTTGAAGGATCAGTACAGTACATATTTATGGAATGTGTTCCTTTTATTTCCAGGCTTCAAAAGCATTCTCTAAATCCATTCACAACTGCCTTTATTGTGGTATAATCCAACATGGGGAACACTGTGTGCCTTCAAACCCCTGTGTTAGCACCATTTCTGCACACTCTAAGCATTTTGAGTTGACTAAATCTTGGGGAATATACTCAATTACTGTTTCATTCCTCTCAACGCCCTGAATGCACACTTGACACACTCAAAGTATTTCTACTACAGATTGATGAAGTTAATTGAATCTGTGTGGCTCTTTTCCTTGATTCATCGAATCATCGACGAGAAAAGCTACCACTTCACACTGAGGTCCATTCCTCTTAGGGAACCCTCCCCTGTTTTGCTGCCAAATCTGTTGTGTCATAAGCAAGTTTATATCTTTGCACGCACACACACACTAGGGCACATACACACAAACACACACGTATGGTTGGTTGTAAGACACTTTAATGCTATGGTGTTTTTATGAAGGTTTTATGTCAGGGGGTTACAGCCAGTACAGACAGTTATCACTAGAAACCTGCTAGATCCTAAAGATTGTTCAGTCATGGGTGTTTCTCAAAATGCATATTACTTTGTTTCCGAGCAAATTGGAGGGTCGGAGTATGATTCCAAATCAAATGCTCAACGGAGCACGGAGGACACTTCTTGAATGCGTACTCCGATTGTACATATGTTGAAGCGTGCATCGATGCAGGCTTCAACGGAAAGTTTGCACAGAAATATGACGCAACCACGTAAAAAACTACGCACAAATTCTTGAAAACAATGGCGGACATTATCTGAGCTGAAGCGAGAGAAAAAACACTCTGACTTCGGAATGAAATGTTGCCTATTCACATCTCATATGTTGCCTGACTACAGTATTTTATCTTGATACGTAATAAATATGTGTTGTGTTAATTTGGGCATGTTTACCTACCTACAATACCCACTGTAGTGTGTGTAGATCACAAGCCCATAGTAAGTCAATTGGACTACCCGGCTAGCTACTATTGTTAGAGAATTGTTAGCTAGCTGGCTACCCATGAAGAATTGACATCACCTTGCATAACATTATTTTGAAGTCATTTTTGCCTGTTTAACTATCTGGTTAGCTACATTATTACAATTTCCTTTTAGCTATCTGATTGTTATGAAGTAAAACGTTTGCATTGTGTATATCTTGTTTCGTCTCTATTGTTGCCATTGTCCTGGCTGGAAGAAGGTTCAGTGAATGGGAAGATGCAGTGTGAGGTAATACAGTAGAGGGAGTGCTTCTCAAATGTAATGTTTTATGCGTTCTCCACACTCTCGTCCTCACAAGAAAGCACTCAAGAGAACATCCAGAATGCACTCAGAGCATGAGAGTGTGGAGCATGGTAGTATACATATGAGAAACACCCGTTAAATGCTAAGACTTAATTTACCTGATTTAAGCACTTTGCTCCTATAAGGATTATATGTCATTGATGATGTGGTCCATCTCACTCGATTTGGGGCAAGTTTTTTTCAGGTCGCACCAGGTCATACCAGGTTGACTGGTGAGGCAGACAGCTAATTCTACTGTGTTGCTTAGCCTCAAATGCACAATGACATTCACAGCTACAAGGCTACATAGGCAGTCAAGCCCATTTCTTAATATCAAAATAGATAAGTAAACACCCTCACAAACACCTTATCCTGTCTTTTTTGAACAAGGTCTTATACTTGTTCACTTTTAGCTCCTCTTTTCTCCCTCCCTGTGTTTTTTTGGGGGAGACATTATGCCAATGTCATGGCTAACGTAGAGTGACATTAGACACATCTTTGATCTCCATCATTGATTACTGATGGTTGGACGAGACGAGGGTTAGATATCCTTCTGGTTAAATATCCAAGTAAATGGGATTAGGGTGCCGGTCGTACGCGAGGCCTACTTAGCCCCCGCTGTGAGAAAATGCACACAGGGGAGGAAGCAGCTGAAACGCTAAAAGATAACATTGCTTTGGCTCCCTTCACAACCCTCATCAACCAAGAGCAGATCAGATTTTATTCCATTCCATACACCCACTAATTCTTTTTGAAATGGCTTATAAATGGCTTATACCTGGGCGGAGGAGCTGATTGACTTAGAGGCGTTCTGTCAAGAGTTCAAATTGATTTCCGAGACCCCGGGTTAAACAATTAGTGCATGGACTATCTTTAGACTTAGGCCGGAAGCATTACACCAGAAACAGATATTACCGAAATCTAGATCAAGAGATGCTGAGCAAAATGTGTTGGCAAGAATGAGTATTGGCTCGAATAGTTAAATTGGATGAGCAGTGTTATTATGGCATCATTTTGTTGTAACTGGTCCTGCCTTATTCCTCCTTTTTCATCCTCCCTATTCTAACATTTGAAACATTTGACTCTGTACATGACCATGTTTGGACAGTCATATGTCCATTGAAGGTGTGTCAAAGTTACTTGGAGTTGGTGTCAGAGTCACTTGGAATTGGTGTCAGACACTATACTATACTTGTCACGTCCTGACCTTAGTTCCTTTTTTATGTCTCTGTTTTAGTTTGGTCAGGGTGTGAGTTGGGGTGGGCATTCTATGTTTTGTTCTGTATGTTTATATTTCTATGTGTTGGGCCTGGTATGGTTCACAATCAGAGGCAGCTGTCAATCGTTGTCTCTGATTGAGAACCATACTTAGGCAGCCTGTTTTCCCACTGATTTGTGGGTAGTTATTTTCTGTTTAGTGTTTTTGTTGCACCTTTACTGAACTGTTTAGTTTTGGTGATGTTTTCTCCTTTGTTATTTTTGTGTTCGGTTTAATAAATATAACATGAACACTTACCACGCTGCGCATTGGTCCGATCCATCCTATTCCTCATCAGAAGAGAAAGACAATCGTTCACAATACTGGTGAATAGTGCCAGAAGTAAAAAACAAAACATCATAGGATTTAGACTCTTAAGACCAATTTCTAGCACTAGATTTACTGGTAATTACTGATCATATGTTTACATTATTTAATTGATTCATTTCCCACCATTTTTAAGTCAGAACACAAAAAACTAGACAGTGGTCGGATGCGTCATTACAATCCATTTTGTCAGCTCTTTGCCACGCCAAAGGGGCGGTCCTTAGAAAAGCAGCTCTTTAAGTTGACTCGCTTACAATACAGACATGCCACATACATCATTGGGTTCCTACCGAACGAACAGGCAGTTCTAAATATCTAACTTTCATAGCTGTACAATAAAGATGGCAAACTACACACTACCTTAAACCTTAAAGAAGTAATTTTGTGTGGAAAGTCCCATTTTTTTTTTAACATCTGAGACGAAAAAACACTCTTTTAAAAAGTGCACATCCCCTTGTCGATAGGGTGGAGATACACTGTTTAAATGACCAAAATGTTGATTAAGACATTAACAAATGTCACAAATTTTGATCATCACTAATATGATATGTTGGGTAAAGTAATAAAGAAGATGACATATTTGGAGAATTCCTAAAACGGATTATAAAGTATGAAAATGGTTGTTGATTCACATGTCATGATTTCAATAAGATATCATATTTCTATATGTTTTATAACACTTTTATTGTGTACTAGATCATAATGGGTTGGAAAGTTTTTTTTCTCTCAGACATAGGCCATAGCTTTCATAGCTTTCTGGGCAGGTCATATCTTTCTGGGCCCATAGCAGGTCATATCTTTCTGGGCCCATAGCAGGTCATAGCTTTCTGGGCCATAGCAGGTCATATCTTTCTGGGCCATAGCTTTCATAGCTTTCTGGGCCATAGCAGGTCATATCTTTCTGGGCCCATAGCAGGTCATATCTTTCTGGGCCCATAGCAGGTCATATCTTTCTGGGCCCATAGCAGGTCATAGCTTTCTGGGCCATAGCAGGTCATATCTTTCTGGGCCCATAGCAGGTCATATCTTTCTGGGCCCATAGCAGGTCATATCTTTCTGGGCCCACAGCAGGTCATATCTTTCTGGGCCCATAGCAGGTCATATCTTTCTGGGCCCATAGCAGGTCATAGCTTTCTGGGCCACAGCAGGTCATATCTTTCTGGGCCCATAGCAGGTCATATCTTTCTGGGCCCATAGCAGGTCATATCTTTCTGGGCCCATAGCAGGTCATATCTTTCTGGGCCCATAGCAGGTCATATCTTTCTGGGCCATAGCAGGTCATATCTTTCTGGGCCCATAGCAGGTCATATCTTTCTGGGCCCATAGCCTTCTTGCTAGATTGATGAATACAGCCAAAGGAAAGCTGTCAAGCGCACACTTATTAGGTGAAGCAGACACTTATGAGGGGAAGCCATCAGTCTGATTAAGGCACTCAGGATTTTAGCGTAGCGGCGGCTACAAAGAGGATGGCCTACTCATGTGTATGGTCCTCGATAGCAGTGCCACTACTGTGGAGAAGTGTAATGTTATTGAAGAGGACTGCTTTAAAATCTTGATAGGGTTCAAGTCATTTTGATTTGTTCTGCCATAACTATCTGTTGAATAAAAAGCTATCATATATTTGAGCCTTTTCAGAATGATAAACAAAATTCTGAAGTTCTGACACACTATGAAAGCAAGATCTGAAGTTGCAATATTTCCAGGTGATTGTGTAATAAATGTACACAAATGTTGTCATTTTGTATTGCTTGTCCCTTGTGTTGTTGTACTGTATGTAAGTTGCTAGCCAATGACCCGGTGTAACGGTTCTCTTTTGGTGAAGGAGAGTCGGACCAAAATGTGGCGTGTAGATTGCGATCCATGTTTAATCAACAAACGTAAAACACGAATCAATACAAAAACTACAAAAAACAACAAACGTGGAAACGTAACGAAAACCGAAACAGCCCTATCTGGTGAAACCACAGCGACAGGAACAAGGACACTAAGGACAATCACCCACGACACACTCAAAGAATATGGCTGCCTAAATATGGTTCCCAATCAGAGACAACGATAAACACCTGCCTCTGATTGAGAACCACTTCAGACAGCAATAGACCTAACTAGAACACCCCACTAAGCTACAATCCCAATACCTACACACCACATACAAAAACCCATGCCACACCCTGGCCTGACCAAATAAATGAAGATAAACACAAAATACATCGACCAGGGCGTTTTTCTTTGTCACACGTGTATGAATATTCATTATCGTTATCATCATTGTCATTATCATATACACTTCCGGCACCATCATTTGACATTAAACCAGAGCCATATATAATCTCTATCCATGGCTCTGCGTTATACAGTATAATACATGTACAGCTGTGAATCATGCTTTACTAGGAGGGTTGGTGGAGAGGAGGAATGTGCTAAGGGGTTATTCACCCTCTTTTCCTAGCCGGGTCCAGCTGTGAGCCTTCTCTCTGATGGCAGCTCAGCTTAATGATGGCCATTTCCTTGCCTCCTGTGCATAATTATCCAGCACCATCATGTCCAGACCTAACCCTGCTTCTTGTCCCTGATTTCTGGAATACCAGCATTATTACCCCAGTCTGTCTTGGTTAACCTCTCACACTCAATTTAAGGAATCTTACTTTACCAACCACTCACAAAAAGGATAAATTATGAAGTTTATGTGTGCCTTTCACCTTTAATTTGAAACACATTAACGTATTCCTATTTCCTTTATAAGTTGCATGAAAGGATACTTTGAGATTTTGGCAGTGAGGCTCTTTGTTTACTTCCCCAGTGTCAGATGAACTCGTTGATACCATTTTTCTGACTTTATATATACCCATAGCATATATACCCATAGCATATACCCATAGATTTTCAGTCATTGCTCTAACACTAGTTAGCAGTGGCTCGCGAAACTACCTATAACTTCCTTCATACTGGACACAGAGACATACAAATGGTATCCACAAGTTCATCATTCTGGCCTCATTGCCAAAATGTTGAATTATCCCTTCAACAGTAAAAGCCCCCTGCCTGTTTGGTTGCAGTGGCCATTAGGACCGAATCAGAGTGTAGAATGACCATGCCCTCCCCTGAAGTCACCAATGCATTCGCCCACACATCTTTCAAGGCACCGTAGTTGTAATTTGGGATGTTAAAATATTTGATTACCCTGCTGAAGAACATCAGTTGCTATAATCATTAAACGCATTTAAAGAAAAAGCCCTTTAACTCAGACGCTACCATGCATATCAAAGCCATTTTTGCCCATCAGCATTTTAGACTTAATGGGTCTTGGCTTTTTCAATAATGGCATAAGCATTATCTTCTCTGACTCAGTAAATTCAGACTGTCCTTACATACATTTTTACAAAATGCAAAATGTGTTCAATCTCTCCGTCACTCTTTTTCACTTTCTCTTCGAGGGTCATCAGAGCTTGTTTTTTTCTGCTGACTCGCATGGCTGTCTTTCAATTTAGCGTCTTCTGATAACTCAGCCTCCTCCAATAGATAAATATTAAATTATAATAAATTACTCTCACTTTCTCGGCAGGCAATTGTATCCTCTCCCCCAGAGGCATTTAGTGTCAGCTAAACAAGGACTGCCACTATCTGTAATGAGGACTGGAAAAAGCCACCCGCTTCCTGTGAACTCTTTAAATGACTGTCCTTCGCATTATCAATATTAACCAACCAGCTGTCTCTTTAGGATAACTGGCCATTATTCAGATTTGTTCCTCATTCCGCAAGTGGCCTCACAGCTAACGGCACCACATTTTTCCTATCTGCGTTAATCAATATTATCCACCAATAACCTGCAGAATGGAATACGAGCTTGACATTTTTTCAATGCAGAGTGACTCATAAGATGTTTGACTCCGACTTTTTTTTTGAAAAGGACAAAAAGTCCTTTTCATGTTTGTTTTTAGCACGGAGACAGATCCAAGGTTCCGGGGAAGGTTGTAATCTCATAAGCCTGTTTCACTTTGAAACGTTATTAGCGTAACATGATTTGGATGGCATAGCTAGTGGGTGGGTTTGATTGCTGTTTTAAGCTCTCCCTGTAACAGTGTGTATTCAGGTAATGGACTCAGGGGTAGGCTAATATCTGTGAATCGGGAAATGTGATAGCTAGCTAGTTTGTTAGCTAGTTAGCTTATATCTAGCTCCACATCGATAGCTCTCGGCTTGGTGTACACAACAGTGGGAGGAAGTCAATTTCTATCAATCTACTTCATTGCCATGTATGGATTTAGTCGTTTTCCCTATAATTTCCCCACATATTCCATCACCATTTTGAAATTAACTGTTGACCATCATATCATAGCGACCTTAGTTCAACACCTACCGACCCAGAGGTTTGGTGTAACAGACAGTTACAGGGACCCAGGTTTGTGTCCTGGTCTGGCTACCCCAATGACTGAATATGAATGGACAAAGCCATCGATCATGTGACACCATTCATTCCTATGTGAAGACTCAATAGCGCATTTGAAGCCAAGGAAATCGGTTAAGATGGCAACTCATGGAGACATAACATGTGCAGTTTGAGCTTCTCCGGGAAGTGACATTGCAGGCTAGCTCAGTGCTGCGCCCTCTCATTGAGTATCTCAAGTTGAAGGCCGACCAGGGTACAGCAGGCTGCCATTAGCAACTAAATTATCCTCATACAGTGAGCTCTAAAAGTATTGGGACAGTGCATTTTGTTGTTGTTGTTTTGGCTCTGGACTCCAGCACTTTGGATTTGAAATTATACAAAGACTATGATATTAAAGTGCAGACTGTCAGCTTTAATTTGAGGGTATTTTCATCGGGTGAACCATTTAGAAATTACAGCATTTTTTGTACAAAGTCCCTGCATTTTAGGGGACCAAAAGTATTGGGAAAAAATAACTTATGAGTATTAAAATAGTCAAAGGTTTTGTATTTGATCCCATATTCTTAGCACGCAATGATTACATCAAGCTTGCTGTATGCATTTGCTGTTTGTTTTGGTTGTGATAAAGCATTGATTGGCAGCTTACTCAGTGTAATTGTTTATATCATTTTCCTTTTAAGATCTTGAATATACAGTTCATGCAGTGTCAGTATATCATGTAATTCTACATGACATTATCATCCATTGACCAACAAAAATGGCATTTCCACAAGTTGCTCAAGCAATAATGTCAGTGCTCTTAACTTGCTCTGTCAAACCTCTGAGCTCATAAAATGTCAGTGACCGCACCGCTGCTCCAGTCTGTGTGGAAACTGCAGGCTTAGATTGGAAGAGGCGGGTTGTTGTGAGGGTGTGTTGATTTTCCCCCAGGGGTCTCTTTATTTGTCCTGCTGCTGAATGTAAGACTGTCTACTTGGTAAGCATGACAGGTTCACACTAAGAACGAGGTTTCCAAAGGACACAGTGTGCGACAATCTATCTAGTCCTCTTGGCACGAGCTGGAAGCAGCCAGCCCTCACCTAGCGAGGACAGACTGATTTAGCCGAGGGCAATGATTCTGTCCTCGACTGTTAAGCTGCAATGTGACTGGTTAAACAACACCAGTTGTTATTGAATAATAGGTTAATTCCTGTAATTCAGGAAATCATGAATATACTGTACATTCAAATGAAGGGTTTGTGAAGAGACCTTAATTGGTATGTTTTCTATCAAATAAATTAAGATAAATATATGAGCATGATTATACAACAGTGTCATCAGCAGAAGTTGATGTTTTTTACATCTTTGCCTAAATATATTGTAAACGGTGAACAAAACAGGTTCTAAAATGGAGACTTGTGGAACTTATTTTGTGATGTCCAGGAAACTAGAATTTTGTCTCTCCACATTGATACACTAAGTTCTGTCTGGTAGACAGTTGATAAACCAATCACAGGCTTCCTTTCCAACTATTAATTTTGGTTGGTTAAAATTTAGCATTGATTTTGATGAACGGGATTTCATAATTTCATAATTATAGTCTGAGGATAGGCTTCTGCCAAGTTATAATACGATTGAACAGTTTTAAATGAAATTTCCTCTCCCTGGATGGCATGCTGTGGAGCCGTTTTGCAGAAGGTCAGGCTATCTGGCATACCAACCAACAACTCCCTAATGGAAGAATCAATCTTTCTGTGACAAATATTATTTTAACTCTCACAGTGGTGTTTTATGTGGTTGTTAACTATCCTCATTGCTGTCGGGCTGGCGAAGATGAGACATTAGGTGAAAATATAGACTTTTCTAGGCACTTCTCTGTGCAATTTATGGCCCATTTTTTCCAGATGAATAACTACAAATGGAGAAAATACAAAAAATCCATAAGGCTTACTGCCAGAAGTAGGTTACCTTTATGCCTACTGTAACATGCCTATTCGCCCAACATCAGTGCCCAACCTCACTAATGCTCTTGTGGCTGAATGGAAGCAAGTCCCCACAGCAATGTGACAACATCTAGTGGAAAGTCTTCCCAGAAGAGTGGAGACTGTTATAGCAGCAAAGGGGGACCAACTACATATAATTTGGAATGAGATGTTCGACAAGCAGGTGCCCACAGGTTATGTAGTGTGTCTCAGTGTTATTTAATGGATATTGATGTTCTCACTTTATCAAGTGCACTACTTAACTAGGTAATTTTACATTAAGTCAATTGTGGGACTTGCCTTAGCTCTTTCAAAGTATTTTTGTGGTTGTGGAAGAAGTGTTCTGATTTGAGATTTGAAAAGCAGATAATTAGACTAAGATTTCTTACACTATGTTTTTGACGAAATTGTTGGGAAAGTGTGAAATCTAGTTGATGTGATTACTAAAACAGCTGTAACATTTGATTGGTAGAAGATAATTATGTTCTGATTACAGATTTGAATAGCAGAGAAGTAGACGATGTCATACGCTCTAGATTTTCATCTAAAGTGCTTGGAAAGTGGTTAAAATGTGTTATATGTGACTCATTATCAGTCGCATTAACCCCAACATACATTTTTAGCTCTATACATTTCTGGAAAGAGGAGGCTATAAGCTACTCCAAATTGAGCTTATTAGAGCTAGTTATAACGGAGGTATCCCTGATCAGCTGTTCAGAGAAAATCATCCCCAAAGTTTGCCTGTTTTCAGCACGGCACTGTTTGCATTCTGCACAGCACAACTTAAGTGCTACTGTAGACTTGTAGTTTGCTTGCTATCAATGTAACAGTTTAACAGGATACTGTGCTAGCAAGCTGGTTAATATGTCTAAAAACACGTTTGTGGGTGTCCTAGCAAGCTAAACAGCTAGCTAGATCCATTTAAGTTGATCACTCGGTATAACATACTATGGTGAGTCAACGACTAATCATACTCACCTGAAGAAAACTCAAATCACGTCCAGTGGGCCAATAGATGCCGAGCCTGCCCTCGGAAGCCCCACCTTCCTGGCTATAATATCAGGGCTCACATTCATTCCCTCAATTCTTCACTCTTCAGCTCACCTGAAGAAAGAACATATCATGCAATTTACTAACTTTTCAAGCACACGAAGACTACGAGATTCGGCTCCAACTTAAGTGTCTGTTAATGGGAAGGAGGGAGAGCTCGATTTGTTGTTTTGGAAAGTTTTGAAAGTCCCTGAAAAAGTCTTCTATTGAAAAAGTTTGGTTACTAGCGAGCTACCTTTTGAGTTGGATCCCGTGACGCGCTTGGCATCAGTTGCTGGAACCGCTGCTATCTGTCCAGGGATCCTGCCGACCAAGGGTCTAATGAGCTGCTTGGCATAGCAGCTAGCCTAGCTGCCTATCAAGTTAGCTGGGTTTCCTTGAGGGCTTGAACGCAGCCTGCATTCAAGCCGTGAAGGTTAGCCCTTGTGGCTGGGACCATGGATTGTCCCGGGCTTTTGGGGCCAGCTAGATAAGTTTAAACAGGAGAACGGCAAGATGACAGTAATCTGTATGTCATTGAGAGAGGACATCAGTTTTGTATGTGAATCCATGATAACAATGATGGCGAAATCTGATTATGTTGAAGGGTAATCAAGGCGGAACAACATTGTTGTGGATGTAATTGCAGAATCTCCACATGAGACCTGGATGGAGTCTGAGGACAAAGTGAGGGAAATGATCTCGGAGAAAATGAAGATGGACCACAGGAATATTGAGGTGGAGCCGCACCCACAGGACTGGAAAACACACCACCGACCCAGGAAATGCCAACAACGAACAGTGAGACAATGTATTAATGCATAAAAAAGAAATAATGGAGGAAAAGCAAGTTTGAATTTTGGAAGGTTGATGGGAGAGAGATGCAAAAAAAAATGTAAATCAATAATGATAAACCTTCTGGCATTGACAACTTAGATGGAAAGCTACTGAGGATAGTAGCTAACTCTACAGGCACTCCTATCTGTCATATCTTTTATCTGAGCCTAGAGGAAAGTGTTTGTCCTCAGGCCTGGAGGGAAGCCAAAGTCATTCCTCTGTCCAAGAGTGGTAAAGGTCTAATGGACACATGCTCAAACTTGCACACTTTTGATAGACTTCAAGAGGCAATCTGTAAACTTTTTTTTAAACAAATCAAAATTGATTTTATATTTTATATTCTTCAAAGTAGCCACCCTTTGCTTTGATGACAGCTTTGCACACTCTTGGCATTCTCTCAACCAGCTTCATGAGGTAGTTACCTGGAATGCATTTCAATTAACAGGTGTGCCTTGTTAAAAGTTCATTTGTGGAATTTCTTTCCTTCTTAATGCATTTGAGCCAATCAATTGTGTTGTGACAAGGTTGGGGTGGTATACAGCAGATTTGGTAAAATACCAAGTCCATTTTATGGCAATAACAGCTCAAATAAACAAAGAGAAATGACAGTCCATCATTAATTTAAGACATGAAGGTCAGTCAATGCGGAGAATTTCAAGAAGTTTCTTCAAGTGCAGTTGCAAAAAACATTAAGCTCTTTAATGAAAATGACTCTCATGAGGACCGCTACAGGAAAGGAAGACCCAGAGTTACCTCTGCCTCAGAGGATAAGTTCATTAAAGTTACCAGCCTCAGAAATTGGCAATTAACTGCACCTCAGATTGGATCCCAGATAAATGCTTCACAGAGTTCAAGTAACAGACACATCTGAAAGTCAACTGTTCAGAGAAGACTGCATAAATCAAGCCTTCATGGTCAAATTGCTGCAAAGAAACCACTACAAAAAGACACCAAGAAGAAGAAGAGACTTGCTTGGGCCAAGAAACATGAGCAATGGACATTATACAGGTAGAAATCTGTCCTTCGGTCTGATGAGTCAAAATTAGAGATTTTTGGTTCCAACCGCCGTGTTTTCGTGAGACGCAGAGTAGGTGAATGGATGATCAACGCATGTGTGTTTCCCACTGTGAAGCATAGAGGAGGAGGTGTGATGGTGTGGGGGTGCTTTGCTGATGACACTGTCAGTGATTTATTTAGAATAAATACTTAACCAGCATGGCTACCACAGCATTCTGCAGCGATCCGCCATCCCATCTGGTTTGCACTTAGTGGGTCTATCATTTGTTTTTCAACAGGACAATGATCCAACACCCCTCTAGGCTGTGTAAGGGCTATTTGGCCAAGAAGGAGAGTGATAGAGTGCTGCATCAGATGACCTGGCCTCAACAATCATCCAACCTCAACCCAATTTAAATGGTTTGGGATGAATTGGACCGCAGAGGGAAGGAAAAGCAGCCAACAAGTGCTCAGCATATGTGGGAACTCCTTCAAGACTGTTGGAAAAGCATTCCAGGTGAAGCTGGTTGAGAGAATGCTATGACTGTGAAAAGCTCTCACCAAGGCAAAGGGTGGCTACTTTGAAGAATCTAAAATCTATTTTTGGTTACTACATGATTCCCTATGTGTTAGTTGTGATGTCTTCACTATTATTCACAATGTAGAAAATAATAAAAATTCAGAAAAACCCTTGAGTAGGTGTGTCCAAACTTTTGACTGGTACAACTACGTTTTTTCTTTATTTTTTTTACTATTTTCCACATTGTAGAATAATAGTGAAGACATCAAAACTATGAAATAAGACATATGGAATCATGTAGTAACCAAAAGAGTGGCCAAGAAGATCATTATGGACCTTAGCCAAGTGAGCCACAGACATTTCACTTGGCTATACAGACATTGAACCACTGGTCTCTTCCCGTTTCACACTGTGTATTTAGTAGTATTTACTAGTATTTACAAGGATCCCCAATTAGCTGCTGCCGAGGCTGTAGACTGCATTCTTCTCTACAGATCCTCTCAAGCTCTGTCAGGTTGTATGGGGAGAGTCGCAGCACAGCTATTTTCAGGTCTCTCCAGAGATGTTTGATCGCGTTCAAGTCCGGGCTCTGGCTGGTCCCACTCAAGGACATTCAGAGACTTGTCCCAAAGCCACACCTGTGTTGTCTTGGTGGTGTGCTTAGGGTCGTTGTCCTGTTGGAAGGTCAGTCTGAGGTCCTGAGCACTCTGGAACAGTTTTTTCATCAAGGATCTCCATTAATCTTTCCCTCGATCCCGAGTAGTCTCCCAGTCCCTGCCGCTGAAAAACATCCGTACAGCATGATGCTGCCACCACCATGCCTCACCTTAGGGATGAGTATTGGCCAGGTGATGAGCGGTGCCTGGTTTCCTCCAGACGTGACGCTTGGCATTCAGGCCAAAGAGTTCAATATGGGTTTCATCAGACCAGAGAATCTTGCTTCTCATGGTCTGAGAGTCCTTTAGGTGCCTGTTGGCAAACTCCAAGCGGGCTGTCCCGTGTTCCTCGATGTGCCTTTTACTGAGGAGTGGCTTCCGTTTGGCCACTCTAACATAAAGGCCTGATTGGTGGAGTCTGCAAGGATGGTTGTCCTTCTGAAATGTTCTCCCATCTCCACAGAGGAACTCTGGAGCTCTGTCAGAGTGATCATCTGGTTCTTGGTCACCTTCCTGACCAAGGGCTTTCTCCCCCGATTGCTCAGTTTGGCCGGGCGGCCAGCTCTACGAAGAGTCTGGGTGGTTCCAAACCTCTTCCATTTAAGAATGATAGAGGACCTTCAAGAATACAGTGTGTTTCGACACAATCCTGTCTCGAAGCTCTATGTACAATTCCTTCGGTCTCATAGCTTTGTTTTTACTCTGACATGCACTGTAAATTGTGGGATATTTTATAGACAGGTGTGTGCCTTTTCAAATCATGTTCAATCAATTGAATTTACCACAGGTGGACTCCAATCAAGTTGTAGAAACATCTCAAAGATGATCAATGGAAACAGGATGCACCTGAGCTCAATTTTGAGTCTCATAGCAAAGGGTCTGAATACTTATTTAAACCTGTTTTTACTTTGTCACTATGGGGTATTGTGTGTAGATTGATGAGGAAAAAAATGTATTTAATCCATTTTAGAATAAGGCTGTACAAAATGTAGAAAAAGTGAAGGGGTCTGAATACTTTCCGAATACACTGTATTTCCCTGAAATGCATTGTCAAATCCTAACACTGTAAGATCAGATTTTATAACATATCCAGTCATGTTGGCAATTGAACAGGCTTTCAAATGATGTGCACCTGACCCAGATTGTGATTTATAATGGACCGTTTTTGGATTGTTTAAACAACAGTAATTGTGTGATGGTGGGGATGCAGGGTTGTGCTCTAGTTCCTCAATGGCACAGCTAGGAGAGCTAAAAAAAACAACACCTTATATAAAAAAAATACGTTACCCTCATTTTACCAGGTAAGTTAACTGAGAACACAATTTCATTTACAGCAACGACCTGGGGAATAGTTACAGGGGAGAGGAGCTGAAGACTCTTCTTTGAATCATAGAAATGAATTGAAATGACTTCAGAACTGTGCACACTTTGGAAAGGTGTGTGTCCATTTGGAGATACCAATTAGCCCTCTCACTCAAAGCCTTGTAATTTGTTTGTCTTATCTTGCACCTACCCCACATTTTCCAGGAATATTTGTATTGTGTTACTGAATGTATCCAGAGTATTTTCAGATTTTGTTATCAACAAATGTGGCAAAAAGTACAGTGAATGTAAAATGTACATAACATCAATGGTGCAATATTTGGATTCAGTATTGTGTCAGCTGAATTGTTGTGTCCTCACTTTTGGTGTAATAATTTCCCCATAATCTCCAAACTGTTCCCTTTCCATTGTTACCATGGTTATGCATTTTCACATATCTTCCGCAAGAAAACATTTCAATGTATCCTTATCTGTTTAGAACAATTCCCACGAGTATATAGGATTAACCCCTGTGTATGGCTTTCCTTACCATGTGTAAGACTCAATTATTTCTGTTATATGTTTTGGTGCAGATAAAGTATGTGTTTAATTTACTATGCGGATAAGAAAGTGGCTGATCACAGAAATGTTCATACAATTTTTGAAAACTACCATCAGTCACTAAAACAGCTAAAACTTGTTCACAGTCAAATGTATTTCTATTCTGATTCTTACAAAATAAAGAACTCAATATGCTCTATGTTGTTCTCGATCTTCTTTAGAAAGTTGTGTAAATGACAGATGTTTTGTAAAAAAAAGAAAAAAACAGATGGTCAAAAAAGATACACATTTCTCAGGTATTTTTAATGAAACGATTTTGATTGATGCAATGATATTGTATATCATATCATTTCAAAGGGTGTCTCGGCTTTCAAAATGTGCATCATGCTTTCATCAAGGTTTGACACCAGCAAATGAAGCTCATTATTGCACACAGAAGTCACCATCCAGTAAAAATATAACATTCTGCTCAAGCGGGTAAGGGTCCGAACTGATACGATTGGTATAAGGGGGGTATGCTCTAGAGTAGACAATCCTATCCGCCAATCAGGGCTGTGGATGTAAATATCTTTTTATTTGTATCGATACACCCAGAAGATCCAACTGAGCATTGCAATAGCAAAAGGAGGCTCAAGGAAAAAAAAAAATATATATATATATATATGGAGTTATTTTCATGAAATAAACACACACACTGATTTATTAGACATACAGTGACATTACAAAATGTATAAGTAATAACACTGCATGGGGGATTTAAGACTGGTGGGGCATAGCTGACCTCCTAGTGTTTCCACCTCCTATTGTGTAATCTATTAAACCTTCATGTTTCTCAACTCACGACACATATTTATTGACTCAAAGACAGACTATCATTATTGACTCTCTCATTACTACATCTCAGTCACCATATTTAATCTTCTCCTCTCCTGGCAACCACGACTCACGTATTACTATTTTACTATCATTAACTGTGAGCAGGATCACAGAAAACACACTATACATAAAAAAAAGCATGTGGACAACCGTTCAAATGAGAGGATTCGGCTCTTTCAGCCACACCCGTTGCGGTGTATAAAATCGAGCACACCGCCATGCAATCTCCATAGACAAACATTGGCAGTAGAATGGCCTTACTGAAGAGCTCAGTGACTTTCAATGTGGCACCATCACAGGATGCCACCTTTTCAACAGGTCAATTTCTCAAAATTGACCGGGGCAGCTCTAGCCCCGCCACCCCTCCCCCCACACACACAGACATTGTGCATGCTGGATAACTGTGACAAGCTGTTACTTACCTTTCTCTCCGTGCTGATGCCCATTACATTTTTTCATCCCTCCACTTTTCCCATTACAATCGACTTCCGGGGCGAAGTGTACTCACTGAGTCAGAAAATCACATTTGAATACACAACCAGCAAACTAATTTAGCCCAGTAACTGTAGCCTATGTTGATAACAGCTGCAGGTGTCCTAAACACTGGTGCCTCACTCTGCCTGCATCCTCACATCCATCTCTGCCAGCCTTGTGTTTTTTTTAAATAGCCCTCCCTTTTCCACTTTTTTTGTACCACCACTCCATCAATGCAGCCCTTTCTTCGCTATCGCTCACCCATCTGAAATGCCTTGGAAGACAGCACACCTCCCTGACAGCTCCTCCTCAACTAGAGCTGACCTTTTTCTGGGTTCAGCAAAGAGCACATCGTAATGAAATACACGTATTGCTCATAGATAAACAATTCCTTTTTTTGTATTTAACATGAATCTCGGATCTCAGAAAAGTTAGATAGCTACATTAACAGCCTGTTAAGTACAAGTTGACATTGACTTGTCAAATGTAATGTTTATAATAATTCTCTGAAGAGTTGACTATTTGATTTCCATAAACCGTTTTCGCTAAATCTGTAATACATTTTTAAAAATCCATTCCATACCTCTTAATTATGCTTTACAATGATACATGACACTTATCCACATGGGGCAGGTGTTGTTTATGGCATGTTACTAAATATTTGGGTATTGTATCCTTATGTTCCACATCCAATTGTTATCCATGATCAGCTTTCAGGCTGAGTGCATGCACTTTGTGCTAATGTTTTTTTTAAAATGTTAATTTCACCTTTATTTAACCAGGTAGGCTAGTTAAGAACAAGTTCTCATTTACAACTGCGACCTGGCCAAGATAAAGCACAGCAGTGTGAACAGACAACAACACAGAGTTACACATGGAGTAAACAATAAACAAGTCAATAACTAATAAAAGAAAGAGTCTATATACATTGTGTGCAAAAGGCATGAGGAGATAGGCGAATAATTACAATTTAGCAGATTAACACTGGAGTGATAAATGATCAGATGGTCATGTGCAGGTAGAGATACTGGTGTGCAAAAGAGCAGAAAAGTAAATAAATAAAACAGTATGGGAATGAGGTAGGTCAATTGGGTGGGCTATTTACCGATGGACTATGTACAGCTGCAGCGATCGGTTAGCTGCTCAGATAGCAGATGTTTAAAGTTGGTGAGGGAGATAAAAGTCTCCAACTTCAGTGATTTTTGCAATTAGTTCCCGTCACAGGCAGCAGAGAACTGGAAGGAAAGGCGGCCAAATGAGGTGTTGGCTTTAGGGATGATCAGTGAGATACACCTGCTGGAGCGCGTGATAGAGGTGTGTGTTGCCATCGTGACCAGTGAACTGAGATAAGGCAGAGCTTTACCTAGCATGGATTTGTAGATTAACTGGAGCCAGTGGGTCTTGCGACGAATATGTAGCGAGGGCCAGCCGACTAGAGCATACAGGTCGCAGTGGTGGGTGGTATAAGGTGCTTTAGTAACAAAACGGATGGCACTGGGATAAACTGCATCCAGTTTGCTGAGTAGAGTATTGGAAGCTATTTTGTAGATGACATCGCCGAAGTCGAGGATCGGTAGGATAGTCAGTTTTACTAGGGTAAGTTTGGCGGCGTGAGTGAAGGAGGCTTTGTTGCGAAATAGAAAGCCGACTCTAGATTTGATTTTAGATTGGAGATGTTTGATATGAGTTTACAGTCTAGCCAGACACCTAGGTACTTATAGATGTTCATGTATTCTAGGTCGGAACCATCCAGGGTGGTGATGCTAGTCGGGCGTGTGGGTGCAGGCAGCGAACGGTTGAAATGCATGCATTTGGTTTTACTAGCGTTTAAGAGCAGTTGGAGGCCACGGAAGGAGTGTTGTATGGCATTGAAGCTCGTTTGGAGGTTAGATAGCACAGTGTCCAAGGAAGGGCCAGAAGTATACAGAATGGTGTTGTCTGCGTAGAGGTGGATCAGGGAATCGCCCGCAGCAAGAGCAACATCATTGATATATACAGAGAAAAGAGTCGGCCCGAGAATTGAACCCTGTGGCACCCCCATAGAGACTGCCAGAGGACCGGACAACATGCCCTCCGATTTGACACACTGAACTCTGTCTGCAAAGTAGTTGGTGAACCAGGCAAGGCAGTCATTAGAAAAACCGAGGCTACTGAGTCTGCCGAAAATAATATGATGATTGACAGAGTCAAAAGCTTTGGCCATGTCGAAAGACGGCTGCACAGTACTGCCTTTTATCAGTGGCGGTTATGATATCGTTTAGTACCTTGAGCGTGGCTGAGGTGCACCCGTGACCGGCTCGGAAACCAGATTGCACAGCGGAAAAGGTACAGTGGTATTCAAGATGGTCAGTGATCTGTTTGTTGACTTGGCTTTCGAAGACCTTAGATAGGCAGGGCAGGATGGATATAGGTCTGTAGCAGTT
Organism: Oncorhynchus kisutch; assembly: GCF_002021735.2. Taxonomy (NCBI): domain Eukaryota; kingdom Metazoa; phylum Chordata; class Actinopteri; order Salmoniformes; family Salmonidae; genus Oncorhynchus; species Oncorhynchus kisutch. Next base: position 55,486,816 of record NC_034190.2, on the reverse strand, counting down.
GGGTCCAGGGTGTCTCCCCCTTTGAAGAGGGAGATGACCGTGGCAGCTTTCCAGTCCTTGGGGATCTTAGACTATATGAAAGAGAGGTTGAACAGGCTGTTAATAGGGGTTGCGACAATGGCGGCAGATAGTTTCAGAAATAGAGGGTCCAGATTGTCAAGCCCAGCTGATTTGTATGGGTCCAGGTTTTGCAGCCCTTTCAGAACATCTGCTATCAGGATTTGGATAAAGGAGAAGCTGGGGAGGGGGGGGGGGGCTGTTGGCCGAGGTTGGAGTAGCCAGGATGAAGGCAATGCCAGCCGTTGAGAAATGCTTGTTGAAGTTTTCGATTATCATGGATTTATCGGTGGTGACCGTGTTACCTAGCCTCAGTGCAGTGGGCAGCTGGGCGGAGGTGCTCTTGTTCTCCATGGACTTTACAGTGTCACAGAACTTTTTGGAGTTAGAGCTACAGGATGCAAATTTTTGCTTGAAAAAGCTGGCCTTTGCTTTCCTGACTGACTGCGTGTATTGGTTCCTGACTTCCCTGAACAGTTGCATATCGCAGGGACTATTCGATGCTATTGCAGTCCACCACAGGATGTTTTTGTGCTGGTCGAGGGCAGTCAGGTCTGGAGTGAACCAAGGGCTATATCTGTTCTTAGTTCTGCATTTTTTGAACGGAGCATGCTTATCTAAGATGGTGAGGAAGTTACTTTTAATGAATGACCGGGTATTCCTCAACTGACGGGATGAGGTCAATATCCTTCCAGGATACCCGGGCCAGGTCGATTAGAAAGGCCTGCTTGCAGAAGTGTTTCAGGGAGCGTTTGACAGTGATGAGGGGTGGTCGTTTGACTGAGGACCCGTAGCGGATACAGGCAATGAGGCAGTGATCGCTGAGATCCTGATTGAAGACAGAGGAGGTGTATTTGGAGGGCCAGTTTGTCAGGATAATGTCTATGAGGGTGCCCATGTTTACAGATTTAGGGTTGTACCTGGTAGGTTCCTTGATGATTTGTGTGAGATTGAGGGCATCTAGCTTAGATTGTAGGACTGCCGGGGTGTTAAGCATATCCCAGTTTAGGTCACCTAACAGAACAAACTCTGAAGCTAGATGGGGGGCGATCAATTCACAAATGGTGTCCGGGGTACAGCTGGGAGCTGAGGGGGGTCGGTAGCAGGCGGCAACAGTGAGAGACTTATTTCTGGAGAGATTAATTTTAAAAATGAGAAGTTCGAACTGTTTGGGTATGGACCTGGAAAGTATGACATTACTTTGCAGGCTATCTCTGCAGTAGACTGCAACTCCTCCCCCTTTGGCAATTCTATCTTGACGGAAAATGTTATAGTTGGGTATGGAAATCTCAGAATTTTTGGTGGCCTTACTAAGCCAGGATTCAGACACGGCAAGGACATCAGGGTTGGCAGAGTGTGCTAAAGCAGTGAGTAAAACAAACATAGGGAGGAGGCTTCTGATGTTGACATGCATGAAACCAAGGCTTTTTCGATCACAAAAGTCAACAAATGAGGGTGTCTAGGGACATGCAGGGTTTACCTCCACATCACCCGCGGAACAGAGGAGGAGTAGGATGAGGGTGCGGCTAAAGGCTATCAAAACTGGTCGCCTAGAGCGTTGGGGACAAAGAATAAAAGGAGCAGATTTCTGGGCGTGGTAGAATATATTCAGGGCATAATGCGCAGACAGGGGTATGGTGGGGTGCGGGTACAGCGGAGGTAAGCCCAGGCACTGGGTGATGATAAGTATCTTCATACCTGTGATCCTGGTTGTAATGGGTGAGGTCACCGCATGTGTGGGAGGTGGGACAAAGGAGGCATCAGAGGTATGAAGAGTGGAACTAGGGGCTCCATTGTAAACTAAAACAATGGTAACTAACCTGAACAACAGTATACAAGGCATATTGACATTTGAGAGAAACATACAGCGAGGCATAAAGTAATCGCAGGTGTGGATTGGGAGAGCTAGCTAAAACAACAGGTGAGACAACAACAGCTAATCAGCTAACACAACAACAGCAGGTAAAATGGCGATGACTAGGCAGAGAGGGTCGGATTAACTACACACAGAGCCTGAGTTCCCGGCTGGGGCCGACAGATAAAAAATAAATAAATAAACAGAATGGAGTACCGTGATTAATGGACAGTCCAGCAGGCATCAGCTATGTAGCCAAGTGATCATAGTGTCCAGGGGCAGCAGTAGATGGAACTGGGAAGCCGCCACTACGCTAGCACGCGGGCGACACAGCGTTTAAAATTAGTAGCCCGGGCTAGTAGGAGCATCTGCTCCGACGGAGGCCGGTTGAAGGCACAGCGGTTGGAGTATTCGTCGGCAGGCCAGTCGTGGTGGTGCGGCGGAGCGCCAAGTCGACAGAGAATCCAAGCCAGATGGCGAAAGAGGTATTGTAGAATTTAGTTTGCTAGCCGGGAGATGCGCCTGGCTCACGGCTAACTGGGGCTAGCTTCGTGGCAGTGGCGTTAGCCACTATAGCCAATCGGTAGCAGCGGTGATCCGGTGCTAAGGTCCAGAGTTTACAGCAAGAATCCGGTGGAGTATTGGGCTCTAGCCGTGTATGAGTGGGGTTCGGGTGAACAGCTGAGTAGGCCCGGGAGGTGGGCCTCAGGGATAGTTTCGGTACTGGGTGCCACGGTGAGTGAAAGCTAGCTGTGAGCTAGCTAGCTGCAAGATAGCTGTGAAGATCAGAAGTAGTGGTCCAGGGATTACGGGCAGGAATCCAGCGTTGTTGTGGAGAGACAGTCCGATACTGGTAGACTGGCGAGTATTATCCAGACTAAAAACAGGGCTGGTATCTGTGCAGAAGGTAAAATCCGCTAGCAATGGCTAACAATGCTGGTTAGCTTCTGGAGATTCTTGAATGTGTTCTAAATTAAAAAATAATAGCGATTCCGTATCACATTGGGTGAGGCAGGTTACCGGAAGGTATAATCAAATTAAAAATCGGAAAGAGATTGAAAATAAAATTTAAATATATATACAAAAAATATGAAAAATACAAAAGTACACGAGAGGACGAACAAAACACGTCTTCACTGCTACACCATCTTGGATATGTGATAGTCGAGGTAATGAAAAAAGGCTTACTTTGCAGCCATCTGTATATTTTTGAGACAAAGCAATGGAATACAGTCAAGAGTGATATGATAGCTGATTCACAGTATTTAGGGGGCTTCTTTTTCTCAACTCCTTCCCTATCTCTGGTCATAGGAAGCCAGTTAGGACTATTGGGACTGGGACACCAGTAACAATTGATTATGATTGGACTCTTCTAGCTGTTACAATGGCATTCCCTGACATGCGCTGATGAAGGATATCTGGGCTTGATTTATGAGTTAGCCACAGTATAATATACAGTATAGCTTTCCAGTCCTATTGCAAAATCTAGTTAACCTTTTACTGCAGTGGGCTAAATCAGGGTCACACAGAGTGTTTCGTGGTAGTCTTAAACAAATCTACTTTGAAACAAAAGTATACGCCCCACACATGGTTATGGGCTTAAAAAAAGAAGACACCTGTACCATGTCAGATACAGAGTTGTAATGTATTACATTTTGAGTTTGCATCCCAATATTGCACTATATATATATATACTATATACTATATACTATACTATATATCACAGAAGACTGAAATATAACAAAACTGTTTGGATTTTCAGCTGCTTTTCTCTACCCATGAGGCCACTAGGTCATTTGACTGCAGGAAAGGATTTTAAGGACCTGGGCTCTTATTTAGAAAGCATCTCATAGTAAGAGTGCTGGTCTAGGAGCAGTTTTGCCTTTTAAATCATTACGAATAGAGGGGGAGGGACCTGATTGTACCCTGAGATGCTTTATGAATACAAGCCCTGGATATTAGAGAAGCAGCCAGCTGCAGATTATACTCGCTGATGCCTCCTGGTCTGCGAAACGCAAAGCGCAAAGCGCATGCGCTTGAGTCTCAAATGGTATTTTTGCACGTCAGTTGGTATGTGCATGTGCAACCTGAACTCTTAATGTGTTCCAGGGCGTCAGTGTGCTATGCACATACCAGTCGGTGCAATAACTCTGGTCCAGGGCGTTATGTTAGTGTGTATATTTGGTATTTGGTATTTTATTAGGATCCCCATTAGCTGTTGCAAAAGCCGCAGCTACTCTTCCTGGGGTCCACACAAACCATAAAACATGACATAATACAGAACATTAATAGACAAGAACAGCTCAGCTTTTGGAGTGTGGTGTCAAAAAATCAGAGCATCTCTTTATTACGGACAGACCTCTCCCCATCGTTACAACCACTGAATCTATATGTTTTAACGACGGCAGTTTACAATCTAAGTAATTTAGTCTCCTCAACTTGTTCAACAGCCACATCATTCATTACCAGATTCAGCTGAGGTCTAGAAAGGGAATGATTTGTACCAAATATAATGCTCTTAGTTTTAGAGATGTTCAGGACCAGTTTATTACTGGCCACCCATTCCAAAACTTTGTTAGGGTTTCAGTGACGCCCTTAGCTGTGGTTGCTGATGCGTATATGGTTGAATCATCAGCATAAACAGACACACATGCTTTGTTTAATGCCAGTGGCAGGTCATTGGTAATAATAGAAACAGGTAGGGCCTAGAGAGCTGCCCTGCAGTACACCACATTTGACATGTTTGACATTAGAGAAACTTCCATAAAAGGAAATCCTTTGAGTTCTATTAGATAGATAGCTCTGAATCCATTGGCAGAGGTTGAAAAGCCAAAACACATACATTTTTTCAACAACAGATATATAGTCATTAATATCAAATGCTGCACTGAAATCTAACAGTACAGCTCCCATAATCTTCTTATTTTCACTTTCTTTTAACCGATCATTAGTAATTTGTGTCAGTGCTGTTGGGTGCCCTTCTCTATAAGCATGCCGGAAGTCTGTTTGCTTACAGAGAAATAGCAATGTATTTGGTCAAACACAATTTTTCCCAACAGTTTGCTAAGAGCTGGCAGCAAGCTTATAGGTCTGCTGTTAGAACCATTGAAGGCTGCTTTACCACTCTTGGGTAGCGGAATTACTTTGGCTTCTCTCCAGGCCTGAGGACAAAGACTTTCTTCTAGGCTCAGATGAAAGATATGACAGATATGAGTGGATATAGAGTCAGCTACCATCCTTAGTAGCTTTCCATCTAAGTTGTAATGCCAGGAAGTTTGTCATTATTGATTGATAACAATCATTTTCCCACCTCTCCCACATTAACTTTACAAAATTCAAACTTGCAGTGCTTTTCTTTAATCATTTGTTTTTTTATGCATGAATACAATGGCTCAAAGTTCGTTGTTGGCATTTCATGCCTAAGTTTGCCCACTTTGCCAATTACGTAATCATTAAAATAATTGGCAACATCAAATGGTTTTGTGTTGAAAAAGCCATCTGATTCGATGAAAGATGGAGTTGAATTAGTCTTTCTGCCCATAATTTAATTTAATGCACTCCAAAGTTTTTTTCCATCATTCTTTCCATCATTGATCTTGGCTTCAAAATACAGTTTCTTCTTCTTTTTGTTGAGTTTAGTCACACAATTTCTCAGTTTGTAGAAAGACAACCAGTCAGATGTGCTGCCAGACTTATTAGCCACTCCTTTTGCCCCATCTCTTTCAACCATAAAGTGTTTCAATTCCTCATCAATCCATGGAGCCTTAACAGTTCTAAGAGTCAGTTTCTTAACAAATGCATGTTAATCAATAATTGGAAGAAGCAATTTCATAAATGGATCAAGTGCAGTGTCTGGATACTCCTCTTTAATCACATCCGACCAACAAATATTTTTAACATCATCCACATGAGAGTCATACTAAAATCTTTTGTATGATCTCTAATACACTATTTTAGGCCCAGCTGTTGGAATTTTTGCTTTCCTGGATATAGCCACTACATTGGGATCACTGCATCCAATGGGTACGGATACAGCTTTAGAATAAAGTTCTACAGTATTAGTAAATGATGATTGATACATGTGGATGATCTTGTTCATGTAGTGTTTGAAAAGACCCTGGTAGGTTGATTAATAACCTGAACCAGATTACAGGCACTCGTTAAAGAAGAAGCTTCCTCTTGAGTCGACAGCTTGATGAAAACCAGTCAATATTTAGGTCCCCAGGAAAGTAGCCCTGCTGTATTATCAAATGAATTATCTAAGTGAGTCTCAGAAATGGCTAATATATGAATGTTATTTGTGTCACGTTCTGACCATCGTTCTTGTGTGTTTTCCTTGTTTTAGTGATGGTCAGGACGTGAGCTGGGTGTGCATTCTATGTTGTGTGTCTGGTTTGTCTATTTCTATGTTTGGCCTGATATGGTTCTCAATCAGAGGCAGGTGTTAGTCATTGTCTCTGATTGGGAACCATATTTAGGTAGCCTGTTTTGTGTTGGGTTTGGTGGGTGATTGTTCCTGTCTTTGTGTTTGTGGCACCAGATAGGACTGTTTTGGTTTTTTCACGTTTCTTGTTTTGTAGATTGTTGTACTTTCATCTTTATTAAAGATGTACAAAACTAACCATGCTGCATTTTGGTCCGTCTCTCTTTCACCAGAAGAAAACCGTTACAATTTGATGTTAGCAAGTTATTGATTTCATTTCATTAACCTTATTTCTAAGGCTACATACAGTGCCTTGCGAAAGTATTCGGCCCCCTTGAACTTTGCGACCTTTTGCCACATTTCAGGCTTCAAACATAGATATAAAACTGTATTTTTTTGTGAAGAATCAACAACAAGTGGGACACAATCATGAAGTGGAATGACATTTATTGGATATTTCAAACTTTTTTAACAAATCAAAAACTGAAAAATTGGGCGTGCAAAATTATTCAGCCCCCTTAAGTTAATACTTTGTAGCGCCACCTTTTGCTGCGATTACAGCTGTAAGTCGCTTGGGGTATGTCTCTATCAGTTTTGCACATCGAGAGACTGAAATTTCTTCCCATTCCTCCTTGTAAAACAGCTCGAGCTCAGTGAGGTTGGATGGAGAGCATTTGAGAACAGCAGTTTTCAGTTCTTTCCACAGATTCTCGATTGGATTCAGGTCTGGACTTTGACTTGGCCATTCTAACACCTGGATATGTTTATTTTTGAACCATTCCATTGTAGATTTTGCTTTATGTTTTGGATCATTGTCTTGTTGGAAGACAAATCTCCGTCCCAGTCTCAGGTCTTTTGCAGACTCCATCAGGTTTTCTTCCAGAATGGTCCTGTATTTGGCTCCATCCATCTTCCCATCAATATTAACCATCTTCCCTGTCCCTGCTGAAGAAAAGCAGGCCCAAACCATGATGCTGCCACCACCATGTTTGACAATGGGGATGGTGTGTTCAGGGTGATGAGCTGTGTTGCTTTTACGCCAAACATAACGTTTTGCATTGTTGCCAAAAAGTTCAATTTTGGTTTCATCTGACCAAAGCACCTTCTTCCACATGTTTGGTGTGTCTCCCAGGTGGCTTGTGGCAAACTTTAAACAACACTTTTTATGGATATCTTTAAGAAATGGCTTTCTTCTTGCCACTCTTCCATAAAGGCCAGATTTGTGCAATATACGACTGATTGTTGTCCTATGGACAGAGTCTCCCACCTCAGCTGTAGATCTCTGCAGTTCATCCAGAGTGATCATGGGCCTCTTGGCTGCATCTCTGATCAAATCAAATCAAATTTATTTATATAGCCCTTCGTACATCAGCTGATATCTCAAAGTGCTGTACAGAAACCCAGCCTAAAACCCCAAACAGCTAGCAATGCAGGTGTAGAAGCACGGTGGCTAGGAAAAACTCCCTAGAAAGGCCAATACCTAGGAAGAAACCTAGAGAGGAACCAGGCTATGTGGGGTGGCCAGTCCTCTTCTGGCTGTGCCGGGTGGAGATTATAACAGAACATGGCCAAGATGTTCAAATGTTCATAAATGACCAGCATGGTCGAATAATAATAAGGCAGAACAGTTGAAACTGGAGCAGCAGCACAGTCAGGTGGAAGTTTAAACTGGAGCAGCAGCATGGCCAGGTGGACTGGGGACAGCAAGGAGTCATCATGTCAGGTAGTCCTGGGGCATGGTCCTAGGGCTCAGGTCCTCCGAGAGAGAGAAAGAAAGAGAGAAGGAGAGAATTAGAGAACGCACACTTAGATTCACACAGGACACCGAATAGGACAGGAGAAGTACTCCAGATATAACACACTGACCCCAGCCCCCCGACACATAAACTACTGCAGCATAAATACTGGAGGCTGAGACAGGAGGGGTCAGGAGACACTGTGGCCCCATCCGAGGACACCCCCGGACAGGGCCAAACAGGAAGGATATGATCAGTCTTCTCCTTGTATGAGCTGAAAGTTTAGAGGGACGGCCAGGTCTTGGTAGATTTGCAGTGGTCTGATACTCCTTCCATTTCAATATTATCGCTTGCACAGTGCTCCTTGGGATGTTTAAAGCTTGGGAAATATTTTTGTATCTAAATCCGGCTTTAAACTTCTTCACAACAGTATGTCGGACCTGCCTAGTGTGTTCCTTGTTCTTCATGATGCTCTCTGCGCTTTTAACGGACCTCTGAGACTATCACAGTGCAGGTGCATTTATAGGGAGACTTGATTACACACAGGTGGATTGTATTTATCATCATTAGTCATTTAGGTCAACATTGGATCATTCAGAGATCCTCACTGAACTTCTGGAGAGAGTTTGCTGCACTGAAAGTAAAGGGGCTGAATAATTTTGCACGGCCAGTTTTTGATTTGTTAAAAAAGTTTGAAATATCCAATAAATGCCGTTCCACTTCATGATTGTGTCCCACTTGTTGTTGATTCTTCACAAAAAAATACAGTTTTATATCTTTATGTTTGAAGCCTGAAATATGGCAAAAGATCGCAAAGTTCAAGGGGGCCGAATACTTTCGCAAGGCACTGTATATAGCAATCTTATCAGAGATAGACATAATACAGAAAAGAGCAAACAAAGCAAGATACAAAAAAATACATTCAGCAGTTCATTAATCAATTGGTGTATGTGCATGCTGCAGGGTTGAAGCTACGCACGCATAGGCTTGGCTCTCTCATCCCCTCCAGGCTTCTGGGAGGGAGGGTGGACAATGAGCCTGTCGTATCGGATGTAAGCAATGTCCCCACGCACTCAGGCAACGTTCATGGCTGGTATCAGTTCTTTCCTCTTCTGGCTCACAGCTTCAGGACAGTCCTTATTGATGAAGAAAAACGTTCCTCTCAAGTTCTTGGCTCTTTACAGAACAGCTACCTTGTCCTTGAACCTCAGGAACTTGACCACTATTGGCCTGGGCCTGTCACCTGGGCCGGTGATGGGTTTTCCAGTCCAGTGGGTGCGCTTCACCTCAATCTTCCTGTGGTCCATCTTCAATTTCTCAGCGATCATTCCCTTCACTTAGTCCACAGACTCCGTCCAGGTCTCGTGGAGAATCTGCAATTCCGTCCACAACCATATTACCTTGATTGTCCCTCAAGATTTATCCGTCATTGTTGTCATGGATTCACACACACAACTGATGTCCTCTCTCATTGACTTACAGATTGCTGTCATCTTGCTGTTCTCCTGTTTCAACTCATCGAGCTGACCCTGGGAGAACTGCGAACTGTTCTTCAGGTCCTGGACCTCTCTGGTCAGGTCGTCCATTAGTTTATTAGTTGAATTCACCAGTATTTAGACAAAACACTTGAAGCTATTTTCTTGTTGTTGTAACAACTACTTTGTCTTTTTTTGTTAGTTTAAAAGATCCTTCACTTGTGATAGGGACGGTACTCCCGCCGGCTTTGGTCTTTGTCAAGGTAGCTAGCAATGTAGGTTAGTTACTCTGTTACTCCTCGCAGTTCCAGACAGAGATTGAAGATTGAAAACAACAAACAGCAGGTATCTAGACAGCCACAAACCTGAGACAATCTGCAGTTCTAGCCACAATGGCTAACCGCATAGCGGGCTGCGTTCAAGCCCTCAAGTTAACCCTGCTAGCTTGATATTCAGCTAGCTAGCAGCTAGGCTAGCTGCAAGCCCAAATAGCTCCTCAAATCCGTCTTTGGTTGGCAGAATAACTGGACAGATTCTAGCAGTCCCAGCAACTGATGCCAACTGCATCGCGGGATCCAAACTAAAAAGTTAGCTAGCTACTAAGAACTTTCCGATACACTTTCAAAACAGCAAACAACAAACTTGTTCAAAACAACAAAACCAAGCTCTTCCTCGTTCCGCGTTCAACCAACGTTACAATGTTAATAATGTCAAAAATCATTACAACCACTGTTGCTTGTCCTTTAGCTGTCACTAGCTAGTAGCCTAGTGGCAAAATAGCGTCTACCTAGTAGCGCTAGCTAGGTAGCGGTTAGCTAGAGGCTAGCTAGTAAGTAGCGTCTATTTATTCTATATGCAATTTCACCAACATTGCTGTTGGTGGCGGTAACACTCCATCCTCTCTGGTACCATTCCACATCCTGTCTCAACTCGTATGACTCACATCGTCTGTGGAGTGAGAAGGTATCTGCTGGAGGCAGACCCTATTGGGATATTACACTACTACATGTAACTAGTAGCTACTGTATGTCACATGTCATTATCACCTCTACTGTACATCATCATAATAACAGTGGTATGGTGCGTCAACTGAATGTGAAGGATTGTATGATTCAATTGTATGAATTGTATTGATTCTCCAATACAACATGGCAATATAATGTGAAATGCACCACAAACTCTTCAGGGCACTGTCAAAACCTTGCAAGATCTAATTTAACAGATATAACTCTTGTGACTCTATTGAAAACCTCATTAGTTGCCTGAGCAAATTGGCATGTAATGGTGTATATAGAATATTCTATCCCTATGACACTGTTGGTCTTGTTAGTATTATCGGATGCATAAAACTTGCCAACCAGGCAGCGTCAGCCCAAGCACAAACTGAGGGCCTTTCAATCGTTACGTGCTACGGCCTCTGAATACTGAGCAGAGAAAACAGCCTCTCGGGCCAGAGAAGACACAAACACACATGCACACAAACACACACACACACACACACACACACACACACACACACACACACACACACACACACACACACACACACACACACACACACACACACACACACACACACACACACACACACACACACACACACAGTGAGGGAAAAAAGTATTTGATCCCCTGCTGATTTTGTACATTTGCCCACTGACAAAGAAATTATCTGTCTATAATTTTAATGCTAGGTTTATTTGAACAGTGAGAGACAGAATTACAACAAAAGAATCCAGAAAAACGCATGTCAAAAATGTTATAAATTGATTTGCATTTTAATGAGGGAAATAAGTATTTGACCCCTCTGCAAAACATGACTTAGTACTTGGTGGCAAAACCTTTGTTGGCAATCACAGAGGTCAGACGTTTCTTGTAGTTGGCCACCAGGTTTGCACACATCTCAGGAGGGATTTTATCCCACTCCTCTTTGCAGATCTTCTCCAAGTCATTAAGGTTTCGAGGCTGATGTTTGGCAACTCGAACCTTCAGCTCCCTTCACAGATGTTCTATGGGATTAAGGTCTGGAGACTGGCTAGGCCACTCCAGGACCTTAATGTGCTTCTTCTTGAGCCACTCCTTTGTTGCCTTGGCCGTGTGTTTTGGGTCATTGTCATGCTGGAATACCCATACATGACCCATTTTCAATGCCCTGGCTGAGGGAAGGAGGTTCTCACCCAAGATTTGACGGTACATGGCCCCATCCATCATCCCTTTGATGCGGTGAAGTTGTCCTGTCCCCTTAGCAGAAAAACACCCCCAAAGCATAATGTTTCCACCTCCGTGTTTGACGGTGGGGATGATGTTCTTGGGGTCATAGGCAGCATTTCTCCTCCTCCAAACACGGCGAGTCGAGTTGATGCCAAAGAGCTCCATTTTGGTCTCGTCTGACCAGAATACTTTAACCCATTTGTCGTCTGAATCATTCAGATTTTCATTGGCAAACTTCAGACGGGCATGTATATGTGCTTTCTTGAGCAGGGGGACCTTGCGGGCGTTGCAGGATATCAGTCCTTCATGGCATAGTGTGTTACCAATTGTTTTCTTGGTGACTATGGTCCCAGCTGCCTTGAGATCATTGACAAGATCCTCCCATGTAGTTCTGGGCTTATTCCTCACAGTTCTCATGATCATTGCAACTCCAAGAGGTGAGATCTTGCATGGTGAGAGGTGAGATCTTCCTTCGGCCTGCAGCTGGAGCCCCAGGCCGAGGGAGATTGACAGTTCTTTTGTGTTTCTTCCATTTGCAAATAATCGCACCAACTGTTGTCACCTTCTCACCAAGCTGCTTGGCGATGGTCTTGTAGCCCATTCCAGCCTTGTGTAGGTCTACAATCTTGTCCCTGACATCCTTGGGGAGCTTTTTGGGGTTGGCCATGTTTGGAATCTGATTGATTGATTGCTTCTGTGGACAGGTATCTTTTATACAGGTAACAAGCTGAGATTAGGAGCACTCCCTTTAAGAGTGTGCTCCTAATCTCAGCTCGTTACTTGTATAAAAGACACCTGGGAGCCAGACAATCTTTCTGATTGAGAGGGGGTCAAATACTTATTTCCCTTATTAAAATGCAAATCAATTTCTAACATTTTTGACATGCGTTTTTCTGGATTTTGTTGTTGTTATTCTGTCTCTCACTGTTCAAATAAACCTAGCATTAAAATTATAGACGGATCCTTTCTTTGTCAGTGGGCAAACTCAGCAGGGGATCAAATACTTTTTTCCCTCACTGTAAATATAACCGGCAACCAGGAAATCCAGTCTGAGGGCGTCATTTGGGTTTAATAGTCTCAGGCAAGGCTACCTCATTAATTGCGTGATTGCCAATAACCACACACACATACATCACATACAAATGTACAGTGCATTCAGAAAGTATTCAGACCCCTTGACTTTTTCCACATTTTGTTACATTACAACCTTAATTCTAAAATGGATTAAATAACACTCTCCACATACAATAACCCATAATAACAAAGTGAAGACAGGTTTTTAGAAATTTTAGCAAATTTATAAAAATGTAAAACTGATATACCGTATTTATATAAGTATTCAAACCCTGTGCTATGAGACTCGAAATCGAGCTCAGGTGCATCCTGTTTCCATTGGTCATCCTTGAGATGTTTCTACAACTTGATTGGAATCCTCCTGTAGTAAATTCAATTGATTGGACATGATTTGGAAAGGCACACACCTATCTATTATAAGGTCCCACTGCTGACAGTGCATGCCAGAGCAACAAAAACAAAAAAAGCCATGAGGTCAAAGGAATTGTCCATAGAGCTCCAAGACAGGATTGTGTCAAGATACAGATCTGGGAAAGGGTACCCTGAAGCAATGAAGGTCCCTAAGAAACGCTTACTTATGAGCCCTTTCCCAACAATGCAGAGTTAAAAAGTAAGAAAATGTGCAAATACATTTGAAAATGGTAACACAATAAATAACAGTAATGACGCTACAGTATATTCAAGGAGTAACGGTACTGAGTCAATGTGCAGGGTTGATGCAATATGTACATGTAAGTTGGGGTAAAAGTGACTCTGCAATCAGGATAGATAACAGTGTTGTAGCAGCAGCCTGCCTGGATAGTGTGTGTATGGCGTCAATAAGCATGTGTGCTTTGTGTGTGTGTATATGTGGGAAGCCATTTTATAAACTGTTCAGCAGTCTTATGGCTTGGGGGTTGTGCTGTTCAGGTGCCTTTTGGTCCCAGACTTGCCGCTCTGATACTGTTTGACGTGTGGTAGCAGAGTGAATAGTCTATGGCTTGGGTGGTTGGGATCTTTGACCATTTTCTGGACCTTCCTCTGACACCACTTGGTATAGAGCTCCTGGATGGCAGGGATCTCGGCCCCAGTGATGTAATGGGTCGTCTGCACCACCCTCTGTAGCGCCTTGCGTTCGAGGGCGGTGCAGTTGCCATACCAAGCTGTGATGCAGCCAGTCAAGATGCTCTCAATGGTGCAGCTGTAAAACTATGTACAGTGCCTTCAGAAAGTATTCATACCCCTTGACGTATTCCACATTTTGCTGTGTTACAGCCTGAATTCAAAATGGATTACATATTTTTTTCACCCATCTACACACAAAAGCCCATAATGACAAAGTGAAAACATGTTTTTAGACATTTTTGCAAATTTATTTGAAATACAGAAATATCTCATTTACACAAGTATTCACACCACTAAGTCAATATATGTTAGAATCACCTTTGGCACCTATTAAAACTGTGAGTCTTTCTCTAAGAGCTTTGCACGCCTGGATTGTACAATATTTGCTTTTTAAAATTCTTCAAGCTCTGTGAAGTTGGTTGTTAATCATTGCTATTCAGTCATTTTCAAGTCTTGCCATAGGTTTTCGACCCGATTTAAGTCAAAACTGTAACTCTGCCACTCAGGAACATACAATGTCGTCTTGGTAAGCAACTCCCCTGAATATTTGGCCTTGTGTTTTAGGTTATTGTCCTGCTGAAAGGTGAATTTGTCTCCCAGTGTCTGTTGGAAAGCAGATTGAACCAGGGTTTCCTCTAGGATTTTGCATGTGCTTAGCTTAGTTTTATCCCCCAAAAACTCACTAGTTCTTGTCGATGAGAATCATACCCATAACATGATGCAGCCACCACCATACTTGAAAATATGAAGAGTGGTACTCAATGATGTGTTGTGTTAGATTTGCCCCAAACATTACGCTTTGTATTTATGACTTCAAGTTAATTTCTTTGCCATATTGTTTGCAGTTATACTTTACTTTATTGCAAACAGGATGCATGTTTTGGAATATTTTTTATTCTGTACAGGTTTCCTTATTGTCACTCTGTCATTTAGGTTAATATTGTGGGTTAACTACAATGACATTGATCCATCCGCAGTTTTCTCCTATCACAGCCATTAAACTCTGCAACTGATTAAAAGTCACCATTGGCCTCATGGTGACATCCCTGAGCAGTTTCCTTCCCCTCCAGCAACGGAGTTAGAAAGGACACCTGTACCTTTGTAGTGACTGGGTGTATTGATACACCATCAAAACTGTAATTAATATTTTCACCATGCTCAAAGGGATATGCCAATAGGTGCTCTTCTTTGCAAGGCTTTGGAAAACCTTCCTGATCTTTGTGGATTAATCCGTGTTTGAAATTCACTGCTCGACTGAGGGATCTTACAGATAATTGTATGTGTGGGGTACAGCGACTAGTCATTCAAAAATCATGTTAAACCCTATTATTGCACACAGAGTCCATGCAACTTATTATGTGACTTGTTAAGCACATTTATACTCCTGAACTTATTTAGGCTTGCAATAACAAAAGGGTTCAAGTCTGGGCCCAGTCTGGGCCACTCAAGGACATTCAGAGACTTGTCCCGAAGCCACTCCTGCGTTGTCTTTGCTGTGTGCTAAGGATTGCTGTCCTATTGGAAGGTGAACCTTCGCTCTAGTCCTGAGCTCTCTGAAGCAGGTTTTCATCAAGAATCTCTCTGTACTTTGCTCCGTTCATCTTTCCCTTAATCCTGACAAGTCTCCCAGTCTCTGCCACTGAAAAACATCCCTACAGCATGATGCTGCCACCACCATGCTTCATCGTGGGGATGGTGCCAGGTTTCCTCCAGATGTGACGCTTGGCATTCAGGCCAAAGAGTTCAATCTTGGTTTCATCAGACCAGAGAATCTTGTTGCTCATGGTCTGAGAGTCCTTTAGGTGCCTTTTGACAAACTCCAAGCAGGCAGTCATGTGTCTTTTACTGAGGAGTGGCTTCCGTCTGGCCATCCTGATTCGTGGAGTGCTGCAGAGATGGTTGTCCTTCTGGAAGGTTCTCCCATCTCCACAGAGGAACTCTGGAGCTTTGTCAGAGTAACCATCTGGTTCTTGGTCACCTCAGTGACCAAGGCCCTTCTCCCCCGATTGTTCAGTTTGGCCAGACGGCCAGCTCTAGGAAGAGTCTTAGTGGTTCCAAACTTCTTCCATTCAAGAATGATGGAGGCCACTGTGTTTTGGGGGACCTTCAATGCTGTAGGAACCCTTTTGGTACCCTTCCCCAGATCTGTGCCTCACCACAATACTGTCTCGGAGCTCTACGAACAATTCCTTCGACCTCATGGCTTGGTTTTTGCACTGACATGCAGTGTCAACTGTGGGACCTTATATAGACAGGCGTGTGCCTTTCTAAATCGTGTCCAATCAATTGAATTTACCACAGGTGGACTCCAATCAAGTTGTAGAAACATCTCAAGGATGTTCAATCGAAATAGGATGCGCCTGAGCTCAATTTCGATGTCTCATAGCAAAGGGTCTGAATACGTTTTCACTTTGTCATTATGGGGTTTTATGTGTAGATCGGGATTGTTTTTTATATAATCCATTTTAGGATAAGGCTGTAACGTAACAAAATGTGGAAAATTCAAGGGGCCTGAATACTTTCTGAATGCACTGTACATTAAAAAAGACGGTAGAAAACATCTTTCCTGTTCTTAAGGTGTTTCTCCCTCTCTCCTGCTCTCTCTCTCATTCTCTTTTTTTTGTGTGTCGATATTTTTGCTAAGATAAGATGACAGCAGAGAAGACAACATCCAGCGACCCAATTTTTTTTAAATAGTGCAAACTGCAGTTTGTCCGATGGCAATTGCTCAGCTTTGAATATAGATATATTTCCTGTCACAAGCAATGGCTGTGTGGTAATTTTTTTTCAAAAGCAGTAAGTTGAATTTTCAGATAAGATTAAAGTGCAGGTGATTTTTTTGCAGTTCAGGAAGAGGCTGCATTGCAGAGGTGTTGAACATCCCTGAACTGTACGTGTGAGAAATCAGTGGCCTGTGCATATCTTTACATTCAGGTTCAATTCCCTCCTCAGCCTCGACCTTGACTGTAATGCCCAGACTACTCAGTCTTGAGTAGAAACACAATTTCACCATTACAGCTTGCGGGACGGCTTAGTTTTCTTCCTTCTAAAGGTAGACTCTAAATGAGGGATTGCCGCAGTCCACTCACTGTATGTGCTTGGAAGCATGTCCACTGCGAAACAAGCATTGCCGAGGCTTGTCCTAAAAGTAAACATGGCAAGTATTTGTTTTTGAATCAAAACCACATTTCCACATGTGAATGCCCAACCGTAATTCAGGATAGCTTTGCCACTGTAAATTGGGCTATCTGATGTGGGACCAGGCTGGACCTTGGCTCTCCATGCTTCATTTTAAACCCCATAACAGTTTTGCAGGACACAGAAACATCTGTACATGTCTTCCATATAATAATAATTAAATGGAGCCAGTGTCTCAGCTATAAGGTTATAGGTGTCCTCTGAACAATGTGCATGTGCATGCTGACAAGACTAGTAGGGCAGGACAGAGGCAGCCTTCGTTCCAACCTCCACTCCACTGCACTGCACTTTATACCTCCTTAGCTCTATTCATGTGCTAATGACAACCCCCGCACGCCGGCCAGTTACTGATCCTATTCAGCCGCTGTGTCCAGCTCTGCTCCAGTGTCCCCAATCAGACCACTTCGGATCCCCCCAGGGGGATGTCTGTTCTGCATTTGGTTCAGGGGTCGAGTGCATTTCCCCACTTTCTACCCCCTCTCTCACGTTGATTACCCAGAAGGGTCCAAGGCTCCATGACACCAACCGGACGTGAGATGAATTTCAGCCTAATTAATAAGGACGGACTCATCTGGGTCGGGTTATTGTTTATAAACCTCTCAGTATATCCCTCTCCCTCTCCCTCCTCTCTCTTTCTTTATCAAATGTTTTCTCTCTCTCTCTGCTCCCTCTCCCTCCCTCTCCCTTTCTCTATCAAATGTTCTCTCTCTCTCTCCCTCTCTAATCTCTCTCCCTCCCCCCTCTCTCAAATGTTTTTTCTCTCTCTACTCTCTCTCTCCCCTGTCTCTCTTTCTTTCTCGGTCTCTCTCAATAATGAGTAATGTGTCATACGTGGCTGAGGGGGTCATCTATAAATAACACCCGGCGGTATGTTAATTTACAGAGCAAGGAGGGTGTCTGGTGTGTCTTACTGGACAGACGGATGAGCAGCCTGACTGTGACTGTAACTGTCCGTGTCTGTTGTTGTAGTTTATATGGGGTTGATCTGTGGGGTGTAATCTTGTCACTCAAGTTTTGTGAATACACACACACATTCTATAATAACATACTGTTACACACATGCCATGAGGCAGATGTTCACAGGGTATACAGTTGAAGTCAGAAGTTTACATACACCTTAGCCAAATATATTTAAACTCAGTTTTTCACAATTCCTGACATTTAATCCTCGTTAAAAAATCCCTGTCTTAGGTCAGTTAGGATGACCACTTTATTTTAAGAATGTGAAACATCAGAATAATAGTAAAGAGAATGATTTATTTCAGCTTTTATTTATTTAATCACATTCCCAGTGGGTCAGAAGTTTACATACACTCAATTAGTATTTGGTAGCATTGCCTTTAAATTGTTTAACTTGGGTCAAATGTTTCAGGTAGCCTTCCACAAGCTTCCCACAATAAGTCTCTGGCCCATTCCTCCTGACAGAGCTGGTGTAACCGAGTCAGGTTTGTAGGCCTCCTTGCTTTAACTTCCTGACTGATGTCTTGAGATGTTGCTTCCATATATCCACATAACTTTCCCTCATCACGATGCTATCTATTTTGTGAAGTGCACCAGTCCCTCCTACAGCAAAGCACCCCCACAACATGATGCTGCCACCCCCGTGCTTCACGGTTGGAATGGTGTTTTTCGGCTTGCAAGCCTCCCCCTTTTCCCCCAAACATAACGATGGTCATTATGGCCAAACATTTCTATTATTGTTTCATCCGACCAGAGGTCATTTCTACAAAAAGTACGATCTTTGTCCCTATGTGCAGTTGGAAACAGTAGTCTGGCTTTTTCATGGCAGTTTTGGAGCAGTGGCTTCTTCTTTGCTGAGTGGCCTTTCAGATTATATCAATATAGGACAAATTTTACTGTGGATATAGATACTTTTGTACCTGTTTCCTCCAGCATCTTCACAAGGTCCTTTGCTGTTGTTCTGGGATTGATTTGCACTTTTCGCACCAAAGTACGTTCATCTCTAGGAGACAGAACGCATCTCCTTCCTGAGCAGTATGACGGCTGTGTTGTCCCATGGTGTTTATACTTGCGTGCTATTGTTTGTACAGACGAATGTGGTACCTTCAGGCCTTTTGGAAATTGCTCCCAAGGATGAACCAGACTTGTGGAGGTCTACCATTTTTTTCTGAGGTCTTGGATGATTTCTTTTGATTTTCCCATGATGTCAAGCAAAGATGCA
Organism: Oncorhynchus kisutch; assembly: GCF_002021735.2. Taxonomy (NCBI): domain Eukaryota; kingdom Metazoa; phylum Chordata; class Actinopteri; order Salmoniformes; family Salmonidae; genus Oncorhynchus; species Oncorhynchus kisutch. The sequence goes on along the minus strand of NC_034190.2, from coordinate 55,467,504 downwards.
CTGAGTTTGAAGGTAGACCTTGAAATACATCCACAGGTAAACCTCCAATTGACTCAAATGATGTCAATTAGCAAATGATGTCAATCAGAAGCTTCTAAAGCCATTACATAATTTTCTGGAATTTTCCAAGCTGTTTAAAAGCACAGTCAACTTAGTGTATGTAAACTTCTGACCCACTGGAATTGTGATACATTGAATTATAAGTTAAATTATCTGTCTGTAAACAATTGTTGGAAAAATGACTAGGGTCTAGGACTAACCCTAACCCTAAATGACTTGTCCTAACCGACTTGCCAAAACTATAGTCTGTTAACAAGAAATGTGTGGAGTGGTTGAAAAACGAGGTTTAATGACTCCAACCAAAGTGTATGTCAATTTCCGACTTCAACTGTATGATATTGATACCACAGCTGTTGTACTTCTACACATTGGATGAGTTCCACTTATGACACAGCCGGAAAAGGGTCAGAGTTGACATTATGAACCCCAGTAGACAGTAACTAATGGACGTTATTGCGGTGCCACTGTGTTTTATTTGACTACTGTATGAATACTGTAGCTTGTTGTGAGAAATTGGCTACTATGACAGCCCATTCAAGCAATTTACTACTTATGTGTGGATTGGAAGCAGATAATCTCTTATTTGTCAAATGCCATATAATTCCCCACTCAACATTCCAGAACATCCAGGGAACCAAATATGCTAGCTGGGATGCCTTTATATCCATGACGTGGAGAGTGCAATTGCAAACTTGGGGAAAATGGGACAAATGTTGTGTTGTTGGTAATGAGGTGGCCTGCTGTGGTAACACTCTGCAGTGGACACACACACACACACACACACACACACAAACACACACACACACACACACACACACACACACACACACACACACACACACACACACACACACACACACACACACACACACACACACACACACACACACACACACACACACACACACACACACAGTGTGTTCAGGTGGCCCTGGTACTACTCAAACAGAGAGGAAATGGAGCGTTGATGAAAAAAAGAAGGAAACCATTTAAATTGACCATGACCTTGAATGTGTGTGTGTGTTCAATGTGTTTGTAAGAACGTGTGTGTGTGTGTCTGTGTGTGTGTGTGTGTCTGTGTGTGTGTGTGTGTGTGTGTGTGTGTGTGTGTGTGTGTGTGTGTGTGTGTGTGTGTGTGTGTGTGTGTGTGTGTGTGTGTGTGTGTGTGTGTGTGTGTGTATGTGTGTGTGTGTGTGTGTGTGTGTGTGTGTGTGTGCGTGTGCGTGTGTGTGCGTGCGTGTGTGTGTGCGTGTGTGTGTGCGCGTGTGTGTGTGTGCGCGTGTGTCTGTGTGTGCGTGTGTGTGTGTGTGTGTGTGCGTGTGTGTGTGTGTGTGTGTGCCTGACATGTTTGTACCGTATAAAGGAAACCACTTTGCCACTGTATGTGCTGGGGATTTTCATTACACAGCCAGCCTGACAGCTTTAACCTGCCAGTCAAGCTTTGGTCATTTAACATCTTCCAAAATACAGTGAAAGTAAACATGTAACCATTTTGATCATTTTTTTCCCGGTTTGAGTTGATCTCTACTGTTTACTGTCCCTTCACTCTTTTTAATCCTCAATTTCATTTAAAAAACTTTATATCTCAAAATGCATGTGAAACATTTAGCATTTAAAAGCAAATCAATCCAAATATTTTAAGTTACAGTTGTGACTGAAATTGAACGTTTGAAGCTGCAATCTGCAAAACACAACTTCTTTTGACACATTTGCTGCAGATATGTTGATCAAATGTGTGATGTACTGTATGTACGAACTCTGTTGCATTGGAAGGGAAAATATGCTGATGTTTGTTCTTTTCAACATGATCAATTACCCTCAGACCTCAAAGCAGGTGTTTAGTCATTGCAGCTGTTTCCTGTATTTGTAGTATTTTATTCCTCGTTTAAATGAACGGAAGAAATTAGGGGTAGAGTGTGGCGAGGCGAAGAGAAGAATATAAGGAAGTGGGGGAAAGCGAGAGAGCAGAGGCTTCTCCAGGAAAACATTCCTATGGATCTTTCTTATAGAAATGTATCGTAACATACAGTACATGTTTCTCTGTCCTTTAGAGATCAATATTTCATGTAACTTTCTTTCTTTTTTTTTGTTATTATTTATTAGAAAATAATCATGTCAGATTTACACAGTACATTTCTATCGAACACATTCTATATTTTGCCCCAATTAATACGCTTCTAGTCATGCTCACTCAGCCACTAACACATGAGTTCCAGAGGACTGTGACACTGACACATTAACACTGCAGGACAAAAGCCAGCTGCAAGCTACACCAGACAAAGCCTCAGCCTGAGTAAGGAGAATTCATTTGGGAAGTGGTGACTATGCAACGCTCTTTGTTGTCCACCCTATATTTATTTTTCCTTCTTCAAGAAATTATTCTCTCACCAGATTCACTCACAAGGATTTAGGCCGTAGCAGATTTGAATTCTGCTTTTCTATACTGTCAAAGACAACGAGCTAAAACCTCGTAAGGGAAAAGTCCATGCGGCTGACACCAAAAGTCCATGCAGCAGTACTACCCCCCCCCTCCCCCCCATGGTTTCCCTGGACTTGGTACAGTCCATTTAAAAAGGTGCTTGTCATCTCCCAGTGCTCTGTGTCCTTTCAGCAGTCAGCTGCAGGGAGCACATTTCACAGAGGGAGTGCCTGCTCTCTCTCTCTCACAGACACACTCTTTCTCTTCCTCTCTCTGTTCCTCTCTCTCTCTCACAGACACACTCTTTCTCTTCCTCTCTCTGTTCCTCTCTCTTTCTCACACACACACACACACACTCTTCCTCTCTCTGTTCCTCTCTCTCTCTCACAGACACACTCTTTCTCTTCCTCTCTCTGGTCCTCTCTCTCTCTCTCACACACACACACACACTCTTCCTCTCTCTGTTCCTCTCTCTCTCACACACACACTCTCTATCTCATTCTGTTAAAGAACTCTCTCTCTTTCACACACACACACACACACACAGTCACACTCGCACATGCACCACAGAGGATAACAGTTACACAGAACATTTCCCCTTAGCTAATTTGAGGAAAAGGACACACTGCTTCTGAAGGATTTTACTCGCAGTTTTTTCTTAACTAAATAGTCTAGTAAAGCAGTGCGGAGGAATACAACCGAAAACACGATACAGTTTCATTTTGTTCCGGGACATGGTCAACTTGACAACAGCATGACACCCTCCTGTTTGGATTCCCTCCTCAGGCCAAAATCCTGAAAATGATGGATGACGACAAGCAGCTGGCCCAGAGGATCGAAGGAGCAGTCCAGTCCGCCAGCCAGGAGGTGACCAACCTGCGCTCTGAGCTGACGGCCACCAGCCGCAGGCTGGCCGAGCTGGGGGCCGCAGACCGGGAGCGTGACCCCCCAATAGAGAACCACCACCAACAACACATCCGCCACCACCACCACCACCACCACCATGGTAACAGAGACGGACCGAGAGAGAGTGTGTGAGAGAAGGAAGAGAATGAGTGTGTGTGTAATTGTCTCATGTGTATGCTGCTTCACGTGTGTGTGTGTTTGTGTGTGTGTGTGCTTATATGGGTGAAAAAGCCTTGACTCGCAGTTTAAGAGAGAGTGTCTGTGCCTTTGAGGATTTATAGTATGTGTGTGTAATGTTGGTGTTTGAGGGGGAGAAGGAAGGGGTGACAGTTGGCTACAAATGGGATGGACCAGAGAGATGAGCGGGGGTCCATCCACTGTTTGATGTCCACTCACATCTCCTTCTGTGCTTCAGTAGGTCCCCCCAGTGTTAAATAATTAACCCCTCCATTTGAACCCTGGAGAGGTGCACTTTGGAAGGGCAGTGGTGGCACTCTAGCTGGTTCAATACATTCCCCAAGCTTGGCAATGGATCTCTCACTCTGGTGCAAGGGGGGGGGGGGGGGGTTGTGAGGGTTGTGAGGGTTGCTGAGGGTTATTGTTTCCAAGTAATGTTTGAATGGCTGCCCATGCTGCAGAATGTGTGTGTGTTTGCCCTATCTTGGCTTTGTTTACGGTGTGGCTGTGTTGAGAGCATGTGGGTGCGTTGCTATGTCCCATCCACCCCTCGAACACACACTCCTGCTGTTTCCTTGCCTGGAAGCTACAGTAGCAATGAACTCTCTCTGAAGGAATATGTTCCATCATGCTTTTGGCAGTGTTCTGTAGGTCAGACTTTCCACTCGCAGTCACAGCCAGTTCCCAAAATCTTAGTGAACTGAAAGACAAAGTCTGTTACATGGTGAAAAATGTGTCTTCATTGTCCTGCATTAATATTTTGGCTATTCAATGGAACAAGTCTTTATTTTTCATTGCCTGAAGTTTTGATCAAAGTTTACTCACCGTGTGTGGGTGGTGTGTGTGTGTGTGTATGTGTGTGTGTGTGTGTACACTCTGGCAGTGGTGAGGCACACACCCGTTGACACAGACTCCTCTGCGCCAGCCTGGAATGCTTTGGTCGTGTGTCAGCATTGTTTGAATGGACTCTGCTGCCACTTTGTTATTCAGTTATTTCTGCCAGCTCGTGTGTGTGTGTGTGTGAGGTGGATCTGTGTGTGGGAGGGAGAGGAATACATGCGTGTGTGTTTGTGTGTGTGTGTGTGTGTGTGTGTGTGTGTGTGTGTGTGTGTGTGTGTGTGTGTGTGTGTGTGTGTGTGTGTGTGTGTGTGTGTGTGTGTGTGTGAGTGAGTGGGAGAAAGGTGCCTCTGAAAGTGACAACAAGCATTCCGCCGGGCGAGTTTAAATGGTGATGTCACCCTCCCTCATAGAGGCCTCGCCATAGAAATGGACTCCAATTGACTTGAATGGGAATGTCTCTTCACTGCTCAGCTGAGAGACCACAAGCATGCTCATTTATTAAACAGAAATATGATTACTGGGGATTTTACTCACAATTAAACAACCTTTCGGAATTCCTGTTAAAATCTTGTATAGCAGTTAAAAACGTTTCCATGTGCAGAACAATTAAATGGTTTTAGTTAATTTGATTGAGTATTACTGTTGAAGGGGGCGATAGTATTGTGTACATGGACTGGTGTCTCTGTATCTTAACTCTTCCCTTGCCCTCTCTTGTTCTCCTCCATTCTTCCTATAATCCTCTCTTCCCAGCCTGAGTTATGAACATTGGTTGGTGAGTTGTGTAAAAAGAACAATGCCAGGGGGTTTAATTCATCACTAGTTATCGCAGTGGGGAAGGAAGTGTGTCGGGGAGACTATTGGTTCACTGTGACAACCCTGCTATCCGGCTAGCGCATGGGGATTCACTACTGCACACTGCCACCTTTGCATGGGTCCTCCAATTCCATACACATACAGTATCATACAAATGTGGATATTCTATGCCGAACAACGGTGAGTGTAGTGATACATATAATGAACCTGGAATCATAAAGACTTAATCAAATCAAATGTATTTATATAGCCCTTCTTACATCAGCTGATATATCAAAGTGCTGTACAGAAACCCAGCCTAAAACCCCAAACAGCAAGCAATGCAGGTGTAGAAGCATGGTTGCTCTGAAAAACTCCCTAGAAAGGCTAAAACCAGGCTATGAGGGGTGGCCAGTCCTCTTCTGGCTGTGCCCGGGTGGAGATTATAACAGAACATGGCCAAGATGTTCAAATGTTCATAAATGACCAGCATGGTCAAATAATAATAATCACAGTAGTTGTCGAGGGTGCAACAAGTCAGCACCTCAGGAGTAAATGTCAGTTGGCTTTTCATAGCCGATCATTGAGAGAATCTCTACCGCTCCTGCTGTCTCTAGAGTGTTGAAAGCAGCAGGTCTGGGACAGGTAGCACGTCCGGTGAACAGTTCAGGGTTCCATAGCCGCAGGCAGAACAGTTGAAACTGGAGCAGCAGCACGGCTAGGTGGACTGGGGACAGCAAGGAGTCATCATGCCAGGTAGTCCTGAGGCATGGTCCTAGGGCTCAGGTCCACTGAGAGAGAGAATGAAAGAAAGAGAGAAAGAGAGAATTAGAGAGAGCATACTTAAATTCACATAGGACACCGGATAAGACAGGAGAAATACTCCAGATATAACAGACCGACCCTAGCCCCCCGACACATAAACTACTGCAGCATAAATACTGGAGGATGAGACAGGAGGGGTCAGAAGACATTGTGGCCCCATCCGATGATACCCCCGGACAGGGCCAAATGGGCAGGATATAACCCCACCCACTTTGCCAGAGCACAGCCCCCACACCACTAGAGGGATAACTTCAACCACCAACTTACCATCCTGAGACAAGGCCGAGTATAGCCCACAAAGTTCTCCGCCACGGCACAACCCAAGGGGGAGCGCCAACCCAACCTAATATGTGTTAAGATCTGTATGTATATATGCACAAACATGTGCACGGACGCAGACACATGCACATGCACGCACACACACACTCACTCACTCACACCCGGGGGGTGGGGGGGGGGGGTTGCCTCCCTCAAGACGTCATTGGACTAATTTGGGTCGGCTGCCTGGCTGCTTAGTAGCTGGAAGAGCATTCACGGGCACCTTGCCCTCGTTCACTATACTCTGCCTCGCCTGCTCTCTGAAAAACCTGCTGGAGGTTCTCTGGGGTACAATAAAACAAAAATATATAGAACTCCCGCACACATGATTGTACCTAAACTTATTGTCAAAGTTTCTTTCAGAAACATTTCTCAGAACTTCGGTGTATGTCTGCCTTGATTGTAGCTTTTCAAGCGTTTTCAAGCATGGCATTTTTGACTAAACCCCCCGAATAAATGCGGACTGAATAAATATTCACTCGACCGTATGACACCATCTCAGTGTTGTTCGAGCCTTTGCTCTGATAGGCTGTGACGATGGACTTCCTTGTGATTCATAGCCAGCCTGCTTTGAAAAAATATCTTGCCAACTATTTCTTAATGTGAATCGGAACTCATTAAATACTTGTACATGTTGCCACGGCAATTAGTCATCTTGAGGAACGGAGTAGAGCATATCTTGAAGATAAATAAAGAAACAGTGCAAAGACATTTTCATCTTCCTAGAAGGTGATCAAAGCAGAATCAGGCCTATTAAATCATTTAGTGTAGAGGAGTGGGTGTCTCTGTAGAGGATCAATGGTGCATGCTAATGCTAATACTATAGAGCTGCTATTCTGCTCACGAAAAGGCTTTATTTTCATTGTTCATTGGTTATTTAACATGATTCTAATGATAGCTGGCCCCGCTGTGCTTAGTGAAACATGAAGCGTAGGCAGCAACAGGCTATAGGAAATTTAGTGAAAAAAGTAATTGTAATTGCTAACGGTGTTAGCATTAGCTGCTATACTGTAATTAACCTGACAGATACATCAGAGGGAGAAGGGTGATTGGTTGAAAGAGGTTTTAATTGGTTGTTGCTTGACTGACTGTGCAGCTTGTTTGACGTCTTCTTACCTTTCATACTCTAAAGCACACATACGCATGCACACACGCACACATGCGCATGCACACACACACACACGCACACGCACACACACACACACATGTACACACACGCACACACCAATATTGGTGTCCAGTAGCGTTGGCTAACATGCTGTTTCACTGAGATTATGTTGCTCTCTGAGTAAGTGTGATTTATATGCGAGTACAGAGCACCGCTATTCACAGCAGGGCTTCATTCTGTGAAAAGCAACACATCCTGGAGAGAGTCCACAGCATAAACATTGAGGAGAAGAGTGGAGATGTCTATTTTGTTCTTTTGTGCACCTGTGTACACATTTAGAAGTAATAGCATCTGCGATCCCTCTATAGGTGTATAATTAAGCAATAAGACACGAGGGGGTGTGGTATATGGCCAATATACTACGGCTAAGAGCTGTTTATAGGATGATGCAACGTGGAGTGCCTGGATACAGCCGTTAGCTGGCCATATACCACAAACCACAGAGGAGTCGTATTGCTATTATAAACTGGTTATAATTAAAACAGTAAAAATACATTTACTCATGGTACAGTATACGGTCTGATATACCATGGCTTTCAGCCAATCAGTATTCAGGGCTTGAACTACCCGGTTTATAATAAACAGTATATACTCAATGGAATACATAGTAACTACATATCTTTATACTCTGGCGCTCGTTATCTTGAAATATATTTGAACACATTCCAGACAAGGATGCATCCCCATCGAAAAAGTCATTTGGAATGAGGCTTTTAAATCCTGCCTCTTTCAAAACATCAGATAGTTTTCCTCCACCGCTCTGGAATCCTCTTCAATTGCAAATGCAATTTTTGAAATGTCTTTTGTCACGGCTGTTTTAAATGTCAGCAGTATTTCCTATTGAGGGGACTGTGTTTGCATCGAATGAGTTAGAGACACACATTAACTGGCAACAGTGATGTCTGGAAAGTATTTTTAAAACATTATTACATCCGTAAACTCAGATTCTCTAATGTACTTTAAATGGTGTTTAATGATTTTACTCGTTCAGTACTTAATACAGTTGGTATTACACACTGGTAAATTATAGACATGTATTTAAAATCAGGAAACATGTTATTTTTACACATTTTTAGGACCTCATCATTAGTTGACCTTTAATGTGTAACTGGCGCTGTGAAAACAGGTGCTCGTCAGTTCAGCACTGTAGTACGCACAGCATTTTCCACATAGGTATTGACTGCAACAGAGAGAATGAGGCCGGGATGAACTGGGACCAGAAATAGGCCAAGGCATTTCGAAACACTGGCCCGTTCCTTCCCTTGAGACCCCAACACTGGCCCGTTCCTTCCCTTGAGACCCCAACACTGGCCCGTTCCTTCCCTTGAGACCCCAACACTGGCCCGTTCCTTCCCTTGAGACCCCAAAACTGGCCCATTCCTTCCCTTGAGACCCCAACACTGGCCCATTCCTTCCCTTGAGACCCCAACACTGGCCCGTTCCTTCCCTTGAGACCCCAACACTGGCCCATTCCTTCCCTTGAGACCCCAACACTGGCCCGTTCCTTCCCTTGAGACCCCAACACTGGCCCGTTCCTTCCCTTGAGACCCCAACACTGGCCCGTTCCTTCCCTTGAGACCCCAACACTGGCCCGTTCCTTCCCTTGAGACCCCAACACTGGCCCGTTCCTTCCCTTGAGACCCCAACACTGGCCCGTTCCTTCCCTTGAGACCCCAACACTGGCCCTTTCCTTCCCTTGAGACCCCAACACTGGCCCGTTCCTTCCCTTGAGACCCCAACACTGGCCCATTCCTTTCCTTGAGGCCCCAACACTGGCCCATTCCTTCCCTTGAGACCCCAACACTGGCCCATTCCTTCCCTTAAGGCCCCAACACTGGCCCGTTCCTTCCCTTGAGGCCCCAACACTGGCCCGTTCCTTCCCTTGAGGCCCCAACACTGGCCCGTTCCTTCCCTTGAGACCCCAACACTGGCCCGTTCCTTCCCTTGAGACCCCAACACTGGCCCATTCCTTCCCTTGAGACCCCAACACTGGCCCATTCCTTCCCTTGAGGCCCCAACACTGGCCCGTTCCTTCCCTTGAAGCCCCAACACTGGCCCATTCCTTCCCTTGAGGCCCCAACACTGGCCCGTTCCTTCCCTTGAGGCCCCAACACTGGCCCGTTCCTTCCCTTGAGGCCCCAACACTGGCCCGTTCCTTCCCTTGAGACCCCAACACTGGCCCGTTCCTTCCCTTGAGACCCCAACACTGGCCCGTTCCTTCCCTTGAGACCCCAACACTGGCCCATTCCTTCCCTTGAGACCCCAACACTGGCCCGTTCCTTCCCTTGAGACCCCAACACTGGCCCATTCCTTTCCTTGAGGCCCCAACACTGGCCCATTCCTTCCCTTGAGACCCCAACACTGGCCCATTCCTTCCCTTAAGGCCCCAACACTGGCCCGTTCCTTCCCTTGAGGCCCCAACACTGGCCCGTTCCTTCCCTTGAGGCCCCAACACTGGCCCGTTCCTTCCCTTGAGACCCCAACACTGGCCCATTCCTTCCCTTGAGACCCCAACACTGGCCCATTCCTTCCCTTGAGGCCCCAACACTGGCCCGTTCCTTCCCTTGAAGCCCCAACACTGGCCCATTCCTTCCCTTGAGGCCCCAACACTGGCCCGTTCCTTCCCTTGAGGCCCCAACACTGGCCCGTTCCTTCCCTTGAGGCCCCAACACTGGCCCGTTCCTTCCCTTGAGACCCCAACACTGGCCCATTCCTTCCCTTGAGACCCCAACACTGGCCCATTCCTTCCCTTGAGGCCCCAACACTGTCCCATTTTTTTTCTAGAGGCCACTATTATTAGCCAAATAATAATACTTTCTTGCAAAAACCCCAATTTAGACCGGCCCACTGGACTAAAATTTGGCCAGCCTATCTGGCATTTAACTAAACTGCCCTATGGCCTTTGGAACGAGCGTGGCTTTATCACAGTCTTATCAGAGTTAGGTGCAGAATGCCACAGTTGATACCAGGCACAGGTTTGGCCATGACGCCCATCTGAACTTTGAGAGTATGATAAAGCACGATATATATTTGATTATTTATTGTTAATAGTCCAGCACTGTCAATATGTAAGAGGATGTTCAATTCCACTACTCTAGGGGAACTGTTGTCTGCTGGCAATCTTTGTGCTTGATTGGCTCCAACGTTTCCGGAGCTGCATGAAAGCAATGATGTAGCTGGCATTTGTATATTTTATTGTACTACCTACTGTATATTGAAGAAGCTCCTTCTGTTCAAAAAGCACAGACTCAAATTAGTTCCGGTATTGATGAAGTTTGGATGCTTTTGGCTAAATAGTTGCTGATGAATTTAATGACTGTGACTTGTGACTTGCACAGGACATTTATATTGTCCTCTTTAGGTTTCAACATTTTATGGTGCGTTTTATAGCCATTTACTTTAAACTGGTATAAACCAGATGGAGGCTCACAAAAAAAAGCCCTATTGAAAATGCAAGAACTGTAAATGTCTGATAGCTACTGCGTTATAACTCTCCTGATGTTGACTGCATTATAACTCTCCTGATGCTGACTGCGTTATAACTCTCCTGATGCTGACTGCGTTATAACTCTCCTGATGTTGACTGCATTATAACTCTCCTGATGCTGACTGCATTATAACTCTCCTGATGTTGACTGCATTATAACTCTCCTGATGCTGACTGCATTATAACTCTCCTGATGCTGACTGAATTATAACTCTCCTGATGCTGACTGAATTATAACTCTCCTGATGTTGACTGCATTATAACTCTCCTGATGTTGACTGCATTATAACTCTCCTGATGTTGACTGCATTATAACTCTCCTGATGCTGACTGCGTTATAACTCTCCTGATGCTGACTGAATTATAACTCTCCTGATGTTGACTGCATTATAACTCTCCTAATGCTGACTGAATTATAACTCTCCTGATGTTGACTGCATTATAACTCTCCTGATGCTGACTGAATTATAACTCTCATGATGCTGACTGTTTTAACATACATTACATAATGAACCTAAAGAGGAAATGATTACCTATCGGAAATTGTGTTTCAATGGAACGGTCCAAAGTGGTAGGATTAAAAGCATTAGAAAATATATGTTGATTATGTTTTTCTTATTACTTGCATGAGAATCTTCATTTACGTTTTAAGGTAAGCTTGTGTATGGGTGTATGTGAAGCATATGCTTGGTTATTGAGTGTGTACATTGCTCTGTGTGACACATCCAGTAATTCTCCGCAACCCCAATCCATGGATTATTGAGTAGGACTGGAGAAAGTGCCCAATCACCAGAAGGCCATGGCACACCTGCAGTGGGTTCATTAGACAACCAATCACAGCAGGGCAATCACACACACACACGCATGTGGGCAACACACACACACACACACACACACACACACACACACACACACACACACACACACACACACACACACACACACACACACACACACACACACACACACACACACACACACACACACACACACATCTGCCCCATGTGTTGTGGGTTTGTTACAGTGTATTCAGAGATGGTATTTGAGGGGCTTCAGTGAGTAAAGGTCCTCCAGGTCTCAGATGTTTTGAGTTGGTTATATTAACATATTATTTACGTTAATGAGGCCCAGAGGTCTCCAGTGTGTCGATTGGCCCTCTGTCCTTCAGTTGTCGGATGTAACAGCTGATCACTGATGGCTTTCTCCTAGTCTGGAACAGATGGCCTTTGCGCAGTCCGCCTGTGCTCGGTAATCAGTGATGTTGTTGCACATATTCCGCTGCCATTAACTGCAACTGCCTAGCGGGGAGGGGGAGGGGGGGGGGGGGGGTGAGGAGAGGAACGCCCCGTTCTAAAACAATTCTATGGCAAGAAATGTGAGTGCAAATTCCCTCACTAAGTGAAAAGTCCCTTTATTTCCTGGAGAAAGTTGCTTGAAGGAGGATGGCACTGTTAGGCTATGCTATCACTCAACGGACCATGTTTTTCCCAACTGTATCCTCGGCTAAACGACTGGCAACAAATCATTAAAACCCTCATTCATTTGATGAACGGATTAATTCATTGTGAAGAATTGCTCTGATTAAAACAATAAGCTTCTACATTAATTCTTAGATAGCCTCCATTTAAAGATGTTTGCTAATGGCCTAGCCAAAAATCTTCAATTACCCTCCTAGTCTTTACTAACTTCATGATCACCAATCTAAAAGGGCTTGAAACAGCTTTAAGAGACAAGGAAAGGGGACAAGGAAAGAGGACAAGATGTTATTTAGGGCTATATCAGGACAGCACCAATTGAATGCTATTGCTTCTGCACCATAAGACTCTCCTAAAGAAGCCACTCATAGCCAAGAGAATGGGCATTACTGAAATAATGGGCTGAGATGGGAGATATAGAGAAGCGTGTGGCAGCCAACCCCCCAGTGTTTTGGGAATGATGTGAGCTGATGATGTGTGTGTCTGCTGCAGGGCTGGGGATATTGTCACCACAGCAATTATTCAAGATGAGGTGCAGGGAGAAGATCTCCTGTGGCAGCGGGCCGATGATGAAATGGCATTTTCCTCTGTTCCATTCTCATTTCTGGGGCAGTTGCTTAACGGATGTGATTTCTGTCTATGTCCTTCTGCTCACTGAGGTCTCTGGGTGGAACATTTGCTAGTCTGAGCTGTACAGTCTAGAGGGCATCAGTGTGTGTGTGTGTGTGTGTGTGTTTAGTGAGCAATTTTGATGACTTTAATGTCACTGTATGCATGTATGGGATTTCCTATGGGATTTGTAAAAATGATATTGTCCTTGCACAATAAGTAAACCTTGTCTGAGCTATAATGGCCCATGGGGCAGGAGCATATCTTCTGTTTCTGTTGCGTGAGGCAGCTTGATGTACACACCCTGGACAGGTCACTAGTCATGCACTTATTGGTTATAATTACATGAGAAGCAATGCAATGCTGTGCGGTAGGAGTCAGCAGTGCCCCTGCTTTTTTCCACTATAGTCACATTGCAACATTTCCTGGGTAATGTTCATTAGGGGCACACAACAGAAAGTGTTTGCAACAGAAAACTAACATTTGAATATTTTATTAGACAATTACAGGTAGTCTCCAAGTTTTTTAAATTTTTTAATCAGTTTGATGTCAAATGAACATGAGCTAAGAATGAAGCCAGTGTGTTTTTCCCACATTCGGTCCAGTTTATTATGAAGTATACTGGGATTGAAATTATTGACACCCTTGATAAAGATGATTAATAATGACTGTACAAAATAAAATATTGATCTACAGTTGAAGTCGGAAGTTTACATACACTTAGGTTGGAGTCATTAAAACTCGTTTTTCAACCAATCCACAAATTTCTTGTTAACAAACTATAGCTTTGACAAGTTGGTTAGGACATTACTTTGTGCATGACACAAGTAATTTTTCCAACAATTGTTTACAGACAGATTATTTCACTTATAATTCATTGTATTACAATTCCAGTGGGTCAGAATTTCACATAGACTAAGTTGACTGTGCCTTTAAATAGCTTATGTCAAATTATGTCATGCCTTTAGAAGCTTCTGATAGGCTAATTGACATAATAATTGACATAATTTGAGACAATTGGAGGTGTACCAGGGAATGTATTTCAAGGCATACCTTCAAACTAAGTGCAATTTGCTTGACATCATGGGAAAATCAAAAGAAATCAGCCAAGGCTTCAGTTTTTTTTTGTAGACCTCCACAAGTCTGGTTCATCCTTGGGAGCAATTTCCAAATGCCTGAAGGTACCACATTCATCTGTACAAACAATAGTACGCAAGTATAAACACCAATGAACCGGCAGCAGTCATACCGCTCAGGAAGGAGACACATTCTGAGATGAACATACTTTGGTGCGAAAAGTACAAATCAACCACAGAACAACAGCAAAGGACCTTGTGAAGATGCTGGAGGAAATAGGTACAAAAGTATCTATATCCACAGTAAAAAGAGTCCTAAATCGACATAACCTGAAAGACTGCTCAGCAAGGAAGAAGATGTTTGGCCATAATGACCATCGTTGTGTTTGGAGGAAAAGGGGGGGCTTGCAAGCCGAAGAACACCATCCCAACCATGAAGCACGGGGGTGGCAGCATCATGTTGTGGGGGTGCTTTGCTGCAGGAGGGACTGGTGCACTTCCCAAAATAGATGGCAACATGAGGGAGGAAAATGATGTGGATATATTGAAGCAACATTTCAGACATCAGTCCGGAAGTTAAAGCTTGGTCGCAAATGAGTCTTCCAAATGGACAATGATCCCAAGCATACTTCCAATGTTGTGGCAAAATGGCTTAAGGACAACGATGTCAAGGTATTGGAGTGGCCATCACAAAGCCCTGACCTCAATTCTTATTCTTAAAATAAAGTGGTGATCCTAACTGACCTAAGACAGGGAATTTTTACTAGGGTTAAATGGCAGGAATTGTGAAAATCTGAGTTTAAATGTATTTGACTAAGGTGTATGTAAACTTCCGACTTCAACTGTATATTGTATTTTTCAAAAATATGGTTATATTATTTTATACTAATACAATTGCTCAGAGAAAGAGATTTTGTTTCGAGATTTTGTTTAGTAATATTTTTCTCTCTCAAACAGGTAAGGGCCAAAATGATTGACACCCCTGGAGATTCTTATAAATAAAGTACTCATAAAGTTTAGCATTAGCACTTTTATTATATATAAGACATGAATGTGGCTGTTACTATGATTACGGATAATCCTGAGAAAGTTAGAGAGTCAAATATCATCCCCCAAAGACATGCTAACCTCTCACCATTACCAATAACAGGGGAAGATAGAAGGTCCACAAACATAAACAGAAATCACACACACACACACACACACACACACACACACACACACACACACACACACACACACACACACACACACACACACACACACACACACACACACACACACACACACACACACACACACACACACACACACGCTAGACTCAACACCATCGGAACGGTGACGTAGGGGCAACATTCCAGACAAGGCATTAGGCACAGAGAGAGGAGAGGTGGAGATTTGGAGTGAAAAAAGTGTGGGAGATGGTTTCACTGTCATACATATTCAAATTTAAACCTTATCGCTGTAATTTACAAATGTTTGAATTGGCTGGATAGAAAAGGAAAAATATAAAAAATGGTCTAACTGAAACAGTAAGCTGAACTTTAACTGGAGAAATTTCATGTGGCGATTGTATCGTCTTGATTGCGGTGCAGTAATTCCATTCGCCTTCCTCGGCCCAAAATACCCCAACCTCTTGGGTTACACATGTACCCCCTGACTAGGATCCTAAATTAAACTCTGTCTAAGGAGCACGGCTCATGAACAAGACAGGGGTCAAGCCAAAAATGCCATTAGGGACCAGTACGTGAAATGAGTGACACCATTGATAAAGATTAGCAATTATGAACGTATAAAATAAATCATTCAAATTCTGAGCTACATTGTATGCTCACATTTTGGGAATTGCATTATTTATACCAATAAAATTTCTCAGAGAAAGAGAATTTGTTTAACAAGTAATATATTTGATTATTGTCAAAATTATTGACACCCCTAAAGATTCTTATACATAAAATAGTCAAGTATTTGGTAGTATTTGGGCCCATATTCCTAGCACACAATGACTATGTCAAGCTTGTGACAAACTTGTTGCATTCTTTTCCAGTTGGTTTTGATTGTGTTTCAGATATATTTTTTGCCCAATAGAAATGAATAGTAAATAATGTATTGTGTTTCTTTGATTGTAAATAAGAATAGAATATATTAATGTGGATGCTACCATGATTACAGATCATCCTGAATCAATCGTGAATAATGGTAAGTGAGAAGGTTACAGAGGGTCCAAGATCATACCACAAAGAAATTCCAAACTCTCACCTTTACCAATAACAAGGGAGGACAGCATGTCTTTCTGTTTTTGTTTGTGGAGCTTCTACATTCTAATTCTGTTCCTCGGTAGATACTGTAGGCTTCAGCAGTGAGATAATGGATGTGCAGACAATAGAAAAGCGAGATTTTGAGGGTGTTTGTCTGATCAGGTAAGAAGACTGTCGGAGTGGTGTTCTGTTATACCAATGTGGATGGGTCTATGTCAGTTACCATCTGCCGCTTGGTCGGACCTGACACTTTGGTTGTCTTCCAAGACATAAACACACATACATAGATATCCTATTGCTCTTTCTGCTGTACCAAATATGCACACTTCCTCCATGTGTTACGTTTAAACCGTCCGCTCCGGCTGTGAATGTGTGTGTGGATCACGGTTGCCTATCCATCAGTGACATGGGCAGGCTGGTGGGCCAGCTGGCGGCGGGTGGCACAGAGATGCAGATTGGGCAGGGCTGGGTGGCAGCAGGGCACTGCAATCAGGTGCCACGGCAGCCCGCTGGCACAGACTGGCCCTGCTCAGAGCCATGTGACAGGGTAAGACGGGTGGGATGGGCACGGGGCATCGCAAGAGGAGGAGAGGGAGGCCTCAAAGCGGTGGGCATGAGCCCGACCCTCTGAAGCAGGAGACAAATTGGATAACGCCTCCAGCAGCTTGGATGGGCGTGTGGGATGACATATTGTATGAAGAGGATGGGTTGAGAAGAGGGAGAGCGGGAGAGGGAAGAGGGGGTGGCGAGGGGGGACATGGGGGGAAAGGGAGAGGTTAGAGAGATGATGTGTGTGTGTGTGTTATCAAAGCTCCGGTGTCACACTGACAGAGACGGGAGTCATACACACACGGATGCAGATACACACATCCAAATATATTACACACAGTACGCCCACATGCACACATTGATACACACACAAACATGACTGCTCTCATCTCAGCCAACGTAGAGCTGTGCTACCATCTGTGGGGTGGTATGCCCTGTATTAAGAAGTGTCTATCTCCAACCAGACATGACAGACAGAATATAGAACACAGGAAATGATGTAAAAACAATTAACAACAAAAAAGGTCTAGTTCTTCTTTGACAATTTAATGATATACCTAATCCACACGGAACCAAAATATAAACACAACATGCAGTGTTGGTCCCATGTTTCATGAGCTGAAATAAAAGATCCCAGAAATGTTCCAGAAAAAAAAGCTCAAATCTTTTGTGCACAAATTTGTTTACATCCCTGTTAGTGAGCATTTCTCCTTTGCCAAAATAATCCACCAACCTGACAGGTGTGGCATATCAAGAAGCTGATTAAACGGCATGATCATTACACAGGTGCACCTTGTGCTAGGGTTCAATTAAAGGCCACTATAAAATGTGCAGTTTTTTTACACAACACAATGCCACATATGTCTCAAGTTTTGAGGGAGCCCGCGATACCATAAGCCGTTGGAACTTTAGAGAATTTGGCAGTTCGTCCAACTGGCCTCACAACCGCAGACCACGTGTATGGCGTTGTGTGAGTGAGCAGTTTGCTGATGTCAACGTTGTGAAGAGAGTGCAGCATTGTGGCGGTGGGGTTATGGTATGGGTAGGCATAAGCTACATACAATGAACACTATTGCATTTTATCTATGGTAATTTGAATGCACAGAGAAACCGTGACGAGATCCTGAGGCCCTATGTCGTGCCATTCATCCACCGCCATCACCTCAAGTTTCAGCATGATAATGCACGGCCCAATGTCGCAAGGATCTGTATACATTTCCTGGAAGCTGAAAATGTCTCAACATGTTTGGGATGCTCTGGATTGACAGCAATATCCAGCAACTTCGCACAGCCATTGAAAAGGAGTGGGACAACATTCAACACACAACAATCAACAGCCCGATGAACTCTATGCGAAGGAGATGTGTCGCGTTGCATGAGGTAAATGGTGGTCACACCAGATACTGGCTGGTTTTCTGATCCACATCCCTACCCTTTTTAAAGGTATCTGTGACCAACATATGCATATCTGTGTTCCCAGTCAAGTGAAATCCATAGATTATGGCTTAATGAATTAATTTCAATTGACTGATTCCCTTATATGAACTGTAACTTAGTAAAAGCTTAGAAATTGTTGCATGTTGCACTTATATTTTTGTTCAGTATATCTCTCAGGTGAAATATTTTGAATTGCATGTAGTTTAAAAGCTACAGTGTGGTTTAGAAAGTTGTAAATAGGACTTGCTTTAAAATGCAATCGACTCTTGGCTCATGAGGTAGTTAGAGACTGCTGTTAACCTGTTGCGACGAGCAATCCCGTATCCGGGAGCGTAATTATAGCCTCAAGCTCATTACCATAACGCAACGTTAACTATTCATGAAAATCTCAAATGAAATGAAATAAATATATTGGCTCACAAGCTTAGCCTTTTGTTAACAACACTGTCACCTCAGATTTTCAAAAAATGCTTTTCAACCATAGCTACACAAGCATTTGTGTAAGAGTATTGATAGTTAGCATAGAATTAAGCCTAGCATTCAGCAGGCAACATTTTCACAAAAACAAGAAAAGCATTCGAATAAAATAATTTACCTTTGAAGAACTTCGGATGTTTTCAATGAGGAGACTCTCAGTTAGATAGCAAATGTTCAGTTTTTCCAAAAATATTATTTGTGTAGGAGAAATCGCTCTGTTTTGTTCATCACGTTTGGCTAAGAAAAAAACCCGTATCCGGGAGCGTAATTATAGCCTCAAGCTCATTACCATAACGCAACGTTAACTATTCATGAAAATCGCGAATGAAATGAAATAGATATATTGGCTCACAAGCTTAGCCTTTTGTTAACAACACTGTCATCTCAGATTTTCAAAAAATGCTTTTCAACCATAGCTACACAAGCATTTGTGTAAGAGTATTCATAGCTAGCATAGAATTAAGCCTAGCATTCAGCTCGCAACATTTTCACAAAAACAAGAAAAGCATTCGAATAAAATAATTTACCTTTGAAGAACTTCGGATGTTTTCAATGAGGAGACTCTCAGTTAGATAGCAAATGTTCAGTTTTTCCCAAAATATTATTTGTGTAGGAGAAATCGCTCTGTTTTGTTCATCACGTTTGGCTAAGAAAAAAACCCGTATCCGGGAGCGTAATTATAGCCTCAAGCTCATTACCATAACGCAACGTTAACTATTCATGAAAATCGCAAATGAAATGAAATAAATATATTGGCTCACAAGCTTAGCCTTTTGTTAACAACACTGTCATCTCAGATAAAAAAAAAAAAAATGCTTTTCAACCATAGCTACACAAGCATTTGTGTAAGAGTATTGATAGCTAGCATAGCATTAAGCCTAGCATTCAGCAGGCAACATTTTCACAAAAACAAGAAAAGCATTCAAATAAAATCATTTACCTTTGAAGAGAAATTGCTCCGTTTTGTTCATCACGTTTGGCTGAGAAACCCCCCTGAAAATTCAGTCATTTCAACGCGAACTTTTTTCCAAATTAACTCCATAATATCGACAGAAACATGGCAAACGTTGTTTAGAATCAATCCTCAAGGTGTTTTTCACATATCTATTCGATGATAAGTCACTCGTGGCAGTTTGGTTTCTCCTCTGTTCAAAATGGAAACATGCACGCACCTGGAGATTACGCAATAGTTTCGACGGAGGAAACCGAGCGGACACCTGGTAAATGTAGTCTCTTATGGTCAATTTTCCAATGATATGCCTACAAATATGTCACAATGCTGCAAACACCTTGGGGAAACGACAGAAAGTGTAGGCTCTCTCCTTGTGCATTCACAGCCATATAAGGAGACATTGGAACACAGCGCCTCAAAAATCTGGCTCACTTCCTGTATGAAATTTCATCTTGGTTACGCCTGTAGCATTAGTTCTGTGGCACTCACAGACAATATATTTGCAGTTTTGGAAACGTCAGAGTGTTTTCTTTCCAAAGCTGTCAATTGTATGCATAGTCGAGCATCTTTTCGTGAAAAAATATCTTATTTAAAACGGGAACGTTTTTCATCCAAAAATTAAATACTGCCCCCAGAGGTTCAAGAGGTTAAGAGCGGCTGTACTCAACCCTCATTTTATTCTATGTGTCCTAGGAAGTCAAGTATTTAATTGGGGAATTGCCATTTGGGGCCATTTACCAGATGCTTTTATCCCTGAATACGTGTATGCATACATTTTTACGTACATGTATAGGTTGCCTTGGGAGTCGAACCCACAATCCTGGTGTTCATTTCTTTTTGAGATCTGGGATAAACTGTTTTACCAATGGTGACAATCTCACTTAGTATTAACTTAGTAGCACAAAGTAACAGAGAAACACTTCCCCTCAAAATTAAATCAAACCAAAATAGCTGTGCCGAACATGATGCCGTCAAAAGAGCTGAAGTTCAATATTGACGGGAGGTGACTAATCTTTTCATCTCGTCTCTCCACTTTGTATTCTCTCCCTGAATGTCTTCGCTGGAGATTGGCTGTTGCTCGGACAAAGCTGACGCAAGTCAAAATATGGGAACACACGTGCCAACCTGAGGTGTCAACTGTCTTGTATAACTAATAGAAGCTTGTTCTTGGCTTCAGAACGTGTCTTCTCATCGTCTTTCGTGTTATTGATTGGGAAATAAACAACGCTGCACAGACAAGGCCCCATGTAGGAACAAGCCTAGACTTCCACTTCCACAGCCATACCATTCTGCTTTAGCCTTTGTATTAGATTCATTTGTAGTATTTTTTGTTAAGACGTATGGTATTTTGATTCTGATATGCAGTATGTTCTTTGTGTGCATGCATCTTTAATTGGATTGATTATTTGACAGCATTTAACCATTTTAATTGGGGTTATACACGTTTTGTCAAGATTTGGCTGACAGAGAAGTACGTTACTCTGGGGTCGATGCATCTGTGGGGAAACCAACAGACGTCTGTTGAGCCCACTTGACCCCAAGCCACGTGACCTTTCTCCCCTTGGGTCAGTTCCTGGACCTTGCCATGGGAAACTGCTGAATTTGTCACCGCCATGCTTGTTTAAATACCCTTAGACTATCAATATACCCTTAGACATCAATATGGAGTCATTAATACAGAGGCTCCCAAAATCTGTTTTCGATGACCCACATTCAGATTTGGGTTTCCCTGTGAAGACCAAAAACATTGTTGTTTCTTAGAAACAACTCAAACAAACTAAGCAGAATAACTCTCAAATGATCCCTCAACTGAACAGTAAGAGATGCAACATGTGTTTCCCACTCTATAAGCCAGAATAATGTGATTTGCAAGCCTGATGTAGAGAGAGTAGAGAGTTATCATCGAGAGTTCTAGAAATAACCTTTAGTTTATAAAAGGGATCTTGGTAGAACCTTTGTAGAGGGTTATAGGAAGAACCCTTGATAGAGGGTTCTAACTAGAACTATTTACAGGGGGGTTCTATGAAGAACTGCAAAGGGTTCTACCAAGCACCAAAAAGGTTCCCCTATGGGGACAAACCGAAGAACCCTATATGGTTCTACTTAGAACCCAGATGTACTTGTTGTATATCTGCTGCATGTTATACTAGATCAGCTGTCAGTCGAGAGGAGATAACTACAGTTCTTATGAGTGGAAAGGCTCCGACTTCTCCAAAACAAGAAAAGTTCAGTCAGAGTTTAAAAGGAGACGGGCCAGTGTCAGTCACTCTCAATCATTCTGCCTTTTTTCTACCAGATAAGATAAGAGAGGTTTTGACAGCCTGCTGTTATTAGAGATGTCGAGTTATAAATCCAAACAAGACCTGGGTGTGGAAGTTGGAACAAGTGTCCTTTGAAGGCTGGAATATGCACAGCAGTTTGGTACATCACCTAAGTGTTCTGCTGAGGTGAGGAGGGAAAATATAACAAAGAGCAGAACAAGTAGAATATAAGAATAGAAGTGCACATAATGGGGAGACATCAATTCAGCTCTTGCTATGTATAGAACTATACCATAATATTACAAGGTCATAGAGGACCTGGAGGCTTGAGGAGTCAGATGCGCGCGCACACACACGATGTTCTTCTATCCATGTGGGAACCTAAAATGTATTTCCATTCAAAATCCTAAGCCTTACCCTTAACCTGTAACCCAAACCCTAAACCTAAAACTAACTCCTAAAATAGCTTTTGTCCTCATGGGGATGTGGGAAATGTCCCCATGAGGGAGAATCTTCCTTGTTTTACTATCCTTGTGGGGACTTTTGGGGATTTGAGGTCCCCACAAGGGTAGAAGAACCAACCAACACACACACACACACACACACACACACACACACACACACACACACACACACACACACACACACACACACACACACACACACACACACACACACACACACACAGCAGAGAGAAGGCCATATGTAATTTACTGGGCTTGATGGTGCACTGCAACACCCATTAGTAAACAGCTGGGAAAAGGAATCATCCTCCCCTGTTAATTGATGTTGCTGGCTGTGGTTGAAATTGATTCCTGGTGCAACTCCATAAAGGACAATGCCATGTTTTCCACTTACCAAATCCACAGAGTTATTCTGGGAAGTACTATAGGCTGATTAAATGGATTATTAAACCTTCATGTATGCATGCATGTTTGTATTAGTGTCCACATCAAATCAAATTGTATTGGTCACATACACGTGTTAAGCATGTGTTTGTATTTGTGCGTGCACAAATGCACTTGCTTAGGCTATGTTGATCTCTAAAGTAATAGACTCCTCTTATAACGAGATTCAAATCCTCAAGATCGGCCAACACAATCTCTGGCTTTAGCTTCACGATCCATAATCATCCCTCTCATACAACTCTTACACTGATGCCGGTGCAGCGTTCAATGACAGACAGACCCCTCTTCTTTCAACCCCGTATTACTACATAATTCCTCAGCTTGTAATTCAATCAATTTCTCTTTGCAAATGGGGTCTGGATAGACAGCCTCAGTGCTCCTCAGAGAGACAGGCAAGCAAGCTGAAGATGAACAAAGTCTCTCTCTTCACAGACAATCCATCTCTGTCATGAGTAATAGGAAAACCAAAGCAGTGGCTGTCTCCACCATGTTGGTTTATATTTAAGCAATAAGGCCAGAGGTGTGGTAAATTGGCCAATATACCACGCTTAAAGTGGAACTGACAGCATTTCAACTACTTTGCAGTTTATTCTACAAAACCTACTTTATAAAGAGGCTTTTAAAATAGATTATTTTTGACTCAAAATTCCATGGCGTAAAGTAAGGCATTGTTCGTATAATAGATGGATGCATTTCAATGCATGATTAATATAATTTGCCAATACATTTCTTGGTAGTCAAATAAAATAAAATAACATGTATTTATAAATCCCTTTTTACATCAGCAGATGTCACAAAGTGCTACACAGAAACCCTGCCTAAATTCCCAAACAGCAAGTAATGCAGATATATAAGCACAGAAGAAGTCCAACAAATATAAGCACAGTAGTCCAACAAATATTGCTACCAGGTTGTAAATCACAGCTGGCCTGGTACATTGTTTTCTTCCTTAAGCCATTCGGGATGTATTGTTTCAGTTTCAATGACTCAATATTTTGGACAAAAACTGACAAATGTAACCAAGGCTGGGAATGTCAATACAATCAAACTAGCAAGGACAATGATCACAAGTCAGTCATAACGTGGCTAGCTAGCTGCTTTGGAAGATGTTGTCATTGGACTAGTGGGTGAGTGGCCGACTTTATCCCCCCAATATCATTTTTCTGTGGCTACAGCTAGAGATGCAGGAAATGTAACTCATTTGGCTAGCTAGCTATGCTGAACTTGAACGACTGTTACAGTTAGCATATCTCTTAGTTGTCAATCAAATGTATTTGACATCGATCAAATGGGCGGGCAGGCAGGCAAATTCCCATTCAGTTGTCAAAACGTGGGTTGGGACAAGCATGCATTGGCAGGCAAGCTGCAGAAGGGCGAGTAGGCTACTATTCCCCATCGTTTATCAGTGCAATTTTGACGGCCAACTAACTTACAAGCTGAAAAGGTTTGAGAGGGTTTATCTATTGTTCCCTCGTTAGATTTTAGGGTATCTTGCTCTGGCTAACATTAGTTGTTGATCTTGTTGTTGTTGATGTGCATAGGCAACTGAGGGGGAGAGAGCCTACATGTTCATGGTTGTTTGATCAATTGGACTGTAAAGTTACCAAATGTAAGAGGACTCCCGTGGTATTTACATATTTGCAGAAATCCATTCAGGTGTACTTTGTGGCTTTTGGTGAATACTTTTTGGTGATCTAAAGTCACACTGTTGCTACTGCCTGTAAACACACAGTGCAGTACAAAGTGAATGATGGCAGGCCAGTGTAAATAGCTGAATTTGTCGCTCGAATCTTTTACCAATAAAAGTCACTGGAGGGGTCTGAAAACTCACTAAATATTGTTGGCTGCCCATGTGGCAAATGGCTTTTTATATATAGGCATACATATAGGCACCGGTCTGTGTAGACTCCGGTCCTGGACAAGGCATATGTTTTTATTAGGTTTATTTACTACAGTGTAAATTAATTGTTCAAAACGCATGTCCGCTTTCTATAAAATGTTCACAAATGCCTTACTCTTCAGTACGTCATTCACAAACATTCATTGAATGTATGCAACTGTGAAAATAACCATATCGAAGTTTTCGCTTGTTAGAAAATGTTTTTAAAAAAAGGCTTCATAGTCTTCCTGGGGGTGTATATGAACAGATTTTAATAAGATTTCATGTTGCTAAAATGCTGCGAGTTCCACTTTAAAGGCTATTCTTAGGCACAACGCAAATAGGAGTGCCTGGATACAGCCCTTAGCAGTGTTACTGTATTGGCCATACACCACAAACCCCCAAGGTGCCTTATTGCTATTATAAACCGGTTACCAACATACACAGTCCCATCAGAAAGTATTCATTCATACCCCTTGACTTTTTCTAATTGTTTCTGTTTTATAGTCTGAATCAAAAATGGATTCAATTGAGAATTTGCGAAACAAGTTACATAATAAGTTGCATGAACTCACTCTGTGTGCAATAATAGTGTTTAACATCCTTTTTCAATGACTACCAAATCTCTTTTCCCCACACATACAGATAATTGTAAGGTCCCTCGGTCGAGCAATGGATTTCAAACACAGATTAAACCATGATAGACCAGTAAGGCTTTCCAATGCCTATCAAAGAAGGGCACCTATTGGTACATAGGTATATACAAAAAAAGCAGACATTGAATATCCCCTTTGAGCATGGTGAAGTTATTAATTACACTTTGGATGGTGTATCAATACATCCAGTCGCTACAAAGATACAGGCGTCCTTCCTAACTCAGTTGCCGGAGAGGAAGGCCAATGGTGACTTTAAAACAGTTAGAGTTTAATGGCTGTGATAAGAAAAGACTGAGGATGGATCAACACTGTAGTTACTCCACAATACCAACCCAATTGACAGAGTGAAAAGAAGGAAGACTGTACAGATTAAAAATATTTAAAAACAAAAATGTGGCAAAGCAATTCACTTTTTGTCCTGAATACAAAGTGTTATGTTTGGGGCAAATCGAATACAACAGATTACTGAGTACCACTCCATTATTTTCAAGCATAGTGGTGGCTTGTAATCATTAAGAACTGGGGAATTGTTTAGGATAAAAAAAATTACGGAACGGAACAGGCAAAATCCTAAAGGTTAACCTGGTTCAGGTTGTTTTCCACCAGACACTGGGAGATTAATTCACCTTTCAGCAGGACAATAACCAAAAACAAAAGCCCAAATCTAGACTGGAGTTGTTTACCAAGAAGAAAGTGAATGTTTTTAAGTGGCCGAGTTACAGTTCTGATATGGTATATACCCATATATATACCCATTGTAAATGGTACATTGTCTGATATCAACACACCTGGAATTCTGTTTCTGCCAATAAACATCCAGGACCCAAACTTCCTGTTTATAATAGACTCTAGCCCTGATATTTGCTATTGGATTAGTGAGCTCGAGAGCTAGGGACAATAAGGTTCTATCTGCATCTTTGTCAAAATTGAGTAATTGACATAGCCTTTTTCTGTTCAATGTTCTCTACCTATATAGTATTCTAAATAGCCCAATTCATATTGGTAAGTTCAAAAGAATACAAGATCAAATTTACTGACACCATTCAAACCAATGAGGGTTCGGGAACTTTAAAGCCAATTATCTCAGAATCATCTTTTTGCAGATAAAACAACTCTCGAGCTGTTACACTAGGGTGGGTCACAGTGAACTGTCAATATGTTTCCTGTATATATGTTATTTGACATGTGCCTTTGTAAGTTTAGCATTTTCATAGGTTTCGAGTTGTGCCTGAATTTGTCATTTTCCTTTCTTTACATTAAGGGCATTTTTTGTTGTGTGCAAAGTTTGAGGAGACCAATTCTCAAGGACAGTTGTGGAAAAGGAAGTGAATGTAGTCTTCTTACTTAGCAGATACTATTTAACAAAGTGACTTATACAGGACTCAAACCCACAACTCTGGTGTTGGAAGCCCGGTGCTCCAGCCAACTATCGGAGCCATTGGAATAAATGTGTCTTGAAGAACACCCACATGCTGCAAACCACATCAGAAATAACACACTTTTCTTGAATTCGCCAATAAAAAAATAAATGATTTCCCCCATCGGTGAAATGATATTCTAGAAATAGAATAAATGTTATGACTTCATGGTCTACTAAAGTATAAATACTGGTGGAAACCAGACCTGGGTTCAAATACTATTTTAATAATTTGAAATACTTAATGTGATGCTAAAATTGTTGTGTATAATTTCAGCCAGTAGTTTTGAAAGTAGCACTCAGGTGCCAAAATTGGTCCCTGAAAACTGTGCACAATCGTGTAAATCGTCATCCATTTCGTATATGTTACTTCTTGCTAAAATATATATATAAATACAATTCCTGCTATTTGTGTGACATGTTAAGAATTCTAAGTCATACAATAAATTACGAATTTGTAAGTGCTTAAGATCCTGTTCGATCTCTTTAAGCTGTGCTTGAATAGGCTTGCAGTTACAATGGAACCAATAGAAAAGTGCAAACCCTGCCCACCTGGCACTCCAGGCAGGCTAAAACAAATGCTCCAAACATTTGAAAGTTTTCAAATACTATTTGAACCCAGGTCTGGTGGAGAAGGGGTCTGCTTGTATTTGTACCATAGTCACTGTCATTGTTCCTACAGGTCGCCGTGGTCTACAGTTTCCCTTGGAGACTCCCGTTTTTAGACTGGGCCATAGCTGACCTGCCCACAGAGCAATGTTCCCCTCACACAATAGAGGAACCGCAGGAGCTGCCGGAAAGCTAGCTAGCCAAAGTCTCTGAGTAAATTCCCTGAGGGAAATGTTTTTTTCTTCTTTTTCTCAGAGGTTGACATGGTCAAATGGGCAGCTGTGTGAGGTCATCATTGTGCTGCCAGCTTTGTGAAAAGCCAAAGGTGCACATTAGTACTACTTATTACCATGGTGCTGCTTTGAAGGGGCTAGCCTTGGCTTTAGCTCAAACAAGTTAAAACTGCCCTGTTAAGAGTGTAGTCTGGGCGGCACAGCACAGTTACAGACCAATTACAGACCTAAGAACCCAGTTACAGACCTAAGAACCCATGTCTCTTCCCCTCTCCAATGCCTCGGAGACCTAGGACACACACTCTGTGAGTGTATGTCAAGACCTTCCTCATAAGTGAAACACCAAAACAAGAAAGCTGGGATTCCTCTATTTAAGCTGCTTCACTGCATAGCACCAAAGTTTTACTGTATCTTTTTCACCGCAAGTTTATTCAGCATCACAGCTTTGTGGTCCCCCAACGGATATACAACTGAAAATGTATGACTGGATGTATTCCATACCATCTCTGCCATGGGTACAGTTTTAATCATAGCCCTAGAGCTTACTTACCAATACGATACAGGGAAGCGTATAATGTTTCAGAAACAGGGACATCAATACCCCATCGTTTTCTGCTTTGAAAGACTATAATCATATTACAGTGATTTCAATGAGGGTTTAAAAGACCTTAATCTAGATTTGAACTGAATTGCAATTTTAGGGATATTAAGCAAACAGGATATCTTATCAACCAAGCAAAAACCTTACTGTAAAGCCAGTGAACACACATTTTAGGGCTCTGACTTGCAGCACCAGATCAGAACAATCTTTTGTAGATTAATGACAGATTTCCACGCTTTAGCTTCCAAACCAGGCGATGCAATTATCACAGCCGCACGATAAAGGCATCAAAGCCTCCTACCCCCGCTTCAGGACTTTACCGCACGAGAGCTTAAAATATGTTAACAGTACAACAAGACGTGAGCGGCTGCCGTTGGAGAGCACTCCTTCACGGTGACACATCTTTTCTTCCATAACCGCTAACGCTAATGCTATGCTAATGCTACACTAACCTCTCAGAGAGCAAGAGAGAGAAAGAGAGATCTTTTTTTCTAATTAAGATTCTGTGGAAGTCACCGAGTCGGGAGGAGATGAGAAGAGCTGATGAGAGGAGAGGCAGCAGAGGAACAGAAATAGACCTGAGCGGAGCGTGGAGTCCAAAGTACCACTGGGCAGGCGGGAAGGAATGTAGGCCTCATGAGGATGGATATGCTAAATGGCGCTGCCTCAGCTCCAGATAGAGTAGTAGGAAGATGATACTAGCTAGCTTTAATAGCTTGATGACAAGGTTTCAAATAGGTAAACATTTTATTAGGTGCTTAACAATGCTAATAAAGGCAGAAAGGATTAACATGGTGGGGGTACGGGTAAAAATACAAAATTACAATTACAACATTACAAATAAATGACATTACATTCAAAAGGGAGCAGAAGATACAAATGATACTTTAATGGAAACAAGTGCAGTTCTCATTGATCACATTCCTCATTAGAGTCTTAAACTGACCTTTTCAGACCAGAGAATCAAGTTTTAAAGTGACTTGAAGGTCATTCCAGGAGTGAGGGGCACAGTAACTAAATGCAGTCTTCCTCAACTCAGAGGAGACCCGTGGAACCTCTAGAACCAGCCAATTAAGAAGTGAGGTGAGGTAGTATGGGGGAGTGTTGGAGAATGTTGGGCCCTTCTGGTAGTCAGAGACTCCCAGCCAACAGAATTACAGTCAGGTCCAAAATTATTAGCTTGATAAAGATGAGCAAAAGAGACCGTATAAAATAAATTATATTAATACTGAGCTGGATTGTATGCTCAAATAAATTGGGAAATTATATTATTTTAAACTAATACAATTGCTAAGAGAAAGAGATTTTGTTTAACAATACAAAAAAAATCTACACAAGATAGGGGTCAACATTTTTGGCACTACTGTTTTCATTACTCTAGAACCCTCCCCTTGCGAGGATAATGACACTGAGCCAGATCCTTGATATCCTTCGGCTGCTCTTATAGTCTGCCCTTTTCAATTCAAACTGCAGGTTTGCAATGGGGTTCAAGTCCAGGGACTGAGTTGGCCATTGCAAAATGTTGATTTTGTGGTAAATTACCAATTTATTTATGGATTTTGATTAAGGCTTCGGGTTTATTGTCTTGCTGGAAGATCCACTTGTGGCCAAGTGTCAACCTCCTGGCAGAGGCAACCAGGTTTTTGCTAAAATGTCCTGGTACTTAGTAGAGTGCATGATGCCGTTGACCTTAACAAGGGCCCCAGGACAAGTGGAAGCAAAATAGTCCCATAACATCAAAGATCAACCACCAAATTCTACTCTAGTATGAGGTACATATGCTTCTGTTTTTCAATTTCAACCTTACCACTGTTGTGCATTGCCAAAGAGGCCCATTTTTTTCATGTCATCTGACCATAGCGCCGCCTGGATTTTGATAAACTGCATTGCCACTTGGATTGGAACCGGTGCTGTGGTCTATACTGAGGTGACACAAAAACAATAGATGTATTGTCACATACACTGGATAGGTGCAGTGAAATGTGTTGTTTTGCAGAGGCAGCCATAGTAGTACAGTCATAGTAGTACAGTCATAGTAGTACAGCCATAGTAGTATGATGCCTCTGGAGCAAATTAGAGTTAAGTGCCTTGCTCATGGGAAAATGGAGAGATTTCTTACCTTGTCGGTTTAGATTTTCGAACCAGCAACTTTTCGGTTACTGGCCAAAAGCTCTAAACGCTAGGCTGCCTACTGCCCTAAATAACTCTGTCATCCGCATAGAGATGCAACCCACAATTATTATTATTCAGGGACAAAGCAACAATATGAATGTAAATATTGAACAGTAACTGGCCTAGGTGCCACTCATTTGGTGATGTTAAAGGTCCAGTGAAACCTTTTTTTTTACTGTGTTTTATACATATTTCCACACTATGAGGTTGGCATTATACTGTGACATTGTGAAGATGATAATGCCCTTTTAGTGTAAAAGCTGTTTGAAAGGACTGTCAGAAATGTCAGCCTGTTTTGGTGGGATGGAGTTCTGGCTTGCCTGGTGACATCACTAGGCAGTAAATTTGTCAATAGGCCAATAAGAAAGATAGTTCCAAACCTCTCTGCCAATAACAGCTAGTTTTCAGTTCCCCCCTCCCCAATCAGACCACTCTCAGACAATCCTAGCAAAATTCTTGCTTGAGAAATTGCTATTTGCTAAGAAGCTATTTCTTTTAAAAAATATGTAAAAAATAAATAGAAAACAATCACGGTAAGTTACTTAATTGTTACTCAGAAGTGATTTGGAGAACAAATGGCTGCATTGGACCTTTAAGAACATTTGAGGAGTTGTTTCTTTTTGACCATTTTAATTGAAAACAATCACAGTAAGGTCATTAATTGTTAACCAGGAGTGATTTGATGTAGAGAAAAAATGGCTGCATTGAACCATTGACTGAACTCCATCAACAGATGTGCATTGAGTTATATCATGCAGGTAGTTCTTGAACCAACTGCAGGATACTTGGTCTAAACCAATGTTGGATAACCTCTGTAGCAGAAGTGCATGATCGACAGTATCAAATGCTTTAGATCAATATAGAGGGCAGCACAATGCTGCTTCCTAACCAGTGAGTTCACTATATCATTTATAATCAGGGAAGCAGCTGAGACTGTCCTGTGTCCTGGCATAAAGCCTGGACTGGTGAGCATTCAGTTGAGCATTGGAGGTCTTGGAGGCAGGCCATCCCGGGAGAAAGAGCAGAGATGTACCATCCAGACTGAGATTAGGGGAGATAGAAAGGCTCTTTCATGTGACTCCTCTATTTTCTGCTCCATTACCTACACTGAATGCCACTGGCTGCTTTGCATCACATCAGTAGCATAAAGCTAGCTATCTGTCCTCTTACCTTTCTACTCTCCATTCTACCTCCTTTTTACCTCATCTCTCTTTACCCCATCCTCTACTTATCATACTCTTCTTCTTACCACGCTCCTTTATCCGCTTGGGGCTGATCTCAAATGTCTAAATTATCTTCTTTGTCTCAATACTGTAAATTAGCTTCCTCTTCTTGTCTCGTTTCTCTTTAAAATGGTGTTTTATTTAACCATTATTTGTATTTGTATTCATTATGGATCCTGGGGTCCAGCAAAATTAAGGCAGTTTATACCATTTTAATACATTCACAGATTTCACAACTCCAGCATATAGGGAGAAGGGCTGCAAAAGGCATGGATTTTTTGGGGGGGTACATTATACCCCCCAAAGGGGATGCAGCCGGGAATTTCGAGGCATTATGAAGTGCTTGTCAAATTGTGAATGATAGACTGATGACGTGTGTACAGCCTGCGCAAAAAAACAAACAAAGCAGAGGTCATGCCTTTCATGCAACTTTTTTCAAATCATCATTAGAATCGCATCATGCAGCCTTAGATGGTATTACAAATCAAATCATATAGTGCAACATTTGTATTACAGCTAAAGTTACATAAATAACTCTAAATTAAACATATACTATATGAGCACCTGTTTCTTTGTTAACCGCTCAACACAGAATAGCCGTACTCCCTCAAATTGTTTAGAGAAAATATCCTTTTGATTTTATTCAGCTATGTTCAATTGTATCCTTCATACTATAAAATAATATCAAATAATGGTAATGTAGATGCTAGGGCCTTCGGGGATTACTCGGAGGTGAGGTGATATCCGTGGACGGTACACGTAGCTGTCCATCGATCCATATGGTCAAGGCAATGAGAGAGTCGAGATCCATGGGCAGTTCCCGGGCCGCGAGCTCATCTTTAACCTCCTCCGATGATCCATAAAGGAATGTGTCAAACAGGAATTTTTGGTTCTAGGCACTCTGCGGCCAACTTGCGGAAATCAACCGCATAGTCTGCCACACTACGGAAGTCTCGATGTAGTAGGAGTAGCTTCCGAGTAGTAACAACGGAGAAACAAACCCCTTTTTTACCTCTGCCATGAACTCCTCCAGACTGAAGCACACGGTGGATTGTTGCTCCCACACGGCCATGGCCCAGGCAAGAGCGCTCCCGGACATCAGTGTTATAAGGTACTCTACCTTCAAGCGGTCTGAGGGAAAAGAAGAGGGCTGTAGCTCAAAGATGAAAGGAGCACTTGGAGAGAAACGCCCGATAGGTTCCTGAATCTCCAGCGTAGCACTCTGGAGGAGGTAAGCTGGGTTCTCGGGGAGCCGGGGTGGGCTGGGGAGAAGCGCTGCTGACAGCGGGGTTACTGATAGGCTGGGAGGTTAGTGTTGTGGCTGGCTTCCTAATAGATAATCCGCAGAATTGCTCCAGCAATGTATTGAAATGTTCTGCCAAGATTTTGAAGTAACTCCTTGTGTCTTTCAATTGATGCTCCTTGGGAGGAGACGGAGTTGCACAGATGGTACGAGTCTGCTGGGTCAGTCATGGCCAGTTCGTAATGACAAGACTCAGGAAAATACCCAGATGCAGACAGTTCAAATCTCAGAGGTTTATTAGAAGACAGGGTGCAGGCAAACAGCAGGTCAAGTGCAGGCTAAGGTCAGTAATCCAAGGCAGAGTCAAACAGGGACAGAACAGCAGGCAGGCTCAGGGTAGGCAGAATAGTCAGAACCAGGAGGACTCGAAAACAGAAACTGGAAAAGCAGGAGAACACACTGGTAAGACCTGACAAGACGAACTGGCAACAGACAAACAGAAAACACAGGTATAAGTACACAGGTGATAATGGGGGAAAATAGGAGACACCTGGTGGGGGGGTGGAGACAAGCACAAGACAGGTGAAACAGATCATGGTGTGACACTTTCCTATCTTTTGTAGAAGACATGAACTCAGCTAATTTCACAACTCCATAAACCAACCCAAATTTGAATTTGAATCACTATTTTTTACTCTTTAATTTATTACTCAACTTCTATATCGTGTCTGGTTCTGGGGTCCTTTTGAACCAGACACGATATAGAAGTTGAGTAATAAATTAAAGAGTAAAAAATAGTGATTCAAATTCTAATTTGGGTTGGTTTATGGAGTTGTGAAATTAGCTGAGTTCATTGTTAGAAATCAAAATCAAATTTGATTGTTCACTTACAGATGGTTAGCAGATGTTAATGCAAGTGTAGTGAAATGATTGTGCTTCTAGTTCTGACAGTGCAGTAATTTCTATTAAGTAATCTAACAATTCCCCAACAACTACCTAATAAACATAAATCTAAAGGGGTGAATGAGAATATGTACATATAAGTATATGGATGAACAATGGCCGAGCGGCATAGGCAAGGTGCAGTAGATGGTATAAAATACAGTATATACATGTGATATGAGTAATGTAAGGTATTTAAACATTATTAAAGTGGCATTATTTAAAGTGCCATTGTTTAAATTGACTAGTGATCCATTTATTAAAGTGTCCAGTGATTGGGTCTCAGTGTAGGCAGCAGCCTCTCTAAGTTAGTGACTGCTGTTTAGCAGTCTGATGACCTTGAGATTGAAGCTGTTTTTCAATCTCTCGGTCTCAGCTTTGATGCACCTATAGTGACCTTACCTTCTGGATGATAGCGGTGTGAACAGGCAGTGGCTTCTGGTGGTTGTTGTCCTTGATATTTTTGTTGGCCTTCCTGTGACCTTGGGTGCTGTAGGTGTCCTGGAGGGCAGGTCGTTTGCCCCCGGTGATGCGTTGTGCAGACCACACCACCCTCTGGAGAGCCTTGCGGTTGAGGGCGGTGCAGTTGCCGTACCAGGCTTTGATATAGCCCAACAGGATGCTCTCGATTGTGCATTTGTAAAAGCTTGTCAGGGTTTTGGGTGACAAGCCAAATTTCTTCAGCCTCCTGAGGTTGAAGAGGCGCTGTTGCACCTTCTTCACCACACGGTCTGTGTGGGTGGACCACTTCAGTTTGTCTGTGATGTGTACATCTAGGAACATAAAACTTTCCACCTTCTCCAGAGCATGGGGGGGTTGGGATGGGTTTGATCTGGTAGGGGATCCGTGTGTGTTTTTCCTTCTTTGTGTTCTGTCTATATTATTTGTATAGTCATAAAAAATACAAAATAAAAAAAACTTTGAGAAATAAAAAGATAGCAGGTCAGTTGATTATTAACAAGTTTTTCCAAAGCTTTTGTCACACCCTGATCTGTAACCCATACAAATGCATTGAATAACAGATTCACTACATGGAACAACAGATAGTCCCCCCCAAAAACATCAAAAGGAAGTTTTTTTCTGAAGTGTCATATCTGAGAGTTATAAGAAAGATCAGGAACATTTTATTACATTTTTTGCACTAAACAGTCTCTACATATACTTCCATTCATTTTCTTAACTGTTACCGGGGAACAGTCTGGACATCCTAGAGAAAAACAATCTGCAGGTGTTTGTTAGAGTCTCATCTTTCCATAGAGGGGTCATAATAGTTTGTAGGCCGAACCGTTTGGACGCTACAGCCAATTTTGTGAGAAGACAGATTTTCAGGATGTCTCATGGTCTGGAAAACACTGCTCTAGTTCTGTCACCTTTCACCGCAGACGTGGAAGTGCGACATCAGTGAACATTGTGGATTGTGACACATTCAATGCAAAAAACAGATATCTCTAGCTTAAACTTACAGATTTTTATGGGATATTTTTTATTATGCTGATTATATTTCCACGGGGGCGTGGACTTTGACTCTAGGGGGTTAACTTACAGAAAACCAAGGCTTTTACGAGAGTAGAAATCAGGGAAGCAGAAATCATCAGAGCACAAGTCAGAATTGGGGCTAGCAACAGCAGACAGGCCAGGATGTACATGCACATTTCCAGATATCATCAGCAGTAATACAATCAGGGCACATCAGAGGACAATGAAAGTTTGCAGTGTTGATTTTTGATGACATTTGAATGTGCATCAGCTGGCAATAAGATCATTTTCTACAGCAATTTCATCAGGTAACATGAAGCCAACAAGAGGGGGTTGGAATAGGATGGGAGGCCAAGAGTCCGTGTAACCGATAGAGAGTCAGAGTCACGAGTGGGGAAACAAACATTGTCTGTCCTATGGTCGGGTAAAGAAGCAAGTTATTAGTCAACAAAGCATGGAGCAAATAGCACAAAGCACATTAAAAAAGCAAAATGGCTTGGAGCTAGCCATTGCAAGCAAAATAACGTGAGTCCAGTAGGCTATAAAAGTCTGAGATAAAATGAATAAATTGTAGGCCTATGTTAGTTAATTAAAGTGTTCGAGTAAAGCTCACATAATAATAATCCTTACATTCAATTCTTAAAATATTTAGTGCACGTATCCATGCGTGTTCATTCATTTAGAGGAGCGTGCTATACATGGAAACAGCAACAATAGACACAAGCGGACACAAGCCTATGCAACAACCAGCTAATGGACAGCAAGAATAAATCTAATACAAACTATAAAGCGGTAGCAGTTGCGTCACAAATCACCTAGCAACCACAGCAGTCGCCAAATTGTAAGATCAGAGTCAGTATGCTGAAAGGTTGTTGCACTATGTTACCTCCAATCGGGCATATGGCTGGCTGTGTTTTGCTACCACTGAAAAAAAAAATTGAGGAGATTGACCATTAATTCATTTTTCTAAAGACCCAGAAAACAGAGGCAGTAGGAGAACCTATTCAATTAAGTAAACATATTTAGAACAATCGTGAAAAACAAATGTATTATTACCTAGCTACCTAGCTACTGTGCAAGCTAACATGAACTCAACTGAGATTCTAATGTAATTCTAGCAAGCTAAGTGAATTATATATCACCATGTAGCTAACTTAATTTTAGCTAGCTATCTTGATGTATGTATCATTCTAAATAAAAAAAAACACAAACACGAAATGGATTTGTAGCTAGGTAGCTAGCTAACGTAAACTCACCCCATTCCGTACAAATGTGCGTAACCGTGACATTCAAACGAGGCTACAAAGAAAACTAATGGGTCTGTATTGTGTTGACTTCAAATTCGGGGGTGTGAACTAGCTTTCTATTCAAGCGTTGATCGACATGGTAATGGCTCTATAGTATTGGAGAAAAGTTGAAAAAACGGACCCTCCGTTACATCGGGACGTGTCATGTCGTATCGTACAGCACGCATAAAGCAACTATTTCTGTCATACAATCTCTCTCCACCAGGTGTAGCACTTCTCTCACCCTTTAAAAACAAGAAATGGACAGTGACGGAGTAAGGGGGGATACCTAGTAATTTTTTTGCATCATCATTGCATGCGATCATCATTCTCAAAGCCGCTGTTTACTTCTAAGATCACTTTAGCGCCCCCCTTAAAACCCGATTCAAATTCGACACAAACCTTCAAATAGGTATGTAATGACACATTATATAAACTCTTTATAGTGTTTTATTTACATTTTAAAGGCGATAAGGTGATAAGTTGGACAGATCGAGTGAAAAAAAGCAATTTTCCCACACTACATCTTTCCTTCTTACTATCACGCATTAGTTTCGCTTCCCCACCCGCCATTTTTAAAAAGACCCGACAGGGCTCATTGCCGTCTTGAATCATGCAGAAACGGGCAGCGTTTAGGTCATGTCATTTATTTTGTTGGCAAGGGGAGAAAGTGTGCTTTACAATGGTATTGACATTACAGTTGATCTGGAAGTATTACGTTTTTGGGGCGCTAAAATACGGTCAATTGTACGGACCAAGTCGATGTACAAAAGTGAGTGAGTTTACGTTAGATAAATACCAGCCATGGAAGAGGGTGAAAGGATTAGCAGCTCCAGCTTTCAGAGAAGGGAGAGAGTAGGCTACTCTGGAAAGGGCAAGTACATTTTGTGGGAGGACATTATTGAAATAGTCTCCAGTTCTACTCCCTAGCGAGGAAAACTATGAGGACAGAGAGATATAGCAACATAATATTCAGTACTGTATCATTTGAGTATGATGAAGCCAGTTTCCTTGTGATGTTTTATGTCCTCAGATGCAGAGAGAAGTCCCAATAGAATAAGGGTACATCATTGTATACTATGAGTTATATGTGTACTTAAGTTAGCATATGTTGAAACAGAAATACAGTTTAAAAGTCACACACATTGTATAAACCTATCACAACTGGAACAGTCCAACCCTGCTGGGTGTGCAGGTTTCTGTTCCAGCCCAGCACTAACACCTGATTCAACTTATAAAATCGAATTAAGTGTTATTGCTGTGTTATTGCTGGGCTGGAATAGAAGTCTGCTCACCAAGTAGATCAGGGATCAGTGGAGCGAGGTTGGTCATCTCAGGTATGAACTTTTTTTTTCACCTGAAATTAAAATGTATAACCTTTACATATGAGTACAATTTGAAATAATATGAAATAAAGTGTTGATTCTTTGAAGGGAAGTGTTTAAACTTTATTGTTAACTTAAAATTATTATTGAAGATAAACTAGTGTCAATGTTGATTAATCACAGATCAATAATTTCTACAATAAAGAGGAGAACGGAATCTGTCTCACAATGTTCTGTGTTGTATTCTCAAACATAATATTTTTGTTCAGTTGTAAGCTCTCCAATTAGTTTTATTTCTCTCTCTCTCTCTTGTAAACACATTTTGCAGCTGATGATAATGGCATGCAAAAGAACAATGCAGCCATAGGCATACAGTATGGTGGCATTAGCCTCATGGGCATCTTCAAGGCACCCCTTGGCATTGTGCATCTGAAGCTGAGAATAGCTTAATTAACTCACACATTGTTTACATATTGTTCAGCTATATGTTCTCAATCCATTTTTGAATGACTACCTCATCTCTGTACCCCACACATTATCTGTAAATTCCCTCAGTCAAGCAGTGAATTTCAAATAGAGATTCATCCACAAAGAGTAGGGAGGTTTTCCAATTTCCAATGCCTTGCAAAGAAGGCCAGATGGGTAAAAAAAAAGCAGACATTGAATATCCCTTTGAGCAGGTGAAGTTGTTAATTACACTTTGGATGGTGCATGAATGCACCCAGTCACTACAAAGATACAGGCGTCTTTCCTAACTCAATTGCCTGAGAGAAAGGAAACTGTTCAGGCATTTCCCCATGAGGCCAATGGTGACATTAAAACAACATAGTTAGTCCACTATACTAATCTAAATGAAACAATGAAAAGACACTGGGAAACCAATTCACTATTTAGCAGGACAATAACCTAAATACACACTGGAGTTGCTTACCAAGATGACATTGAATGTTCCTGAGTGGCATAATTGCAGCGATACGCCATCCCATCTGGTTTGTGCTTAGTTGGACCATAATCAACAGGACAATGACCCAACACAGCCTGGAGGTATTTTTACCAAGAAGGATAGTGCTGGAGTGCTGCATCAGATGACCTGGCCTCCACAATCAAAAGACCTCAACCCAACTGAGATGGTTTGGGGTGAGTTGGATCGCAGAGTGAAGGAAAAGCAGCCAACAAGTGCTCAGTATATGTGGGAACTCCTTCAAGACTGTTGGAAAAGTATTCCAGGTGAAGCTGGTTGAGAGAATGCAAAGAGTGTGCAAAGCTGTCATCAAGGCAAAGGTTGGCTACTTCGAAGAATCTAAAATCTAAAATCTATTTTGATTTGTTTAAATTTTTTTAGTTACTACATAATTCCACGTGTAACGGATGTCGTCGTCTGATGAGGAGGAATCGGATCAAAGCGCAGCGTGGTAAGTGTTCATGACTTTTATTTAACTGAACACTGAAACAAAAATAACAAAGTGAATAACGAAACCGAAACAGTCCTATCAGGTGGAGAAAACACTAAACAGAAAACAACTATCCACAAAACACAGGAGGGAAAACGCTACCTAAGTATGGTTCCCAATCATAGACAACGATAGTCAGCTGTCCCTGATTGAGAACCATACCCGGCCAAAACAAAGAAATACAAAACATAAAAAAAGGAACATAGAATGCCCACCCAAATCACACCCTGACCAAACCAAAATAGAGACATAAAAAGCTCTCTAAGGGTGTGACAATATGTGTTATTTCATAGTGTTGATGTCTTCACTATTATTCTACAATGTAGAAAATAGTAAAATAAAGAAAAACCCTTCAGTGAGTAAGTGTGTCCAAACTA
Source organism: Oncorhynchus kisutch (assembly GCF_002021735.2). Taxonomy (NCBI): domain Eukaryota; kingdom Metazoa; phylum Chordata; class Actinopteri; order Salmoniformes; family Salmonidae; genus Oncorhynchus; species Oncorhynchus kisutch. The sequence goes on along the minus strand of NC_034190.2, from coordinate 55,427,620 downwards.
TTGACTGGTACTGTATACCAATTTTTCTTTACAATAAATAGGTCCTCATAATTATGTTACCGTAGGATTAGTCCCATTCCCATTGAGGCCTTTGTCCTATGCCTTCGGAAAATATTCAGACCCGTTTACTTTTTCCACATTTTATTATGTTACAGCCTTATTCTAAAATTGATTTTTTTCCCCCCTCATCAACCTACACACAATACCCTGTAATGACAGAGCAAAAACAGGTTTATACAATATATATACATATAAATATATACATATCACATATACATACATATTCAGACCATATTCAGGGCGGCAGGGTAGCCTAGTGGTTAGAGCGTTGGACTAGTAACCGGAAGGTTGTGAGTTCAAACCCCCGAGCTGACAAGGTACAAATCTGTCGTTCTGCCCCTGAACAGGCAGTTAACCCACTGTTCCCAGGCCGTCATTGAAAATAAGAATGTGTTCTTAACTGACTTGCCTGGTTAAATAAAGGTAAAATAAATTTAAAAAATTAAAAAAATTACTCAGTACTTTGTTGAAGCACCTTTGGCAGTGATTACAGCATTGAGTCTTCTTGGGTAGGATGCTACAAGCTTGGCACACCTGTATTTGGGGAGTTTCTCCCATTCTTCTCTGAAGATTTTTTCAAGCTCTATCAGGTTGGATGGGGAGCGTTGCTGCACAGCTATTTTCAGGTCTCTCAAGAGATGTTTGCTCTCATTCAAGTCTGGGCTCTAGCTGGGCCACTCAAGGACATTCAGAAAATTGTCCTGATCCACTCCTGCGTTGTCTTGGCTGTGTGCTTAGGGTCATTGTCCTGTTGGAAGGTGAACCTTCGTCCGAGTCTGAGGTCCTGAGTGCTCTGGAGCAGGTTTTCATTAAGGATCTCTCTTTACTTTGCTCCGTTCATCTTTGCCTCGATATTGACTAATCTCCCAGTCCCTGCCTCTGAAAAACATCCCCACAGCATGATGCAGCCACCACCATGCTTCACCGTAAGGATGGTGCCAGGTTTCCTCCCGATGTGACGCTTGGCATTCAGGCCAAAGAGTTCAATCTTGGCATTCAGGCCAAAGAGTTCAATCTTGCTTTCGTCACACCAGAGAATCTTGTTTCTCATGATCTGAGAGTCTTTAGGTGCCTTTTGACAAACTCCAAGTGGGCTGTCATGTGCCTTTAACTGAGAAGTGGCTTCCTTCTGGCCACTCTACCATAAAGGTCTGATTGTTGTTGTGCTGCAGAGATGGTTTTTCTTCTGGAAGGATCTCAGTTTGGCCGTGCGGCCAGCTCTAGGAAGAGTCTTGGTGGTTCCAAACTTCTTTTATGGAGGCCACTGTGTTCTTGGGGACAATCAATTCTGAAGAAATGTTTTGTTACCCTTGTCCATATCTATGCCGAGACACAATCTTGTCTCAGAGCTCTACGGACAATTCTTTCGACCTCATTGCTTGGTTTTTGCTCCGACATGCACTGTCAACTGTGGGACCTTATATAGACAGGTGTGTGCCTTTCCAAATCATGTCCAATCAATTGAATGTACCACAGGTGGACTCCAATGAAGTTATAGGAACATCTCAAGGATGATCAATGGAAACAGGATACACCTGAGCTCAATTTCGAGTCTCATAGCAAAGGGTCTGAATGCTTATGTAAATAAGGTATTTCTGTTTTTAAATTTTTATACATTTCCAAACATTTGTAAAAAACTGCTTTTGCTTCGTCATTATGAGGTTTTGTGTGTAGATTGCTGAAGATTTTATTTATCTTTTCATCCATTTTAGAATAAGGCTGTAACGTAACAATATGTGGAAAAAGGGTTCTGAATACTTTCCGAAGGCAAAAAAGGTTTCTTCACTTTTCTGACAGTTCTTGAGTCTTGTCTCTTTGGTGTTTGATGATTGTCAGTAATCAGAAAAAATATGTTGTCTTTCCTGGCTTGTTAGAGCAGCCAAATACGGCACAGAAATTGACCACGGTGATGAATCAGGTAGTTTTAGGCACTGTGATCATGCAGTTTGGGGTATCCACTCAGCTGTTGTTGCGGCTCAGTTTGTAGAGCATGGCCAGGGTTGTGGGTTCGATTTCCACGGGGTACCAGTACAACAAAGTATGCACTCACTACTGTAAGTCGCTCTGGATAAGAGGGTCTACTAAACTACGTAAATGTAAACATGGCCGCCATGAGACGTTGTATGTCATCTGGCAACCCTCTAATATTTGAATGCATCAGAAGTTAGAAGCAACACAATATTTTTTATTTCTCTCTTTCAGTGCATTTCCTCGGAAACAAGTAATATAGTACTTCTGCTGCTAGCTGGACCAGAACTAAAAAAATCTAACTGAAAAGCATGGCCTACAGATCACATTTCAGCTGAAAATAAATGACTAGATAGTGTTCAACCTGTTCAGAACTATCTTGGTCACAATCTTAGTTCCTAAAAGATGTCACAATTGAGCTATCTCGTTGAATTTGAGGACGATATGTCACGATAACGATTCCAGCATACCTCCATAGATCCCATTCCTGTACGCACAACTTTTTATTTTCTCAATATATGTATTCTACAGCAGCAAACTGTTTTCACCCACGTATAGATCAGAACTGTGCGGCCTAAATGACTGTAATGTCAACCATCCAACTGAACAATTACATAGTGTCTTTTGCCCTTTTTTTAATTGATTAACTCACAACAGGTATTCCTATGCTGAAATGATTTTGAGGAGGATTTTTCTTGTTCGTGGTCAGAAATGATTTGACGGTTGTGACACCTAGCCTAATAAATGTGATAGTCGCCCTAAAACATTCTTTGAATGAATAAGAAACCCCCCTCCTGCCAAAAAGGACCATCAGAACACCCCACCCCATGCCCCACCTCATGTCCAGTACATCAGTTACGTCATCGGGCGAAAGTGGGGAGAGGGGCACCCTTCTCAAATGGAAGGGTAATTTGTGCCGCTTGGTCATCTGGTCAACAAGGCAACATGGTGCATCATCAAGAAACAGAAATGAGTTTTCTTTAAAATCAATGTTCTAATTTTCGAACTAATTTGCATTGGGAAGGCAGATAAAGCTCAAAAGCAATCACTTTTGCATGTGAAACTCAGATTCCAAAATAAATGCAATTAACTTTCACCGATGCAAAACATGCCTACATGTTCAAGATTAATCAAACACCCTCAATGTTTATTGGCAGGTAGAATCATGTTCAATGAGGTTGCAGGGTTAAAGTGTTGGGCGCAATCAGGTCGGCACATTATTGTCCAATCAGGTTTGCGGGGTGGTCCAAGGACATACACACGCCATGCACAGTATCTTTACTCTCTTTTTGAACACCCTGCAGTGCTCGAGAACAACGACGTAATACACATATGTGCACCATTTTTAGGGACCCTTATTGGCTCTAGAGCGCGACTTTGAAAACGACTGGCTTAAAAGTATACAAAACCTCTGTCGTATTACCTTAGTTGTCAATCTGATAGCCATAGCCGAGAGTCAACATGTCAGTGTGGCGACCTACTACAAACTTTGGATCTGATACTTCAGCAAGGAATACACAAGTCCACATTCCCTCCTTACTCTCCCTTCTATCTTCTCCTTTAAAAATGAGCCATTAGTATGGTGGTTGGCTGACTGCCCTTGTGAAACACTCTCGGTGGGTGACATTAAGAAACATAGCCTCCAGTTATTCTCTCTCTCCCTATCTCTCCCCTTCCTCCCTCTGTCTGCCTCCTCTCTCTATGGCATTTTGTCCTGTGTGCTGTATGGATGGGGGGAGCAAACGGAGAGCGAGGCAGTGAGGTAGAACCTTTTACTCATCCGGTAATGAGCCTAGAAAGTTTCTTGCCAAAAGTGCCCTGTCGCTATGGCGACGGAGTAAATCTGTTGGCTCTCCCCCTTCCTAGTCTTCTTTGAAGGCCGTATCCAGAGTAAACACAGTCAAGGTTAACATGTCTGTCGTCTGACTTTATACCCATTTCAGACAGAAGATGTGGTATGTTACCTGTAAAAAATATAAGGCAATGAGCTACTGAGCTACTGCCTGTAGCTCAGAACCTGAAGCAAGAATATGCATATTCTTGGTACCATTTGAAAGGAAACACTTTAAAGTTTGTGGAAATGTGAATTGAATGTAGGAGAATATAACACCATAGATATGGTAGAAGAAAATACAAAGAAAAAAACAATCCGTTTTTTTTTACGACCATCTTTGAAATGCAAGAGAAAGGTCTCTGTTAAAGCCGTCACTCTAGTTGTAATTCCTATAGTGTCCACAAGATGGCAGCAGTGTATGTGCAAAGTTTCAGATGGATAACTTGGCGAATGACTGATCTCCAAGACTTTTAGTGTGAAGTCCCCATGTACATTTGGGCAAATCGTGAGAGACATTCGCATTCATATTCCATTTTTCTGTAAGAATATCGTTAAATCTGTATACTTGGACTTTGATTTAGCTTTCCAAGTATTAGTAGCCATATTATAAGTTCAACATTTGCAAAACAACCAGTTTTCATAACTCTTTTCATAACTCATAACTCTGAATATCCTTTTAATTTTTGTCCAAAATGAAAAGGCATGCTGTCATACAGGATTAGAAGCTACATTTTACAACATATACATGATTTCATGTACTCCCGCAAAGCCCAGCTCATTGGCTATCTAGCTAGCTTTATTTGACCCTGATCGGTGCTTATTTGACAAAGATACAGTCGTTCAAGAGATGGCCGCCCGCGCCATCGGCGTGCCATGAAGTCTTCGCTCTCTGACCAAATATGTATGTAGTATGTCCTATAGGATATACTACACCCCTAATGAAATAGTGAAGTCTTGTTACCCTCTAGGATCTCTGAGGAATAGATGGGAACGTGATTTGACTCATTCAAACAACATTTAGGGTGAGATTTTCACAGATTCCTTTGTTTGCAAATTGAACGAGTGGAAATCCAAAATCGATCAGGCGTGCTATATGGACCTTTTTAGGATATGAAAAAGGATTTTATCTAACAAAAAGACACTTCATGTTATCTCTGGGACCCTTTGGATGATAAATCAGAGCAAACAATAGCATTGAATTTTTCCGCATTAATAGCTACTGTAAATTGGACAGTGCAGTTAAATTAACAAGAATTGAAGCCTTCAGCCGATATAAGCCACTTCTATGTACTGACATTTGTTGTTACTCTAAAATCTGCGATGTTGACGGGACGCCGATTCTTAATTAAAGAATTTGTCAGTATGTCCAACCGGCCTCACAACCACAGACCATGTGTAACCATGCCAGCTCAGGACCTCCACATCCAGCTTCTTCACCTGTGGGATCATCTGAGACCAGTCACCTGGACAGCTGATGAAACGGAGGAGTATTTCTGTATGTAATAAAGCCCTTTAGTGGGGAAAAACTCATTCTGATTAGCTGGGCCTGGCTCACAAGTGGGTGGGCCTATGCCCTCCCAGGCCCACCCATGGCTGTGCCCCTGCCCAGTCATGAAATCCATAGATTAGGGCCTAATGAATGTATTTCAATTGACAAATTTCCTTATATGAACTGTAACCCAGTAAAATTGTTGAAATTGTTGCATGTTGCGTTTATATTTTTGATCAGTATACATATCAGTGGGTAACTGGCAAATAGGGAGGGGTGAGGAGTGGGGTGATGTTATTAAACCATGGGGGCTGTTTGTAGTTGAAATTAGAGAGGTGTTAGACAATGGAAGTATTAATGAATTTACCTGAAGAAAATAAGACAACCATTCATTTGGTTACAGGGTCTGTGAAAATGCAGGAATCATGACTAGGTCTTCAGGTGGCTTTTATTTTTCCATGTTTTTTACCACCTACTCCAATATATGAAAAAGTTGGTATAAAAATGCAGGCATTGTAAATTAGGGGGGTTTTGGTCAGTGAATGAAAGGCGCACTAAGTGCTGAGAATGTCTCGGAATGCCTTATGTTGTTCTCTGTTCTTGCCCTTTATTTTAGCAAAGTTTGACATACCACCTCCCTTTTTCAACTCTCTTTACCTTTCTCTCTCTTCCTCTCACCCTTTCCCCCCATAAATTTACTTTTTTTCCTCATCTTGAAATGAACTCCTGTAACAACACTAGCTCTTCTGTTGCCAAAGCAAGCCTTTAGACGGCCACCATTTTTGGTGCTCTAACTGTTTGTGTACATGTTCACTTAACTTCACTAAAGAGGTTTTTCTATGTCTGCTGTGGAATTAAATGCCCTCTTTGTCCTCCTGCAGCTGCTTGTTCTTTGTGTGTGCGCTTCTCAAACTGCTCCCCAGTTTCTTCCCAAGGCTGCTTCCCTTTATTGTTCACTTTAATAATTAATAATTTAATGCTAGACAGGGGGAACAAAGCTGCTATGTCCACTCATTTTCCGCCTTTGGGCTCGATGTCGGACAGATAAAAATTTCACAGAGTCCTTTCCTCCTAATGGTACTACAGTAGTGTTTATGGTCCTACTCAAATTATGTTATCACTGTGCTAACATACTGTAGCTACCTACTGGTTCCCTAAATTACTTTTCGATCTAGTCATAGGCATGTCACTGCATGTAATAACTTTGAGGTCATCAGAGGTCATCTTTTTATGTCATTCGCCTTTTAATTGTTTTATTTTTAATTGAACCTCTATTTAACTAGGCAAGTCAGTTAAAAACAAATTATTATTTACAATGACGGCCTACCAAAAGGCAAAAGGCCTCCTGCGAGGATGGGGATCAATAAAAAATAAATAAAAACATAAAATATAAATATAGGACAAAACACACATTATGACAAGAGAGACAACACTACATAAAGAGAGACCCAAGACAAGAACATAGCAAGGCAGCAACACATGACAACACAGCATGTTAGCAACACGACATGACAACAACATGGTAGCAGCACAAAACATGGTACAAACATTATTGGGCACAGACAACAGCACAAAGGGCAAGAAGGTAGAGACAACAATACATCACGCAAAGCAGCCACAACTGTCAGTAAGAGTGTCCGTGATTGAGTCTTTGAATGAAAAGATTAAGATAAATCTTTCCCTAATCATTTTCATCACTGCATCGGTGGCTAAAGCATTGTTGCTATGTTTTGGGTTCTGCAAGTTTGGTTGTGGAAGTTTGATATGTGTTTTCGTCCAAAGCATGCCCGTGGTGGCCCTTGTGGTTAGTGATAAGAGAGGTGCTAATGCTTCCACCTGGACCACTCTTGTCCGGTCGATACTCCCTCTAAACCTGAGATTTACCCTTAGGCTCTTTGCTCATTAACCTGCTCAGAAGAATTAACCCTACATGAACCCATTTGATTTCAATGACAACACAGCACAGTGGTCCAGCAACATCCCACAGAACTAAATTGTATGTTGTATTTTCCCTCCACGAGAGTGTCTTAGGCTGTCCTAGATAACAACATACAGTATTGTAACTGTTGATGGAGGTTTGGGGGGATTGAGGTCTAACCCGCCACAGATGGTATTTGCTCTGGGTGATGAGGAGGATTTCCAGGGTTTACTGACATCTGCACTGCAGCAAGGGCAGAGGAGGAGAGGAAGGGGGAGCCGGAAACAGATACAGAGAAAAGAGAGAGAGAGAGAGAAAGAGGGAGAGGGAGCAGAGAGAGAGTGAGGAGATGGCGCCAAGAGAGACGGAGACATACAGTGCCTTCCGAAAGTATTCACACTCCTTGACTTTTTCCACATTTAGTTGCGTTACAGCCTGAATTTAAAATTGATTCAACTGAGATTTTGTGTCAATGACCTAAGCACAATACCCCATGTCAGAGTGTAATTATGTTTTTGACATTTTTTTATTAAATTAGTAAAAAATGTAAAGCTGAAATGTCTTGACTTGAGTTAATAATTATTCAACCCCTTTGTTATGACAAGCCTAAATAAGTTTAGGAGTAAAAATGTGCTTATTAAGTCACATACTAAGTTGCATGACCTCACTACAGAGAGGCAGGTAGCCGAGTGGTTAGAGTATTGGACTCGTAACTGGAAGGTTGCAAGATCGAATCACCGAGCTGACAAGGTAAAAATCTGTCATACTGCCCTTGAACAAGGCAGTTAACCCACTGTTTCTAGGCCATCATTGAAAATAAGAATTTGTTCTTAACTGACTTGCCTAGTAAAATAAAAAAAACTATGTGTGCAATAATATTGTTAAACATGATTTTTGAATTAGTACCTCATCTCTGTACCCCACACATACAATTATCTGCAAGATCCCTCAGTCGAGCAGTGAATTTCAAACACAGATTCAACCACAAAGACCAGGGAGGTTTTCCAATGCATTGAAAAGAAGGGCATCTATTGTTAGATGGGTAAAAAAAAGTGACATTGAATATCCCTTAGAGCATGGTGAAGTTATTAATTACACTTTGGATGATGTTTCAATACACCCAGTCACTACAACCATATATCCATTCTTACTCGGGTGCCGGAGAGGAAGGAAACCGCTCAGGGATTTTGCCATGATGCCAATTGTGACTTTAAAACAGTTAGAGTTTATTGGCTGTAACAGGATTAAACTGAGGAAGGATCAACAACATTGTATCAACAACACTCCCCAATACTAAACTAATTGACAGAGTGAAAAGAAGGAAACTTTTACATAATAAAAATATTCCAATATTTGCAAAAAGGCACTAAAGTAATATTGCAAACACTGTGGCAAAGCAATTCACTTGTTGTCCAGAATACAAAGTGTGGGGCAAATCCAATACAACACATTACTGAGTACCTCTCTCCATATTTTCAAGCGTAGTGGTGGCTGCATCATGTTATGGGTACGCTTGCAATCATTAAGGACTGGGGAGTTTTTCAGGATAAAAAATGAAAAGGAGCTAAGCATAGGCAAAGTCCTAGAGGAAAAAATGGTTCAGTCTGCTTTCCACCAGACACTGGGAGGTTAATTCATCTTTGAGCAGGACAATAACCTAAACACAAGATCAAATCTACACTGGAGTTTCTTACCAAGAAGACAGTGAATGTTTGTGAATGTTCCTGAGTGGCCAAGTTACATTCTTGACTTAAATTTACTTGAAAATCTATGGCAAGACCCGAATAGGGTTGTCTAGCAATGATCAACAAGCAATTTGACAGAGCTTGAAGAATTTAGAAAAAAATGGGCAAATGTTGCACAATCTAGCTGTGTAAAGCTCTTAGAGACTTACCCAGAAGGACTCACAGTTGTAATAACTGCCATAGGTGCTTCTACAAAGTATTGACTCAAGGGTGTGAATACTTGTGCAAATTAGATATCTGTATTTCATTTTCAATACATTTTCAAAAAATTCCTAAAACAAATGTTATCTTTGTTATTATGGAGTATTGTAGATGGGTGACAAAAACATCAACAGTTGAAGTCGGAAGTTTACATACACCTTAGCTAAATACATTTAAAAAATTTCACAATTCCTGTCCCCGTCTTAGGTCAGTTAGGATCACCACTTTATAGTACTAGTAATAGAGATAATAGTAGAGATAATTATTTATTCCAGCTTGTATTTCTTTCATCACATTCCCAGTGGGTCAGAAGTTTACACGCAACTAGTATTTGGTAGCATTGCATTTAAATTGATTAACTTGGGTCAAACATTTTGGGTAGCCTTCCACAAGCTTTCCACAATAACTTGGGTGAATTTTGACCCATTCCTCTTGACAGAGCTGGTGTAACTGAGTCAGCTTTGTAGGCCTCCTTGATCGCACACACTTTTTCAGTTCTGCCCAAACAGTTTCTATAGGATGGAGGTCAGGGCTTTGTGATGGCCACTCCAATACCTTGACTTTGTTGTCCATAAGCCATTTTGCCACAACTTTGGAAGTATGCTTGGGTCCGTTTGGAAGACCCATTTGCGACCACACTTTAACTTCTTGACTGATGTCTTGAGATGTTGCTTCAATATATCCACATAATTGTCCTGTGTCATGATGCCATCTATTTTGTGAAGTACCCCAGTCCCTCCTGCAGCAAAGCACCCCCACAACATGATGCTGCCACCCACGTGCTTCACAGTTGGGATGATGTTCTTCGGCTTGCAAGCCTCCCCCTTTTTCCTCCAAACATAATGATGGTCATTATGGCCAAACAGTTCTATTTTTGTTTCATCAGACCAGAGGACATTTCTCCAAATACGATCTTTGTCCCCATGTGCAGTTACAAACCATAGTCCTGCTTTTTTTTATGGCGGTTTTGGAGCAGTGGCTTCTTCCTTGCTGAGCGGCCTTTCAGGTTATGTCGATATAGGACTCGTTTTACTGTGGATATAGATACTTTTGTACCTGTTTCCTCCAGCATCTTCACAAGGTCCTTTGCTGTTGTTCTGTGATTGATTTGCACTTTTCACACCAAAGTAAGTTCATCTCTAGGAGACAGAACGCATCTCCTTCCTGAGCGGTATGACGGCTGCGTGGTCCCATGGTGTTAATACTTGCGTACTATTGTTTGTACAGATGAACGTGGTACCTTCAGGCGTTTGGAAATTGCTCCCAAGGATGAAACAGACTTGCGGAGATCTCCAATTTGTTTTCTGAGGTCTTGGCTGTTTGAAGGTAGTTTGAAGGTAGGCCTTAAAATGGATCCACAGGTACACCTCCAATTGACTCAAATGATGTCAATTAGCCTATCAGAAGCTTCTAAAGCCATGACATAATTTTCTGGAATTTTCCAAACGGTTTAATGACACAGTCAACTTGGTGTATGTAAACTTTTGACCCACTGGAGTTGTGATACAGTGAATTATAAGTGGAATAATCTGTCAGTAAACAATTACTTGTATCATACACAAAGTATATGTCCTAACCGACATGCCAAAACTATAGTTTGTTAACAAGAAAATTGTGGAGTGGTTGAAAAACTAGTTTTAATGACTCCAACCTAAGTGTATGTAAACTTCCGACTTCAACTGTATGTAATCAATTTTGAATTCAGACTGTAACACAACAAAATGTGGAATAAGTCAAGAGTTTGATTTGTCAATATTTTCTCACAATGCTTGACATGACTCTGAAAATGTGTATGTGTTTGTTCATGTATGCATGCAGGAGTGTATTTTTTCAGTGGACATTTAGATTGGTAACATGCGCAAAACATCAAAAACACGTTTGATTGACTGACATTTCCCTTCTTTATAGGGCTTCCGAGAGTGTTACTCTTTTGAAAGCATTTTCTTTAATCCTAATTGCCACGCTGATAGAATCTCCCGGAAACTCCTTCAACTCCTAATGCGGAAAGTTAACTTGGTGAACAGAGGGTAATACTATTCCCTCTATCAGTCACAATTAAAAGTGGGGAGAGGCCATTGCATTGTAATACGTCATCATTTAAGTCCGTGGTGGTCTTCCAGAAAAGATTGAGTGTTAAATTCTTGCTACACCACTAACCTGGCTGACTCGCTGAACTTTTTAATTATCAGGTTAAAACCTGTTCTGATTGGCCAAGTGGTTGGGATGTACATTTAAAGGAGTTGTTCACCAAAAATACAAATGCACACAGTTCTCCAGTTACCTAGAGTCTTCTCACAGGTCACGAAGTACACAGTTTGGCTTATTTAGTTAGTTTCAGCAGTCTTTGGCTAGCTTGAGCTTCTGATCTTCTGAATTTTTATCCTTGAAGCAAATCGATCCAACGTTCAAGTGAGCCTGTAAGGCTGTTTCCTAGTAACACAGAATTTTGCTCTACACTACCTTGTGGGCCAGAGACACACACACACACACACCACCCTCCACCGCCTCCCAAGCAAGGAATCGGCAGGAGAGCCTGTCCTATCATACCTCTCATTGGCAGCCATGATGGATAACTCTAAAACATTCACCGCCAAGAAAAACAAACCTAACACTTAGGCTCAAAGATACCTGCCGTCCATTTTCTTCCCTCCGTGGTATAAATGTTAGTAGTGCCTTCAAAGTGTTTTCTTTAAAGGGGGTGAGATGAGTCATTTGTTTCACTTTGTTGGGTGTCTAGGGGATGGTAGTGCTGGACCTGGAGCTCATTGACCCTGCCTTGGGGATTGGCTCCGGGGCTGGTAGCTGGTGGGAGTGCTCCGGTGGGATAATTTGATTTGGACTTTCGCTGTTCGCCTGTGCTTCATTTGCTCTGTTCTCATATCGATAGGTAGATAAATTGTCTGTGGATGTCCATGTGATACCCAGCAGGTCACAAATCCATTTTGTAGCTAGGCCTAGTGAGTTATCTGCATTAGAGACCTTGGCCCTGAGTGACCCCTGTTTGACCTGATGGATGGGACTAGAGGGAGGTTTCCTCCCCACTCCCTCACTCCCCTGGGATTACCACCACAATAAACCAGCTGCCAGCCCAATGGAAAATGGAGGTGAGGGTCCCTCCTCCACCTCCTGATGCTTCCCTAACTTCCCCCATCCCCAAATGACCCCCCACCTTCAGTTACTGGTTTATTATTGGAGCCCTGCTGGTTGCTCTCTGGTGAGGTTATGCAGTATGTCTACTCACAGTTTTACATTGTTCCCATGAGTGTTCATTAGGCTGTTATGACACCTACATAAGAGTTATATGACCCTTCAATCAGGGTTACTGACACTCACTGTGTCTTCGACCTTCCTGACTCTAATCTCAGTGTGTGTGTGTGTGTGTATGTGTGTGTGCGTGTGTGCGTGTGAGTGTGCTGCTCCGATCAGAGTGTTTCTGGTAAAGGAACAGAAGCATAGTGGGGTGCCATTCAGAGTAGAGGATGCTGAGGATGCACACACACAGACACACACACACACACAGATTAACAGTGTTAAGCTGCACAACTCGCCCGGGATAAATGCGGTCAGAGAGGGGAACAGCTGAGCAAACAACATCCGCAGGAGGGAGAGAGTAGAGGAGAGAGGGACAGAGAGAGGAAGAAAAAAAGAAGGATGGAGTTCTCGTCCCGGCACAGTGCCGGTGATCGGTTGCCACTTTGGATATGTATCACACCGGAGCCCGGAGCAGCAGGGACACATGGAGGTAACGGTTAACAAACTATAATGTAGCCAATAGCCAACAGTTTCCCATTCATGTTCTGGGAGAGTGGTTTGGATTACCTACTGTTAATTTTATCTCAGACAGCAAGTGTGGTTAATCGCTAATTAGAAACTGGGTGGTTCGAGCCCTGAATGCTGTCTGATTGGCTGACGGCCTTGGTATTTCAGACCATATACCACGGGTATGACAAAACATTTATTTTTACTGCTCAATTACGTTGGTAACCAGTTTATAATAGCAATAAGGCACCTTGGGGGTTTGTGTTATAAGACCAGTATACCACGGCTAAGGGCTGTGTCCAGGCACTCCGCGATGCGTCGTGCATAGGAACAGCCCTTAGCCATGGTATATTGGCCATATACCACACCCCCTCGTGCCTTATTGCTTAATTGTCTTGTGTCGTCCTGTATGTAGAAATAGTGTTCTATTAAAGTTTCTTTAATAGAACAACAATCTTGTGCAGTCACTATTTCTTGTTGAAATAGTGTTCCAAAAAACATTTTTAGAGCATTTGTATGTTGTCATGAAAGCGTACAGTACAGTACAGTAGATAGGAACAGATGTGTAGATCCTGAAGCAAATTAGAGCGCGTCACATGTTGTAATGCTGTCCAGAGGTATTACGATATGATACATTTGAGGACAGAAAGTCTAATCTTGATACAGTCAGTTATGAACAGACAGAACAGGTCATTATTGTTGGGGATGTGTTATCTGAATGGTTGTTGTGGCAGTGCTTGCTTGAAGCCACATTCTTTTTACGATTTATTTACATTTTGTACTTTTTTTCTCTCTCGAAAAAAAAAGTTGATGTCGAATTTAGCAGCGATGCTTGTAACAGTTTAGGTTTGTGCTGTTTGTTGAATTATAGAATTTTAAATCCACTTTAGTTTTATTATCTGTGGGATTTTGGCTTAAGGCTCTGTTTTGAACACTCAGTATGCTAATTTGCTGTTTCATTTAAATCTTTTGAGTGTTGTGCAAGATTCTTGAACGATCAACCGTAAATATTTCCACAAGCCTCCTGTCTCATTTTGTCAGGTTGACATTTCTGGGCCAGAAATGTTGTTGTGCAACACGGCTCTGTTAAAAGTTGGCCAGAGGAATATCAACAAGCACTTCAAAGAGCCATCATGTTTACAGCGGTAGTTTTTACTTCAAATATACACCTAAAAGCTTTCCTCTATCTACCGCCTTCCAGTCAGTGAGTATCTGGACTTTGTTGACATCAAAAACAGTCCTTGTAGTTGGAATGGTACTTTTTGCCTAATGTGTATGTTTTCTGCTGCTGAAGACAGGCTTTTAGTGGACAACATTAAGGTACTGGACTGTGACTGGGCGGGTAGAACAGTATATAGTGTTTTCTGCTCTGAAGGTAGTGGAAACATGTTCGGGTCTCTTCGGTGTCACTTCATGTCACTCTCCTAGTCCAAGTCTGTAATCCCAACCTGTTTCAAGCTGACCACCAAATTGTCCCTGTTCCCAAGAACTCCAAGGTAACTTGCCGAAATTATTATTGTCCCAATGCACTCACATCTGTAATCATGAAGTGCTTTGAAAGGCTGGTCATATCACATATCAACACCATCATCTCAGACACCCTGGACCCACTCCAATTCGCAGATCCACAGATAACGCAATCTTAATTGCACTTTCCACTGCTCTCTACCACCTGGTCAAGAAAAATACCTATGAGAGAATGCTGTTGATTGACTACAGCTCAGCATTCAACACCATAGTACCCTCCAAACTCAACACCAAGCTCAGGATCCTGGGACTGAACACCTTCCTCTGCGACTGGATCCTGAACTTCCTGACAAGCCGTCCCCAGTTGCTGAGGGTAGGCAACAACACCGCCAAGCTGACCCTCAACACAGGGTTCAAATGAAATCCCAAATTCAAGAACATTGGGAAATGACGACACTCCAAAAAGACGTCACCTCTTTTCCCCTTTTTATTTGTGGCCGGGAGCTGATTGTGGACTACAAGAAACAGGCAGGCGAGTATGCCCCATCTACTTCAATTGGGCTGTGGTTGGAGTGTGTCGAGAGCTTCAAGTTCCTTGGTGTCCACATCCCTAAGGACATGGTCCACACATACACACAGAGTCATGAAAATGGCATGACAGCACCGCTTCCCCCTCAAGAGGCTGAAAAGATTTGGCATTGTCCTCAGATCTTAAAAAGGTTCTACAGCTGCACCAATGAGAGCATATTGACTGGCTGCATTACTGCTTGGTATGGCAACTGTAACATGTGCGCTGGGAGTCGGGAAGCAAGTTCAGGGAGTGAATAATTTAATAAATAAAAGAAATTGAACAAAACAAGAAACACGAACAACTCACAGACAGGAAAATGAAACGGAAACACTGACGACTGGGAAATTAACCAAAGGGAGTGGCATATATAGGGCAGGTAATCAAGGAGGTGATTGATGACAGGGGAGCGTCATTATGCGCAGATGCACGTAACGATGGTGACAGATCTTCGCCCTAACGAGCAGCCTGGTGATCTAGAGGCCGGAGAGGGAGCACACGTGACAGTACCCCCTCCCTGACGCGCGGCTCCAGCTGCAGGACGCAGACCAAGATGACGATCCCGGAGATCAGGAGTAGACCGGTCACCTAAGGTGCGGGAACCTGTCGATCTGTCTGAGGTGTGGGAGCATGGCAACCTGGAGCGCCAGAGAGAGAGCATACGTGACAGCAACTGCACCGCCCTCGACCTCAAAACGCTACAGAGGGTGGTGCGGATGGTCCAACACATTCCTGGCGGTGTCAGAGGAAGGGCTGAAAAATTGCCAAAGACATCAATTACAATAGCCATAGGCTGTTCTCCCTGCTACCGTTCGGCAATCGGTACCGGAGCCTCCGCCGTAAAGAAGGCCCACCCGGACCCTTCCCTTTAGAGTCAGGTTTTGTGGACGGGGGGGGGGGGGGGGGGGGGTACTGTCACGCCCTTGCCATAGAGGCTTTTATTCTCTAATTTGGATAGGCCAGGGTGTGACTAGGGTGGGAATTCTATGTTACTTTTTCATGTTTTTGTATTTCTTTGTTTTTGGCCGGGTATTGTTCTCAATCAGGGACAGCTGTCTATCATTGTCTCTGATTGAGAACCATACTTAGGTAGCTCTTGCCCACATGGGTTTTGTGGGTAGTTTCTTTCTGTTTTTGTGTCTGCACAAGACAGAACTGTTTCGGTTATTCTCTTTGTTTTGTTAATCAGTGTTCAGTTCCATTAATAAAAGTATGAACACGTACCACGCTGCACCTTGCTGTTCACCTTCTTCCACATCAAATAGATGCTCCGAAGTTAGTTTTCAAGTTTATGCTGTATAATCAGATGCTCTTAGACTCTTGGGTCAGACAAAATATGTCTACTGATTGCCTGTGTAAATATGGGGGTAGAGTTTTTTTTACATCCATAGAGACTCCTTCCAATTTAGCTGGGAATTTTCATTGCAAAACAATGGTTTGTTTGTCATTAAAAAGTTATATTGTTATTGCAGTGGATCACAATCTTTTCACCAGGCATTCTTGGATATAGGTATGAATAGCATCCGGTATCTTTCCTGATACAATACCTGTTCATTAAAGAGTGACAGAGCTCAATCAAAACCGACTATGATGAAAGAGCCTGTAAGCACACAGGCATGTGTGTGAGTGTGTTAAATGAATTACTAACTTAAGTCTTAACTAATTACTAAACTGAATTCATAATTATCTGTACCAGATCTATACCAGTTCCTTACACTTCTCTCCCTATTGCCACTGTTGAGGGGGCACACTGACCGGACCAGGAAAAGAGTCCTCATATTTTCTCTAGTAAGTGGTTCCTACATGGAGCAAAGATATGCTAGGCAAGATGCTAAACGTTGAGTAGAGGGCGTGTTGAGTGACACACACAGCGTTTCTTTTCATTTTAGCTGCTGGGAATGGGCAGGACACACAGGATGGATTTTTGTAAATTAATTTGATCAAGCTATGTAGTCTTTTGATTCCTTCTTGAGGAATTAAACAAACATGTTTTGTTGTTTCTCTGTAATACTAAACACATCAATCAAGTTAGAGTAGCTCGTCTTAGCCGGCACGCTTTTTGCAAGGTTGCTCGACTATAGAAAAGCAAGCAATTACTAAATGTAGTGAATGAGACTTACATTCCTTTCAATCGTTTACCCAGATTTTTAGCAGAGATGCAGAGAAGCATATTTAGAACCACCAGTCAAGAGGATACAGACAGCTCAAGAGGTATGCTTAGATATCAGTGGAGGCTGGTGGGAGGAGCTATAGGAGGACAGGCTCATTGTAATGGCTGGAATGGAAGAGATGGTTGGGATGAATGCAGAAGACACATTTCGGTTGAATGCATTCTGTTGTGCAACTGACTAGGTTTTCCTTTCCCAGCTCCTTTCCCAGCCAAAACATGGTTATTTACCAATATAACTTAAGCACACCCGTTGTAACTGCCACCGTTAATTCAGTAAAGGTCCGATGATGTTTTTGACACTTTCGGTACAGATGTGGCTTGGTACAGAAAGCTAAAATCGGCATTCAAACAAGCCCTATTCACTGGCAAAGTCTACCAGCAGCAATTGAATATTCATGACCCGTCCCCATTTCACCTGGCGGGTGGAGATAGCAGGCCAGATTTCTCAGAGTATGAATATCAGCTGTCGCAACATGAATGGAGACAATTCCAGACTCAAGAAAGAGCCTTCAGAAAAAGCCTGAACACGAAACTGCTCCAGGAGAAAACAAACTTTATCTCCTCTGGGGATCCAGGGAAATTGAATAGATTGGCAGTTATTCTGAACGGCATCTTTTATGCAAAACATCAGGACGGGAGACCCTTCGGTGCTCCCCTCCTGAAATATTAAGGAGGAAGAAGGCCACTGAGGACAACTTCCTGGGCTTCAGGAGGAGGGCCAATGGAAAACAGGACACTCGTGCTGTGGGCTTTGGAGTCTGGTCAGACTGGCCGGATCGCAACAACCTGTGCAAGAAGACTGGAATGCAGCTCAGATTAACACAAACCGAGCCAGTGACTGCCTCTGATGCAATTGTGGCAGACCCCTGTGTTGTTGTGGAGGCTTCTGTCACCCATGATGGAACATCTCATCCTACATCCAGGACAACACTCCTCGGTATCAGACAGACGCAGCTACTGCAGCACTGGACTGGCCTGAGGCTTCAGGGGAAATCCGCTGCTCTGGATTGTGATGACCACTCTCCCGTTCCATGTTCCAGAATGCTGCCATTGGCAAGGACATACTCACCTTTACTGTTAAGGCGAGGCTGAAAGTTCTAGAGGTGAAAGAAACTCACACCTATTTAGGCGAGGTGCTGGCTAGTAGAGTAGAACACTTAAAAGATAAAGGAGAGCCGCACACTCTAGGAGCTCAGATGCAAAAAATATTTATGTCCAACGTTTCGACAGATAATCTGTCTTCATCAGGGTATAATGACAAACACTGCGAGATGACTCATTTATATAATGTCAAAAGACCAGGTGTGGCCTGATATCACTGGTTAATTCTCATATTTTAAAATAGCATACAAAAAAACATAAATGGATAGCGTACGATCATAGATACAATTTGGATACATAGGCCTACAAACATTTACAATATCAAAAATCACAATAATCACAAGAATGGCTTCAGATCAAAGTCTACGTTGAGAGACCGAAGGGAGCTCTAAATTAAACATTCTGCCTGGATCTTTAAATTAAAGATCCAGGCAGCCTCTCGTTTTAACAATAAATAGTCAGTCACCCCCTCTCCTAGGGAGGGTGACATGTTCGATGTCAATATAACATAGAAACAAAATCGAAAGGTTTTCTTCCAAAAAGTGGGCCGCAACTGGGTAAGTCGAGTTTTTGCACCTAATGGTGCTCCGAGATACGTACTATTAATTTGTGCTTTGTTTTACCCACATCATTTTTACCACAAGGACAAGTTATAAGATAAATAACTGCCTTAGTGGAACACGTAATAACACCTTTGATTTGGATCTGTTTCCCTGTTTGTGGGTGTTTGAATGATCTACATATATAAGTGCCATTGCATTGAGCACAGCCGTTACACTTGTTGTTTCCATCCAGTAGGGGCGCGAATAGACGTTGTGCAGGGATATCTTGGGTGGTAAATCAGAGTTTACCAATTGATCTCTGAGGTTTCTGCCCCGTGAGAATACGGCCAAGGGAAGGTCCGAAAACATATTACCGATACTATCATCGGATCTTAGAATGTGCCAATGTTTGTGAACAATTTCCTTAATTTGTTCAGAGCACTTTGAATAGCGGGTAGTTAGAACGCAAGAGTGCATATTTTTGGGAGAGTGACCTCGAAAAACGTCATGTCTCGTTTTGTTTTGAATTTTCTCAATGGCAGTATTAATCTGACTATTTTTGTACCCCCTCTCCTTGAATTTTCTTTGCGTCTTAGCCATATTTCTGTCAAAATCTGATTGTTTTTTACAAATGATTTTGGTTAGTCAGAATTGGCTGTAGGGCAAACTGTTTTTCAAGGGAAGTGGTTGACAACTATCAGCCCTCAACAAACTGTTATGATCAGTAGGTTTCCTGTAAAGATCAGTGTATAGAACATTATCTTCACACAAGATCAGAAGATCAAGAAAACTGATTTGACGTGTGCCAGATTACATAGTAAATCTCAGATGCTCAGAACAGGAGTTAAGAAAAGCATGGAATGCCTGGAGCTGTTTTGCATCACCCCTCCATAGAACAAACATATCATCAATATACCGTTTCCAAATAATGATCTTAGGCAAGATTTTTTTTTTGAGAGGCTGAAAGTTCTACCAACAACATAATACCTTGCACTCTGGTACCCTGCAAACCATGATCCATTTTGTTTTCTACATGAGTCAAATGTAATGGAGTCTGTCGCCGATGTTGTGAATGGTTGCTGTTCATACAATGATTTGTTAATTGCTTGACATGACTGCCTTAATGACCTGATAGTCAGTAAGGTGAGACAGGCAGTCTCACCAACAGCACACATCCATAAACATTATTGTGTAAGATGAAGCTGGTTTGATGTTGATTATGTTTTTTCCTGTGTGCCAAACGTTGTGGGGGGAGGCTAGTGGTAGGTGCTCATTGTGGAAGTGGGCTGCTCATTTGACGGCTACGTGGAGCAGGCCTTTGCAGACAAGTTTTTTAAAATACAAGCCCCTTGTGGCACGCTTGGACAGCCTTGCGTGTAGGTGCAAGCTGATGGCGCTGATATTTGGCAGTCTCGGCCACGTACGCAGGCTTGCAGTGTGTGGTCTCTCCAGATTGCGGGCCTGAGCAAGACTAGGGCAAAGCAGTTGGCTAGG
Source organism: Oncorhynchus kisutch (assembly GCF_002021735.2). Taxonomy (NCBI): domain Eukaryota; kingdom Metazoa; phylum Chordata; class Actinopteri; order Salmoniformes; family Salmonidae; genus Oncorhynchus; species Oncorhynchus kisutch. The sequence goes on along the minus strand of NC_034190.2, from coordinate 55,407,304 downwards.
TATTGCTCTGTTTCAGCTGTCGTTGGCAGCTTAGCTGTTTGGAGAAGGATGCGTTTTCTGTATCCTTGAGTGTCCATGCATACAGAGACCTTTGAAATGTTTGAATCCTTTTTTAATGTTATTTTTTATTGGTGGATTTAAGTATTTAAAATGTGTGTGTTTTGTGTGTGTACATTCACACAGTGAAAGTGCCCTTATGCCAACTATAATTGGGTCCACTCGGATTTCCTCCTCCTAAAGATGTCATGCCGATATGATGTTGGCCCTGAACCAATCATCAACAGACTACATGTCCAGAGCCCTATACTACGAATCAGGTTTGAGGAGTTACCAAGGTAACTTTGGTCAACTCTGAGTTCAACTCGGGATAACCGGTACCCAGTGCTTAATTTGTAAATTGGGAGGTGTCGGAACAAACAGTGAGCATGAGAGGGGGTGACCTGGGGAGTTCTGAGTTACTGGAATGAGTGAAGATTTTACGAACTCCTTTATAATAAAGCATTGCATTCATATAATCACATTTCCATAGTGGCATGGAGCAGTAGAGTAGAGGCACAAACCGAAGTTGCACACATGGGCTCATTTTCTGTGAAGAACATGTAAAATAACACATTTTCATTGATTACACACTGTGCACCTTCCTACACATTTATATTACATGCAGTTTGTGGTGTCCGAGTCCACTGGACCCAAGGGTAATAAAAGTGTGGAAAAGTGTGTGTGTAGGTGAAAAAATTCACCTGTCATCCTGTCATCCACTCTGTCATCCTCCTCCCTGGGCCTGCTGTTTCAACATAGCACCAATGACCTGTCCGACTCTCTGCCTGTCTGCGTGTCTCCTGCTTTTATCGCACTCTTTACCCTTTGTAGTGTGTGAAACTACACAATGTCTTGCGCCAACCTGAGGATGAGATTGACCCTCAGCCAGCCCCAGGACCAGCCCGTTAGCAGCCATCCTCCATGTTCCTCGCCAAACTCTTGAAAAACTCACTCTGATTAAGGACTGTCACTGGGTCTTCCACCATTCAGACTCCTTGCAAAGAGTTCTCCTGAATCCCTCTCTGGCTGAGTTACTGCTCTGCAATTGGGGTGGCAGGGTAGCCTAGTAACCGAAAGGTTGCAATTTCAAATCCCTGAGCTGACAAAGTACAACATCTGTCGTTCTGCCCCTGAACAGGCAGTTAACTCACTGTTCCTAGGCCGTCATTGAAAATAAGAATTTGTTCTTAACTGACTTGCCTAGTAAAATAAATCAAAATTGCACTGAACACCCTCGCTTCCCTGGTGACTGTCCTGTGTGCAGTCTCTATTTTGGAGCTTGAGTGACAGTTCAGATAGTTCTCGAAGTGCATCACACATAAGGCCTAGATTGTTAACAAACCTTATGCGAGGATATGCGCATGGCAAGGCCACTATACCTCTGACGGGATACACCATCGCGGGAGGCTTCCTCAGCAGCTGTGATGAAATGCTTGTGAAGAGCCGGGTAATTTTTCCACACAGACTCTACAGTTCTAAAACTGGATGCCACCCATCTAGTGTCCAACATCCTGCCGACTTTGCACAGCTGAATATCTAAACTTTCTGTGCACTTCCTCAGCTTCATTTTTGTTGGATACTCTATAAAGCGCATATAGCTTGTCCATAATTATTTTTAAATGATTAATAGCTCCCATCTTTTTTACCACATCTCCTACTGTGAGCTCAAGCCTGTGAGCCGAGCAGTGCCAAACAGTTATATTAAGGAAGAGGGCCTGGAGCCTTGTTGCTACTCCGCTCTTGCGTCCCAGCATGACAGACACACAATCACACGTGATTCCAATTAGTGTTTTGGAGAGAAAGTCCTGTGAACTTTACACCATCTAATGCAGATAACAGATTATGGACAATTCCCCCAACAGATAAATCCTCCAGTTCCACAAGGTCAACAACAAAAAAATTCTGGTACGTCCATATATGGCTGTTCAAGTCTGATGTATACAATCAAAGCACTCTTTTTATTCAAACTAGTGGCCTCATCGAGCATTAGGCTGATTTTGGGAGAGCACTGTACTATTCTTTCAAATAGTTACATTTTTGCTGTATGTTGGAGCAGGCAACATTGGAATGGAGAATTCTCCCCATCAAGTCCATTTAACTCCTGACAGTCAAGTTCTTGCTCAAAACCGTGAGTGGGCGTGTGACGTTGAGCCTCCTTGTAAGCTGTTCTGAAGACTCTGGCTGTAGTGTCTGTGCTTTTATTTTGAGCTTTAACTACAACCTGTGTTAAGGTGTCCTCTTTAGCCTTGTCTACAATGCTTGCTGCCACTAAATGGGCCTCGGTTTGGGCATGTTCAAAAACCTTTTTTCTGAGGGTTCTTTGTTGCTTTTTTACGTTGGAGGCAGAGGATGTTACTGTACATTTCACCTACTATTTTGCTAGTTTCATCCCTCCAGTCTTTGAATTTTGCTTGACAAGCCAGGGGTTATAAGTTTGCTTGATCTCCAGCCTCCATCCAAACTGCAAGTCCCGCCTCTCCCTTCTCCTCATTGGTTTTTAGGAGCATATACCCATGCGTGTGATTGAAAGCTGAACTACACTCCAGTCCAGTTGTTGGTAGTAATGCACCTTAAAGTTGGTTGCCAACCACCACATAAAGCCCACAGAAGAAGACTGAAGGAGTAGAGATTACTCGAAACTAACTAGGTTTCCCCATTTATCTGTGGATTCATTGTCAGAGAAGATATAATACCTTGTTAAAACGTGTATTTGGAACTATGGTTAAATAATAATAATAATATGTGCGTGTATATTTTGTATACTTTGTATACATTTAATCAGATTTGTTTTTATTTCATAAACTCTATATTTTACTACAGCCTGCCCTGTTGGGCCTATGTTGGTTAAATTATTTTGCACTGTTACTTTAAATATGTCGGGACAGTTTTCGGATGCATACAGGGCACTTTTTGCTAATTGGATTCCAAATAGGCAACGACCTTGGAACTGTTGGTTTCAAGGGGTTTCTAAGAAACCGTGTGTTAGCCTAATGTTTTTTTGGCACTCCAACAGCGCCAACAAACATTTGTAGTTTAGCACCCGGGTTTAGGTTCAGGTTTAGGCTGTCTTAAAATTGTATTGTGTCATGTGTATTGCAGATTGTATGCAAGTGTATCATTCATCATTAATTATTTTCTATATAAACATTCTGTAGGTAAGAACTCTGGGTTCTCTGGTTTTTCCAAAGCAAGTTAAGTCACACCAGGTTTAACATATAGTGAGAGTGTCCTTTTCACCATACTTAGTGTATTGATTTATCTGAGCCTGTGGTGAGAGGGTTACATAGAGTAACAAGATTTTGTGTGACTCAAAATTGGTCCAAATTCTACAAAGATCCTTGAAAGGAAAAGGATATTTTGCATTTCAGGTAAAATAACAACCTAATATTTATATCCTAGGACAAATTAACTAGCAACAGCAAACTAGCTATCAACATTTCCATGAATGTTTCATGTGTTTCGAACTGTCCCCAAGTTCAGAGTTCGTTTTGATATTTCAACCTGCGTGTCCTGATCGCATCTTGTGTGGATGGACAAAATCAACAGTGTAGTCAGCATGTTACTTGCCAGTAATGACTGCAGGGCCTGAGTGACAGACAGTCCACACAACTCCATGCATTATTGAGATAATGGGAGGGCGTCAGCCGGTAAAATGAAAAAATCGACTCGTCCCAACTCCCCCTGGTCAGTTCTGGGGTAGTGAACAGAGATTGGGCATGGTGTAAACCACCTGGGGGCTGGCTAGGGGTTTCACAGCCAGATTCAAAGAAATCATTGTTAATGCTCCAGCTGAGCCTCGACTTTGTGTCTAACCGCCATCGTTAGCCTTGTTTAAGTTCAGATGAACCAGCTTGCAAGTGTTGTTTGCAAAGGCTCTCTTATGTTCTATAGAGTGGTATTATCCAAGGCACAGCACAGTGCTAGGCTAGCTCCCTAGTCTACTCTGGACGTGTTAAGTAGCCAATTGAACAGAGCTTGTGATTTGCCAGGGGCTCCTCTGTGTGCTCCCCTTTTCCTGTGTACAAAGCCTGTGTGTGTGTGTGTGTGTGTGTGTGTGTGTGTGTGTGTGTGTGTGTGTGTGTGTGTGTGTGTGTGTGTGTGTGTGTGTGTGTGTGTGTGTGTGTGTGTGTGTGTGTGTGTGTGTGTGTGTGTGTGTGTGTGTGTGCTTGCGTGCGTGTCACGGTCCCACTCTGGAGGCCTCACTAATGAGCCGGTCATTTGTTAGCCCTTTTGTTTATGTAGCGCTCGCTTCCTCTGGCACAGGTTCAAGCTCCCCCTCCTATCAAATCCGATGTTAGGATCCCATTACCCTGGCACCCCCTCACCACACCAGTGTACATTAGAGGGACATCAATACCCAGCTTCCAACCATGCTAGCCAGCCAGGCATTAATTAATTAATTAGCGATGGACATCAGGGCTAATCTTTCTCTGACTGCTGTACCGGTACCACCAATCATGGGTACAGAAGCAAATTGAAGTTGCACTTTCAAACACTTCCTTAAGCATGGTTGCAGATGTAATGCAGACATTATCATAAGCTGTTGTAAAGCATCAACCCAAGGTGGCCCTGTGTGGCTCCATTGGGAATAGCATGGTGCTAACAACGTCAGGGTCGTGGGTTTCGATACCAGCTTGGACCACTAATGTGAACCTTTCGACTTTGGATAAAAGCGTCTTCGGAATGGCATGTGCAATGAGAGTGCAAAACATGAGGAGCACCTTCCTAATATTGAGTTGCACCCCCTTTTGCCCTCAGGACAGCCTCAGCTTGTCGGGACATGGACTCTGCAAGGTGTCGAAAACGTTCCACAGGGATGCTGACCCATGTTGACTTCAATGCTTCCCACAGTTGTGTCAAGTTGGCTGGATGTCCTTTGGGTTGTGGACCATTTTTGATACACACTGGAAACTGTTGAACGTGAAAAACACACCATCGCTGAAGTTCTTGACACTCAAACCGGTGCGCCTGGCACCTACAGTACTACCATACTCTGTTCAAAGAGAGTATGTCTTGCCCATTCACCCTCTGAATGGCACACATACGCAATCCATGTCTCAATTGTCTCAATGCTTAAAAATCCTTCTTTAACCTTTCTCCTCCCCTTCATCTACACTGATTGAAGAGGATTTAACAAGTGACATGAATAAGGGATCATATATTTTACCTGGATTCACCTGGTTACACTGGTACACTAATGTTTTGTACACTCAGTGTATATATGCAAGAAAATTGTTTTCCTAAAAGTCATTGTCTCCAGGTGTATGAGATAGTGAGACAATTGCAAACCTGGATTAAAGCAAAGCCTATTTATCCAGCGTGATCTTGTTTTGTCTGTTGTTACTGCCTTCCAATTACCTTTGTTACAAAATGGCTATGTGGGTATACACAACCAGTTTTTATGTTTTGTTGCTTCTGAGAAGTTGACAAAGAGTAGTTTATTGTACCTTGTCATATATATCAACCTCAGTTTTAGCTTTCAGTGTTAAACATGACACATTATGTGATTTGGTCAAAAATAAGACCTCAACGAGAAACATTACACAGCTTCTTTCAGATCAGGTGACCGTGTGGCTGCTGTGATCAGCATACTGATTTGGCTTCAGATATTTTTGTCTTCCAGCGAGAGCACTCTCTGTTACTCTGGCAACAGCCCACTATTTCTGTTTGTCTTTACCCTATCTAACCCACAGCAATAGAAAAATAATGAAAAATGTTACCTCATTGTCAATCATATTTATTATTTAACCTTCATTTAAATAGGTAGATCGCTTGAGTTGAAACCTCTTTTGTGATGGAGACCTGGTAAGGAGTCAGCAAGAATAATGCACACAAAAGTGGTGAAACACAATTTCAAATGCCCTGACAATAACATAACAAAATGTATCACCAGCAGTATTAGCTGTACACGCAAAATCTCCCGATAACACATTCAGTGTTGTTGATTGGCTATCAGTCAAAAAGTCTGATAACTAGTCAGGAAACAGATTGTCTGATAATCAGTTTGAAAACAGACAGGTCTATCAGATCCTCTTACCCCCACTGCCTGTCCAATACAAGATAACAGAGATTGACTGATAAAGCACTGAGAACAAACTGCATTATAAGCAGGCTCGTCCTCAGTCCTCCCTGTATGTGACAACCCTGCCTGTCTGTCTGTCTGTCTCTCTCGCTTTCTCTGTCTGTGATTAACATCATCACTGATGACGCAAAGATGTCAACAGCACTGATACGCTCCCATAGAACATCTTTTGAAATGCCAGACAGATCTGCTTGGTGAACGTCAAGCAGATGCTAGCACATTTTTGATCTCCTCCCACACAGAATCATCTAACGTTTCAGTTGGAAAATGGTTTTTGACTTCAATTCGAGTGTCTTCTTTCTTGAGTGCAAATATTATGTATTCAATGTAAAATGGTAACTTGTTGTCAAAAATCCCAATTTAATCAATATTAGATTTTGAATTAGGACCCCTTTAGGTATCAAAATTATTTTATAAAATATTTAATTTGGCCTTTACTACTATAGCCTACAGAAACGCATTGAATAACACGTTCATAAATGGCAAAAAAGACAGTAAAATGTTTAATCTAAGATAATTATATTTTATAAATCAATTGTTGAATTGAATTTTAGGACCCCTTTAGGTATCAAAGCTATAGCCCATTCATAAATGTAAAAAAATAATCATAAGGAATATGTTTTTGAACCGTTTGTCCTATATCTAGGAGATGTAAGAAACTTCAGGAAATAATCATATATTTCACACATATTTAACCCCTTATTTTTGTTGGCACAAAACTACCTCCATGCTTCCATTCATTTGTATGGATTACCTTCAGACAAGTCCCATGTGGGGGTCGTAGAGCAAAATGGATAATCATGTTCGTCAGAGTCTCCCCTTTCCACAGTGGGGTCATATTAGTGTGTAGCCCAAACGGTTCGGACACTACAGACAGCGTTACCGACTTCAGACGAGCCCTGTGGGGCTTGTGGGGGTTGTAGAGCAAAACAGAGAACACCATCGTGTTCGTGAGAGTCTCCTCTTTCCAGAGAGGGGTCATGTTATGGTTTGCTAAACAATACAGACGTTTTCATTTTTTGGGTTGTCTCATGGTCTGACAAACGGCGCTGTAGCTCGGCCACCTTCCACCGCAGATGCGAAAAGGCCGACATAGGCGGATGCAATGGATTGAGATGCAGCTCATGCAAAAAAGGATATCTCTAGTTTAAACTGACAGATTTTTATGGGGATTTTTTTATTATGTTACTTAATTTGCCGCACGGTCAGTAGACTCTGTTATTAAATATAATTAACTTAGATCCTGCTCTCATCTGACTGTGCTTTTTCGAAAGATAGACCATGTTTCTTCCTGGTCGCAGACAAGATAAGTGATTTTCCTTTTGGGAACTAATTACTATTGGACTTGTATTGGACTTGAAATGTGATTAATATTAGGCTAGTTATCTTAGCTAGCCAGCAGGGTTGGATTCATTAGGATAAGTAATGAATAAAACATTTTGCAGCATGATTTGCAACAGGCAACGAAAATAACCGTTCGAAAGGCAACTTCACAAGTCACTACCTGTTTTGTTTGGTGCCAAATGAACATGAACCAGGAGTTTTATCAGTGAGGTCAGAGGTCACAAAGAATCAGGAGGGTACCCTAATGACCAAAGGAGCCTGGACATTTTTGGATCTCATTTGAATGATTATTAATTCTGGTTATTGAGGCCAGCTTAGTCCTGGGCTGCCTTTGCGCTGTCCACTCTGGGGTCTAGTTAAATATCAAGGATTCTTATTTAGGCTGCAGATGTGCCTTGCCTGTCCACATTATCTCTCTCCCCACAGGAGATCACACTCGCTTTATTAAAATAAATGACTGTTCATACGAACAGCTGGAAGGAGCACAGGGGGAAAGTTGTGCATCTCAATAGGAAATATTCTCTTGGATACTCACAATGTGTTGTATGTGATATACAGTGGAGGCTGCAGAGGGAGGACGTCTCATAATAATTGCTGGAACGGAGCAAATGGAATGGCATCAAACACATGGAAACCATCTATTTGATACCATTCTACTAATTCCAGCCATTACCACAAGCCCTTCCTCCCCAATTAAAGTACCACCAACCTCCTGTGGTGATAAAGCCTAATTTACCTACCTCTCTCCCTCACACACATTTACTCCCTCTCTCTTTCTCTCTTCCTCACTTTTATCTGCCCTCTTACTCATGTCGACAAAAAAATCGAAAGTCTGTGTCATGTATTGTAGTGTTTACCAAATGTTAGCGCAAGAAGAATCCCAGCTAGCATATTTGGTTCCTTTGAAGTTGTGGGAACGTAAATTCTTGGTTTCTCATTGGTTCTGGGAATGAAGCCATGAGTTTCCTGACCGGTAATTTCTTAGGCATTAATCATGCAAACCTTGTTCTCTATCCATGAAATTAGTCCACTGTGTACAAGGATAGAGCTAGCACGCCATATATTTTTTTAACCTCATATTAATAAATCCTCTGAAGGATCCGCCCCCTTTTTATTTTATTTTTGCCAAAAATGACCTACCCAAATCTAACTGCCTGTAGCTCAGGCCCTGAAGCACGGATACGCATATTCTTGGTCCTTTTGAAAGGAAAGACTTTGCAGTTTGTGGAAATGTGGGAGAATATAACACAATAGATCTGGTTAAAGATAAGACAAAACCAACCGTTCTTTTGTATTTTTTTTTGTACCATCATCTTTGAAATGCAATAAAGACCATATTGTATTATTCCAGCCCAGGTGCAATTTAGATGTTGTCCAGTAGATGGCAGCAGTATATGTGCAACGTTTTAGACTGATCCAAGGAACCATTGCATTTCTGTTCAAAATGTTGTATCAAGACTGCACAAATGTGCCTAATTTGTTTATTAATGTTCAAAATTGTGCACTCTCCTCAAACAATAGTATGGTATTCTGTCACTGTAATAGCTACTGTAAATTGGACAGTGCAGTTATATTAACAAGAATCTAAGCTTTCTGCCAATATCAGATATGTCTATGTCCTGGGAAATGTTCTTGTTACTTGCAAATTTGCCAAATTTGCCAACATTTGCTCAACCGTCCTGTGGAAGGGACACCGATCCCGTTCTCTATTCAAACAGACCTCATTTCAAATGAAATAAGCACACATTCAGATCAGGTGTGGCCAATTAGTGGGTGTGGCCAGCACACCTGAACACACTCAAAAAGCTAGTGGGTAGAGAGAGTTTTGTTGATGCTGACAATTTATGCTTGACTTATTCAACATTTTGATGCTTGACTTATTCAACATTTTGTTGTGTTACAGACTGAATTCCAAATGGATTAAGTGGATGTTTTTTTTCTCTCACACAATACCCCATATTGACAAGGTGAAAATATGTTTTTAGAAATTTTAGGTATTAACACCCCTGAGCCAATACAGGTTAGAATAATCTTTGGCAGCGATTACAGCTGTGAGTCTTTCTGGGTAAGTATCTAAGAGCTTTCCACACCTGGATTGTACAATATTTGCACATTATTAGTAAAAAAAAATGTAAGCTCTGTCAAGTTGGTTGTTGATCATTGCTGGACAGACATTTTCAAGTCTTGCCATAGACTTCAATCCAATTTAAATCCAAACTGTAACTAGGCCACAAGCGACTTACAGCTGTTATCGCAGCAAAAGGTGGCGCTACAAAGTATTAACTTAAGGGGGCTGAATAATTTTGCACGCCCAATTTTTCAATAAATGTCGTTCCACTTCATGATTGTGTCCCACTTGTTGTTGATTCTTCACAAAAAAATACAGTTTTATATCTTTATGTTTGAAGCCTGAAATGTGGCAAAAGGTCGCAAAGTTCAAGGGGGCCGAATACTTTCGCAAGGCACTGTACATGATTAGTTTAATCACAGAATAATAATTACAGAGAATTGATTTGATAACATAACAGTCTTCAATTTAATGATGCCAAAGACACAACACAGTGTCTGTTGGAAAGCATACTGAACCAGGTTTTCCTCTAGGATGTTGCCTGCGCTAAGCTCTATTCCGATTATTTTTATCCAAAAAAAATCCCTAGTCCTTGCCGATGATCAGCATACCCATAACATGATGCAGCTACCACCATGCTTGAAAATATGACCGCAGACCACATGTAACCACGCCAGCCTAGGAACTCCACATCGGCTTCTTCACTTTTAGGATCGTCTGAGACCAGCCAGCTGGAAAGCTGATGAAATTGTGAGTTTGCACAACTGAAGAATTTCTACACAAACTGTCAGAAACTCCTCTCAGGGAAGCACGTCTGCTTGATCGACGTCCTCACCAGGGTCTTGACCTGACTGCAGTTTGGCGTAGTAAACGACTTCAGTCGGCAAATGCTCACCTTTGATGGCCACTGGCATACTGGACAAGTGTGGTTTTCACGGATGAATCCCAGTTTCAACTGTACCGGGCAGATGGCAGACAGCGTGTATGGTGTTGTGAAGGCAAGCGGTTTGCTGATGTCAACATTGGGAACAGAGTGTCCCATGGTGGTGATGGGGTTATGGTATGGGCAGGCATAAACTACGGACAACGAACACAATTGCATTTTATCGATGGCAATTTGAATGCAAAGAGATACCATGACAAGATCCTGAGGCCCATTGTCGTGCCATTCATCCTCCACCTTCACATGTTTTTAGCATGACAATGCAATGGCCGTATGTCGTAAGGATCTGTACACAATTCCTGGAAGCTGAAAAATGTCCCAGTTCTTCCATGTCCTTCATACTCACCAGACATGTCACCCATTGAGCATGTTTTGGATGCTCTGGATTGAAGTGTACAGCAGCGTGTTCCAGTTCCCGCCAATATCCAGCAACTTCGCACCGCCATTGAAGAGGAGTGGGACAACATTCCAAAGGTCATAATCAACAGCCTTATCAAATCTATGCGAAAGAGGTGTGTTGCGCTGCATGAGGCAAATAGTGGTCACACCAAATACTGACTGGTTTTCTGGTTTTCTGATCCACGCCCCTAACTTTTTTTAAAGGTATCTGTGACCAACAGATGCATATCTGTATTCCTAGTCTGGGGAAATCCATAGATTAGGACCTAATTAATTTATTTCAATTGACTGATTTCCATACACATGAACTTTAACTCAGTAAAATCTTTGACATTTTTGCCTGTTGTGTTTATATTTTTGTTCAGTGCATTTGAGAACATTCCCAATGTCAAACCAGTCCTAGAACATTTCCAAAATCAAAATTAAATGTAACCATGCTTGAACCTTTAGGAGACGTTCTGTTAAAAGTAATGAAAATAATGTTTTTTTTGTTCCTTAAATGTGCTGAGAATGTTCCAAAGCCAAGCATCTATTCTTCACCATTCCCAGAAAGTTGGGGGAAGGTTGTATGCAAAATAACCATAGGACAACCTCGCTCTCACCAAGTTCTAAGAAACATGGTTCTCAGAATGTTGTGTGCTCGATGGTTTCAAAAGAGAGTGAGGGAGTTGACATGTACATTTCTATATGTTTGCCATGTGGATGATGCCCGTATGAATACTGGAAATAGAGGTGAGGCCTCTTAAATACAAGCCTAAATGAGATGGGTGACTTTTTCTGTGCCAAGGGCATTCATCTTCTGTGACATTTTTTGTTTTGTTTAAGGCTTGGCTAAGGCTGATAATGGCCTATTGAATTTGTTTTCGTTTCGACTGACTACGCCACATTCAGACCTATGGCCTTCTCTCTGCCTGTCCCATCACTCTAATAGCACTCTTCAAACAATCAATGCAGTATCTAATAGTTGGCTCTGATGGAGAGATTGCCACATTTTTCACAGGTACTGAATAGCGAGCCAAAGCCCACCATCACACTCCATCAGGCATTATAGCGGCGGCCATATTGTCATCGATCATCTCCTGCGATATATCACCCCCTCCATATAACGTTAGCCCTCTCTGTCCGGAGTAATGGCCGCCACTAGGATATACTCAGTAAATAGAGTTGATATATTTTTTTTGCGCTTGGCCAACCCCAAGGTATCGATCCTTGTAATGTGGTACATTGCTTAACCTCAGTGGCAGTGCTGGAACAAAATGCATCGACCTCTCCGAGCACTCAATTAAAGGGAATGGTATTGCCAGGTAGCTCCCGTACCCTCTGCTAGACGGACTGACCGCATCATCACACATCCATTGACGAGAGGACAACAGTCATCCAATGCCATTCTGGTCACTCCTGATCTGGCTGAGTTGTAGTTCTCTTGCACAAGAGTTTGAAGTTCTTGTAAATTTAAGGGTCCTGATAGAAAGTAAATAGCTTTTTGTTGATGATGAAGATACTTTTTAGAATCTCAGCCTTTGTCGATAGCGCCAAAAGCAATTTGTTAAACATATTTGCCACCTAATAAATTGGAAACACTAGTACAAACAGTTGGAACAATTTTGGAAATATTATGCAGAACATTTTCAAATTGCAGCAAACATCATCTCAAGCAAAAGCGCCCGCTTACTGAAAGAAACTATCAAACATACTTGCAGAAAGCAATGTGATGATATTGACTCTGGGCCGGTATCAATCAAAAATGGTTACCTAGGTTATTGGGGTGAGTAAAAGCAACATTTGCCTTGTGATGCAAAAGTACAAGTTAGGATCCATATACTGTAATCAACAGCACTTTATTTACAGAATCAGAAAGAAACTAGCAGCATATTAATTCAGCTCTCTGATGCCCATGGAAGAAAGTTGTTTTGCCTTCACCCTTAGAACTCTCAGACCCTGGCTGTCTGTACTAGCTTGGATATGTTCCTCTCATATTGACCAACACAGTTCAGCTAGGCTCGGCTCAGTAATGTGAAAAGGGTACGTGTAAAGGAGTTAAGAACGTACTCTAAGCTCACTCCACAGCTATCTTTAAATGTCGCCGATGGTATTATCCAATTGGATCTTTTTGTATAGTTCAATCGGTTGGTACATTGTCAAGGAGGGCGGTCACACGTGTTTGTGAGCAGAGGATCACTAGATTGAGCTCGGTATGGGACAGGGACAGTGGAGGAAGCTACACTGTCAGCAGCACACTGACATTAGTTTCATATGCAGGTGTTTGTTAACTAGGGACCTCACAAGTCTGTCACTCACAAGGTTTACTCACTATCTTTTCCATCCACACCAGCAATCTGTTGTATCTGTGGTATTCAAAAGTTGTTCAAAGTTCAAAGTTGATGAGTAACACTCTCTTTCGGAGATTCTCTCAGGATCAGACAAGGATCAGAGAAGTATGTTAAATTGTTGATAGTGTTGTGTTTGAACTCTTCCTTTCTTCTTGTTGCCTGTAGAGTTTTCTCCGCTTTCGGTGAATTCCCCTTTTACCAGTGTGGCGCTCGGTCGGCTCCCATTAAAAGAGCTGTGAAAGCAAAAGGGAAAAGAGGTTTGGAGCATTCTCCCTCTCCCCTGAGACCCCCTGGAGTCTGATAGGCTTGGCAGTTGATTCTCAAACACTCATGTCTTCCCTTCAAAACTTCATTACACCTTTTTCTTCTTCTAACCCCTCTCTCATTTGATCTGTTTGTTGGACTGTTCTCTCAGTCAATCTCTCTTTTCAGTTTCTTCCTTATTTATTTGCCTCTCTCTCTCTCTTTCTCTCTCTCTCTGAGTTGATAACTGGATTGATCTGATCTATAGTGTGTGTGTGCGTGTGCGTGACTGTGAGTGTGTGAGTGTGTGCACCTTTGTGCTTGTGAGGTTGGTCAGGGGGGTATAACGCAAAGTTCCAGCAAACCAAACATTGCATTTTCAAATTATGATGGACAACTTTAGCATTTTAGATAATTAGCAACTTAGCAAATGCTTACTACTTTTAAAATACTTAGCTAGCATGTTAGCTAACCCTAACCTTAACCATTTAACTACTTAGCTATCATGTTACCTGACATTAACCCCTACCAATTACCCTAAACTTAACCCTAACCTTAACTCCTAACCTTAACCCCTAGCTTAGCTAACATTAGCTATCTAGCTAAAGTTAGTACTGACAAATTGCAATTCTTTATGAAGGATGTAGGCCTACTGGACACGTATGCGCTATGAAGAAAATGTGTGTCTATTTCACGATAATCTGTAATAGGGTGTTTATCACGCTATGCTCTCTCTCTTGCCCTAGTCTCACCCACACGTACCATGCCACTCTGGGGTCAGGCAGGTGATGAGCAGAAAGTCTAACCCAGGTCATGCGTGGAGGTTTGTCCTCAGCCTGAAAACAAGACACAATCACAGCGCACACACACACACACACCACCCCTGGAGTGAACCAGCCAGGATTTGTTGGACTGAGAGAGAGAATAAGAGATGGGATGTGTGTGTGTGTGTGCATGAGAGAGAGAGCGAGAGAGGAATTGTGTGTGTGTGCTTGCATGCACATGTTTGTGTGTTGCAGTATGGTCGAGAGAGAGGATTGTGGCTGTCTTCCCAACAGTCTTTCACATTAAGTGTCAGCTCCACTGTTAGCTTGTCCTTAGTCTGTGATATTGAGCCACTTGAGCCGCAGGCTCTGACATACACCTGTCTGTCAGCTGCAAATGAATACCTGACTCATTTAAAGCTCATTTAAATTGCTTTCAAAAATCTTGTGGTAATATAGGGACCCACTGCCACTGCATCAGTTCATCCTATCCCACCTGAGGCTGCTGTTTGTTAGCTAAGATATATTATCTTGTGTGTGTGTGTGCATAGGTGTGTTTGTATGTGTGTGCTAATTATGATTAGTAGAGATTAAACTCCAACATGTCTTGTCAAGGTGCGTTCTGTTCTTTGCTATGTAACCTACTAGCCTGGTGAGTTAGAAACTGAGATACAGTATCCAGGCCTGATTATGTCTGTCTTTGCTTGTGGGGAGAAAGAGTACAAGTTCTCCCACTTAAAAAGATGAGAGAGGCCTGTAATTTTCATCATAGGTACACGTCAACTATGAAAGACAAAATGAGGGAAAGAAATCCAGAAAATCGCAGTGTAGGATTTTTTATGAATTTATGTGCAAATTATGGTGGAAAATAATTTTGGTCACCTACAAACAAGCAAGATTTCTGGCTCTCACAGACCTGTAACTTCTTCTTTAAGAGGCTCCTCTGTCCTCCACTTGTTACCTGTATTAATGTAACCTGTTTGAACTTGTTATCAGTATAAAAGACACCTGTCCACAACCTCAAACAGTCACACTCCAAACTACACTATGGCCAAGACCAAAGAGCTGTCAAAGGACACCAGAAACAAAATTGTAGACCTGCACCAGGCTGGGAAGACTGAATCTGCAATAGGTAAGCAGCTTGGTTTGAAGAAATCAACTGTGGGAGCAATTATTAGGAAATGGAAGACATACAAGACCACTGATAATCTCCCTCGATCTGGGGCTCCACGCAAGATCTCACCCCATGCGGTCAAAATGATCACAAGAACAGTGAGCAAAAATCCCAGAACCACACGCGGGGACCTAGTGAATGACCTGCAGAGAGCTGGGACCAAAGTAACAAAGCCTACCATGAGTAACACCCTACGCCGCCAGGGACTCAAATCCTGCAGTGCCAGACGTGTCCCCCTGCTTAAGCCAGTACATGTCCAGGCCCGTCTGAAGTTTGCTAGAGAGCATTTGGATGATCCAGAAGAAGATTGGGAGAATGTCATATGGTCAGATGAAACCAAAATATAACTTTTTGGTAAAAACACACCTCATCGTGTTTGGAGGACAAAGAATGCTGAGTTGCATCCAAAGAACACCATACCTACTGTGAAGCATGGGGGTGGAAACATCATGCTTTGGAGCTCTTTTTCTGCAAAGGGACCTGGACGACTGATCCGTGTAAAGGAAAGAATGAATGGGGCCATGTATCGTGAGATTTTGAGTGAAAACCTCCTTCCATCAGCAAGGGCATTGAAGATGAAACATGGCTGGGTCTTTCAGCATGACAATGATCCCAAACACACCGCCCGGGCAACGAAGGAGTGGCTTCATAAGAAGCATTTCAAGGTCCTGGAGTGGCCTAGCCAGTCTCCAGATCTCAACCCCATAGAAAATCTTTGGAGGGAGTTGAAAGTCCGTGTTGCCCAGCAACAGCCCCAAAACATCACTGCTCTAGAGGAGATCTGCATGGAGGAAAAAAAATTACAGGCCTCTCTCATCTTTTTAAGTGGGAGAACTTGGAGAATTGGTGGCTGACTAAATACATTTTTGCCCCACTGTATATGCAAACGTATGTAGACACCCCTTCAAATGAATGGATTTGGCTATTTCAGCCACATCCATTGCCGACAGGTGTATACAATCGAGCACACAGCCATGTAATCTCCATAGACAAATATTGGCAGTAGAATGGCCTTACTGAAGCGCTCAGTGACTTTCAACATGGCACCGTCATAGGATTCCACCTTTTCAACAAGTTGTTTCATCACATTTCTGCCCTGCTAGAGCTGAAGTGGAAACATCTAGGAACAACAACAGCTCAACCGCGAAGTGGTAGGCCACACAGGCTCACAAAACGGAACAGCCGAATGCTGAAGTAGCTCGTAAAAATCGTCTTTCCTTTGTTGCGACACTCCCTACCGAGTTCCAAACTGGCACTGGAAGCAACATCAGCTCAAGAACTGTTTATCGGAAGCTTCATGAAATGGGTTTCCCTGGCCAAGCAGCCGCACACAAGCCTAAGATTATCATGTGTAATTCCAAGTGTCGGCTGGCATGGTGTAAAGCTCACCGCCATTGGACTCTGGAGCAGTGGAAACGCGTTCTCTGGAGTGATGAATCACGCTTCACCATCTGGCAGTCTGACAGACGAATCTGGGTTAGGCGGATGCCAGGAGAACGCTACCTGCCCGAATGCATAGTGCCAACTGTAATGTTTGGTGGATGAGGAAAAATAGTCTGGGGCTGTTTTTCATGGTTCGGGCTAGGCCCCTTAGATCCAGTGAAGGGAAATCTTAACGCTACAGCAGACAATGACATTCTAGACGATTCTATGTTTACAACATTGTAGCAACAGTTTGGGGAAGGCCCTTTCCTATTTCAGCATGACAAAACACCCGTGCACAAAGCGAGTTCCATACCAAAATGGTTTGTTTAGATTGGTGTGGAAGAACTTGACTGGCCTGTATAGTGGCCTGTATAGTGGCCTGACTTCAACCCCATCGAACACCTTTGGGATGAATTGGAACGCAGACTATGAGCCAGGCCTAATTGCCCAACTTCAGTGCCCGACCTCACTAATGCTCTTGTGGCTGAATGGAACTCCCGGCAGCAATGTTCCAACATCAATTTTTTATTTATTTAACCTTTATTTAACAGTTAAGAACAAATTCTTATTTACAATGACAGCCTACATTGGCCAAACCCGGACGTGCGCCGCCCTATGGGACTCCCAATCATGGCCGGTTGTGATACAGCTTGGATTCGAATCAGGGTGTCTGTAGTGATGCCTCTAGCACTGAGATGCAGTGCCTTCGACCACTGCGCCACTCGGTAAAATGAAAAGCCTTCTCAGAAGAGTAGAGGCTGTATAGCAGCAAAGGGGGGACCAACTCCATATTAATGCCCATGATTTTGGAATGAGATGTTCGACGAGCATTTTCATAATGCATAATATGCCAATAAAGCACCTCAAAGTTTAATTGACAGAGAGGGCGAGGGAGAGAGAGAGATAGACACAAAGAGACAGGTAAGAAAGAGAGAGATACAGTGAGAGAGTTGAGAAAGCTACCGAGCAATAGAAAGAGAGAAAGAGAGGGCGGCATGGAGGCATGGGGCGATACTGCGGAGGGATTAATGATGTGAGGTCAGATCCCGGGCTTGTTTACACAGCACACACAGCTGGTTCCAGAGCAGTAATGAAGCCGGCTCGCTCGCCTGCTAGACAGAGAGGTAGCCAGGGCCCTCGACCAGTACCCAGCCCTATAGGCTGGGAGGAGTGGAGAGGGAGCCAGTGTCCCACCAACTGCACTCACCACACATTGCATTGAGAGAGGGAGTGGAGATGAAGAGGAAGGAGGGGGGAGACAGAGAGGAGAGGAAGGGAGAGAGTGGTTAAAAAGAGTAAATAGGGGGAGGGAGAGCAAACGGGGTGATATAGCGCGATGGCCCAGGCCACAGACACACTGACTGCCCCCTCACTGGGCAGGGTCAAAACCACTAGTTCGTAGGATAGGATGAGGAGCTTCTGTATATTCATGTTTCTGGCTAAGCCGGCTGTGTGTCTGTTATCAATGGCACAAATTGTTACACTATGATGATGTACAGTGTACACCAGGGGTAGGCAACAAGATTCAGCCGAGGAACAATTTTGGTCGGAGCGGATAATCAGGGGTTTGGAACATAACTTTAATAATGTGTACACGTCAAATTGAAAATAACTATATTTCAAAATAACACTCATATCTTGATTCCATTGAGACACGATTACGTGTCTTTTTTTATTTGTGGGAATACTTGGTGAACGGATTTTGTAAATGAAACAAGTTTTTAACTGAATTCCTGTTTTTTACCAAAAAAGAACCCCCACCCCACATACACTTCGGTTAGCAAAAAACCCACTTGCGAACTGGTTTTGAATCGCGGGCCACCTGTTGCCCACCCCTGCTGTACACTGATGTGTACTCATTTTTTAAATGCATGGTCTGAAACTGCAATCATGGACAGCTCCTCTGTTACAGTATCTGTTTCAGGAAGCTTTTTTTAGCATCCCCGCTAGGTGACCTGTGACTGCTCATTGGCTGCTCTACAGTACTATTTAAAATATTGGCCAGTATGAAATCTGAGGGGGGGAGCAGTCTGACAGGGTCAAAGTTCAAAGAGCGCAAAGCGTCACCTGTCTGTCTGTCTGTCTGTCTGATGTTTACCCAACAGGGCAGGCACGTCTTGTCCCACAGAGGCAGCCAGATAGACATGTCAGCCCCCGGCAACAGTAACCCGTAGAAACTCCCTCGTCCCCTTCCCTTGGCGACACATTGAACTGACAGCTTACATCACAAGCCCAATTACAGACACCAACACTGTCTCCTCAGCAACAAGCTGTCTGTGGCTATCTGACAGAAATGGAAGGAAAATAAAAGCCTGGGAAATACAAAGAAGTGACAAGCTATCTAAAACAGCCTCCTGCGGCAAACAATTAGGCCCATTTAGTGAATTGTATTGCCAGTGGGACTCCAAATGTTACATCTCTACTGATCATTTGTCTGAATTCATGCCGCACAACATCCATTCTGCTGTTGTCTACCATTTGTTGATATTTTGTGTCTGTGTGTGTGTGTGTGTGTGTGTGTGTGTGTGTGTGTGTGTGTGTGTGTGTGTGTGTGTTATGGATATAATCAAATTACTTTAATCCACAAGGGTATAGTTTATTTCAGGAGTCATCGGAAATGACATCTCCTGTTATTTCCTACATCAGTAACTCAACATCTCTGAGACATTTATTAGATAAACACCTAGGGAACACAGGGAACACATCTTTCATTAGCTCTAATTGAACCATGTCTTGCTGTGGACCTCCATAGCATCTACTTCACTCCTCAACAGGTAAACCATTTAATTTGCCAACATACTTTCTCATCCCCTCATTATGCTGTTCTATGAGTATTAGAAGGTCAATGTGCAGTGGAACATTCATCCAGTCATGGCTATACTTGATGCTTATGCAATGTGAGGCTCATGTAATATGAAGCTCATCGTGTATGAGGCCCATGCTATATAAAAATCTCAGTGAGACATATCTGCTATGCAAGTGTGACTGTAACCCTAATTGAAAGGACAGGACAGTAAATGTCACCACTGTCTGATATGGTATGGGGTGCTGTGGTTTAATCTATTCATAATGCAACCTAATGTCAGCATTTCCTGATGGTTTGTACATAGAAATCGAATCTCTAGATTGGGTTTTCCCATTCAAGTGCCATAATGGATGGACTGGCAATGCCCGTTCTAGTCATTATATTTCTCTGGGCTTGTATGTGTAGATAAAGCTGAGTATGACAGGGGTGACTTTCTGCCTTTTCAAAACGCATTCATTTTGTGGATTCTTGACTAGAGACATTGTCTTATGTAGCAATTTTATCTGGTAATAATGTAAGTTGTCACTCGTTTTATCCAGCAATCCAAGAGTGTTTTCATCCACTTTATAACACACTATGTGTCTTAGTCATCATCTTGTTGTCAGTACTGAGATCAGGGGTTAATGAGAAAAATATCCCTCCGAGAACTCCCCACTGTAAAAATTCATGGGATTTCAGCTCAAAAACATACATTTCAAAATAAGGTGTGGAAATTGGTCCCGGCATGTTGCCCCTCAATGTTACCCCTGGCTGAGATAGGAGTGTTGTGATCACTGTGATGCCTGGGATGTGGTGCATCATGCTGTGGGGCCATTTCAACGTTTGGGTTCAAGTCTCTACACATTAGTCTTTGTGGAAAGCGAGAGCTGGGTTTTTTTAACCACAGCAATTTTCCACATTAGTATTTTCTCTGTTATAACATCGACTGACACGTTTGGCCATTCTCCATCCACTCTCCACCAATGTGTCCCACACGAGCTTGCATCCCTGAATTGACCCAATAGATCTTTAATTTTCCCTGGGTGCTCAAACCCGATTGGGACCTTTTTAGCAGCTCTTTTTAATGCCTTGTAGGATCAGCTTGAAGCTCTGAGCAAAGCTTTTACAGACACTCTGACCTCTTCTTGTTGTGCATTGTTTTTCTGTTTCTGAATTAGGCTTTACAGTGTAGGGTTAATGAGGGTTTATGTTGAGCTTTGTTACGTTTGAGTGCGCCAGTCTTCAATCATAACTCTTTATGCATCTTTCAACATGGGTCATATTTTCCTGGTCTGATATGTTTTTGTGAGTCCATTGTCCTTATTTTAATTTACATTGGAAATAAACAGTGGACAAGTTGTTAGTTAGATAAGTAACTGTTAGTTTACTGCGGTGCTTTAATCCGCTGATATGGATTGATCCATAATGGCTGAGAGCTCGGTTGAAGCTCTGATGCTGATTGGTGTTGACCGCTATCTGTACCGCCTCAGTACCCCCCTGCTGATCTCTCTACAAGCCCCAGACCATAGAAGCCCCTACCCACCCCTCCACAGTAGCCAATCGATAGACATCCATGGCACACATGAGTGGTTGTGTCCCGGGCTGCTTTGGCAGGTGACGAAGAGGCTCTGTCAAGCTTTATGGAACAATAACGGCCATCTTACAAGCACCTGGAGATTGCCTCTGCTCTTAAACGATCACTGCAGAGCACGCCAATGCTCTTCTTCGGTGTACCTTATTTGGTATGTGTGAGAGAATTTAAAAAATCCTTTATTGGCACAATTCTACGTATTTACCTAGTGAATCCAAGGCCAATTTAAAACATGAGTGAGAGAGAGAAGGAAAACTCAGATAGAGGCTTGTAGAGTTGGAGAATTTAGCATTTTGAAATGGCTTTTTCCTACAATCTAGAGCCATAATTCTATGTCTTATTCAGTACATTTAGTAAAGTCTAGCAACCTTGACAGCTAAGATAGCTAGACAAGCTTCTATAACTTTATTGATAGCCTGAAATGGCTATTACAGAGAAACAACAAAAACATTTGTTTTATATATTCATCAAGAAGGAATCAATAGGCGACATAACTTGATCAAATTCATCACTGGCAGCTAAAGTCAAATTAACCACTCTGTGTGTCACTACACTCTCTCTCCTCCTACACTCGCTCTCCTCCTCAATAATTTGATCAAGTTATGTAGCCTATTGATTCCTTCTTGATGAATACATAAAACAAATATGTTTTTGTTGTTTCTATGTAATACTAGCCACCTAGCAATTTTATGAAGTTAGCTTTAGCTAGCCAGCTAGATAGGTTCCCAGTCTCCCCAAACTCATAACTAGCTACTAAGCCATTTCAGGCTATCAGTCAAGTTATAGAAGCTTGTCTAGAATATCTAGCATCCTGCCGAGGCATTTATTTTCTCTGTGCACCTTGGAAGGAACCACTTACTAGGGAGAATAGGACACTCTTTGCCTGGTCCAGTCAGTTTGCCCCCTCTGCAAAATTCCACTGACAGATCTTATAAATAATTATGATAAAACGTAGGCTTAAAAATTAAGTTTCGTAATTAATTCAACATAAAAAAAAAAAATGTACTGTACAAATCTGAGAGGGCACGTCCCTTTGTGCCCCCTATGGGCATGATGCCACTGCCTGTATTTCATCCAAACCAACCCCAGTTCAACTTTATGGAAGAGAAAATACAAATTTGCCAATTTTGATCGTACTACATGAGCTGGTGCCTACCCTGACTCGATTGCCTTGTAAAGTAGATTTACAGTAAATGTAGCCTTGTCTGAACGCGTGAGGCTGTCATCACATGGATACTGTTACAGATAACATTTTGGTCAGTGAGAGAAAATGTCCTTTTTCTAATCATCATTTCAAGCCAGTCATCACATAGCAACCCAAGAATGGCAAAACCCCTCTTTTCCTCTACTAAGATATTTTTCATTTCGTATGCATGACGCTGAATATTCTTGTTCGAAGGAAAAATGCTGAGTTTATGAAAACACGCTTTGGATGTTTCATGCCTTAAGCTGGCATCGTTTTAAACCCACACAGCTGGTTGGCCTTGAAGGAGGCTGCGTAAGCGATGCTTAACTGCCAATTTGGTTTTCAGGCTAAAATATTGTAGAAGTACTCGTGCGTAAGACATCTTCCTGCTCTCTCAGCTTAAGAGGCTAGACCTTGGTGAATTCAGAGCGCTGTTGTACTGTCTGGACTTCTCTAGAGTACACTATACTCAGCCCCAAACTACACTAACACAATACGGTCTGACTATCATTCTAATAAACCACACAACACTGTATTATGATAACAACACAACATCCCTCCGTTCTGGTACACTATAGTCACTATTACTGATCAAATTACTCTACGTCTTATTACATAGTTGCACATATGCTTGAATGTCACTCAGTTTAAAGTGGTCCTTTTAAGCTGCAGCTGCTAGACACTGCGTTTTCATCACGCAGCGCATACACACACACACACACACACACACACACACACACACAAAGACACCTTCCATTCTCTGCCTCTCTCTTTTGCGTCTCTACCTAGTCAGTTTTCTCATGTTGTGCTATTTAAATGGTAACATTTGCAACTGCTTCTAGGTGCTGTTGTCACACTTCTCATACACCACACGCGCAGTCAGGCATAATCATTACAGCATGGCCAGACTCCCCTAGCTGCCTTAAACAGCCTATAATTGAGGAGAAAAAATCCAATATATTAAAGCAGACAGAAAATTACTATCACTAACAGCTAAGATGAAAATTCCCTTCTGCTATTTGTCTTCATATTCTGATGTACATATGCTTCTGAGTTCTTTCCCTATAATGTATTACTAGACAGTTGGAGCTCTAATCAATCCTAACCGGTGATAAGTTGAATTTTCATCTTACAACAGAAAAGTAAGTACCATACTTTTTTCTAAGTACCATACATACAGTACAAACCTCAGATCTGAGCAGGATAGTGCCTGGTCTGGTCTGGTCAATCTGCTGCAAAGAGGCTGTAAATATAGTGAGCTCTTTAACCTCCTCTCAGTCCTGTTGGGTTCAGACATTCTGTTTTAGATCAAACTGACCCAGACATAGACACAGAAGGCAACTTGCTGCAGCCGAGTAAAGCTCAAAGCTGCATTGTTCTCAGTTGCCCTCTCCAGGTGGATTTAAAGAGCCGTCTGGCCAGGGCACTCTGCTGAAAAGGCAGAGGTTAAGTTTTCGGTGACCAGCACCGCAGTGCAGTGGACCAGGTTCTGAGCCTCTGATGTCAGAGAGGGTGACTGATGGACTTCCTACAGGGAGACTGTTGGAAGCTTTCTCAACATGTCTTAGCCTGGTCACATCTTTTAAATAGGATAATTTACAGTAAACAGACAAACACAGATCAATGGCCAAATGACAAGACATGCCTGTGAGCCCCCCCCTCCACACACACACACACACACACATTATGCTAATGTTAAACTAGAGGTAGAGGGAGAGGGGCAGGGAGAGGAGAAAGTTGTACAGCACATGTAATTGGCAAGCTTGGGAGAAGAGGGACTTTTTTTAATGAAAAATAATTATGGTGCTCTTGAGTTGTTTCTGAATGCATTGGTGACAGAAAGGTGATGCTGCATCAGCTGTATAATTGCAGGCATAAATCATTGCCGTACCATACCATGCACATCATCTTTTGAGGTTGGTATGCTTCAGGCATCCCGCTGGTCACAGACGTCAGTTCAACGTCTAGTTTTAATTTATACTTGGTTGAGTTGTCAAAAAATATGAATTCAACGTGAAACCAACAAAACATTTCAACATGTCATTGGATTAAGGTTAAAACGTAGATGATAAAAAGACAGATCCAAAGTCAAATCCAATCAGTTTTCCATGTTGATTCAATGTCATCACAGAATTATTTTTGCTGAAATGACGTGGAAAAAACATTGGTTCAACCAGTTTTTGCACAGTGGGATTAGTCTGTTTCTTCACTTCAGCAAAAGATTATGTGTAACGGCTTTCTTTAGGTGAAGTAGAGGCGGACCAAAATGCAGCGTGGTGGTTATTCATGTTCTTTAATTTATAAAGACACTACACATGAGATAACTAACAAAAACAACAAACGTGAGAATACCTAAACAGTCCCATCTGGTGCAAAGACAGGAACAATCACCCACAAACACACAGTGAAACCCAGGCACCTAAGTATGATTCTCAATCAGAGACAACTAATGACACCTGCCTCTGATTGAGAACCATACTAGGTCGAAACATAGAAAAACAAACATAGACTGCCCACCCAACTCATGCCCTGACCATACTAAATAAATACAAAACAAAGGAAATAAAGGTCAGAACGTGACATTATGAGCAAAAAAAAAAGAATATGTGCTGTTCACCAGACAAGGTGGCTTCATAAATGCTACATTACACACTATGTGACTTAATGTGTGCCCTTCAACAGACTCACTGTATGTGATTCCTGAAGCAGTCCAAGATCTTACAGTAATAGCATGCCCAATCTCACCCAAGGTCAGTGTTTATAATGTTACACATAGGATTAGCGTAGGCCTTAACAGAATGTTTAGAGCCCTAATAAACTGCTCAAGGGACCTGCCACAGTAGGAGTATGTAGGGATGTCAGTGGTTGGTGCAATGTAGGACTGAAAGTGGAGTCACTCATGCTTGCACACACACACACACACACACACACAGATATTAGAAGTGATGGTGAAATTCTCACTCCTTTCTTTATCATTCCTCTATTTCTCTCTCCATTTCTCTTTCTCCCCCATTTTCTCTCCGTCTCTCTCTCTCTCCCTCTCTCTCTATCCATCCACTTCCCATTTGCCAGCATTCCCAAAAGCCCTGGAGCAGTGCTCCTTTCTTCCCACTTGCTCTTCATCATTCCGAGAAGTGAGAGACGGGAGATGGGAAGATCATGTTATCGAGCAGAGAGTATTAATGATGACGAGGGCTGTTTCTGAGATGTACTACTCTGGGTGATGAAGGTCTGGCCGGGAGGCATTTCACATTAACCTTCTGTCTCAGACAGGCGGGGGAATTAAGACATGATGTTATTAAAGCCAGAACCAATCAAACCTGACAACATTAAAGTGTGGGGCGCCGGAGCACTGGCCCTTAGCCAATCATGTGTTGAATGAAGAGTGTTGCCTCATATCTATAAGGTTTCCAATATGTTTTTACATATAGCCTACCGTTCTCCTATGTTATAAAGGTAATTTGTATATTATAGTGGAAACATTAAACTACTTTATAGCCTTATCTATTGCAATAGTTTATTGCACAACAGCATTGAATCTTTTTCTATGACAAATAGTCATGACTAGGGTTGCACATTTTGGGGAGTATTCAGAGGTGGAAACTTTCCGTGGGAATTAACGGGAATATATGGGAATTAATGGGAATATACGGGAATTAACGGAAACATGTGCAAATGATTATTAACACCATTTAAATGTGGATGTTTCTTGCATTGGACATATTTACCATATCATATGGAGTCAAACATAAACCTTTTAACTTAAACATAGGAGACATAATTATTAAATCCTTCCAATAGAAATAATAGAAATGGAAATTTAAAAAACGATTTAGTTACAAATTGAACTTTAATTAAATGAGTTGACTCTTCACATGGGATGATTTCACTGAACAACAAAAGGAAGGGAATATTGAATGATCCCCAATGATCCATCGCATCTCCCAAAAACGTTTTTGACATACATCTGTAAAATTATAGTCTAGAAACTAAAGCTTTGGTTGTCTTCCTCTCAGGCTTCCATGTCTTCTCCCTGGACCTCCTCAATGTCCACCTCTTGAACATCAGACTCAGAAGCCTCATCTTCACTGTCACTTTCCAACCTTGTTGAGGATGGCTCGTTGTCAGGCTTAAAAAGCCTCAAATTTTGCCCGGATGGCCACCAACTGTTCAACCCTTGTATTAGTCAGTCTGTTGCGTGCTTTGGTGTGTTTGTTCCCAAACAAGGACCAGTTGCGTTCTGGGGTGGCTGATGTTGGTGGGATTTGGAGGATGATGGAGGCAACAGGGGAAAGAGCTTCAGATCCACAAAGTCCCTTCCACCAGGTGGCTGATGAGATATGTTGGCACGACTGCCATATTGCATCTCCATCCCAAAGCCCTTGCTTGGAAGTGTACTTCGCAAGACTGCCAAGAACCTTTCCCTCATCCAGGCCAAGGTGGCGAGACACGTTAGTGATGACACCATAGGCTTTGTTGATCTCTGCACCAGACAGGATGTTCTTGCCAGCATACTTGGGGTCGAACATGTATGCTGTATGGGCTTCAGGCAGAAGTCTTCACGGTTTTTGATGTATTTCAGAACTGCAGTTTCCTCTGCTTGGAGGAACAGTGAAGTGGTCAGGGCAGTATGGATTTCTTCTCTTACATATGCAAGCAGAGTCTGAACATCAGACAGGATGGCATTGTCTCCCTCAATCCGTGCAATGGCTACTGCTATAGGTTTCAGGAGATTCAAGCTGCTTACCACTCTCTCCCAAAATACATCATCCAGGAGGATAATCTTGATGGGGCTGTCCATATCAGCAGACTGTGATATGGCCATTTCTTGGAGAGACTCCTTCCCCTCCAGGAGACAGTCAAACATGATGACAACACCACCCCAACGGGTGTTGCTGGGCAGCTACAATGTGGTGCTCTTATTCTTCTCACTTTGCTTGGTGACCTCACCAATGCTGCTATAACTTGATGACCCTTCACATACCTAACCCTTTCCTTGGCTCTCTTGTAGAGTGTATCCATTGTTTTCAGTGCCATGATGTCCTTGAGGAGCATATTCAATGCATGAGCAGCACAGCCAATGGGTGTGATGTGAGGGTAGGACTCCTTCACTTTATGTTCGCAGCATTGTCTGCCACCTGTGCAAATACCTTCTGTGGTCCAAGGTTATTGATGACTGCCTTCAGCTCATCTGCAATGTAGAGACCGGTGTGTCTGTTGACCCTGGTGTCTGTGCTCTTGTAGAATACTGGCTGATGGGTGGAGATGATGTAGTTAATTATTCCTTGCCCATGAACATTCAACCACCCATCAGATATGATTGCAATACAGTCTGCTTTCTTTATGATTTGCTTGACCTTCACGTGAACTCTGTTGAACTCTGCATCCAGCAGATGAGTAGATAAAGCATGTCTGGTTGGAGGGGTGTATGCTGGGTGAAGAACATTCAGAAATCTCTTCCAATACACATTGCCTGTGAGCATCAGTGGTGAACCAGTTGCAATCACAACTCGAGCAAGACATTCATCAGCATTCCTCTGACTACGTCCATTGAGTCAAAAAACCTTCTGATTCTAGGAGGACCATGAGCTGTTGCTACCGATAAGGTGTCTGACTCATCATTTTCAGAAGTAGAGGGACTTTTGTCAGAGGTTGCTTGTTGTGAGCTCTGAGGGAAAAAAACAAGTAAAAAAAAACAAATCCAATTCCATTTACAGATAAATAGCTAATCAGTTAGATTAAACAACTCCTTTGTAAGATAAATGTTTTAAAATTAAACATGTATGGAAACAGGTGAATTAACACTCCTCAGTTAGCAGACACAAGCAAGCTAAACCCTACATGGTAGCAAAAACTAACTAGCAGAAATTGCTAACAAGTTAGAAATGATTTAAACACACTTTGCTGTAGGCTACTATTTACTAGTTAAGAAAAAATCATGTCATATAAAATATATTCACCCCGCCCAGTATTGTAATCCAAATTTGCGATAACATTACGCAGGCTTCATGACTTATGGTTCTAAGTGAAGTGTGAGTGTCATCAACCTGCACCCAGTACATAACTGAGCTGTCTCTGTACCAGCCACCAAGAGGCATGTGGTAAGATTCAAAGCCAAACTCACTCACAGAGCACCTCTACACCCCAAATCAAATGCCTGATTTAGAGAGAGCCAACACTTAATTTTCACAGAGGCAATTTCATCTAAATAAATATGACCTCTGCACACTCTGTCATGTGTATGCATCAGATGTGAATTTGAGCACATACAGTCCCCTGGAAATTAGCTCACCAAAAGCTTAGCTCACCAAAGGATAGTAGCGAACCACAGACTTGTCTTGAGCATTACAATCTCATACAATAACACTGCTGGGGAGCTTGATGAGGAACCAGGGAAGCGGATTCAATTGCATAGCATTATTCTGGCTAGGTGGTGTTTGTTCCTGCCATGTTTCGCTAGTCTAGTGATAGCTTTGTCCTCCACAGACTGTCGGACTCTGAAGCTAATCACTAACGCTAACCCCTCTAAAATTACAGTACATGAATGATACCTGCTTCAGTCAGGCCTCATGTGGCCTGGTTATGAATCTCCCCGGCCAATGAGATTAGGAGTGTTTATAGTGATTATAGTGTACATTTAACTCTGAAAGTGTCAAATGTATACTACTGTCAATGAATTTATGAGTCCCACTGAACTTGTGTTAAAATAACACTTTTTAAAGTGTTAAATATTTAACTCTGTTGCAGTGTTCCCCAGTCAAGTCTTAAAGTGTTCAAATGAACTTGATTGTGGTGTTTGCATAGATCTACTGTAGAGTAATTCGTAACATCTACAGTACAGTGTAAAGCATAACACTTGATTTAAAGTAAACTGGACTCTCTTTGCTAAGTGCTGACGCTGTTACACTTTCTCAGTTCAAGACATTAACACCTGTAGTGTTACAGTAAAAAAAGGTGTTTTAACACAGTATGGTGTAAAGCCTAATTAGCATATTCCCCAGGGTGCATTTTCTTTTCGAGTGTGGAGTTACCACCCCATGACTATTTGTTAGTGACAGAGACATGGTTATTGAATTATTTCATTTTAAAGGCCAGTGGCTTTCATCAAGTAAGTGCCTAGGTGAATGCTATCATTAAAATTAAGCTCTATGACAATACATACATCCTAAGGCCTTAGTTTTATGGCCTAGGTTTTCCCTGACACAGTAGTGATAGGAAACTCCTGGTTTACATGCCTGCAAATCATGTTATGCTGGCTTGCAAAGTGATGTGTAATTCCTGTTGGAATCCAGCTAAAGTTAAGATATCCAACAGTTGGAATTTTTATTCACCTGCAACCTGCATTCAGAGTGACTGTCAGGATGAGGAAAGTTGATAAGAAGACTACCTAAACCATTTAAACTGGAACAACCATTTCAGTAACGAGTGCAATAAATCTAAATAACTGATTGGATTCGTTTAGAAAAAGGTAGGTTGTTTATTTTTGTAATAAGATTAATCAATCAATCAATGTACACAGAAACACAAAAACACAGATATGAAAAACAATCTTAAAAAATCGACTTGCCGTAGAGCATGCTGGGAAATATGTTAATGATGTGTATGGTTTTGATAGGACGGTTTTACTCTCCAAAGTGTAAAACAGTAACTATGGTTATTTACACCACTGAGTATTAATTTCACTTTTACAGAGTTAATTTAACTCCTGAATCAACACTGGCCAATTTGTCTGTGTGGATACATGATGAGATGCTGATACATAGAGGCTGATCTGTCTGTCTCTTACCATGGTCAGTGATATCACTGCCTATATAGAACATATATTTAGTATAAATTTAAAAAATAAAACCCACAACCATGCCCAATTCCAGAGATTTCACTTAACAATACTCAACATATATCATTGATTTACGAACTGTACATGCAGATTAGTCACAGACTAATATACTCTAAGTTTATAAAGGTAAATACACATTATTGTTGCCTTTTGTTGGATATTTCCCTCAAAAGCTTTGAGGACAGGAATTCTCAGGGACATTTTCTCTTTGAGTCCAGAGTTGTTAAAAGCCTCTTATGAAATACAATGGGGGATGATAAGTAGGTTAATAGTAATCATTTGTTTCAACAAAGCTCAAAAGAAGTTATTATCCATTTTGTTTTCCTCCCAGGATTATTCACATTTCCACATAATTATTTATTCTCAAGGCAAATGTAGAATGTCTTAATTTAGCATTGGTGTATTCCCTGCTGTTCAGGCTTCGTTAGGAGGTTAATTGAATGAAAGCAACTCTAATTCACTGTCAACTAATTAATTAATTGATTAAAGAAACACAGGACCAAGACAGTGTTCAGTCGGAGCCGGAAGCAGTCTGTTATTTTGACAGTTTGAGTAAACTATTGCTGTAGTAACCTATGAAAAAACACTGGTTGTTGTGACACGTTTATTTTTTGCCCATCAAAATCGGTTGTCATTTTCTCACAATATTAATATTTGATGTAGATTTGATGTGTATATTTTTTATATAGATAAACATCATATATAGTAGTTTCTCTTACTGTTTTACTTGATAAACAGAACCGATACTGTTTTCTCTTGATTTGACCCTTTATGAATGACACAACACTTGTGAATATGGTGGCTCTCGTGTCTGGTGGTTATGGTGTGTTTATTAGGCAGATTATCATCCTCCAAATGGCATGAATACTGTATTTAATCTCTTAATAGTATAATCAGAACATCACATTAATCATGCCTTAATGATAGCCATCATGTCAACAACAGTGAGAGATATCTGAGCTATAGACTATAGACTGAAGTGATTACGCTCCATGTCATCCTTTCTCAATCTGCTACCATAATCTCTGCTGTCAACATAAACACTCAACGTCAACAGCTATACAGTGCTGCAGTGTCGCGATAAGACTTGTAGCTACTGTACTTTTAAATACTGCTCAGTACGGTACTGCTTGTTGTAGTCTACCTGGAGTGCCAGGTGGGCGGGGTTTGCACTTTTTAGACTATTCTATTTGTTCCATTGCATCAGGCAAGCTCAGTCAAGCACAGGTACAGTATATATATATATATATATATCCCCCCAGTACTGCTGCTCATTATGTTCACCAGTTCCGGAGGTCGATGTCACAATCCTTTTAGGCTGCACTGAACTGTGTCGTTAAGCGCATCTGGTTCCAATTCCTCACTGATTGTGTTTGTATAAATGTGCCCTTTGTGTCCCCATTGGGTTGTCGATTATTGTTCCCATGTCTGTTGGTCGTGTGAGTACCTATGCGTTGTCGCAGCCTGTGCTGCACGGGTCTTATCCCGTATCGTGCTACGAGGTTTACCCTCGCTCTTTTGTTTGGGTACATCCCAGTGTTTTGTATACGTGTTTGTTTTGAGTGTATTAAAAACCCAGATGATGTATTCCTGCGCCTGTCTCCAAATCCTTTACACCAGCGTGACACCTATATTTTCCACAGTGCCTTGGTTTTAAGTGCTACCCCTTACTTGGCAAACAGCTCAATATTGGCGGTGTGTTTATTAATGGGTCACTGCACAAATCAATTTTCCAAGAATTCATTCAAGGTTACATTACTCACTGGCAGCTCAGTTCTTTGTCAATGCATAAGGTTTTTAAAAAGCTAGTAATACTTAACATACAGGGTTGACCATGTGCTCATCCCTCGCCAGGCAACTGTGAAATTACATTTGTGTGTCAACAAAAGAGTGCCTTAGGTTGACTCATTCAGACTCACAGGCCTATTTTCCAATGATTCCTCCTCACAGAATGGTTGCTTATACAGTATTATCTCTACCTATGTACACCATCCCTTTAAACACCTTCTCTAATACTACTCTCTGATGTGCTGTTGACAACCTTTTATTAGTATTTGAATTGACAACCAGTTGTAAGGCTGGACGGACATGGTTAGCGTGGGTGGCTAGCTTTAGCTGCTCACAAGCGGGTCCATTAGCCTATTTACGCGCAGGATATTTATAGGGCACCTTGAATGTGGTCATGCGGCAGGTGATTCTCGTTGCTGTCCCGCTAGCAGTGATTAATACCCTTAATCCAGTGGGGTTTATCAGGAGTCCGGCAGCTTCGGGACCAGTGTCAATGCAATTAATGCCATGGCAAAGGGAAGAAAAAAGGGCAATGACTATCTGCAGATTACAGACAGGGTTGGGAATGTGTCTTGGAGAAGACTCCGCTCAATTCAATTAGTTAATTACCTCCACTTCTCATTAGAAGCTGCTTTTGTTCCACTTCTCATAGCTTCATGTTTTTTTTTTGCCTGTGCGGGCGGATAAAATATGGCAGCTCGAAAAAGCAGAAGACAGAAGCCGAGCTGCTTGGGCTTTGGTGGTTGGCGGTTTTGAGAAACCTCATTAAATTGTGGGAGAGGAATGACAAGAGGAGGAGATGGGAGGAGGAGGCATGGGAAAGTCAGTCAGCTGAGGAAGATGCAATGTCTCGTGGGAGAAGAGAGGAGAGAGGTGACGGGCACGGAGGAGAGTGAGAAGAAAGGAATTATTATTAGGGGGCTTTATAGAAGTGGTTTAATGGTTCTACTGTCCGTGGGCCTTGATACTTATAACAGGACCCATCGGCCATCACAACCTCTTAACTCAAACCCAACTTACTACAACTCTCTGACTAACTGTTTTAGTGGGTCTATCTGACTCCAGTCTTACTGCCTGACTTACCAGTCTGGAGTGAGTTTTGTTAAAGTTTTGTAGCTAACGTCATGGTACTTCTGTTCATAGGCATCATACCCATAAGGGGCACACGGGCGCGTGCCCCCTCAGATTTATCTTGTTAAAAAAGAAAACAACAAATTCTAGCCCCCCTCTGGCCATCCTCAGACTTTGTGTCCTCTCAGATTTTTGGGGTGCATGATGCCCCTGCTTCTGTTTGTTCATACACCGAAAAACATCACACAGACAAACACTGACACGTGTAATTTTGTATTTCGCTTCGACAACTCAGACCCACGCCACTCGTAGAACATAACAACCATTGATTTTACAACTGTCACTCTCTCGCAACTATTTGGCTGGGATGTTGAGAAAAATTAAGTGACAAGTTTGTTAGGGATATTTTCTGGAAACACCCCTGACTAGTCTACAAGTCACACAACTTTACTCCTTTGTCCAAGGGTGTTCCTTTTAGACGTTAGCAGTCAGACGCTAGCTCTACTACCTCTACTAGTCTACAGCTTTAGAATGGGACTACTGGTGTGGCTCTGTGTTGACTGTCTAACTCAGGTCTCTTCACTGTGTGCTATTTGGCTCCTGTAGAGGGGACACCGAGATGACAGGGGCTTGAAGTACATATATGTGGTAACAGTCGCGCCCCGCTGGCAGCTGGTAACAAAGATGGAAAGAGATAGAGAGTGGGACACAGAGCGTGAGAGGCAGGTAGGCAGGGAGGGAGAGAGGTAGGGAGAGAGAGAGGAGGGGATATAGAGAAATTTGTGGTGTAATCAGAAAGAGAAAGAGAGTGAAAGGACAGAGAGACAGCACGAGAGGGGGACATTGAAGTCAGGGCACCTACAAGGAAGTTTATCCGTCCGTTTGCCAATGGTCAGCGTGCATCATTGTCATGTCTCCAGGAGGGTTAGACAGAAGCCTATTTTGACACAGCCACATGTACCATGTTGCCTGGTTCTGTGTGCATACTCAAACAGAACCATATGCTTCTATGTAAATTGGATACATAAGAAGATAGCCCTCCAATCATTGAATACCATTTAGAGCAGTGGTCACCAACCTATTTTTGAGTCGAGATCACTTTCCGAGTCAAAATGCAAGCCAAGATCTACCCCCCAATTTTTGGGGGACATGACGTAAATCTAGGCAACATTAACATATTAAAAGCAGTACTGTAGTAATGAGGTTTGTGCAGTAGGCTATATATATCAGACCATATTTCTAAAATTATATTTAAACATTTGAGGTAGGCTATATGATCACACAGCTGGGTGAGCATACATTTAAATAATTACGTTTTTTGGGGGGGCTGATGGAGCCTGATGGTCAGTCTCAGTGGAGGGAGAGAGCAGCGGACTGAGGGTCCGCCGCTCAAAGTCCCTCTCCTCTCCCTTTCTTCCACTGACTCTGACCAAAAAGGGAAACTGTCTTCCAGATGATGGCGAAATTCGAGTCGCACCGCATTACCTCTGCCCCATGCACAAATTTGTGTTGTTACTCCTATGGCCAGAGAAAGTGAAATATTCCTCGATTTTAAACGCAAACCTATCGATACACTTTCCTACTCATTCATTGCAGCTGCAGTGCTGGTTGTAGCGTGAGCGGAAGTAGGGAGAACGGGCATTTTATGGTTTATAAAAGTGTTCAATAGAAAGTGTTGACAGCGCTGGGTAAAAACTTAAACATGAACTCACTCGTAAAAACAGCAGCTCTTTGCTGTATTCGTGGAGACTCTCTCTAGTCGTGGTTTAAAAATCTCACAGTATCAACCTTTGTGTAGATTTGTTTTACGCCTGCTACGATACTGAAGACTGGTAATGCAGCCACGGTAATCTGACGCCTCATTTACACCGCATCATTGCATTTTAGTACACCAGAAATACATTAGTTTCCAATAGAACACTGCATTTGCCTTGCAGCATTGCGTTGCAGAGGCAGTTGCAGTGTGTTCTGTGTGGTGCATAACGTTTGATTTATCCACCATATGCATCGCATTGTATGCGTGGAAGGCTTGACAGAAATGGTAGCAGAAGGTGAATATTGAACTTTTGTTGCACACAAATCCAGATGATGCTGCGTACCATTTTGCGCAATGACGTTGTAGGTGTGATCGAGGCATGAGCCATCTAATTGGCCAGTGGTAGGCCAATAGTGCACATATGACATGGTTCAAAATGTATATGTTGGATTCACGTCTCCATCTCGACCAAACATTTCAAGAATAGGACTAAATCAAATCAAAAATGTATATACACTTTAATCTTAGTCCTATTCTTAGCTTTGAATTTTGGTTGAGATGGATACGTGATTCCAAAATGTCAATTATTAACTTGTAGACCAACTGGAATTAAAGCTATTAGATGAATGGAACTATCCAAGCAGAAGATACAGCTCCTTCAAATGTTGATATGTGGTTACCTTGACAACCGAACACAATTCAACACGACTAAATATCATTACATTTAGTAATAATTAACCAGAGGTTGAAACCCTAGGTCTATTGTATTGTCTGTTTTAGTTGAATTCTGGGTTGAATTGAAACAATAGCTGTTGATTACTTTGCAAATGCCATATAGGCCTAAATAGCATCATTGATGATATGAGTGATAAAGTATGGTCCTATTTCATTCTCTGTTAACCTACCCTTTGGAATGACTTTGATAGCAACAGTGAATGTATTTCGTTTTTAAGTGGCGATCTCTCAACAATCGTTCTCATGATAGCACATTGGTAATAGTCAGGGACAAATATCATAGCAGGGCTTGGTTAAAACCCTGAATGCAAGACCAATGGGTAACTGCAGATAGATCAATACTCCAGTAGGAGGTGCTGAGCAGCCTATACATTTTTTCGGATAGTGAATATAACATTGAAAATCTGATGCTGTTTTAAAGTTATAAATTCAACATATTTTGAAACAAGTTTTGTCTACATTGAAATTTGGTTACCACGATGACATAATCCTGTGACCCTCAAAACAACAGTTTATGTTGATTACTTTTTTCGAATCGAATGTATTTTCCACTAAGATTCCACGTCACAATACGTTGACAAATTGCATTGAAACATCATTGATGTTTCAACCAAACACAATTCAATATTAATTAAATAACAGTGAATAGCCTAAAGTTCTTACAAACTAATGTAACATTCAACTTTAGGAATGAGTAACACATCCATAGCCACATTTTGAGGTTACTGTAACTACAGTATACATTTCCTCTTATATAGGTCTAATCATGTAAAGCGGGCATGTTCAAGATAGCATGCATAGGTCGTTGCAGGTCTTTGGAGATTGTCACAAATGCTGAAACAATCTTGAATGGCGTTGATCACTTACACAATGTAATGTAATCTCAACTGCAATCCAGGTAATTTGGTTCTGCTATTAGATGAAGCAAAGTGATTATTCTGTTGTATAAATAAACACAATATCTGACATTGTATTCCATTTGAACTTTGCTGTGCTTTTAAATGGTGATAGACAAATGCAGTGATAGACATTTGTGATCCACCGCCTTGATTTGGTCTTATGTAGCAAAATGTTGTATTTTACATTGGATAAAAGCAAAGACACAGAACTACACAATTGTGTATCATACACTGCATTTGAGGAACAATGAGAAAGTAATTCTGCTTTGAAAGTTGAAAAACTTGTAACCACGCTTTTGAGAAACAATTTAATTAAACTTTTTTGCCAACGTTTACTGACACTGAGCGTTTGTAAATTCATCAGTTGTTCTGTGCTCTGGCACACTCAGACGATAGTGCTCTGAAATTGGAGTGGATGGCCAGACAGAATTTACTAACGCACATTAAGTGGTAATTTTTTTATTGGAGTCTTTTGTTAAGACATGTAGCTAGCTAGGTACCTAGCTAAACAATGAACCATAATCCCAGCCAGCTAATTTTAGCTAGCTAGCTAACAGTACACTAACTTGAAATGAAAAATCTTTATGTCCAAATTAGAAACGTGTAATATCTGATAGTCTAGCTAGCTATATTATCTTACACATGATCTGAAATCGGAGTAGATAGCTAGAGTGAATTTACCATCTACGTCTATCAACAGTGGTTGCAGTGACATTCTATTGAAATGGATACTTGCATAGTGGAGTCCATTGTTAAGACATGTAGCTAGCTATCTAGCTAGACAACAAACCATAATCCCAACTAATGATGTTACTACCCTGCATGAATCTGCAGGTAGCTAACCAACCAGGTTCAATGTTAGCTATCTAGCCAGCCAGCTAACATTAGCTAGCTAACAGTACACTTTAACTTGAAATGAAACCACTTTCTGTCAAAATAAGAAACGTGTAATATGTGAAAATGTAGCTAGCTAGACTATCTTACCCATATACATCATGGCTGGATGTGTCTCCTGTCACGGATGCCATGGTTGCCCTTAGTTTGAAGATGTAATCCGGAGACAGGTGTTTTCTCCATCTCCTTAGCAATCTTACTCAAATTCCACTGATTTGTAAACTTGGTCCTCCAGAAAGTGGAGACCAACCCGTACGCAGTTTTACTATGTGATACAATTTTTTTTAAAGCCGCGTTAGACAGGATTACCCACACACACCGACCAGCTCCTATAGACAGAAGTGTGTTATATGGCAGACCAATCCAAACTCATCTCTCGGCATGTCCAGACCACTCATTATCTTAGGCTTCCTTTTTCAGTGGCTAAACCAACTAGGCTTGTAATTTAACAATTCTATTCAGATTTACAGGTGGCATGCACGTTTATTATTAAGGTACATGAAAGTTCACATGTTCAAGAAGGCATTTCTGCCCAAAAAAACGCATTTAGATTTTTTTTTAACGTTTACGTTCAAACGGCTCTCCTGCGAAGTAGTGGCCCGCGACATATGCCTAGTTTCCTGAAGCGGGTCACATTTGCGTGACAACCAAACCAAAAAACAGGCATTGTTTTCCCATTGTAATTTGCTTTTAGATGGTTGAAAGCATATAACACATTATAAATTACACAAACTTTTGTCTGGTGTTTTGAGTGGGTGAATATACTGTAAATTATTATCTCATTTATCAACGTCTCAACCAAATATTACCTAATTATCCACGTTGAAATGACGTGGTGTGCCCAGTGGGTCATTTGGCCTGCGTAAACTGCATTAAAGCGAGATCTTGGTATCTGTTACAGTGATCTGTTGGTGTCCAAGCCCCAACAACGGCAAATCCAAACCTGGAAGCCTGTAGTAAATGCAACTGACGGAACTGGTCTCTCTTTCTCCAACCCTACCATATAGTTTATTGTGAGAGGAAAAGGAGGCCAGCCATGACGTGGCTCAGTGAAACTGAGGCAGCAAGGGTCCTTGTGGCTAAGAGCTGAATCTTTATCTGCAGGATTATTTTCCTGCTGTAGCAAACTGGCTGCTATTAAGATCCTACATCTGTACTTTCTACCTTTGCAACATGATGTGAAAATGGATATGTCATGTCATTTCAAATGATTGTTTCTGTAGCTAGCATAGTCTCGACAGAATAGGGAGAATAGGAATATTCTCTGACACACTGTTCGGCAATGATCCAGCAATTTACATAATTGCATTACGAAGTTTATCTCACTGTAAGGACATCATTATGTATTTCATTAGAGAGAAATTACCTTTTTCTCTCAGTCGTGTGCTTGACTTGTTAAATAGCCCATTATTAATGAAGAAATATATGGGTTGCCGTTGAAGTGATGCAGCCAGTTTTGTAGAGCATAGATAATTCTCTCTTGTTTAAATCAGTATCACGCAATCACAGTTAGCTACAATTATTTTATGTCTCTGCAGACACATATTTGTATCTAGAATATATAGTCTGCTGGCCTGGAAGAAAATCTTCATTTCGTCACTATGTTGCAGGAGAACTAAGTTTTAGACTTGTCGTGTCTTTGAGGTTTAAAAAGGCTTCCAAAGATGATCATTTCCACTTTGAAATCAGACTTGATTTTCCCTTACAAAAAATGTATCAATCCCTACAAAAATGGTAATTAATTTTGTGTTGCTGCAGGATTATTTTCCTGCAGTAGCAAACTGGCTCAAATTAAGATCCTACATCTGTATGGCGTTTTCCAAACATACATTTCTAGCTTCTGGTGAAATTACATTGTCATAAAAATATGTTGAGGACAAAAATGGGTAGTGAAATGTTGATTTGAAGATTTGAAGATTTGAAATAATGTTGTCCTATGTATTTGAAGATACATTATCCCTTTATCAGCTTTTCTTTGTGACATAACAGCCTTTGGAGTCAGAACCATTTAGATGTGACTGTTTGAAGTCAGTTGATTGATTTTCTGGGAAACCAATATTATTTATGATTTGGAAGCCTTTCAATCAGTTGAATAAAAGCGAAGAGACAGATGAGCTGTTTTCATTTGTTTTGCACCTTCCACACAAAAAACAGACAAACACAAACAAGAAAACTAAAAGAGTGCAGATTTCTCTCTTTTTCTTTTGTCTTGAATTACCATACGTGTAATGTATGCATTGTTAGTGATCTGAAAGCACGCAGATACGGGTGTGTTTGTCGTTTGCTGCCAAAAATGACTTATCTGCTTTAACTCCCTGTGGCAGATATCCACACTCGACGGAGATAGTAGGCGAGCAGCGTCTTTGCAGGTTAATATTGCAGCGGCAGCTGAGAGAGAGAGCGAGAGAGAGAGCGGAGAGAGAGAGAGCGAGAGAGAGCGTGAGAGAGAGCGAGAGCGAGAGAGGACTTTTTGTCTTTCTTTACTGAAACAATCTCATTTAATTTAAAACTCACCCCCACCCCCGCCTTAAAAATAAAAAAATAAAAATATATCCTGTACTGCATACATTTACCATACTCACCTTTCTATCTACCACATGATACAAACCAACATCACAATACTCCTACAACCGTATATCCTGAACATCTTCCCCAGCTATACAGACAGCCCCCCCAACACACCATATCTCCTCAAACGTCTCTACACATTTTATAATTTTATAGAACTCATCCTCAACCCTAAGGCGCACAGAGACCATCCGATTAAATAATAGTTAAAAGTCTGTTATCCCCCCCTGTATCCAATTATAAACATCCCAACAGTAAAAACCACCCCCACCTCTCACACAGACATTCCAACAGAGACATTCAAGGCATTAACCTGGTGAACACAAAAAACACATGAATCTCCCGGGTGGCGCAGGTACTGTAGCGCCAGCTATGCCACCAGAGACCCTGGGTTCGTGCCCAAGATCTGTCGTAACCGGCCGCGACCGGGAGGTCCGTGGGGCGACGCACAATTGGCCTAGCGTCGTCCGGGTTAGGGAGGGCTTGGCCGGTAGGGATATCCTTGTCTCATCGCGCACCAGCGACTCCTGTGGCGGGCCGGGCGCAGTGCGCGCTAACCAAGGTTGCCAGGTGCACGGTGTTTCCCCCGACACATTGGTGCGGCTGGCTTCCGGGTTAGATGCGCGCTGTGTTAAGAAGCAGTGCGGCTTGGTTGGGTTGTGTATTGGAGGACGCATGACTTTCAACCTTCGTCTCTCCCGAGCCCGTACGGGAGTTGTAGCAATGAGAGCTACTAAAAACAACTGGATATCACGAAATTGTGGTGAAAAAGGGGTCAAATTCACAAAAACAACAAAAACAACACATGAATCACAGTTTCTTTCATTTGACAGAAAAGACACCCCTGCCCGATTCCCGGTTCAACCCGTGCCAACCAACTGTTAGTGGCCAGGGCTCCATGAAGAACCCTTCACTGGAGGTCCCCTGACCTCTTTGGTACTGGGGTTTGTAGAGCCCCCTCCACCTAAAACCCACCATACTCTCCGCCCCACATACCCCCTGCCACTGATGTGCCTTCACTCCTGTTAGGCTCCTAATGTTCCTAACCTTAACGCAGAGGTTGTATAGGGCTTACCTCCCACATCCTCAAACTCCCCCATGCTCGGAGTGTTAAAATCTAACAGGTCCTCCAGACCCCCTTGCCAGTCTCAAGTCTCTGCCGTCACCTGCAGTGGCGGAAACATTGGTGGCCCCTCTCCCTTTGACCGCTCAAACATCCCCCTTACCGGCTCAGACAGTGCCACCTGGACCTCCTCCAGGAATCTCTCCAGCAGCCTAAGAGACGTTATTCCTGTTTGTTGTGCCAAGACTTCCGGGGTTTTCCACCCCTCCTCTCCCAGCAGTCTCAGGTCACCCAGCCTTTGTAAACTCCCTGCCATCAGTTGCCTCTGCAGGGTGGCCGACTGAACCGATCTCAAAGGAATGGCTGGGTTGTGGAAGATAGGCTCCTCCCACACCCATAGCCCAGGCTCCACACCCCCTTTTCGTATGAGTCTTAGCAGCTGCCAGGCCCTCAGCATTGCAGAGTAAAAATCTGAGAGACCTGCTGTACTCAGCCTCTCCAGCTTCATGAGGAACAGCTGCCGGTCCAACCCTAATCCGCCAGCTCTCCTCAGCAGCACGCATGCTGGCTCCCTCCAGGCAACATCAGCATGGTACTGCAGTCTCTGCACCTCCGCCTTTAGCCTGAAAGCAGCCATCCTGCTCTCCAGTTCCACCAGGCCCTGTCCTCCTTCGTGAAAGGTCATGTACAACACTGCTGCCTTCAGCCAGTGATGGTCCGACCAGAAGAAGTCCACCAGCTTGCGTTGCAGGTCTGCGAGCAGACCGGCGGAGGGATTGAGGACAGCCAGTTTATTCCACAGGGAAGATGCCACCAGGTTGTTAATTATCAGCACCCTCCCTCTATATGACACTTGGGACAGGAGCCACCTCCACCTGGCCAGTCTTGACACCACTGCCTGTGACAGCCCTTCCTTACCCACTTCTCCGAGCTCAGGTACACCCCAAAACTTTAAGCCCTTCACAACCCCACTGCAAACCCCCTGGAAGCGGAGGAGGAGCCCTATCCCCCCATGCCCCACATAACAGAGCTTTCCTCTTGCCCCAGTTTACCTTAGCTGATGAAGCTCCCTCGTACACCTTCAGACTGGTCTCTAGTGCCTGCATATCCTGATAATCCCTAACCATCACAGAAACATCATCTGCATATGCTGACACTGCTTTGCCTGTCACCACATCCATTCCTGTCCAGCACACTCCCTGCAGTCTCCTACGTAGCAGTCCTAAAAAAGGCTCAATGGCCAGTGTGTATAACTGCCCAGATAGAGGGCATCCTTGTCTAATGCCCCGTCTCACCCAGACTGGCCTACCTAGCCCCCCTCCCACCTTGACCATACATGACGCCCCAGCATACAACAGCTTCACACAGGTCAAAAACCTTTCCCCAAACATCACATTAAACAGATACTCATGGTCCACTCTATCAAAAGCCTTCTCTTGATCTAAAGAGACCAGTCCAAAGTTCACATTAGAACCTCTCGACAAGTCCAACATGTCTCTAATTAAGAACAAGTTGTCCGTGATTGAGCGTCCCGGTACACAGTATGTTTGGTCCTTATGTACTATCGAGTCCAAATGGGACTTCAGTCTGTTAGAGAGGACTTTGGCAAATATCTTGTAGTCCGCACAGAGTAATGCCACAGGCCTCCAGTTCTTAAGTTCACACGAGTCCCCTTTTTGGGGCAGGAGAGTCAGAGCCGCCCGATGGAAGCTCATCGGAAACTCTCCTACCCTTGACGCATTCATGCAACACGCAAAAGAAGTCCTGTCCAATTATTCCCCAGAATTCTTTATAAAACTCCACTGGGAGTCCATCGATCCCCGGTGCACGACCGGGGGACATCTGGGTTACGGCTTCTGCCAGTTCACGGGACAACAGAGGAATGTCCATTTCATCCCTCTGTACCAGAGAGACCTTAGGGAGTCCTGCGAATAAGACTTGAGCACACATGGGATCACACACTTCTGCCCTATACAATTCAGTATAAAACTCCACAGTCCGCTCCCGCATCTCACCCACCACAGAGGTCACCCGCCCATCTGACAGCCGTAGACAATGCATACCCTTGGCTTCACCGCTCTGTCTTTCCAAACCAAAGAAGAAGGAGCTGGGTGCATCCATCTCCTTGAGCATGGAGAACCTAGCTCTTACAAGTGCTCCCTTTGCTTTAACCTGGAAAAAACTGCCCAGGTCCCTACGTAATTCGGATAAATTAGCCTAGAGCCCTACATTGCCTTGCCCCACCATCTCCACCTTTATCTCACTAATACAACGCTCTAGTTCCCCCAATACTCTCCTAGCCTCTGAGGATGAGAGAGCTGTGTACTGTTGACAGAAAAGCCGAATTTGGAATTTCCCCATATCCCACCGTTGACTCAGAGACTCATACTCCTCTCTTCGCTGCCCCCACCTTTCCCAAAAGGTCTGGAAACCTGAGCAAAAAGTGGCATCTTGTAAGCGCTTTACATTGAACTCCCAATAAGATGCCTGCCAGGGCCCTGGTGAAATAGACAGCCGAGCCATGGTTATGTGATGATCCGAAAACCCCACCGGGAGAATGGTAGCGCCCAGGAGCCTATTGCTCCGATTCCTAGACATGTAAAACCGATCAAGTTGGGCTGCACTCACCCTAGCCCCAAAAACCTTCACCCATGTATACTGTCTTGTGTTTGGATATTTTGTTCTCCAAACATCCACTAGGTCGAACTGATTAATGATTTCCCTTAACACTCCCACTGACACTGAGTGAGGCTCTTCCCCATTTCTGTCTTTGGTAAAAATCCATTGTACAGTTCCAGTCCCCTCCGACCACCAGCGTCTCCTCAGGCGCTACCTGTGAGAGTTCCTGCCTAAGGCTCCAAAATAGAACCCGTGTTAGCAAAGTTTTACAGACAGCCCCGGTGCAAAAAGGACTGCCACCCCTGCACTAAGATTTGTCCAATGGCTCAACACACTTGCCCCTTACCACCAGAGCCCCCAATCGACTTCATTCAACACATCACTATGCGTCTCCTGCAGAAACAACACCTGTACTTTTTTTTGTTTTACATATTCACCCAACACACTCCTCTTTCCCGCATCTCTGGCGACATTTATATTGAGCGAGCCTACCCAAAGAGTCTCCATAAGAAGTGGGAGAAAAGCCAGCAGAGAAAGTGATCAATAGCAAAGCTCAAAAATCCCCAGTGTCAGAAAGAAAATATATATCTAAACGGTGTCTGAAGGTAAACCTTTACACACTGAGACTCACTTCCTCAACCTAAACTGTTTCCTGGGTGAGAGGACACCATGCCCCTCATTTTCCATAGCATGTTGTACTGATCTTACAAACTTTCTAGGATCAGAAAAAAAAGCCTCAAGATGAACTTTTTTCCCCTTAGTCTCATTCAGGAACCTTGTCAATTCTCTCAACGTGTACTTAGACCCCTCTGCTTGACTGGCTGTCAGTTCCGGGCCCATTGAAGAGGAGTCTGAAAAAAATAACTCCTCATCCTCTTCCTCAGACTCACTTTCCTCCTCATCTCTATCTCCCACCCTGACCACCTGCCCTTTCTCTCTGGTCAGGGCATCACCCACAGCAACAGGCAAAATTTCCATGGTGCCTTTGTCCACACCCTTTTTCCTTTTCCGCTTGACACCCTCCTCCTCCCCCCTAATCTCTTACACTTCCCCACTATACTCTCCTCATCCACTAGAATAACCTGACTAGACCCAACATCATCTACACCACCATCCATAGCATAACTAGGCCCAGCCTCAGCTACCCCACCATCTCTAGCCTGACTAGACCCAGCCTCCGCTTCCCCACCATCTCTAGCCTGACTAGACCCAGCCCCCGCTATACCACCATCCATAGCCTGACTAGACCCAGCCTCAGCTACCTCACCAACTCTAGCCTGACTAG
Organism: Oncorhynchus kisutch; assembly: GCF_002021735.2. Lineage (NCBI taxonomy): Eukaryota > Metazoa > Chordata > Actinopteri > Salmoniformes > Salmonidae > Oncorhynchus > Oncorhynchus kisutch. Next base: position 55,362,416 of record NC_034190.2, on the reverse strand, counting down.
ACCCAGCCTCCGCTACAACACGATTCATAGCCTGACTATACCCAGCCTCCGCTACACCACTATTCATAGCCTGACTAGGCCCAGCCCCATCTACACCACCATCTCTAGCCTGTCTAGGCCCAGCCTCATCTACACCACCTTCTCTGGCATGACTAGGCCCAGCTTCTGCTGTCTCCATCTCCTTACACGTTGACCTCGATTTCCCCCACTGACGCTTGTACCCTCACCTTGTCTACGGGCTTTATGTGGGCCCGCAAATCTCTTATGCCCCAAATCCCCACACTCAAAACACTGTAGACTATCTGTGCTGGCAAACCCTGCATAGAGCCCCTCCCCGTGCCTCACTTTACAATGCACATTTAGTTGTTGCTCATTGTTGTTCAGAAACATAAACACTTGTCTCTGGGAACGAAAAAAGGCATCTGCCTGAAAGCCTGCTGACACGAAAACCGCTAGCAAACTTACCAAAATGAATCAGCTCTTTCCTGATTTGGTCATCCATAATAAACGGAGGCAAAATTTCCAACTACCACTCTTGTCGAAGGGGTAGAGAGAGGTGAAATTGACACCAACACATCCCTTACAAATATTCCGCTAGCAATTAGCCTACCAACCAAATTAGCCCTTTTCATGAATACAACCACAGCTTTGTTCATTCTAGAAGCAGAATGTATAAATTCAGCTCCTACCTGTTCACCGACCGCGAGCAGAACCTCCTCCACTTTAACGTCATTCTCAGGAACTCACCTGAATCCATGCCGTATCGACAGCATCTCCTCCGCGCTAGGCTGAGAAGCCATCGCGCATACCACACCTTCCAAACCCCAGGAAAGTTACTGTGTCCTCTTCCACCCTAACTTTGAAAAAACTGTGGATACCGCTAAAACAAATATTGCATTAACCTTCCACCATAGAAAAATAAAATTGAAAGAAAAGACCAAGAAAAGAATCAAGAAAGTTAGTCAGGACAAAGCCCTCCATACTAAACACTCAAACTAAAAAAACTCCCAGCATGCACTGCGAGAGAGAGAGAGAGAGAGATAAGCAAGCAAGCTGTCAGTTCAATGTGTCGCCAAGGGAAGGGGACGAGGGAGATTCTATGGGTTACTGTTGCCGGGGGCTGACATGTCTATCTGGCCGCCGCTGTCGGACAAGACGGGCCTGCCCTGTTGGGTAAACATGGGACAGATAGAGAGATCATCCATAACAACATGATTTATGCAAAATAGGCTGCAGCTCGGGTTTAAATAAAATGTAATACTTCTTCGCAGCCTTGTGTAGGCGCTCTGAGAAGACAAGGCAACAGGGAGAGACTAACTATCCAATCATCTTCCATACGTGCTCCCACTTTTACGCAGTTAACCTCCCCCCACTCATTCTGAGTTTCTATTCAATAGTTTGATGTACAGCCTACATTATTTTGCTGTAAATAAAGGTCTAGTGTTTTGGTTGTGATTTTGACTTTTCAGAGTAGACACATTTTTGCACACACCGAGCACATTATTAAATCTTGTTTGCACATTTACATGCATACACACATCCACAGACAGAAACAGTCCTATATATGCATGCCAGGAGATAAATGTGTTTTTGTTAATTAATGGTCAATGACCATGAGACCGACAGTTATTTGCTTGACAATCACCGGCTACCTGCCCTTACTGTTTCTCTCTCTCTCACACACACACACACACACACACACACACACACACACACACACACACACACACACACACACACACACACACACACACACACACACAGAGGTGATGCTGCTCACATAATGGCCAATCCTTGACGCAAGTGTGCTCAGCTACGTGGCTTCAGATCAATATGAAGCAGCGAGACCTTAAGAGATTTACACTCACAAAAAAAGCAATTTGCTGGAAAACCATTGATCCAGGAGACATATCCAGGTGACCTGGAAAGCAATACAAGAGGGTACACAATGACTCCATCTGCCACAAAATGGGATTCTTTCATAGACCCAGAAGGTGTATATTGATATATTGGACAATAATTTTTAAAAAAACACTTTAGCTAAGCTAGCTCTACTTACATAGGCTAGTGCCCCTAGGCCTCTTGAACCCCACACCTTTTAATTTGTATTTCTATTTACATCTGTGACTAGGGTGACTAGGGTCTGCTTTCCATGCGGACTCTTTTGGCAACTTCAAAAGGTAAAAAATGAATAAAATATATACAAGGTAACAAAATGTGTTCAGAGGTGGGTCCTCTTCAGACAGACAACTCTCTCAACAAATCACGAGGCAGACATGCCAGAATTTCATGATTCGAAACCAAAGTTTGCTGGCATTAGTGAAGGTAGTTGATGCAAACTAGCCACTTGCGAAAGGCACTGAATAACCTCTGTGATCTCCATCTTGCTAGCTACTATTTTGTATTTTATTCAAGTGGATAAGGTAGTGACATAGGCCGTGACATAGTTTCTCTATGCCAAACTGACATTATATTGGGGAAAGACGTTGTTAAAACCATAGCATTTAAAAATGGTGGGAGGTAACCCAGATGTCTAGAGAGACTACGATCTCAAATAGGGCACCCTCTAGAACACTTTCTAGCTTCATCTAGGGCACTATCCAGTGCATGTTCACATAGGGTCTGCATCTCCAGCCAGGTGGTGCTGTTTTCCTTAGACCACTCACTTCAATACGGCCATACTTAATTAACTTTCACCTCATCCACCTCATGCTCCCTTATGAAGAGCAGTCGCCAAGGGCAAAAACAGGCTGATAGCTCTTTAATATCCACATAGAACGGCAAGACGAGTGATCTCTCTATAGTGACAACATGATGTAGCCTCCAGACCTATCTGTTCATCTCACACATCTGTGTTCAATTATTGCAATTCATTTCAGCCAGATAACGAGGCCTTAATAGGCAGTGGTGGGTAGATAATGAAGGGATGGGGATAGAGGAAGATGAGGAGAAGGGCAGAAAGAGGACACAGATGTTACTGTGGCTATAACTATCATCCTGGGTGATGTAAAATCACAGCAATGGTGTGTGTGTCTGTGTGTGCCTGTGTTTGTGTATGCGTGCATGTGAGCGCGAACATACATATGTTTGTGTGTTCATGTTACATCATTTACATACATATTATACTGTATGTATGACTAACAAGTCAAATGTGCTATTCTGGTCATGAAATGCTAATGTTGCTTATGTCTCACCAGTGGATATAAGTCTTTAGGAGCACTCGCAGTAATCCTGATTAATATTGGTGCAGCATTGTGGCTAACACTACTTAGTAGCCTATGAGTATAAATACTGTACATGCATGCTGATTTGAGAGGAGGGAGAGTTATTGGTCATTACATTTGCCTTGAGAGGAATCGTTCATGATGACGAGTGTTTAGTGTGGCTGCATTCATTACTTCCTTCCTATAACACAGGCACTGTATTTCTTGAACAAATTCTCATGTCCTCCCTCACACTTTATGTACCCATCTACACGCAAACTCTCTTCATCCATCCTTTTTGAAAATCCTTATCTGTTGAAGTCATTTAAAGCAAACCAACACATAACTCTTGTGGATAAAATTGTTAATGCTTGTTAATGCCATTGATCTATCTACCGCTACTGTTATCAAATCAAATCAAATGTCATTTGTCACGTTTCATGAACAACAGGAGTGGAAGAGAAAAATGAAGAGAAAAAAAAAGTATAAATAATTGAAAAAGTATAATACCAAGAATAGTCCCCCCCGTCGCACGCACGCACGCACACACACTCAAACACACATATATACACACACATAGTCACCCCTCCTATCAGAACCCAAATGTGTTCAAACCAATTGTCCTCTCCTCTCCTACAGATCCCTCTGTACACCAGAGGCAGAAGCAGCCAGCGACCGATCTCTGCTACAAGAGTGACATCAAGAGCCTAATGGACTTCAGCACCCCAGACTCCTCTCTGGACAAAGGTAAGCCACTAGCCACCCTCCGCCTACACATGGTATTGCATTATAAACTGACAACCCTGGCATAGATACTGACTGCCAAAGCATTGGTTCATTCTATCAAGTAATATATGGGAATATGATAGTGTGCAACTCATCATATTTCCACATCCCCCCACATGTTTTTAGACATGTTCACAAATGAATAAAAAATGTACAAATGAAATGTCTTGAGTCAATAAGTACTCAACCCCTTTGTTATGACAAGCCTAAATAAGTTCAACTGTAAACATTTTCTTAACAAGTCACATAATAAGTTGTATGGACTCACTCTGTGTGAAATAATAGTGTTCAACATGATTTCTGAATTAGTACCTCATCTCTGTACCTGACACATACAATGAATTATCTGTAAGGTCCTTCAGTCGAGCAGGGAATTTCAAACACAGAGGCTTTCCAATGCCTTGCAAAGAGAGCACCTATTGCTAGTTGGGTAATTAAAAAAAAGCAGAACTTGACATGCCGATAGGGATGCCGCAGCTAGTGGCAGCTGGGTGGCGGTGTGGGCTAACGTTAATGTGCCGCTAATATTATCATTTTTAATATTGTAAAAAAAAATTATGCATTATAATAACCTATGGGACTTGTTATACATCTAAGATGGCGTAGCAGTGAAGACGTGTTTGTTTTGTCCTCTCGTGTACTTTTGTATTTTTCGTATTTTTTGTATATATATTTCAATTTATTTTCAATCTCTTTTTGATTTTTGATTTGATTATACCTTCCGGTAACCTGCCTCACCCAATGTGATACGGAATCGCTATTATTTTCAATTTTAGAACACATTCAAGAACCTCCAGAAGCTAACCAGCTAATTAGCTACAAGCTATTTAGTCATTGTTAGCCACTGCTTTTACTGGCTTTTACCTTCTGCACAGATACCAGCCCTGTTTTTAGCCTGGATAATACTCGCTAGTCTAGCAGTTTCGGACTGTCTCTCCACAACAACGCCGGATTCCTGCCGTAATCTCTGGACCACTACTTCTGATCTTCACAGCTAGCTTGCAGCTAGCTAGCTCACAGCTTGCAGCTAGCTAGCTCACAGCTAGCTCGCAGCTAACTTGTACTCACCGTGGCACCCAGTACCGAAGCTATCCCTGAGGCCCACCTTCCGGCCTACTCAGCTGTTCACCCGAACCACACTCATACACGGCTAGAGCCCAAAACTCCACCGGATCCTTGCTGTAAACTCTGGACCTTGGCACCGGATCACCGCTGCTACCGATTGGATATAGTGGCTAACGCCACTGCCACGAAGCTAGCACCAGTTAGCCGTTAACCAGTTAGCCGAGTCAGGCACATCTCCCGGCTAGAAAACTAAATTCCACAATACTTCTTTCGCCATCTGGCTTGGATTCTCTGTCGATGCGGCGCCCCGCCGCACCACCACGACTGGTCTGCCGACGAATACTCCATCCGCTGTGCCTTCAACCGGCCTCCGTCGGAGAAGACGCTCCTACTAGCTCAGGGCTACTAACTTTAAACGCTGTGTTGCTAGCGTAGTGGCGGATCCCCTGTTCCATCTACTGCTGCCCCCTGGACACTATGATCACTTGGCTACATAGCTGATGCCTGCTGGACTGTCCATTAATCACGGTACTCCACTCTGTTTAATTCATTTAAAAATAAAAATAAATTGTAAATGTTTTATCTGTCGGCCCCAGCCGCGAACTCAGGCTCTGTGTGTAGTTAATCCGACCCTCTCTGCCTAGTCATCGCCATTTTACCTGCTGTTGTTGTGTTAGCTGATTAGCTGTTGTCGTCTCACCTGTTGTTTTAGCTAGCTCTCCCAATCAACACCTGCGATTACTTTATGCCTCGCTGTATGTCTTTCTCAAATGTCAATATGCCTTGTATACTGTTGTTCAGGTTAGTTATCATTGTTTAAGTCTACAATGGACCCCCTAGTTCCACTCTTCATACCTCTGATACCTCCTTTGTCCCACCTCACACACATGCGGTGACCTCACCCATTACAACCAGCATGTCCAGAGACACAACCTCTCTTATCATCACCCAGTGCCTGGGCTTACCACCGCTGTGCCCGCACCCCACCATACCCCTGTCTGCGCATTATGCCCTGAATATATTCTACCATGCCCAGAAATCTGCTCCTTTTATTCTTTGTCCCCAACGCTCTAGGCGACCAGTTTTGATAGCATTTTAGCCGCACCCTCATCCTACTCCTCCTCTGTTCCGCGGGTGATGTGGAGGTAAACCCAGGCCCTGCATGTCCCCAGGCACCCTCATTTGTTGACTTCTGTGATCAAAAAAGCCTTGGTTTCATGCATGTCAACATCAGAAGCCTCCTCCCTAAGTTTGTTTTACTCACTGCTTTAGCACACTCTGCCAACCCTGATGTCCTTGCTGTGTCTGAATCCTGCCTTAGTAAGGCCACCAAAAATTCTGAGATTTCCATACCCAACTATAACATTTTCCGTCAAGATAGAATTGGCAAAGGGGGAGGAGTTGCAGTCTACTGCAGAGATAGCCTGCAAAGTAATGTCATACTTTCCAGGTCCATACCCAAACAGTTCTAACTTCTAATTTTTAAAATGAATCTCTCCAGAAATAAGTCTCTCACTGTTGCCACCTGCTACCGACCCTCCTCAGCTCCCAGCTGTGCCCTGGACACCATTTGTGAATTGATCGCCCCCCCATCTAGCCTCAGAGTTTGTTCTGTTAGGTGACCTAAACTGGGATATGCTTAACACCCCAGCAGTCCTACAATCTAAGCTAGATGCCCTCAATCTCACACAAATCATCAAGGAACCCACCAGGTACAACCCTAAATCTGTAAACAAGGGCACCCTCATAGACGTTATCCTGACAAACTGGCTCTCCAAATACACCCCTGCTGTCTTCAATCAGTCTCTCAGCGATCACTGCCTCATTGCCTGTATCCGCTACGGGTCCGCAGTCAAACGACCACCTCTAATCACTGTCAAACGCTCCCTAAATCACTTCTGTGAGCAGGCCTTTCTAATCGACCTGCCCCGGGTATCCTGGAAGGATATTGACCTCATCCCGTCAGTTGAGGATGCCTGGTCATTCTTTAAAAGTAACTTCCTCACCATCTTAGATAAGCATGCTCCTTTCAAAAAATGCAGAACTAAGAACAGATATAGCCTCTGGTTCACTCCAGACCTGACTGCCCTCGACTAGCACAAAAACATTCTGTGGCGGACTGCAATAGCATCGAATAGTCCCTGCGATATGCAACTGTTCAGGGAAGTCAGGAACTGATACACGCAGTCATTCAGGAAAGCAAAGGCCAGCATTTTAAAGCAGAAATTTGCATCCTGTAGCTCTAACTCCCAAAAGTACTGGGACACTGTAAAGTCCATGGAGAACAAGAGCACCTCCTCCCAGCTGCCCACTGCACTGGGGCTAGGTAACACGGTCACCACCGATAAATCCATGATTATCGAAAACTTCAACAAGCATTTCTCAACGGCTGGCCATGCCTTCCTCCTGGCTACTCCAACCTCGGCCAACAGCTCTACCCCCCCCCCCCCCCGCAGCTACTCGCCCAAGCCTCCCCAGCTTCTTCTTTACCCAAATCCAGATAGCAGATGTTCTGAAAGAGCTGCAAAACCTGGACCTGTACAAATCAGCTGGGCTTGACAATCTGGACCCTCTATTTCTGAAACTATCCGCCGCCATTGTCGCAACCCCTATTACCAGCCTGTTCAACCTCTCTTTCATATCGTCTGAGATCCCCAAGGACTGGAAAGCTGCCGCGGTTATGCCCCTCTTCAAAGGGGGAGACACCCTGGACCCAACTGCTACAGACCTATATCCATCCTGCCCTGCCTATCTAAGGTCTTCGAAAGCCAAGTCAACAAACAGATCACTGACCATCTCGAATCCCACTGTACCTTCTCCGCTGTGCAATCTGGTTTCCGAGCCGGTCACGGGTGCACCTCAGCCACGCTCAAGGTACTAAACAATATCATAACCGCCATCGATAAAAGACAGTACTGTGCAGCCGTCTTCATCGACCTGGCCAAGGCTTTTGACTCTGTCAATCACCATATCCTTATCGGCAGACTCAGTAGCCTCGGTTTTTCTAATGACTGCCTTGCCTGGTTCACCAACTACTTTGCAGACAGAGTTCAGTGGGTCAAATCGGAAGGAATGTTGTCCGATCCTCTGGCAGTCTCTATGGGGGTGCCACAGGGTTCAATTCTCGGGCCGACTCTTTTCTCTGTATATATCAATGATGTTGCTCTTGCTGTGAGCGTTTCCCTGATCCACCTCTACGCAGACGACACCATTCTGTATACTTCTGGCCCTTCCTTGGACACTGTGCTATCTAACCTCCAAACGAGCTTCAATGCCATACAACACTCCTTCTGTGGCCTCCAACTGCTCTTAAACGCTAGTAAAACCAAATGCATGCTTTTCAACCGTTCGCTGCCTGCACCCGCACACCCGACTAGCATCACCACCCTGGATGGTTCCGACCTAGAATATGTGGACATCTATAAGTACCTAGGTGTCTGGCTAGATTGTAAACTCTCCTTCAAGACTCATATCAAACATCTCCAATCTAAAATCAAATCTAGAATCGGCTTTCTATTTCGCAACAAAGCCTCCTTCACTCACTCCGCCAAACTTACCCTAGTTAAACTGACTATCCTACCGATCCTCGACTTCGGCGATGTCATCTACAAAATAGCTTCCAATACTCTACTCAGCAAACTGGATGCAGTTTATTACAGTGCCATCCGCTTTGTTTCTAAAGCACCCTATACCACCCACCACTGCGACCTGTATGCTTTAGTCGGCTGGCCCTCGCTACATATTCGTCGCCAGACCCACTGCCTCCAGGTCATCTACAAGTCCAAGCTAGGTAAAGCTCCGCCTTTTCTCAGTTCACTGGTCACGATGGCAACACCCACCCATAGCACGCGCTCCAGCAGGTGTATCTCACTGATCATCCCTAAAGCCAACACCTCATTTGGCCGCCTTTCCTTCCAGTTCTCTGCTGCCTGTGACTGGAACGAATTGCAAAAATCGTTGAAGTTGGAGACTTTTATCTCTCTCACCAACTTTAAATATCTGCTATCTGAGCAGCTAACTGATCGCTGTAGCTGTACATAGTCCATTGGTAAATAGCCCACCCAATTTACCTACCTCATCCCCATACTGTTTTTATTTATTTACTTTTCTGCTCTTTTGCACACCAGTATCTCTACCTGCACATGACCATCTGATAATTTATAACTCCAGTGTTAATCTGCTAAATTGTAATTATTCGCCTATCTCCTCATGCCTTTTGCACACAATGTATATAGACAATTTTTTTTCTACTGTGATACTGACTTGTTTATTGTTTACTCCATGTGTAACTCTGTGTTGTTGTCTGTTCACACTGCTATGCTTTATCTTGGTCAGGTTGCAGTTGTAAATGAGAGCTTGTTCTCAACTAGCCTACCTGGTTAAATAAAAATATTTTTTTAAATCCCCTTTAAGCATGGTGATGATATTAAATAGACTTTGAATGGTGTATCAATAGACCTAGTCACTACAAAGGCACACGCGTCCTTCCTAACTAGTTGAAGGAAACCGCCCAGAGATTTCACCATGAGGCCAATGGTGACTTTAAAACAGTTCCACAAGTGGTAGGAAAAAAACAGAAGATGGAGAAATAACATTGTACCACAATACTAACCTAATTGACAGATTGAAAAGAAGTAAGCTTGTACAGAATAGGCACTAAAGTAATAGTGCAAAGAATGTGGCAAAGCAATTAGCCTTTCGTCATAAATACAAAGTGTTATGTTTGGGACAAATCCAATGCAACACATTACTCACAGTACCACTTTCCATATTTTCAAGCTTAGTGGTGGCTGCATCATGTTATGGGTATACTTGTAATCGTTATGTTAAATTTAAATAACATTAATTACAATATGAATAAAATAGATGTTCTTCCAAAAAAAGGATAATTAAGGATGTTAAAAAGCAGCTTTTCTCTGTGCCCCTGCTTGGACTGTTAGGAAACAACAGAGTGGTTTCGGCGTGTACTGACAAATATTATTTGACAGCTCAGCCAATGTGACACGCATACACTTGGATATTCAAATTACCTCCCTTGTGGGGGCACTGGGGCAAGACTGCCCGAGCCCAGCTTCACCAAGCCAAATAGTATGGATCGATTTGGAAACTCACGATGGAACTACTTTGGAACTTTACTATAACAGCAATAACTGCAGACTGATTATTTCACAAGTGTGAGTAATTTCTGTCCTTTGCTTTGTAACTATATTCCTAATATTTTTATTGTTATCTACCTAACTAGTTGTGAAGCTAGCTAGCTAGCTAGCTACTGCTGCTACCTATGTCAGTCAACAACAGCTTACTAGATGTCCTCTTGACTTAAAACTTTTAGCTACAAACCACAGGATTTAAAATAGAAGGGAATGGCAAGATTGTTGTTGTATGGAGGATCGGCTTTGACTTGAGTCATTGTTAGCTAGCCAGCTAGCTAAGTTAACCGCTATAGCTAACGTTAATTGCTTCTTAACAGCCAGCATGCCAACTCTTACAAACCACATAATTTGAAATGGAAGTAACTGGCAAGCAGTGTAGGTGCCGTTTAAGATGAGGGAGGATGATTCTTTTTTTTTACGAGCATGGCCTTATTTCTATTGCAGCACACTGGATGACTGTCATTCATATTCCATTCACCCAGCTTAATGTAACATTGATAGGTTTGGGCTAGTACATGATACTTCAATTTTCCCTATACCTATCATGAGGTTGCTACAACCTAGCCTATGAATGAAAGTTTACAACGTAGGTGCACAGGTCAAGAGAAATGGGAGTAATCAAGGTGACAGACATTGACACATTCAATACCGCCTTTTTCCCCGTTTCGTTCGGTTTTCTTCTGCTTAAGAAAGATTTTTCAACAGAATTGATGGAATGAATACACCCCTGATCACACGCAAACACAGTTCACTTTCATAGCAGCCATATACAAACAGCATGATCACTTTGATTGTTGTATACTTCCTTCTCGCATCTACGCACTCTCCTCCTCTCACCTTTTCCCTTTGCTTGTGGACTTCAGTGCACAACACATTAGCTGTCTGTGACCAGGCAAAAAAAACTTTCCAAGCCAAACCTTCATATTATAACCGCTAACCGCTACACACAGCCTACATCACTGTCACAATATTAACATCATATTCAACATAGCTACTAGAACTAACATTAGTAAACCCACTACAATTATGTAGTAAAGTGTACAGTAAGCAACAAGCAGTTTAGCAGTTACAACGTCGGGGCCTGGTGTAAACAGTTCATAAAACCAAAAGCTTACCTTGGCTTGGAAGAGTTCCAGTGTTGGATAGCCATAGATAGCTAGCTAACATAGCATCCCTCTCTGTTTGAGCTGGGTGTTTGAGCAGGCTAAACTAAAGCTAGCTGCAATTGCTAGCAATCGCTAGCAATCTCTAGCTAAGTAGGTGAATGTGAAAGAAAATACAACAAAATATATCTCTCTCTCTGCTTTTCCTTCATTTTTAAAGAAATTAACATGTTCAAAACTGTTCAACTATTATCTTTCTCTCTCTTTGAGTGAACTACTCACCACATTTTATGCACTGCAATGCTAGCTAGCTGTGTTTTATGCTTTCAGTACTAGATGCATTCTCTGATACTTTGATTGGGTGGACAACATGTCAGTTCATGCTGCAAGAGCTGTGATAGGTTGGCTGTGATAGGAGGGCTTCAAAATGACTGTGTAAGTCTGTGAAAGGGGGTGAGAACCACAAGGCTCCTATGTTTTGTATTGAAGACAATGTACACAGAGGACGGAAACTAGCTGTCCTCCGGCTACACCATGGTGCTACCCTACAGAGTGCTGTTGAGGCTATTGTAGGCCTTCATTGCAAAACGGTGTATTTTAAACCATTATTTGGCGACATGTGAATATATTTAATGTAAATTCAGCAAAAAAAAGAAACATCCTCTCACTGTCAACTGTGTTTATTTTCAGCAAACTTAAAATATTTGTATGCTCACTGCTAGTTTGTTTGTTTTATTTATTATTAGGGGACAATGCACATTAATCAACATCAATATTACAATAATGCAACATCCATGTAAATGTGCCGGGGTTAGCCAAAAGATAATTTGCACCCGTAGCCCCAGGGCAGCTAAGGACAATTACACAGTCACAATACACATACACACTAAAACAATACAAAATACAAATACATTACATCTGTGACGAACCTCTTCTGCGGAGGAGAAGCCAGAAGGATCGGAGGACCAAAACGCAGCGTGGTAAGTGTCCATAATGTTTATTTTAATAGATAAGCTGAACACTACGAAATACAAAACAATAAACGTGAAATGAACGAAACAGTCCCGTGTGGTACAAACACTAACACGGAAGACAAACACCCACAACCCAAAACTGGAACCCAGGCTACCTAAGTCTGATTCTCAATCAGAGACAACAATTGACAGCTGCCTCTGATTGAGAACCATACTAGGCCGAACTCAAAAACCAACATAGAAAAACAAACAGACATCCCAACCAACTCACGCCCTGACCATACTAAAACAAAGATAAAATAACAGAACTAAGATCAGAACGTGACAACATCCAATAATATATCATGTATAATTCTAACAAGAACAAGAACAACACTATCATCAACTGTCGTCTTACATATGAGGAACCACAGATAATCATGTGTACAGATTTGGATAGATTTTAGCCATGTTTTCAATTCAAATTTAAAAGTATAATAATCAGTGCAGCTTCTCAAGTCCATGGGCATTGCATTCCAGTGTATTGTAGCTCTAACAGACAAGGCCGATTGGCGAAAAGGGACAACACAATCCCCTCTAGTTACTGCCCTTGTTATCCTGGAGGGGCTTTCCTTGAGAATGATATGCCGGCATAGGAGTGGAGGGGCAAGACCATGCAGGATCTTAAAGATAAGGCTGGCGTCTACATACTGCTTAAAGCTATCCAGACTAAATAAATTATGTTTGCAAATGATGTGACAATGGTGGTAACTGTTTGGTTTGTTATCAAACATCTTAAGTGTTTGTTTGTAGAGGGATTCAATTCGTTTCAGAATAGTAGCTCCTGCTTGTGACCAGCATGTGAGGCAATACCTCTATTGTGAGAAGATAATAGCATGCATATATAGTTTGGTGGCCTCCAGAGGAAGGAGAGGTCTTGTAAACCTGTATTATTGTCAGTGCAAGGTTGCATCTACTGTACTGTGAGGGGATCTAGAATGAGTGTACCATACCAAATTGCATGTTTTATGAGGTAATGAGTAAAACTGACCTTGGGTCAATGCTTTGGGGCACCTATATACTGTACTGTACCTCACATATTCTACAGAGAGCATGTGTTATTGTTGTGATTTATTGTCACAACTGAAGCAAAAGTAGTGTGGTGTACAGGCTTACGTCCTTGCAGAGCATAGGCCATATCAAGCTGGCTACTAGTGCACACACTCATAAGAATGTAAACATAAAAACATATGAAAGAACACACGCGGGAACACACATCCCTCTGCAGGGGCAGCAGCAGCTTTACCCAGCTGCTGTATTCATTTTGGGTCCGGGGTGCTGTAAATGTGCAAGCTCAGGGAAACACACATACAAACACACACACACACACAGCGGCAAAGGCATCGTATATCACTGTGAGTTTCCTCGGAATGGGAACAGGGTGCCGTGGTATCAGCAAATTCATCATGGACACGCACTGCACTGACACTCTCTCTCGTCTTCTCTCTCTCACTCTCTCTCTCACTCTCTCTCCTTCGCTCTCTCCTCTTCCTCTCTCTCTCACTCTCTCCTTCTCTTCCTATCTCTCCCCCTCCACTGTCTCTTGCTCCTTCTTTCTCTCTCCCCGTCTCACCTTTGCTTTCTCCTTAGAGAGAAGAGGAGGGCCTTAAACTGGCAGTGTTGTAGCACTAGGAGACAGGTGCTGCATCTGCACATTAAAGTGTGTGAGTTCTATGGAAGGCCACTGACCCTTGTATGCTATCTGCATGCTGTAATAGTAAGGTAGAAAGTAAGAAGTAGTGGAGGAACTCTGAGCAAAAGAAAGGGGAGAGGTAGAGAGAAAGTGGGGAAAGAGAACGAGGAGAGGGGAAGGATAGCTCAGAATATGGTACCTGCCAAAGTACCATACATATACTGTACATACAGAGAGAGAGAGAGAGTGAGAGACGTTGCTGAGTATTAGCATTTTTGACATGGTGACATGTGCCACATAGTCTACCCCTCCCCAGTCCTCTCATATAGCCAGTCAGTGGGGGAATGGCATTTTAATTGCCTTGCGGCAGTAATATCTACCTCCAGTGTGATTTAAACTCATCATTAATATCTAGTGAAAAGTGTCCAGTCACAATGCATCGGCCTGTGTGTCCTCAGCCGATCGTAAATAGACACCAGGCGTTACATGGCACTAGATGGTATTAGAACCCAATGAGACTGGAAGACTATAGTCAAAGGTTAAAGGTGAACCCTGGTGTAAGAGGTCGTCCTCCCTGTCTGGTCAAGACCAGGTTGAGGTATTACTCTCCATTGGAGGCCGTGAACTCTGACCTAGAGCACTATGTGGTTTGTGTGTGTGCCTGCATCCCAGCATCTGTTTATCTGTCCATTTGTCTGTCCGTCCATTCACCTGTCCATCCATCTGTTTGTCAGTTCTAAGTTCTCTGTCAGTTTGTCTGTGTGCAACATGGCCATCCGGTCCAGTCAGTGGCTCTGACCTTACTTTACCTCTCCCTCTCCCCCTCCCTCTTTTGTGCAACGCTTTGCCCCCCACACGCTACAGACAGACAGGCCAATTCTACTCTTAATACCTCTCTTCTTTCTTTCTTCCCTGCACTTCAAGTGGCTGTTAAAATGGCCCTTGGCAGCTAATCTTGGGTGACGTGTGGTGACGGCAGTGGGGATGGCAGGGGTGGCAGGGGCTGGATTTGCGGCTGGCAGTCTGGCAGCTTGGCTGAGTGGCAGCTGCGATGAGGCGCACGGCTGGATTAGGGCTCCCCTGTGCTGATTACAGAGAAAGAGAAAGAAAGAGATGGAGAGCGAGCTGGATATAGATTGAATGGAAGACAGAAAGAAGGATATATAGAGTGAGGGAGTGAGAGAGAAAGAGAAGAATAGAGCATATGAGAGAGAGAAAAGGATGGAGAGCGTGAGGGAGGGAGAGAGAGAACGGCATGGGCTAAGGAGGAGATGAGAAGGAGGAAGGAGAGGGAGGGTGAAGTGCAGGAATATAGGAGATGGTACGGAGACAGAGAGAAGAAGAGAGTGCGAGAGACCAGAGAGAAAGAAAGCATCTGCTCACAAGACACAGACACAAAGATATTATTTTTCACCTTCAGATGTAAACCCTACCCCACCTTCACCAGTTATTTGTCTGGAAATCACCAACTGTGAGGTTACAACAGGACCTGTGCAGTCCTCTTCACCCCATGCAGTTAGCCCTGGTTGACCCTAATAGTAATGAAGTATCCTTTGACGTGTTTGTTATAGATGGGTTAGGTAGCAATGCCACGAAAACGATGCACACGCTTCAATGAGGTCTGTTGTGATTCTGAACGGCAAGATGGCTAGCAACAATGACAAGAAGCTGCCATGTGGGGAATCGTAGGTGGCTCATTACAGCTAGTTTTATGTTGTCCTTGATACCATGTCTTGTTTTGAGGAGTTTATGCTAATATGTCATCCATTTGCTAGCTAGCTAACCAACACCTGTAACAATTTATTTGAGAAACAAGTGCTCATTGTGTAAATGTATTTATGTTTTCAGTAAATATTGGAGACGATATATAGTTTACATGTTGTCAACAATCTAACCCAACCCATCTGCACATTTCGGTTTTGTTTCTAAACAACCGACCAGTCTATTGCCTGTCCATTTAAAATGACACAGGTCAGCAGGCAATGGAGCCAAATGCATGCCCCTTTCTTATGAGGGAGTGATAATTAACATAGAGATGGAGTGTGTAGAACCGACACATGCTAGAAAAGAAATGCCATCTTGGAGGGCTGTTTTGGCATGCTCGGTAGATTGTTGCTAACCTGGAACGTGATTCAATGGTGCTTCCACATGAGAAGATGCGGAATCAAGATCAGTGTTTTTTTTTCTATTTCTATTTGTAACTTTTCCGTTCAGTAGAATAGTTTTCACATGGCCATACTGCCTGATGGACTTTGGACTATAATTCCACGGTGTAGGGTTGCCAGTTTTGCAAGAGACACCTACTTTGCAAGAGGATGGAATTAGCCCCAGAGCAAATAACCAAGGAAAACAGGCCTGTGTTTATCTGAAAGAAGTTTGTTTGGCCAGGTCGGAATAATGGTATAGTGTGTAAAGAGGGATTTGATGTATGTTTGCCACTGACAGGTGCATTGTACAGGTGCATTGTACGTGTTGACAAGCCCTTCCTCGGGGACGGTAGTGTCATTTAGCGGGTGCAGGTGACAGGTAGACAAGCTTAAAAGAGATGGCCACCGTGTTGTTTTCCGGCCACAGTTTTGAGAGCTGCCGTGATCAACACACACACAGCAGAGCACATTCAAATCAAATCGGATTGATCGCATACACATATTTGGCAGATGTTATTGTGGGTGAAGCGAAATGCTTATGTTCCTGGCACCAATGGTGCAGTAATACCTAAAAATACATAAAAATACACACAAATCCCCAAAATAAATAATTTAGAAATATAGAAATATTAGAACGAGCAATGTCAGAGTCCGGAACATATACAGTACTAGACAAATGTTTGGACACACCTAATCATTCCGGGGTTTTTCTTTCTTTTTGACTATTTTCTACATTGTAGAATAATAGTGAAGACATCAAAACTATGAAATAACACATATGGAATCATGTAGTAACCAAAAAAGTGTTAATCAAATCTAAATATATTTTATATTTGAGATTCTTCAAAGTAGCCTCCCATTTCCTTGATGACAGCTTTGCAGACTCTTGGTATTCTCTCAACCAGCTTCTTAAGGTAGTCACCTGGAATGCATTTCAATTAACAGGTGTGCCTTGCTAAAAGTTTATTTGTGGAATTTCTTTCCCTGTTAATGCGTCTGAGCCAATCAGTTGTGTTGTGACAAGGTAGGGGTAGTATACAGAAGAAACCTCATCCATATTATGGCAAGAACAGCTCAAATAAGCAAAGTGAAATGACAGTCCATCATTACTTTATGACAGGAAGGTCAGTCAAAATGAAACATTTCAAGAACTTTTAAAGTTTTTTCGAGAACAGTTGCAAAAACCATCAAGCTCTATGATGAACATCATCTTTGCCTCGATCCTGTCTAGTCTCCCTGCAGCTGAAAAACATCCCCACAGCGTGATGCTACCACCACCATGCTTCACCGTAGGGATTGTGCCAGGTTTCCTCCAGACGTGAAACTTGGCTTTTAGGCCAAATGGTTCAATCTTGGTTTCATCAGACCAGAGGATCTTGTTTCTCATGGTCGGAGAGTCTTTAGGTGTCTTTTGGCAACACTCCAAGTGGGCTGTCATGTGCCTTTTACTGAGTGGCTTCCGTCTGGCCACTCAACCATAAAGGCCTGATTGGTGGAGTGCTGCAGAGATGGTTGTCCTTCTGGAAGGATCTCCCATCTCCACAGAGGAGCTCTGTCAGAGTGACCATCGGGTTCTTGGTCACCAACCTGACAAAGGCCCTTCTCCCTTGATTGCTCAGTTTGGCCGGGCGGCCAGCTCAAGGCAGTCTTCGTGGTTCTAAACTTCTTCCATTGAATAATGATAGTGGCCACTGTGTGTTTGGGGACCTTCAACGCTGCAGAAACGTATTGGTATCCTTCCCCAGATCTGTGCCTCGACACAATCCTGTCTCGGAGCTTCACGGACAATTCCTTTGACCTCGTAGCTTGGTTTTTGCTCTGACATACAGCGTCAACTGTATGTGGGACCTTATACAGACAGGTGTGCCTTTCCAAATCATATCCAATGAATTTAACTTACCTCAGATGGACTCCAATCAAGTTGTAGAAACATCTCAAGGATGATCAATGGAAACAGGATGCACCTGAGATCAATTTTGAGTCTCGTAGCAAAGGGTCTGAATACTAATGTAAATAAGGTATTTATTTTTATTTTTTTGCTTTTTCGTTATGATTTATATTTATTTAATCAATTTTAGAATAAGGCTGTAACGTAATAAAATTTTGAAAAAGTCTAGGGGTCTGAATACTTTCCGAAGACGCTGTATATACACTACATGACCAAAAGTATATGGACACCTGCTCATCGAACATCTTATTCCAAAATCATAGGTGTTAATATGAAGTTGTTCCCCCCTTTGCTGCTATAATAGCCTCCACTCTTATGTGAAGGCTTTCCAATAGATGTTGGAACATTGCTGTGGGAACTTGTTTCCATTCAGCCACAAAAGCATTAGTGATATCGGGCACTGATGTTGGGCGATTAGGCCTGGCTCGCAGTCGGCTTCCCAGTTCATTTCAAACGTGTTCGATTGGGTTGAGGTCAGGGCTCTGTGCAGGCCAGTCAAGTTCTTCCACCATGATCTTGACAAACCATTTCTGTATGGACCTTGCTTTGTGCACGGGGGCATTGTCATGCTGAAACAGGAAAGGGCCTTCCCCAAACTGTTCCAACAAAATTGGAGACGCACAATTGTCTAGAATATCATTGTATGCTGTAGCATTAAGATTTCCCTTCACTGGATCTAAGGGGCCTAGCCCAAACCATGGAAAACAGCCCCAGACCATTATTCTTCCTCCATCAAACTTTACAGTTGGGACCATGTATTCGGGCAGGTAGCGTTCTCCTGGCATCCGTCAAACACAGATTCGTCCATCGGACTGCCAGATGGTGAAGTGTGATACAGTATATACAGTTGAAGTTTACATACAGTTTTTCAACCACTCCACAAATGTCTTGTTAACAAACTAAAGGCCGCTCAGCAAGGAAGAAGCCACTGCTCAAAAACCGCCATAAAAAAGCCAGGCTACGGTTTGCAACTGCACATGGGGACAAAGATCGTACTTTTTGGAGAAATGTTCTCTGGTCTGATGAAACAAAAATAGAACTGTTTGGCCATAATGACCATCGTTATGTTTGGAGGAAAAAGGGGGAGGCTTGCAAGCCAAAGAGCACCATCCCATCCATGAAGCACGGGGGTGGCAGCATCATGTTGTGGGGGTGCTTTGCTGCAGGAAGGACTGGTGCACTTCACGAAATAGATGGCTTCATGAGGGAGGAAGATTACGTGGATAAATTGAAGCAACATCTCAAGACATCAGTCAGGAAGTTAAAGCTTGGTCGCAATTGGGTCTTTCATATGAACAATGACCCCAAGCATACTTTCAAAGTTGGCTTAAGGACAACAAAATCAAGGTATTGGAGTGGACATCACAAAGCCCTGACCTCAATCCTATATCAAATGTGTGGGTAGAACAGAAAAAGTGTGTGCGAGCAAGGAGGCCTACAAACCTGACTCAGTTACCTGACCTAAATTCACCCAACTTATTGTGGGAAGCTTGTGGAAGGCTACCTGAAACGTTTGACCCAAGTAAAGCAATTTAAATACAATGCTACCAAATACTAATTGAGTGTATATAAACTTCTGACCCACTGGGAATGTGATGAAAGGAATAAAAGCTGAAATAAATAATTCTCTCTACTATTATTCTGACATTTCACATTCTTAAAAGTTTATTTGTGGAATTTCTTTCCCTGTTAATGCGTCTGAGCCAATCAGTTGTGTTGTGACAAGGTAGGGGTAGTATACAGAAGAAACCTCATCCATATTATGGCAAGAACAGCTCAAATAAGCAAAGTGAAATGACAGTCCATCATTACTTTATGACAGGAAGGTCAGTCAAAATGAAACATTTCAAGAACTTTTAAAGTTTTTTCGAGAACAGTTGCAAAAACCATCAAGCTCTATGATGAACATCATCTTTGCCTCGATCCTGTCTAGTCTCCCTGCAGCTGAAAAACATCCCCACAGCGTGATGCTACCACCACCATGCTTCACCGTAGGGATTGTGCCAGGTTTCCTCCAGACGTGAAACTTGGCTTTTAGGCCAAATGGTTCAATCTTGGTTTCATCAGACCAGAGGATCTTGTTTCTCATGGTCGGAGAGTCTTTAGGTGTCTTTTGGCAACACTCCAAGTGGGCTGTCATGTGCCTTTTACTGAGTGGCTTCCGTCTGGCCACTCAACCATAAAGGCCTGATTGGTGGAGTGCTGCAGAGATGGTTGTCCTTCTGGAAGGATCTCCCATCTCCACAGAGGAGCTCTGTCAGAGTGACCATCGGGTTCTTGGTCACCAACCTGACAAAGGCCCTTCTCCCTTGATTGCTCAGTTTGGCCGGGCGGCCAGCTCAAGGCAGTCTTCGTGGTTCTAAACTTCTTCCATTGAATAATGATAGTGGCCACTGTGTGTTTGGGGACCTTCAACGCTGCAGAAACGTATTGGTATCCTTCCCCAGATCTGTGCCTCGACACAATCCTGTCTCGGAGCTTCACGGACAATTCCTTTGACCTCGTAGCTTGGTTTTTGCTCTGACATACAGCGTCAACTGTATGTGGGACCTTATACAGACAGGTGTGCCTTTCCAAATCATATCCAATGAATTTAACTTACCTCAGATGGACTCCAATCAAGTTGTAGAAACATCTCAAGGATGATCAATGGAAACAGGATGCACCTGAGATCAATTTTGAGTCTCGTAGCAAAGGGTCTGAATACTAATGTAAATAAGGTATTTATTTTATTTTTTGGGTGCGGGAAAAATAAAAAATCTGTTTTTGCTTTTTCGTTATGATTTATATTTATTTAATCAATTTTAGAATAAGGCTGTAACGTAATAAAATTTTGAAAAAGTCTAGGGGTCTGAATACTTTCCGAAGACGCTGTATATACACTACATGACCAAAAGTATATGGACACCTGCTCATCGAACATCTTATTCCAAAATCATAGGTGTTAATATGAAGTTGTTCCCCCCTTTGCTGCTATAATAGCCTCCACTCTTATGTGAAGGCTTTCCAATAGATGTTGGAACATTGCTGTGGGAACTTGTTTCCATTCAGCCACAAAAGCATTAGTGATATCGGGCACTGATGTTGGGCGATTAGGCCTGGCTCGCAGTCGGCTTCCCAGTTCATTTCAAACGTGTTCGATTGGGTTGAGGTCAGGGCTCTGTGCAGGCCAGTCAAGTTCTTCCACCATGATCTTGACAAACCATTTCTGTATGGACCTTGCTTTGTGCACGGGGGCATTGTCATGCTGGAACAGGAAAGGGCCTTCCCCAAACTGTTCCAACAAAATTGGAGACGCACAATTGTCTAGAATATCATTGTATGCTGTAGCATTAAGATTTCCCTTCACTGGATCTAAGGGGCCTAGCCCAAACCATGGAAAACAGCCCCAGACCATTATTCTTCCTCCATCAAACTTTACAGTTGGGACCATGTATTCGGGCAGGTAGCGTTCTCCTGGCATCCGTCAAACACAGATTCGTCCATCGGACTGCCAGATGGTGAAGTGTGATACAGTATATACAGTTGAAGTTTACATACAGTTTTTCAACCACTCCACAAATGTCTTGTTAACAAACTAAAGGCCGCTCAGCAAGGAAGAAGCCACTGCTCAAAAACCGCCATAAAAAAGCCAGGCTACGGTTTGCAACTGCACATGGGGACAAAGATCGTACTTTTTGGAGAAATGTTCTCTGGTCTGATGAAACAAAAATAGAACTGTTTGGCCATAATGACCATCGTTATGTTTGGAGGAAAAAGGGGGAGGCTTGCAAGCCAAAGAGCACCATCCCATCCATGAAGCACGGGGGTGGCAGCATCATGTTGTGGGGGTGCTTTGCTGCAGGAAGGACTGGTGCACTTCACGAAATAGATGGCTTCATGAGGGAGGAAGATTACGTGGATAAATTGAAGCAACATCTCAAGACATCAGTCAGGAAGTTAAAGCTTGGTCGCAATTGGGTCTTTCATATGAACAATGACCCCAAGCATACTTTCAAAGTTGGCTTAAGGACAACAAAATCAAGGTATTGGAGTGGACATCACAAAGCCCTGACCTCAATCCTATATCAAATGTGTGGGTAGAACAGAAAAAGTGTGTGCGAGCAAGGAGGCCTACAAACCTGACTCAGTTACCTGACCTAAATTCACCCAACTTATTGTGGGAAGCTTGTGGAAGGCTACCTGAAACGTTTGACCCAAGTAAAGCAATTTAAATACAATGCTACCAAATACTAATTGAGTGTATATAAACTTCTGACCCACTGGGAATGTGATGAAAGGAATAAAAGCTGAAATAAATAATTCTCTCTACTATTATTCTGACATTTCACATTCTTAAAATAAAGTGGTGATCCTAACTGGCCTAAGACAGCGAATATTTACTAGGATACATTTTCAGGAATTGTGAAAAACTGAGTTTAAATGTATTTGGCTAAGGTGTATGTAAACTTCCGACTTCAACTGTACATATGAAGTAGGTATAACAGTATGTAAACATAATTAAAGTGACTAATGTTCAATGACTATGTACATAGGGCATTTACATATACACACAAATGCTTAGAGTCACACACACACACACACAATGAGATTCAGTTGACATCTTCTTGGCAGGGCTTGGCAGTGCTACTGTCCTGTAAAGTCATTGTGTAAACAGACTTTGCAGTAAAACAGATTGTCTGCTTGCATTGATTTTCATTTAAGGGATTGTGCTTTCAGCTCATCACCTCTAGGTCTACAAAAGATTGTGCGTGTATGTGTGTGCCCGCTTGCAAGTTTGTGTGTGTTTGTGTGTGTGTGTGTGTAATTGTTACGTAGCCTGACCTTACAGATGGGCAAGGACAGGGAAATGCTGTATCATTCTTCTCTCCATCCCAGCCACTGCACCCAAGTGTGCCTCAACAGCACTCAACAGTGTGAGAGCACCCGTTAGTATAGAAACCACGCCACAGTTTTCAAATTAATGTAGACATTTACATGTATTTACATACTGAGGGGAGAGAGGCTCATTTCATATCTGACCTCTGTAGTCTAGATGTGCTCATTGAGACCAAAATTGTATCTGACATAATTGGAGACACTTCAAAGTGAATACAGAGTGCATAGATTACAGTGAAGACACCGCCTGCACACACATTTGCACACAAGTAAGCAGTCAAATGTATTTTGTTGGCCTACTACAGTATGACAATATGTCTATTTTATGTCTTGAGCCACCACATCCCATTGTGATTGTACATGTTAGCAGTAGCTAGCATAACCCCACAAGGTTGTGTATGGAATTGTTATCAGTAGCTAGCATAACCCCACAAGGTTGTGTATGGAAATGTTATCAGTAGCTAGCACGACCCCACAAGGTTGTGTATGGAAATGTTATCAGTAGCTAGCATAACCCCACAAGGTTGTGTATGGAAATGTTATCAGTAGCTAGAGTAACCCCACATGGTTGTGTATGGAAATGATAGGAGTGGCTAGCCTAACCCCACAAATTTGTTTACAGTATGAAAACACATTTTGTTAGCAGTAGCTAGTATAAACCCACAATGTTGTGTAGGAAAATGCATGTTGTTAGCAGTAGCTAGCATAGTCCCACATGGTCTATGGATCCAGCCACACTCCAGACACAGGCCTTAGGCATTGTTCACTGGTGCTGAGCCCAGTGCTTCCTGAAGAGAATGCTCACTGTTCTCCCATTGTCGCCGATGCACATTCTGATGCCCTTTTAATGCAGTGTAAATTGCAGGTGCATGCCAACTAAATGCCTTTTAATTAGTATGCCCAGCAGACTTGATTAGCAATCCATCTTCATGAGTGTCCGGGCCTGATCTGAAGCTGAAAGTGTTCCTACTGACGTCACATGCTAAGATAACCTCAATACCCTCAATGTAGGATATGCTACATACCTGTTATGTAGCTCTTATAGCTAGCATCTAGGCTACCACAGCCTGTACTCTGTCTGTGGTGGTGGAATTAGCCATTTTAGTGCAACATGCTAAGATAAACCTCAATATTCAGATAAACCTCAATACTCTTATAGGCATGTTATGTAGCTCTTGTAGATAACATTTAGGCTACCACAGTCTGTTCTCTGTCTATGGTATTGGAGTGGACATACTGGAATATTGTACATCATATTAGCATCAACATACAATATTGTTTCATTTCATTTATTTCATTTTTGTTACATGTAATCTTTTGATTTAACCTTAATATATAATGAACATCATCAACAGGGGGGACATATATGGTGTACGGTAATACACCATATATTCATAAGACTTGTTCAGGAAAATGTAGACACGAGAAGACACTAGTCACGTGCTCTCATCGATAGAGGGCTTAGGAAGGATGCCAGAGGGCACCCTGCTGGCCACTTTTGATGTGGAGAGCATTACACTAACATCCCACACACTGGAGGCTTGCAGGCGTTGCAACACATCCTTCAGCAGAAGCTCCATCCAATGATTGCATCTTACAACTTACTGAACTGGTATTATCCCATAACTACTTTGTCTTTGAGTCAGACTTTTTCCTTCAAATTCGGGGTGTAGCCGTGGCTCCCCTTCTTCCCCCAACTATGCAAACCTGTATGTGGACAATTTGAAGAAGCATGTACAATATTCCATTATGTTTCTATATGATAACAATAGCATAATATATATAATATGCCATATACTATTTTTAACAGTTTCACAAATTCATTTTAATTAACTTAATCATTATGACACACCCCTCACTACTGTCATTGGTTACACTAATTGCACTGTGTGCCTACATAACCTGGTTCAAGTATTCATGACATTACCCTGAGGAAGACACAGGTGTGCCGAAACGTTGGTAAATACGCATTAAATTGCTGGGAATAAAGTTTTAGCAACATAACATGATGAATAGGTATGGGAGAGTGGGGTAAGTTGAACCACTGTTGTTTTTTTAGGAAACCATACACAAAATGTATCATTTGACCAAATATTTAGGAAAAGCTCATGATTTCATGGAGTTTGTGAAGGAATAAACCATAAGGAAAAAGTGGTTGTGTCCAAAGTGTTTTCTTGAGGTAACAACAGGGTCTGGCCTATGTTAAAACTGTAAACAAAAGTATAAAGTGTTTGTTAGCTGTTAGGCCCGTGTTAAAATATGCTTAAAATTATTAAAAGTAGTGGTTGGAACCGGTTCAGGGAACAGAACCGAACAGAACCGAAAATCTGACATTTTTCGAGGAACCCGAATCAGACCTGGGAACGAAAGTGATATATACTGTGCCGGAACAGAGCCATTATTTTAAAAGCATGGGAACTGGTTAATAACATTATTTTAGTCCCACAGAAAACGATACAAAGTGCCTATGCAAAGCCTTCACTCTATCAGTCTCAGGACTTGATTACACCCAGGTGGATTGTATTTATCATCATTAGTCATTTAGGTCAACATTGGATCATTCAGAGATCCTCACTGAACTTCTGGAGAGAGTTTGCTGCACTGAAAGTAAAGGGGCTGAATAATTTTGCACGCCCAATTTTTCAGTTTTTGATTTGTTAAAAAACTTTGAAATATCCAATAAATGTCGTTCCACTTCATGATTGTGTCCCACTTGTTGTTGATTCTTCACAAAAAAATACAGTTTTATATCTTTATGTTTGAAGCCTGAAATGTGGCAAAAGGTCGCAAAGTTCAAGGGGGCCGAATACTTTCGCAAGGCACTGTATAAATCACAAAACCTAAAGCTATATCTTCATGTTGATACAGTGCATTCAGAAAGTATTCCCTTTTTCTAAATTTTGTAACAACATAGCCTTATTGTAAAATGTATGAAATATTTACACACAATACCAAATTTATGACAAAGCGAAAAGAAAATAATGTAATATATATATACCTTATTTACATAAATATTGAGACCCTTTGCTATGGGACTCGAAATTAAGCTCACGTGCATCCTGTTTCCATTGATCATCCTTGAGATGTTTCTACAACTTGATTGGAGTCCACCTGTGGTAAACAAGATTCTCTGGTCTAATGAATCCAAGATTGAACTCCTTGGCTTAAATGCCAAGCATCACATCTGGAGGAAAGCAGACACCGCTGGCAGCATTGTGCTGTGGGGATGTTTTTCAGCGGCAGGGACTGGGAGACTAGTCAGGATTGAGGGAAAGATGAACGGAGCAAAGTACAGAGAGGTCCTTGATGAAAACCTCCTCCAAAGCGCTGAGGACCTCAGACTGGGGCAAAGGTTCACCTTCCAACAGGACAACAACCCCAAGCACACAGCCAAGACAATGCAAGTAGTGGCTTTGGGACAAGTCTCTGAATGTCCTTGAGTGGTCCAGCCAGAGCCTGAACATGAACTTGATCGAACATCTCTGGAGCTCCCCATCCAACCTGACACAGCTTGAGAAGATCTGCAGAGAAGAATGGGAGAAACTCCCCAAATACAGGTGTGCCAAGCTTGTCATGTCCAAGAAGACTTGAGGCTGTAATCACTGCCAAAGGTGCTTCCACAAAGTACTGAGTAAAGGGTCTGAATACTAATGTAAATGTAATATTTCAGTACAAATTTTTTTTTTTTGAAAAATATTCAAAACATGTTTTTGCTTTGTCATTATGGGGTATTATGTGTAGATTGATGAGGAAAAATAACAATTTAATCCATTTTAGAAAATGGCTGTAACGTAACAAAATGTGGAAAAAGTTAAGGTGTCTGAATACTTTCCGAATGCACTGTATGTCCTGTCCACTTTCCAGGATGACCTACTTAGAAATACATTCTCAGTGTTGAGGCCCAGACCCCGTAGCCATAATACAACCGGTTTGTGTTCAGGGCACGCAACTTAAAACGTTTTGCAATGGACAACTGAAATGTGTGTTTCTTATCCAGGTAGTCTCTGCTGGTCTGACATCCTGGGCCTTAGCATTCCTCCTCCATATCTCCTCAGCCCCCTAGGGCATTATCACAGAGTAAAATCAGCACAGAGCATCCCCTCCCAACTCCCCCAGTC
Source organism: Oncorhynchus kisutch (assembly GCF_002021735.2). NCBI lineage: Eukaryota > Metazoa > Chordata > Actinopteri > Salmoniformes > Salmonidae > Oncorhynchus > Oncorhynchus kisutch. The sequence continues at coordinate 55,335,369 of NC_034190.2, read as the reverse complement.
CCCCAGAAAGCAGGTATTTGTTCCAATGAATTCCACTTTAATCAGTAGCATATCAGTTGTGCTTGGCGGGGCGAGGTGTGGGGGATAGCAAGGCTGAACAAACCCCCCTCCCCCCCTTTCAGCCGGCAGTATTCAATTTCCTCACTTTGTCCATTATGCACAGACAACAACACACTACAACAGTTTATTTGGTTTGGGCCTCCTTTATAGCGGTGCTGAGATGCCTGCATCGAAAGGATCTCAAATGGCCCACGTTCTGTGGAGGCTGGATGCAGTGTTGCTGACACACATTTTGGCGGTATGAAAAAAAAACAATGGATGTCAATTGGTGGGACTGTACAGTGTGTGAATGGTGGACTACACATGTTCAGCTAGTCTGTATAGTATTTCATTACTGTTTGAATAAGCTATCCTGTGTAAATCCTTTAGTGATGTCCTATAATTTCTGTTGTTGAACCACTAATCTACTGTAGATTTGTGAGTGTACATCTCTTAAGGCTCACTGCTTCATATTGATCCAAAGTCGCCTAGCTGAGCACACTTGCGTCCAATATTGGCCATTGTGTGTGTGTGTGTGTGTGTGTGTGTATTAGAGCTGTATTATTTGTTTATTTAACCTTTTATTTAACCATGAAAAGCCCATTGAGACCCAGAGTCTCTTTTTCAAGGGAGATCTGGCCAAGAAGGCAGCAACAATCAATACATTACAGAATTAAAACATACAACAATACAGTACAAGAATATGATCCAGCCTAAAAAAGCATTTACACTCCTCTGTAACAGTCTCCCATCGATATTTTAAACTAATTCAGTGGCACGAGCAGTAGCAGCTGGCACACTGGCATCTGGTAGACTTCATAGACTTTAACTACCTTTTGCATCTATACATGAAGGTATCGACACTCGCTCTGAACATTAACATGCGTACTTTTGGTACGTTTTTGGAAACATAAGGAACGCATGTGTTTAGCTTGAGCACTCACCCACATCAACACCATTGTCCCAGAAACCCTAGACCTACTCCAATTTGCATACCGCCCCAACAGATCCACAGATGATGCAATCTTTATTGCACTCCACACTGCCCTTTCACATCTGGACAAAAGGAACACCTATGTGAGAATGTATTCATTGACTACAGCTCAGCGTTCAACACCATAGTGCCCTCATAGCTCATCACTAAGCCAAGGATCCTGGGACTAAACACCTCCCACTGCAACTGGATCCTGGACTTCCTGACGTGCCGCCCCCAGGTGGTAAGGGTATGTAACAACACATACCCCACGCTGATCCTCAACACGGGGGCCCCTCGGGTACGTGCGCGGTCCACTCCTGTACTCCCTGTTCACTCATGACTGCATGGCCAGGCACGACTCCAACACCATCATTAAGTTTGCTGATGACACAACAGTGCCTGATCACAGACAACAATGGGACAGCCTGTAGGGAAAGGTCAGAGACCTGGCCTTGTGGTGCAAGGGCAACAACCTCTCCCTCAATGCGATCAAGACTAAGGAGATGATTGTGGGCTACAGGAAAAGGAGGACTGAGTACGCCCCCATTCTCATCGACGGGGCTGTAGTGGAGCAGGTTGAGAGCTTCAAGTTCCTTGTTGTCCACATCACCAACAAACAGGGTCCAAGCACACCAAGACAGTCGTGAAGAGGGCACGACAAAGCCTCTTCCCCTTCAGGAGCCTGAAAAGATTTAGCATGGGTCCACAGATCCTTAAAAGGTTCTACAGCTGCACCATCGAGAACATCCTGATGGGTTGCATCACTGCCTGGTATGGCAACTGCTCGATCTCTGACCGCAAGGCACTACAGAGGGTAGTGCGTACGGCCCAGTACATCACTGGAGCCGAGCTTCCTGCATCCAGAACCTCTATACCAGGCGGTGTCAGAGGAAGGCCATAAAAATTGTCAAAGACTCCAGCCACCCTAGTCGTTGACTGTTCTCTCTGCTACCGCATGGCAAGCGGTACTGGAGCGCCAGGTCTAGGTCCAAGAGGCTTCTAAACAGCTTCTATCCACAAGCCATAAGACTCCTGAACATCTAATTAAATGGCTACCAAGACTATTTGCATTGCCCCCCCTTTTAAGCTGCTGCTACTCTCTGTTATTATCTATGCATAGTCACTTTAATAACTCTACCTACATGTACATGTTACCTCAATTACCTCGACTAACCGGTGCCCCCGCACATTGACTCTGTACCGGTACTCCCTGTACAGTGCCTTGCAAAAGTATTCATCCTATTTTGTTGCATTACAACCTGTTTCATTTAAATGAATTTTTTATTTGGATTTCGTGTTATGGACATACACAAAATAGTCCAAATTGGTGAAGTGAAATTAAAAAAATTACTTGTTTCAGAATATATATTAAAGCCTCCCGGGTGGCGCAGTGGTTAAGGGCGCTCTACTGCAGCGCCAGCTGTACCACCAGAGTCCCTGGGTTCGCGCCCAGGCTCTGTCGCAACCGGCCGCGACCGGGTGGTCCGTGGGGCAACGCACAATTGGCCTAGCGTCGTCCGGGTTAGGGAGGGCTTGGTCGGTAGGGATGTCCTTGTCTCATCGCGCACCAGCGACTCCTGTGGCGGGCCAGGCGCAGGGTCAGTGCGCGCTAACCAAGGTTGCCAGGTGCATGGTGTACCCTCCGACACATTGGTGCGGCTGGCTTCCAGGTTGGATGCGCGCTGTGTTAAGAAGCAGTACGGCTGGTTGGGTTGTGGGTTGTGTATCGGAGGACGCATGAATTTCAACCTTCGTCTATCCCGAGCCCGTACGGGAGTTGTAGCGATGACACAAGATAGCAGCTACTACAACAATTGGATACCACGAAATTGGGGAGAAAAAAAGAATATATATTTTAAAAAATACTAAAAAAAGTGATGCGTGCTATGAAGCCCCTAAATAAGATATGGTGCAACCAATTACCTTCAGAAGTGACATAATTAGTTAAAGTCCACCTGTGTGTAATCTAAGTGTCACATGATCTGTCACATGATCTCAGTATATATACACCTGTTCTGAAAGGCCCCAGAGTCTGCAACACTGCAAACAAGGGGAACCACCAAGCAAGCGGCACCATTGAAGACCAAGGATCTCTCCAAACAGGTCAGGGACAAAGTTGTGGATAAGGGTTGGATGTGGGAGACACACCAAACATATGGACGTAGGGACTCTGGTCAAATAAGACCAAAATGTAGCTTTTTGGCCATCAAGGAAAATGCTGTTTCTGGCGCAAATCCAACACGTCTCAAACACCCCGAGAATATCATCCCCACAGTGAAATACAGGGAAAATCTTGAGGGAAACCTGTTTCAGTCTTCCAGAGATGTGAGACTGGGACGGAGGTTCACCTTCCGGCAGGACAATGACCCTAAGCATACTGCTAAACCAACACTCTAGTGGTTTAAGGGAAATCGCTTTCTGTTTTGCGCGAATGCTGTCATCTATCCACCGATTCCGATTTGGGTAGGTTTTAATAGTTACTGTGGGGACAACATCCGCTATACACTTGATTAAGTCAGTCATCGTGTCAGTGTATACGTCAATGTTATTCTCAGAGGCTAGCTGGAACATATCCCAGTCCGCGTGATCAAAACAATCTTGAAGCATGGATCCCGATTGGTCAGACCAGCGGTGAATAGACCTTAGCATGAGCACTCCTGTTTTGAGTTTCTGCCTATAAGAAGGAATGAGCAAAATGGAGTCATGATTTGATTTGCCGAAGGGGGGGCGGGGGAGGGCCTTGTAGGCATCTCGGAAATTGGAGTAGCAGTGGTTGAGTGATTTAGCAGCACGATTACTACAGTCAATGTGTTGATCGAACTTCAGAAGCATTTTCCTCAAAATTTGCTTTGTTAAATCCCCAGCTACAATAAATGCGGCCTCAGGATATGTGGTTTCTAGTTTGCACAAAGTCTAGTGTAGTTCCTTGAGGGCCGTCGTGGTATCGGCTTGAGGGAAATATACACGGCTGTGACTATAACCGACGAGAATTCTCTTGGGACGTAATACTGCATTTATTGTGAGGAATTCTAGGTTGGGTGAACAAAAGGCCTTGAGCTTCTGTAGTTTATCACAATCACATCATGAGTAGTTAATCGTGAAACATACACTCCCGCCTTTCTTCTTCCCGGAGATTTCTTTATTCTTGTCTGCGCGATGCACTGAGAACCTGGTTGGCTGTATGGATGGGTACAATACTCTGAGAGAGCCATGATACCGTGAAACAGAGTATGTTACAGTCCCTGATGTCTCTCTGAAAGGAGATCCTCGCCCTGAGGTCGTCTACTTTATTTTCCAGAGACTGAACACTAGCAGGTAATATACTCGGAAGTGGTGGATGGTGTACAAGCCTCCTGAGTCGGACTAAGTCCACTCCGATTACCTCTTCTCCGCCGGCGGTGCCTTGGAGAAGCCTCTAGGATAAGTTCAATTGCCCTGGGGGGTACGAACAAAGGATCCAATTCGGGAAAGTCGTATTCCTGGTTTAAAACTGGTGAGTTACCGTCGCTCTGATATCCAAAAGTTATTTCCAGCTGTTTGTAATAACACAAAAAACTTTCTGGACTAATAATGTAAGAAATAAAAACACAAACAAAATACTGCAAAGTTTCCTCGGAGCTAGACGCAGATCTGCCATGTCTGACGGAAGACATAGACGACCACCTGTGCTAATTAGCTATCTAGCATGCCTCGAAACACTTGCTCGAACGCCGTTAGAGTAACTGGTCAAGAAGTGTAGCGGAGAGGTATTTTGTCGGCTAGAGGCAAACAGCCTTATGGATCTGTAAAAACCTTCTACAGAAGTGTGTATTTTTTATTTGAAAGATTATTTCTTGCTGATATGAAAGATAAGTTCCCTTCCTGACCTAGTGAGATTTACATTACCTTTCAAAAGTTTGGGGTCACTTAGAAGGCCAGCATCCCAGAGTCACCTCTTCACTGTTGACATTGAGACTAGTGTTTTGTGTGTACTATTTAATGAAGCTGCCAGTTGAGGTATCTGTTTCTCAAACTCTACACTCGAATCAAATCAAAGTTCATTTGTCACGTGCGCCGAATACAACAGGTGGGGAGACCTTACAGTGAAATGCTTACTTACAGGCTCTAACCAATAGTGCAAAAAGGTATGAGGTGAACAATAGGTAAGTAAATAAATTAAAACAACAGTAAAAAGACAGCGAAAAACAGTAGTGAGGCTATAAAAGTAGCAAGGCTACATACAGGCACCAGTTAGTCAGGCTGATTGAGGTAGTACTGTATGTACATGTAGATATGGTTAAAGTGACTATGCATATATGATGAAAAGAGAGTAGCAGCAGCGTAAAAGAGGGGTTGGTGTGGGGGCACACAGTGCAAATAGTCCGGGTAGCCATTTGATTGCCTGTTCAGGAATTTTATGGCTTGGGGGTAAAAACTTGAGAAGCCTTTTTGTCCTAGACTTGGCACACTGGTACTGCTTGCCATGCGGTAGTCTATGACTGGGGTGGCTGGGATCTTTGACCATTTTTATGGCCTCTGACACCGCCTGTAGAGGTCCTGGACGGCAGGCAGCTTAGCCCCCGTGATGTACTGGGCCGTACGCACTACCCTCTTTAGTGCCTTGCGGTAGAAGGCTGAGCAATTGCCGTACCAGGCAGTGATGCAACCCGTCAGGATGCACTCGATGTTGCAGCTGTAGATCCTTTTGAGGATATCAGGACCCATGCCAAATCTTTTTAGTTTCCTGAGGGTGAATAGGCTTTGTCGTGCCCTCTTCACGACTGTCTTGGTGTGTTTGGACCATTCTAGTTTGTTGGTGATGAGGGCCCCAAGGAACTTGAAGCTCTCAACCTGCTCCACTACAGCCCCGTCGATGAGAATGGGGGCGTACTCGGTCCTCCTTTTCCTGTAGTCCACAATCATCTCCTTTGTCTTGGTTACGTTGAGGGATAGGTTGTTATTCTGGCACCACCTGGCCAGGTCTCTGACCTCCTCCCTATAGACGGTCTCTTCATTGTCGGTGACAAAGTACCTCTAATGTACTTGTCCTCTTGCTCAGTTGTGCACCGGGGCCTCCATTCCTCTTTTTATTCTGGTTAGAGACAGTTTGCGCTGTTCTGTGAAGGGAGTAGTACATGGCGTTGTATGAGATCTTCAGTTTCTTGGCAATTTCTCGCATGGAATATCCTTCATTTCTCAGAACAAGAATAGACTGACAAGTTTCGGAAGAAAGTGCTTTGTTTCTGGCCATTTTGAGCCTGTAATCGAACCCACAAATGCCGATGCTCCAGATTCTCAGCTAGTCTAAAGAAGGGCACTTTTATTGCTTCTTTAGTCAGAACAACAATTTTCAGCTGTGCGAACATAATTGCAAAAGGGTCTTCTAATGATCAATTAGCCTTTTAAAATTATAAACTTGGATTAGCTACCACAACGTGCCATTGGAACACAGGAATGACGGTTGCTGATAATGGGTCTCTGTACGCCTATGTAGAAATTCCATTATAAAATCTGCAGTTTCCAGCTACAATATGATGTTGTGAGTGACTTACAACATCATATGTTATTTTAAATGGACAAAAAATGTGCTTGTCTTTCAAAAACTAAAAAAATCCTAAGTGACTCCAAACTTTTGAAACGGTAGTGTACGTGGCGGGGCTAAATCAAGCTAGTCGTCTTGATTACTTTCCTATCTCATTCTCTCTGGCACCAAAAGTTTAAAAAGTGTTGAGAGGGGACAGAATGCGGTCTGACCATCACATAATTCACATATGTATTACTCTTACAGATTTTCCACGTGGGCGAGGATATTGCAGATGTATTTAAAGCCTGTTGGATGATAAATTGTTTTTAACTAATACAGAAAAATTTACAACTGACTTTTTCCGACATAACATAGGTACGGGACACTTTTAAATGTGCCTTTAGAGTCCATGCAACTCATCTCTAAAACAAAAGCAATTTAGGTTAAAAGAGTATATATTAACAAAGGAAATGGAAGGACTAACAGTACAGATAGATAGCAATAAAACTGTACCATAGAGGCTCAGAATAAGTTAGAGGAGAAACAAAAATAAATGGAGGAAATTATTCAAGAAAGATCGAATGTGATATATTATAGAAATTAAGCAAACTGGATGGAAAATGGAGAAAAATGCACCAAATTATTTTTCAATCTTCAACATAGAAATGCTGCCAAAAATAATTTACTGAAACTTGTTAAAAATGACAGAGTCAGCCATGATTCACCAAACGATATTTTGAAAAAGTCTCCTCCATCTCCAGTAACCGAAGTTAATCGATGGATTTTTTTCTATTAAAAATGTAACATTAACAGCTTTATAGAAAGATTCATGTTAAGGCCAAATTACAGAGGAGGAACTTTTTGGTGTAATTAAAGGCGTTACGTCGGGGAAACTCCAGGACTGGATGGCATAACAGTGGAGGTATACCAAACCTTTTTTATATACTCAGAGGACCGTTATTAGCATGTTTTAACCACTCTAATATACATGGTAGATTGTCAGACACTCAACAAGAAGGCCTGATTACATTATTATTATTATTTCATTATTACTCACAGTGGTAAATATAAAGATCCAGTCCATTTAATAAATTAGAGGCCTCTTACACTTCAATGTTGTGATGAAAAAAGTCTGGCAAAATGCTTAGCGCATAGAATTCAAAAGATATTGTCGGATGTTATTCAACCTAATTAGACAGGTTTTTGACATGGATATACATTGGAGATAATATAAGACTACGTATAAGTACTGGTAGAACACTATGAAAAATCTGGGAAACCAGACTTGGCATTCATAGCTGACTTTGAAAAGGCCTTTGATAAAGTATGACTGGAGTTGATATATTTATGAAACTTGTTAAAAAATGACAGTCAGCCATGATTCACCAAACTATATTTTGAAAGAGGAATATATCTCATGAAATGGGTTAAAGTCATGTATAGTAACCCTAGGTCTAAAATAGTAAATAATGGCTACTTCTCAGAAAGTTTAAAACTGTCTAGAGGAGTGGAACAAGGTTGTCCACTATTGGCATATCTATTTATTACGGCCATCGAAATGTTAACTGTTAAAATCAGATCCAACAATAATATCAAGGGGTTAGAAATCCAGGGCTAAAAAACAAAGGTGCCATTGTACAGCCTCATAGAGGATCTAGATACTTCTTCTAACCTCTCTGGATTAAAACCAAATTATGATAAGTGTATAAGTGTAAGTGTATTATGTGTTGGATCACAAAAAATATATAACTTTTACATTACTGTGTAGTTTACCAATAAAATGTTCTGATAGGGATGTGGGCATACTCGGTATACATATCCCAAAAGAAAGAAATTACCTAACTCCAATACATTTTAATAGAAAGTTAGCAAAAATAGATAAGATCTTGATTTGTTTAACACTTTTTTTGGTTACTTCATGATTCCATGTGTGTTATTTCATCATTTTGATGTTGTCACTATTATTCTACAAATAGTAAAAAATAAAGAAAAACCCTGGAATGAGTAGGTGTGTCCAAACTTTGGACTGGTACTATATGTTAGTATATACTGATGGAAGCTACAATCTACCTGCAATATTAAAGCTGATCTATCCCCTATTTTTATTTATTTAAAATAAACAAAGAAATAAGATACGTTCCATATGTTTCAAAAACCACATAGTTTCTAAATGTTAAAACAGAGCATTGGGATTGTAGTTCACATGGTCCCACCGGTAAGCAGTGCTTATAGATGAGAACCCTTGGGATAAGGCAGAATGCCTTATTAATGCCTTGGGTTCTTGAGAGCAACTTCTAGACCCGCTCTGTTTTAATTGAGCTACATTGCCTGGCCAACCTGTGTGAGAGGACACACACATTGAAGCTCTCACCTGCCTACTACAAGACCGCACCTTGCCATAACTCCTCCCCTAACCTGTGTGTGTGTGTGTGTGTGTGTGTGTGTGTGTGTGTGTGTGTGTGTGTGTGTGTGTGTGTTGGAGTAGTGTGGGAAAATAGTGACAGCTCTAGTTAGCGCCACCCCCCAGTGAAGCATTGGAACAGAGGGGGAGGGGAGGAATGGAATATGTAATTCTAAACCTGTGGGAGTCTCTTAGAACAGGTACAGAAAGAGAGAGAGCAAGAGAAAGAGAGAGGGAGGGACAATCTCGAAGTATTTCCTGATTTCCTGGACACAGTGCAGTGGAAGAAGAGTGGTTTTTGCCTGAGGAGTGTTGTTCAGATTCCCCTGTTGTCTATTGTGAGATTCCCAGCCCAGACCTGACAGTGGAATCCTTGGGGAAAGTCTTCTGTGAGGAGGGGATGAAGTCGGACAGGGAGGAGGGGAAACCTGGTGAGTGGAGAAGGAGTGGAGTAGTGGAAGAGCGTGGCTGCTTGTCATCGCTCTCCCTGACTAGTAGCCTTTAGCAGTTGTGTGCCGACTAAAAGCTTCAAGTGACACTGACACTGGAAGGGAGCTTGTGACTGAAGCTTTTGGTGAGGCCTGGTAGCGGAGCTGCAGCGGAGACCTGTGGGACTGTTTTTGTAAGCACTGTTTGTGCTTTTGTGTTTGTGTATTATTAAAACTCAGAAAACAGCGAGTTCACATGTGGGTAAAAGTGTCATGTGGGATGTTCAGTCACCTGCCGGCTGCCACTCATTGTCGAACCGTTCAGTTACTTTACCCAACTATGACCTCACGGCTTGTTGTTGTTTGAACATGGGAGTGAACTATGCCACCCTAGAGCCAAAGTCATACACTAAAACAAACTGTAGTTGTCAGGCTGACTGACAACAAGGTGTACCTATACCAACTCGGTAGAATATCTTCACATTTTACATTATTTATTTATTTCACCTTTATTTAACCAGGTAGCAAGTTGAGAACAAGTTCTCATTTACAATTGCGACCTGGCCAAGATAAAGCAAAACAGTTCGACACAGAGTTACACATGGAGTAAAACAAACATACAGTAAATAATACAGTATAAACAAGTCTATATACAATGTGAGCAAATGAGGTGAGATAAGGGAGGTAAAGGCAAAAAAAGGCCATGGTGGCGAAGTAAATACAATATAGCAAGTAAAACACTGGAATGGTTGATTTGCAGTGTAAGAATGTGCAAAGTAGAAATACAAATAATGGAGTGCAAAGGAGCAACAAAAAAAGTGATTGAATGAATGAGTTTTGTCTAATTGCAATTCACCAGCAGAATTCATTGTGGGTTGTTTAGTGAAGGCATTTCTTTCAGGCAGTGTTGTTTTTTTGTTTTCTAAAGACCTTTTGTCATGGGTTAGTGACTAGGTGACTCAGTGTTGTCCTTGGTTATTTGTACAGCAATATGTCTGAATTTCTCAGAACAACGGTACATTTGTGTTTGTGCCTGAATCATGAAGGCAGCATTGTTTAAAATAAATGTAAAAAATTAAACAGTGCTGCATCTAGGGTTATTGAGCTCACATTTCTCTGAGAGTGAATGCGTATTTTACTCTCTGTGTATTTCAGTGTTGTGACAGCATTGTCTATAGGTCATGTACATTTTAAATGTTGATGGTTCATGGGTACTGTAGTCCTCAGTGGATGAGCGCCTCTGTTTCAGGACTGACCTAGTCAGATCTGCTTAAAATCCTCTGATCAATTCCAAACCATGCGGGCCAAAATCAGCTCAGTACCATCCACATAGACCCTATCTGCTAACCGTCAGAGCATAGTATTCATTAGCTACTGTACTTGAATCCTCACTGCTTCCAGCTGAGGCTGATACTGTTTAGGGGGGCAGTTATAATGGTTATTGGAGTGTCCCAATAGCGTTGCTAGTAGTTTGAGTGACATACTCAGCTGTGCAGTGACAACACATCTGGTAATTCCTGCTGGCTTAGCCACAGGGTGTGGTCACTGACACCATTCTTGCCACCTAAGCAAAACAAACAAACAGTTTCAACGGTATTCATTGCTTCCGAGAGCCTAACTTCTATCCAAGGTGTGGCTACATATTAGCAGTTGTGTTTAATTATGAGGCATTCATGCTAACATTGCCCCAATAGCATCTCACATATTTTTGTGTTCAAACCAGAACAGGAATACTCATCACAAATGTCTCAGATAGGCAATGTAGATTGGTTTTCCCTTTTAAACTCCTCTATCTCAAATCTAGTCCAATCTACTCTAGCTTAGTCAAGTCTAGTTTTAGTACAGTATATGTGAAGGTTGAAAGTCCAGACTAGTTGTGACCAGTGTTGCGCTCAATTTCATTTAAATTTAGGAAGTAAACTGAAATTCCAGTTTAATTCCTGAATTGAAATGAAATTTTATTTTGGCTGAAACTGTTTTGAACTATGAGTTGACAGCATCTGTGTGAAGAGCTTACAGGCATTATGGGGAGATGACAGGTCAAAGTGTCATGCTCAAGGGCAGGTCACCTCTTCTATGTGTCGTTATTAAAATACCCTCTTTGTGAAAGAAAACTCACTGATAAGCTATTCTGTGTCTAGCTTTAGTGGTGGTGTCACTTTCAAGAGTAGACCTAGAAGCAACCGTATCTAGGGCTAAGGCCAGATATTATTGATCTCTGATTGCCTGGGGATATGAGTTCCTATATGGCTAGGTGGTAACTATAAATATAGTTGTACACTACAAAAGCATCATATCGAATGGACTCCTTTTTAACCGAAAATAATAATAATAATAATAATAATAATAATTGGGTGGGTACTTATATTTGCCCTACTGTAAAACTTAAATTAATAGCCCAGGTGTGTATTTGCTTAAATCACTGGAGATAACAGGCACTTATTAGAGACAGGCTGCTATTTGAGCCAGGCATCTATCTCCTTAATGCACACAGCTTTTGCTCATTTGCATAGTTAATTGTTTAATTCCAGCATTCACTTCCAGCGTTTTTATCAATTTCTTCATTTCCTGCAGTGTGTTATCATTTACACACTATGTCACGTTTCTTTTCTCTTAGTATGCCTCTATTTTGAGAGAACTTCCTTGACAGAATAATTATTAATCTCTTTGACTGTGCATTTTCACCAGAAATCTACTGATTTCTTGGGGTCTGTACTCCCAAAGTTGTTGACTGTTTTTATGCTTTCCAGCTAGCTAGAAGTATTCTGCTGTTTGCAGCCAAAGGTAAGCAGTTTCTTACAAACATTAAACCTTAAAAACAATTCATGGTAATTCAAGGTAACCTTGTAAACAATTCATTTAGACCTGGGTTTATTTGAAACAAGCGTTTATTTGCTGAAATGTGTGGGGTGGCCGGCTATTAAAAGAGACAGGCGGCTATTTGAGACCCAGCTTTTAATTGTTTTACAGTATTTCATGCATGTACAGTACAAGTGTGTAATGTCACATACGCCAGATTGGTGCAGTGAAATGTATTGTTTATATTGGGTCAGCCATATTAGTACAGCGCACCTGGAGCAAATTAGGGTTAAGTGCCTTGCTTAAGGGCACATCAAACAGATTTTTCACCTTCTTGGCTCAGGTATTAAAACCAGTGACCTTAAAAGGTAATTTATTTTAATTTTTTATAAAAATAAAATAAATAAAAGTAAGCTTTGAAATTATATAAATCTAATGTTTACAGTGATGAAGACATGGATGTCTCATGGTATGCAAAATCGTTCAACTTTGAGCACCTTTCTGAGCACTTCAACAATGGGCAAATATGGCAGGTTTTGTTCAAATGAAAAGGGTTGCTGTAATTCAAATGTATTTACTCAAAGAGATCATCCCCTACTATGTAAACCATGTCATAGTTGTCAATCACTCAATCTGAAAAGGTGTGGTGGAGAGGGGGATTTGCTCTATGGTGCCTGTATCATTATCTCTACCCCCATCCTGAACTTTTACCCCTTCCATGAGTCGGGACCTGGGTGGGGGACCCTGGTGTCTGTTTTCACTGCCCACCCACCCTCCCTCCCTCTCCTGGCTGCACCCACTGGCCTGTCAATCACACAGAATTAAGTGACAGGCCGTGTGTGTGTGTAGGAGTGTGTAGGAGTGTGGTTGCATATGCATGCGTTTGTGTGTTTCACAGCAGGCTGGCCGTGTCCAGTGTGACTGTGTAATTATGAGAGTGGCCTGATCTTGCCTCTGTAATTACATGACTGTCAGCGGAGTGGGTAGATGCAGCAGACCCTCTGTGTGATACTGTGAGGGGCTAAGAGAATGGCCTGCCTTTCATGTGTTTTAGTAGTTCACATGTGTTTGTATGTTAAGTTCAGGCAACTGGACAACAGGTTCTCAATACAAAACCAGTGCTTAGGGATAAAGGGGCAGAAACCTGATTTTTGTAGTAAATGTTTCACTTGAAAATATACGCTGAGTATACAAACAATCAGAACACCTACTCTTTCTATTACATAGACTGACCAGGTGATTACATAGACTGATTCCAGGTGAAAGTTACAGTATGATCCCTTATTGATGTAACTTGTTAAATCTACTTCAATCTGGGTAGATGAAGGGGAGGGGACATGTTAAAAATGCATTTTTAAACCTTCAGACAATTGAGACATGGATTGTGTATTTGTGCCATTCAGAGGGTGAATGGGCAAGACAAGAAATGTAAGTGCCTTTGAATGGGGAATTATAGTAGGTGCCAGGAACTGCAACGCTGCACTCAACAGTTTCCCATGTGTATCAAAAATGGTCCACCACCCAAAAGACATCCAGCTAACTTGACACTGGAGTCAACATGGGCCATTATCCCTGTGGAACGCTTTTGGCACCTTGTAGAGTCCATCGCCCAATGAATTGAGGCTGTTCTGAGGGCAAAGGGGGGGGTGGGGGTGTTCCTAATATTTGGTATACTCAGTGTATATGTCACGCTCGCTATCCTCAAACTCTCTGTCATAAATCGACCAAGGCGCAGCGTGCATGTAGTTCCACATCTTTTAATGAAAGTGAAACCGAAACAACCAAAAAACAAACAGGTAAACAGCAAAGAACATGACCCAACCGAGGTGCACACAAACAGAAAAATAATTACCCACAAAACACAGGTGGGAAAAGGCTACATTAGTATGGTTCTTAATCAGAGACAACGACAGACAGCTGTCCCTGATTGAGAACCATACCCGGCCAAAAACAAAGAAATACAAAAACATAGAAAAAAGAACATAGAATGCCCACCATAGTCACACCCTGGCCTAACCAAAATAGAGAATTGAAAGCCTCTCTATGGCCAGGGCGTGACAGTATAATCTACAGCAATTGTATTATTATTAGATAGTTGGACATGTTTTGCTGAAGCAGTGATGGGCAAAATCTAGTCAAAGTATTTTTCATTAGAATGTGTTTTATCTGTTTCACATGGCATTCTAGGTTGAACCTTTTCTTCTATTCTTGACTGTAAGACAAAGGATAATATTTTAGTGGATAGTCCAGTATCCAACCACCCTCCAATTCTTCCATGCCCATGGATGTAGTTTTAAAGCAAAAGGCTTTGCTAAACATTGGTTCAGCACATTTCTATTACACCAACGAGAAGTATTTGGCCATTGTGGCTTTTAACATTCATCCCACTGACTTTCGGTATGCCTCCTGCTATTTTCCATTAACTCTACCTCAGTTGACGAAACACAGAGACATAGGGTTTCCCTCCCACAATACACCTCTCTGAAAAGGTGACAAAAAACTGAGCAGTGACAGACTTCCTTACTGTGCGGCTTATGCACTAAATTCATTCGCAGGTGTGCTGTGCGTCTGAACTACCAATGTTTTCATCTTCACTGGAAACAGAAATGGCACTATTCTCGTTAAAATAAGAGTTTCCCGGGGATTTCAAGATGCTACTGAGATTATTTTGCCAAGGCTTGGAAAAAATGTATTTGCTAGTATATTTTTGTTTTCAAGGCTGGACTTTTGAAAGGCCTGTGAGTGTGAGCAACTAATCACACGTTTTTCTGCCAAGAAAGGCTGTTTTATCATTCATGTTTGACGGAAGGTCGACTTGTTGGCACAATTTCCTTTGTTTGTGTGTGTGTGCGTGTATGTGTGCAGACTTAAACAGAGCTCTTTGATTAAATATCAAAGGGGACAGAGTTTGTTGCCCTCATGTTTGGCCCAACCTACAAATACACAACTAGCTCTATTAGCCTTTGGCACCAGGAAAAAGGTTGTGTTTGAACAACCCACAAACATACGCACGCACGCATGCACGCTCGCACACACACATTTACATTGTATACAGTGAGAGATAATTTGTGTGACCGAGCAAATGCTATGCCAAATAGCATGAAGGAAACAGTCTTCGGTCATTCATGAGAAGATGCTGTGCTCTGACTCTTCTGTTTCCTCCTAGTGTTGGCAAATATTGTTTGCTGGTAGTTGTCTGGTAATGGCTTGTTACTTCAAGTCCTACAGCTTAGTGAATAGTTTGTGGGAATTGATGGTATTGAAAGGCGAGCTACAGTCTATGAACAGGATGCGTGAGTAGGTGTTAGGTGTCTCTAGGGATTGCAGTGTGCAGTGGAGTGCTGTGTTGACAGCATCTTCAACAGACCTATTAGCTCTGTAGGCAAATGAGTAGATCCATCAATGGGGATGTGCATGGCTTTAAGTAGGCCAGGACTAGGCTTTCAAATGCTTTCATGGCCACAGATGTCAGGGCGACTGTTCTGAAGTCGTTGAGTTAGGTTGTTTTGGGTGATTTGGGGACATAAAGAAGGAAGGATACTTTAAAACACTGTGGTACTGCACACTGGCATAAGGAAGTGTTAAAAATGCCGGTGAACACTGGAGCCAGTTGTTCTGCACAGTGGTGGAGCACGGCTGGGCAAATTGATCCGGCCCTTCTGCTTTCCTTATGTTTTGCTTTTTGAAAACAGTTCTGACCTCATCCTCCTTTATGGTGAATCCTGTAAGCTTTTCCAGACTGATCTGGAGTCATTGGCAAGGAATTGTGCTTCTAGTTTTTATGTGGTTTGTTTTGGCCTTCCTAATTGCAGAGCACGGTTCATATTTGTCTGATTTCAAGTTCATATTTTACGGAGTTATTTTCCTTATGTAGTAAAGATAGTTATTTTGAGAACCAGGGCTTGTTGTTGTCGTATGACGTTGCAGTTTTTATGGGATTACACGTCTCTATACGGAACCGGATATATGACATCAGGGTCTATGTACTCATCGAGTGTGGTACATGACGTGCTGAAGGTATCCCTGTGGATGTACTGTGGAGTTGGTACACCAGCGCTGATTAATCATGAAGCAAATACCACCGTCTATTCATTTTAGAGAGAATTTGATTGACCTGCTGGCTCGGTAGATGGTCAAAACCGAGGGGGATATGGCAGAGTCCTGGGTGATCGGACGTTTGACAATAGCAAGGCAGGCAGAGGGGGCCGGTAGAGTATTCCGGCTCGCTTCCATGTCCGGGTGTATTCCCAGCTGTAGGCAGTGACTGCCCAGATATGTTGTTAGTCAGTAATTCCACAGGTAACGAAATATGTTGTGGATGTTGTTGACTCCAAATGATTTCTCCCTGATGTTAAGTAAACTCAGCAAAAAAAGAAACGTCCCTTTTTCAGGACTCTGTCTTTCAAAGATAATTCTTAAAAATCCAAATAACTTCACAGATCTTCATTGTAAAGGGTTTAAACACTGTTTCCCATGCATGTTCAATGAACCATAAACAATTAATGAATATGCACCTGTGGAACGGTCGTAAAGACACTAACAGCTTAAGACACTAACAGTAGGCAATTAAGGTCACAGTTATGAAAACTTAGGACACTGAAGAGGCCTTTCTACTGACTCACCAAAAGAAAGATGCCCAGGGTCCCTGCTCATCTGTGTGAACCTGCCTTAGGCATGCTGCAAGGAGGCATGAGGACTGCAGATGTGGCCAGGGCAATAACTTGCAATGTCCGTACTGTGAGATGCCTAAGACAGCGCTACAGGACGGACAGCTGATCCTCCTCGCAGTGGCAGACCACGTGTACCGATTCTGTGCAGGCGTTGTTACATCTGAACATCACACCTGCGGGACAGGTACAGGATGGCAACAACAACTGCCCGAGTTACACCAGGAACGAAAAATTCCTCCATCAGTGCTCAGACTGTCCACAATAGGCTGAGAGAGGCTGGACAGAGGGTTTGTAGGCCTGTTGTAAGGCAGGTCCTCACCAGACATCACCGGCAACAACGTCGCCTATTGGCACAAACCCACTGTCGCTGGACCAGACAGGAATGGCAAAAAGTGCTCTTCACTGACGAGTCGAGGTTTTGTCTCACCAGGGGTGATGGTCGGATTCGCATTTATCTTTGAAAGAATGAGCGTTACACTGAGGCCTGTACTCTGCAGCGGGATCGATTTGGAGGTGGAGGGTCCGTCATGGTCTGGGGCGGTGTGTCACAGCATCATCGGACTGAGCTTGTCGTTGCAGCTGTGCGTTACAGGGAAGACATCCACCTCCCTCATGTGCTACCCTTCCTGCAGGCTCATCCTGACATGACCCTCCAGCATGACAATGCCACACTGCTCATTCTGTGCTTGATTTCCTGCAAGACAGGAATGTCAGTGTTCTGCCATGGCCAGCGACGAGATGGATCTCAATCCCATTGAGCACGTCTGGGACCTGTTGGATTGGAGGGTGAGAGCTAGGGCCATTCCCCCCCAGAAATGTCCGGGAACTTGCAGGTGCCTTGTTGGAAGAGTGGGGTAACATCTCCCAGCAAGAACTGGCAAATCTGGTGCAGTCCATGAGAAGGAGATGGACTGCAGTACTTAATGCAGTTGGTGGCCACACCAGATACTGACTGTTACTTTTGATTTTGACCCCCCCCCCCTTTGTTCTTGGGCACATTATTCCATTTCTGTTAGTCACATGTCTGTGGAACTTTTTCAGTTTGTCTGTTGTTGAATCTTATGTTCAGACAAATATTTACACATGTTAAGATTGCTGAAAATAAACGCAGTTGACAGTGAGAGGATGTTTATTTTTTTACTGATTTTAGTTACAAATGACTATATTTGTGTAAATATGTAGACCTCCATACGAAAAAACACCAACAAAAGTGAGAGACACAGAATCAGAGCTTGTAGAGTGGCAAGACTCAGTACCGCCATCTTAGATTAGTTTTTCGCTTTCATAGCATATAGAAAATGATCAAGCAGAGCATCAATTTCCTCTTCAAATGACTATTCTACTGCAGCACATTGCCCACTGAAGTAATTATTCCCTGACCCAATACAACCCATTCTCATTCTAGACACTCTGCCTGGAATAATAATATGTCAAGAAGAGGAATGAAAAATAAAACAGTAATGTCTATCTCCTCTCTCACCGTAGCTGTAAAGCAATAACTCATTAGTGCATCCATTTGCCTTCATTGTAAACACAACAGAAAAAGTTTGGAGTAATTATTTTCTGAGATTGTATTTTTTTGTCTCTGTAATTTGACTAGAGCGTTTTCTGGCATTGGTGGTATTTTTAGGAGTATCTATACCTGACTAACTGCTAGTTCACTGTAGCATCAATGCAGTGCATTCGGAAAGTATTCAGACCCCTTTACTTTTTCCACATTATGTTATGGTACAGCCTTATTCTAAAATGGATTAAATAAATACAAATCCTCATCACTACACACAATACCCCATAATGGCAAACAAAAACAGTTTTTTAGAAATGTTTAGAAATGTATAAAAAATGAAATACCTTGTTGCTTGTCCACCTGTGGTAAATTTGTCCACCTGTGGTAAATTAAATTGATTGGACATTATTTGGAAAGGCACACACCTGTCTATATAAGGTCCCACAGTTGACAGTGCCTGTAAGAGCAAAAAACAAACCTTGAGGTCAAAGGAATTGTCAGTAGAGCTCCGAGACAGGATTGTGTTGAGGCACAGATCTGGGGAAGGGTTCCAAAAAATGTCTACAGCATTGAAGGTCCCCAAGAACACAGTGGCCTCCATCATTCTTAAATGGAAGAAGTTTGGAACAACCAAGACTCTTCCTAGACCTGGCCACCCAGCCAAACTGAGCAATCGAGAGAAGGGCCTTGGTCAGGGATGTGACCAAGAACCCGATGGTCACTCTGACAGGGTTCATCTCTGTGGATATGGGAGAACCTTCCAGAAGGTCAACCATCTCTGCAGTACTCCAGCAATCAGGACTTTATGGTAGAGTGGTCAGACGGTAGCCACTCCTCAGTAAAAGGCACATGACAGCCCGCTTGGAGTTTGCCAAAAGGCACCTGAAGGAGTCTCAGATCACGAGAAACTAGGTTCTCTGGTCTGATGAAACCAAGATTGAACTCTTTGGCCTGAATGCCGAGCGTCACGTCTGGAGGAAACCAGGCACCGCTCATCACCTGGCCAATACCCATCCCTAAAGTGAAGCCCGGTGGCGGCAGCATCATTATTTGGGGATGTTTTTCAGGGACTGGGAGACTAGTCAGGCTCGAAGGAAACATCAATGGTGCAAAGTACAGAAAAATCCTTAATGAAAACCTGCTCTAGAGCGCTCAGCACCTCAGACAGGGACAACGGCCGTAAGCACACAACCAAGACAAAGCACGTCTCTGAATGTCCTTGATTGGCCCAGCCAGAGCCCGGACTTGAACCCAATATAACATTTCTGGAGAGACCTGAAATAGCTGTGCAGCGACACTCCCCATCTGCCCTGACAGAGCTTGAGAGGATCTGCAGAGAAGAATGGGAGAATCTCCCCAAATACAGGTGTGCCAAGCTTGTAGCGTCATACTCAGAAGACTCAAGACTGTAATCTCTGCCAAAGGTGCTTCAACAAACTAATGAGTAAAGGTTCGGATTTCTTTGCGTTGTCGTTATGGGGTATTGTGTGTAGATAGATGAGGGGGGGAAAAAACAATTATATATTTTAGAATAAGGCTGTAACGTAAAACATTTGGAAAAAGTCAAGAGGTCTGACTGTTCTTCCAAATGCTCTGTACATTCTTCACATTCATTGATTTACACAATTTCTTATCACAGCACTGGCAAACCATGGTTGACCAACATGGCTGACTTTTGGCCCATCATAAGAAGGTTCATGTCCATTGTAGTATTCTAATTATTAATTATATGATAGGAGCACAGTCATATTATGGAATCCTCTTTCCCTAATCCCCATGACAACCACATCACTGTGGTTAAAAAGTAGTTCCAACGTATCAGTCCATCTGTAGGCTCAGAATGATTTTAATCCCAGTGTTTGTGTTGTCACGCTTGACACACATGGGAGCTAACTGTGAACAGTGTGGAGGGATTACAGTCGGGAGTGAGGGAGTGAGGGTCGAGACTAGAGAGAATAGGTGCCGGTTGCGCTATAGACCAGGGGTAAATTTGTTAAACATTGCAGATAGAAATGTAATGAATAGTGCTGACATGATTCCCTATTGTACCTGAAAGACAATCATATCTGTTCTACACAATACATTTCTATATAAAAATTCTGTAATGCTACACTTGCACCCCTCTTAATAGTTCACAACGCAGTCAGCCACGCTCAGTTTATCACAAATAAACCTTCATTATTTGGGAGTATAAATGACTGAGCGTGTGTACATATCCTTTCTGCATTCAATTTGTCTTTCTTTAACTAGTCCCTGAGAGAGAAAAAAATGAAAGTGCGTACACCGCTGAGATGTGTGCTGGCCATGGCCAGTCTGGCTGATACAATCGACAGACAAGATTTGGCCTCTAGGGTGATGCGAGTAGATTTGGTAGGTATGCGATTGGGGAAAATAGCTAATCTTTCCTACTGGACTGTTTTTCAGTCACTGTCTGTCACGCTCTTCTCCAAACACACTCCCAAAAGTGCAACCCTCATTGCTCTGGGGACCTGGAGCATGAAATACTTTTGCCAGTGTGGGGCATGTCACATTCCTTTATGTTAGACTGCAGATTTTTCGGGCTAGATGTAGTATTTGCTAGATTGGGCATTGGCCACTAGTCTGTCCTGCTGTGTGTCTGAACTGTGTGTAGTTGCCTACTGTGAGTGTATTGCAGTTCTAACCCTGACATACATGATGATCATGCCTGCTAAATTTCAGAGGCATTTCTCACAATGAATTGGCTTTACAGGTTTAACTCTATACTCAGGTTGTGAATGTTATTAGAATCTTCATCATCTCTATGTTTTGACTGTCATCATATAGTTACGGTTGTATGTCAGAGTGGGGGTAGTGGTGTAGCCTCTGCAGAAAGCACACTCCAGCTCATCAATGAGTGTTAATGTGAGCAACCCTATCTCTCTTATAAATGAGTCCCGACTCCCCCCTCATCACTGTCTCCATCAATAAGGAATGTTTGCTGGATTTCTGTAATGGAGTGCCCCCGGAGCTGTGTCCCCTGCACTTTTCATTTTCGTCACGCTGCCCGATCCTGTAATGTCCTCAGGCGTCTCCAGCTGATTGTTCTGCTTATGTGAATTGACTAGCTAATCCGCAGAGAGGACTCTCCAGACGCAGCAACACTGCCTTCATCAGTAGTCAGAGCTCAGCCAGTGAGCGCTATGATCCACAGCCACTGATGGATTCACTATCAATGGCCCGTAATGATATGGTTGTGTGTGTGTGTGTGTGTGTGTGTGTGTGTGTGTGTGTGGTCAGTAAGGTCATGATTACTGTGTTATTTATATTATACAGAATGCTGTCTATATCAACCCATACAGCATGATGTTATGTTGTCATTCAGGTAACCCCTTGTAAAGCAGCATAAAGCCAATATCAAATACGGTGTATGTGCGGCAGTATGTGACTCTTCCATAAACCTAAACTGAAGTAGACAGACTAGCCTCGTGTATCCCTCCCAGACTGAAAGGGCAGCCTTGGGCTAATGCTTACAGCTGACCTACAAAGGGCAACATTGATCAATACCCCATCCAACGTGTGTGTGTGTCTTTCTGTGCAAGTCATGTGGGGACATGGTCAAGCAATACCTCCCACCACCACACACCTCTCAATAACTTTCCCACCCCAGTTGGTTAAATATGGCATTCACAACAATTCCACTTTTTAAATAGGTCTATTTACTTTTTTAATATAGAGATGACCATAGTTATACGGCTATATGAGCAATGTGGAGCAGGGCTTTTACTTACAGTTCAAAATGCTAGTGACACATCCATTTGTTTCACATCTTAACCTCTAAGATGAACCTCTTCCGAGAGTCACATCGAGAATCACATTCACTGGAGCAAGGGCGTGCTTAACATTCCCACAACTGCCAGAGCTAACCAGGCTTTGGGGTGTGTTATCCCTATGCAGTCCCACCTTGGAAATTGCAGACATTTCTGTTTGGTTTATTACCAAGGCAGGTAGAATGTATCACCTTGAAAAGGAGCCATTGCCTTCTGCATATGTAAAAACCACCACGCTTGAACAAGGACTTTGTTTCAATCTCTCTCTCACTGACCGTGGGTTTGAAGACTGACTTTTTAATGTACTGTGGAATCAATGATAAAATCCATTAAGTATAACTCATTCTCATTCCGTGGCTAGAGAAGAGCATATGGGATGGGAGAAATGTGACTGTTGTGAGTGTGCAGTATTCTGGTGTGTTCGCTACGCATTGGCACAATGGCACAACCATGGAGACAGACAGAGGCTCAATTCCAAATCAATCTCTTGGCCCTATCTCTAAACCCTTCACTTCTCCTCATATATCTCTTGGATAGGTATCAACAATGTGTTATTAGTCCTTGCCAAGCATTTCAGATCTACTTGAGTCAATAGGGGCCTAGGGATAGGGAGCGAGGGATTGGTTTGGAATTAGGCCAGAGACAGAGCCTGTCATGGCCATCTAAGTTTAATTGATATACCCACAGCACAGTGCAACTGTCTCTTCAAGTCTTCAGGCATCATCAGTGATGAGACAGAGATGAAGTTCACGAGGGAGGCCATGGCTCAGTCTATTGTTGTCTGGGAGCCCTAGGGGGTAAAATATTTGCTAATACTTCACTTGAAGTTTCGTAAAGGTTTATTCATCTTTTGAAATAACTTTTTCTTCTTGTATAATATGGTCATGAATAAGTAAATGATTTAATGATAGAACTCATAAGACTATATTTGGAATATGACATCTTCTTAATTAAAGTGGTGGTTGAGACAGGTTAAGCTTTACTCTGCAAGATTATCTCTTAATGATTTTACCGAGCCCATCTGTTTGAATTTGATATTCAAGCACCGCATTGCCATAGCTCGACTGCTGCTAAGTCCAAAACAAACAGGAGGAAGTAGGCTGTTACCTCCTGTCAAGAATGTACTTGCCGCTCGCCGCATTCCTGACCCGGACTATTCTTTCATTCCCCTTTTGATTCAATACTTTCCTCTTATGGGTAGTTCTATTGTTCTTCCTGGCTCTCATACAATGGTTCTTGTATTGAGCGCCTTGGATAAGGCTTAGATAGCCTTCTCAATCTCAGAGGAGGAATGTTTAGGAGCCCTGTTAGCGAACCCTTCCATAAACACGGCATCTTTTCCTGTTATTCACTGTCACATTCTTTAGAAGACTCATTTGTTTTGAAGGAATGATCTCTTGGCACTGTAGCTGTCATGGTGGCTTTGTCATGCTGGTATAAAGGATTCAGGAGACAGGCACAGGAATGCGTAATAGGGTTTTTATTTCTCCCAAATTATGACGTGCCGGGGAAAGGCACGGGGACGAAGACCAAACAAACACGTACACAGCACACAGGGTTGAAACACAAAACAAAAGAGTGAGGAGTGCCTTGAATAAATAACACACACACACAATTATTAACGCACGGGATGAGACCTGTAATCATCTGCGCAATCCACAAGGGAACGAAATCCCAAACACACAGCACAGTTACTCACACACACCAACACACATAGTAACAATAATCGACAAGACCATGGAAACCAAAGGGCACATAGATACAAATACTAATCAGTGGGAATAGGGGACATGTGTGCGTGATGAAAGTTCCGGAGGGATCCGTGACAGGCTTGTCCGTTTATGGTCGTATTGCTGCAAAGAAACTACTAAAGGACACCAATAAGAAGACGAGACTTGCTCAGGCCAAGAAACACGAGCAATGGACATTAGACCGGTGGAAATCTGTCCTTTGCTCTGATGAGTCCAAATTGTAGATTTTTGGTTGGAACCAAAAACCGCTGTGTCTTTGTGAGACGCAGAGTAGGTGAATGGATGACCTCCGCATGTGTGGTTCCCATCGTGAAGCATGGAGGAGGAGGCGTGATGGTGCAGGGGTGCTTTGCTGGTGATACTGTCTGTGATTTATTTAGAATTCAAGACACACTTAACCAGCATGACTACCACAGCATTCTGCAGCGATACGCCATCCCATCTAGTTTGCGCTCAGTGGAACTATCATTTGTTTTTCAACAGGACAATGACCCAACACACTTCTAGGCTGTGTAAGAGCTATTTGACCAAGAAGGAGAGTGATGAAGTGCTGCGTCATATGAATTGGCCTCTACAATCACCTGACCTCAACCCAATTGAGATGAGTTGGGTTGGACCAGCATGCGAAGAAAAAGCATCCAACAAGTGCACAGAATGTGGGATCTCCAAGACTGTTGGAAAAGCATTTTAGGTGAAGCTGGTCAAGAAGGTCAAGAGTGTGCAAAGCTGTCATCAAGGCAAAGGGTGGATACTTTGAAGAATATAAAATATATTTATTATTTAACACTTTTTAAACACATGATTCCATATGTGTTATTTCATAGTTTTGATGTCTTCACTGTTATTCTACAATGTGAAAATATAGAAAAACCCTTGAGTGAGTATAGGTGTTTCCAAACTTTTGACTGGTACTGTATACAGTGCATTCGGAAAGTATTCAGACCCTTTGACTTTTTCCACATTTTGTTAGAGACTTATCCGAAGCCACACTTGCATTGTCTTGGCTGTGAGCTTAGGGTCATTGACCTGTTGGAAGGTGAACCTTTGCCCCAGTCTGATTTCTGAGCGCTCTGGAGCAGGTTTTTATCAAAGATCTCTGTTCTTTTCTCCGTTCATCTTTCCCCCGATTCTGACTAGTTTCCCAGTCCCTGCTGCTGAAAAACCTCCCCACAACATGATGCTGCCACAACCATACTTATTGGCCAGGTGATGAGTGGTGCCTGGTTTCCTTCAGACGTGAAGCTTGGCATGCAGGCTGAAAGTTCAATCTTGGATTCATCAGACCAGAGAAAATAGTTTCTCATGGTCTGAGAGTCCTTTAGGTTGATTGATTGATCGAATTTATGAGACAATTTTTTGAAATACATAAGGGCGCTCGAGCCGGTGGCACCGCCACATACAATTAAGAAAATCATCAATGATAACACATTAAAGCTGAAAAGCTTATTTCCACTTTGGTCCTTTTGGCAAACTCCAAGCGGGCTGTCATGTGCCTTTTACTATGGAGTGGCTTCCGTCTGGCCACTCTACCATAAAGGC
Organism: Oncorhynchus kisutch; assembly: GCF_002021735.2. Classification (NCBI taxonomy): domain Eukaryota; kingdom Metazoa; phylum Chordata; class Actinopteri; order Salmoniformes; family Salmonidae; genus Oncorhynchus; species Oncorhynchus kisutch. The sequence continues at coordinate 55,309,968 of NC_034190.2, read as the reverse complement.
TTGATTTGTAGAGTGCTGCAGAGATGGTTGTCCTTCTGGAATGTTCTCCCATCCCCACAGAGGAACTCTGGAGCTCTGTCAAAGTGACCATCGGGTTCTTGGTCACCTCCCTGACCAAGGCTCTTTTCTCTCGATTGCTCAGTTTGGCTGGGCGACCAGCTCTAGGAATAGTCTTGGTGGTTCCAATCTTCTTCCATTTAAGAATGATTGAGGCCCCTATGTTCTTGGGGACCTTCGATGCTGCAGAAATATTTTGGTACCCTTCCCCAGATCTGTGACTCAACACAATCCTGTCTCGGAGCTCTACTGAAAATTCCTTCAACCTCATGGCTTGGTTTTTACTCTTGACATGCAATGTCATCTGTGGGACCTTATGTAGACAGGTGTGTGCCTTTCCAAATCATGTCTAATCAATTGAATTTACCACAGGTGGACTCCAATCAACTTGTATAAACATCTCAAGGATGATCAATGGAAACAGAATGTTTGCACCTGAGCTCAATTTCGAGTCTCATAGCAAAGCGTCTGAAAACCTATGTGTTATTTATGTTTTTATTTCTAAAAACCTGTTTTCACTTTGTACACACTATAGGTTATAGTGTGTAGATTTATGTTTTATTTAATCAATTTTAGAATAAGATTGCAACGTAACTGTGGAAAAGTGAATGGGTCTGAATACTTTCTGAATGCACTGTATATCTGGTATATCAATTGCCTACTAATATTGTACAATCTGTGTGTAACTTCATTGGCCTGGGCTATTGTTTGTTTGAATTCAAGAAGAGATTCATCTCAGTTTGTCAGTGTTAAAGTTGCCACTCATTTCGGTCATTTTTGTAGTATTAAAACAACACAGCCCCGGGGCCTATGATTTCTTAATCCGGGCCTGTCAATATATATAGACTTGCTTTGGTCAAAGGGGACACCATGATAAGAGAAGGGAACTATTTGTGACCAGACTGAACTACTGGTTGTTAGAACCATATGCATCAGTACTAACTGTGCTGATTTATTGGCCTTCTAAGCTCTACTCTGACCTTCTTTCTAAACTATCTGAGCTACTAATACACCTGAGCCCCTTGTGCCCTGCTATGCTAGTGCTTGGTGATTTCAACATACATGTCGACTCTCCTGACTGCACTCTCTACTCTCCTGGCTGATGTCCTGGACTCCAACTTTGGACTCCAACAGCATGTGGACTTTTCCTCCCACAACAAAGACCATACTCTGGACCTGATCTGTACTACAGGGGTGGATCTGGCCAAACTGGATGGAAATGAGTCACAGCTGTCCAACCACAAATTCATCACCTTCATTCTAGGTATTCCTGTACCCACTCAGCCCCAGAAACACCCCATTCATTTAGGTGTCTCAAAACTATAAACACAACCCAGCTTACTGAATCCATCTCCAACCTGCCTGTTACTGACTCTGTGGCTCAATACAACACTGCCTTGGCCTCCACACTGGATGACGTTGCTCCTTTAAAAATCTGCCTGGTGTTTTTCTCCAATCTTCTCGCTGAGCTACTCTCTCGCAAATCTACTGGCCGTTGTCTAGAACGACACTATAAAAAGACTGAGCAAACAGTACATGTGCAGATGTATGACAAACGTAAGAAAAAACACAAAGAGCCCTTAAATGCAGCTCGGACATCTTATTACTCCTAACTCATCAGCAATGGCAGTGGTAACTACCGGGTGCTGTTCTCTACTGTGAGCAAGCTCCCTCAACTCATGAACAATTCTGCAACTGGGGGTCCCTCAAGGCTCGGACCTAGGACCACTACTGTTTTGTATCTACATGCTACCACTGGGAAACATCTTGATTGAACACGGACTGGGCTTTTACCTTAATGCTGACGACACTCAGCTGTATGTCTCCACAAACACTGACACTGCCAATGCACTCCTGGTCAGTTGCCTGCAGGACTTCAAAGTGTGGATGAAGCTGGGTTTCCTGCAGATAAACTACAAAAAGACAGTGGTCTTCCTGATAGGCAATAACCTCTACAGGATCGGTCCCCCTAACGCGGGACGGTTGTCAATAACAGCTGGTGCGTGATGTCTAATATTAAAGAAGCCTCGAGGTATTGCTCATCTGAGGTGGATTATCATATGATAAGTGGTAGACCACACTATCTACTAAGAGAGTTGTCATCTATGTTATTAGTACGCGTCTATTTACCACCACAAACCGATGGTGGCACTAAGACCTCACTCAAAGAGCTGTATAAGACCATAAGCAAACAAGAAAATGCTCATCCAGAAGAGGCGCTCTTAGCGGCCGGGGACTTTAATGCAGGTAAACTTAAATCCATTTTACCTAATTTCTACCAACATGTCACATCTGCAACCAGAGGAAAACTATTACGAACTACAAAGGGAAATCCAGCCGCAAGCTGCCCGATGAAGCGAGCCTACCAGACGAGCTAAATGCCTTTTATGCTCGCTTCGAGGCAAGCAAAACTGAAGCATGCTTGAGAGAACCAGCTGTCCCATACAACTGTGTGATTAATGCTTTCGGTAGCCAATGTGAGCAAGACCTTCAAACAGGTTAACATTCACAAAGCCGCGGGCCAGACGGATTACCACTCCCTGACCGAGTCTGTAATACCTACATGTTTCAAGCAGACCGCCATAGTCCCTGTGCCCAAGGAAGCTAAGGTAACCTGCATAAATGATTAGCACTCCGTAGCACTCACGTCGCTAGCCATGAATTGCATTAAAAGGCTGGTCCATGGTTCACATCAACAGCATCATCCCGTGTAGCGCAGACCCATTCCAATTCATATTCCGCCCCAACAGATCCACAGATGATGCAATCTCAATCGCACTCCACACTGCCCTTTCCCACCTGGACAAAAGGAGCACCTATGTGAGAATGCTGTTCATTGACTACAGCTCAGTGTTCAACACCATGGTACCCACAAAGCTCATCACTAAACTAAGGACCCTGGGACTAAACACATCTCTCTGCAACTGGATCCTGGACTTCCTGACGGGTCACCCCCAGGTGGTAAGGATAGGCAACAACAAGTCTGCCACGCAAGCCCCTCACATCAAAACGTATTCCCCCTCAGGAGACTGAAAAGGTTTGGCATGGGTCCACAGATCCTCAAAAAGTTCTACAGCTGCACCATCTTGAGCATCCTGACCGGTTGCATCACCTCCTAGTATGGCAACTGCTGACAGTAAGGCGCAACAGAGGGTAGTACGTACGGCCCAGTACATCACTGGGGTCAAGCTTCCTGCCATCCAGGACAAATATAATAACCAGTGTCAGAGGAGTCATAGACTGTTCTCTATGCTAGCGCATGGCAAGCGGTACCGGACTGCCAAGTCTAGGACCAAAAGGCTCCTTAACAGCTTCTACCCCCAAGCCATAAGACTATTGAAAAATGTATCAAATGGCCACCCGGACTAATTACATTTGTTTTTACTCTGCTGCTACTCGCTGTTTATTTTATTTTATTTTACCTTTATTTAACTAGGCAAGTCAGGAACAAATTCTTATTTTCAATGACGGCTTAGGAACAGTGGGTTAACTGCCTTGTTCATGATCTATGCATAGTCACTTTACCCGTACCTACATGTACAAATTACCTCGATTAACCTGTACCCCCACACATTGACTCGGTACACCCTGTATATAGCCTCATTAATTTATTTTGTTAGTTTTTATTATTTTTTCTTTAGTTTATTTGGTAAATATATTATATATATATATATATATATATATAACTCTTCTTGAACTGCATTGCTGTTTAAGGGCTTGTAAATAAGCATTTCACTGTTGTGTTTGGCACGTGACAAATAAAGTTTGATTTGATATTTGACAGTCACTCTCAAAGTGACCAAAGTAAAAAATCAATAACCTGGCAATGTTCCATTGATTTTTATGACATATGTTGCCACAGCCTGCAACTGAGGGACTCATCCACTCCTTTATCTCATCCCTTCTGGACTATTGTGATGCCCTGTTTGTTGGTGCATCTGCCAAATACCTAAGAAGGCTACAATATTCCCAGAACTGTGCTGCACGTGTCCTCACTCACACCTCACACCCCGAGCACATCACTCCAGTGCTGTTCAACTTTCACTGGCTCGTTCTTCATGATATTCAAACATTCATAGGTGACCAGCAGGGTCAAATAATAATCACAGTGGTTGTAGAGCAGGGATGGGCAATTCCAGTCCTCGAGGGCCTGATTGGTGTCACAGTTTTGCCCCAGCCCCAGCTAACAAACCTGACTCCAATAATCACTTAATCATGATCTTCAGCTTAGAATGCAATTTGATTAATCAGCTGTGTTTGCTAGAAATGGGGAAAAAAGTGTGACACCAATCAGGCCCTCGAGGACTGGAGTTGCCCACCCATGTTATAGAGGGTGCAGCGGGCCAGCTCCTCAGGAGAATGTCAGTTGGCTTTTCATAACCGAGCATTCAGAGGGAGGGAGGGAAACAGTAGGTCCGGTGAACAGGTTCCATAGCACCAGGCAGAACAGTTGAAACGGGGGGAAGAGAGAGATGGGAGAATAAGAGGAAGCATACTTAAGTTCACACAGGACACCAGTTAAGACAGGTGAATTTCACCAGGTAGGACAGACTGGCCCTAGCCCACATAGACTATTGCAGCATAGATGCTGCCGGGGGTCCGGGGACACTGTGGCCACACAGGACACCAGTTGTCTGACGATACCCCCAGACAAGGCCAACCAGGCAGGATATAATCTCACCCACTTTGCCAAAGCACAACCCCCACACCACTAGAGGGATATCAACAGACCACGAAGATCTCCTCCACCGTACTAGCCAAAGGGGCGTAAGAGATGACAGGAAGATCACATCAGTGACTCCACCCACTCAAGTTGAGTACAGAGGCTGGCCTCATTTAAGGCACAGCTAAAGACTGAGCTATTCTGAAAAGCTTTCAAGGACCTACACTGCGTGTACCAAACATTAAGAACACCTTCCTAATATTGGGTTACACTCCCAAACACACAGGAAGCTGTTGCGTGTGAAAAACCCAGCAGCGTTGCAGTTCCTGGCAACGACTACCATACCCCATTCAAAGTTAACTAGGTGTCTGATAGCTATTGTGCAGTGACATTGAGACCTATAAGTACCATTGCGCCAGAGCCACAAAAGGCTTTTCTGGTCTCAGAGGTATTGACGATGCTTCTTGAGTGGCGTTGTGTTGGTGTGCAAAGAGGTTGTAAGGTTGCACCCAGATTGGGATGGAATTTCCACTCTGCTACACCTTAGCATCCCGTTCCCCACTCAATGAGTCAGCAGAACGAGAACTCTACAGGGACATGTCTCCCCAATTGAACCCCCCTCCCCATCTCCCTCTTTCACTCAGTCTGAAGAGGGAAAAACAATCAAAAAATGCACCCCCCTCTAGACAGTTGCTGTCATTCCCTATCAATTTAGACCTCAGTTTCCATTCCAGCCAAGTCCAATTTCAGCAGCCTCGTGGCCGCCAGACATTGACAAATCAAATCAAGTAAGATGTTATTTGTCACATGCTTCGTAAACAACAGGTGTAGACTAACAGTGAAATGCTTACTTACAGGCCCTTCCCAACAAAGCTGAGAGAAAAAAATCGAAAAAATTACACAAAACAACTATAACACGAGGAATAAATGCACAATGAGTAACCATAACTTGGCTATATACACAGGGTACCGGTACTATGCTGATGAGCAGTTTTATGATGTAATTTAGGTAGATACAGTGCCTTGAGAAAGTATTCACACCCTTTTTTCCAGATTTTTTGGTGTTAAAGCCTGACCTTTTTGTCACTGACTTACAAACAATACCCGATAATATAAAAGTCCAATTATGTCTTTCAATTTTTTTTTACAAATGAATTAAAAAGCAAAACCTATAATGTCTTGAGTAACTATGTACGCAACCCATTTATTATAACAAGCCTAAATAAGTCCAGGAGTACAAATTTGCATAAGTCACATAATAAGTTGCATGGACTGTGTGAAATAATAGTGTTTAACATGAATTTTTTATGACTACAGTCCCTCATCTCTGTGCCCCACACATACATTTATCTCTAAGGTTCCTCAGTCAAGCAGTGAATTTCAAACACAGATTCAACCACAAAGACCAGGGAGGTTTTCCATTGCCTCACAAAAAAGGGCACCTATTGGTAGATGGGTAAAAAAATAAATACAAAAAACAGACATTGAATATCCCTTTGAGCATGGTGAAGTTATTAATTACACTTTGAATACACCCAGTCACTGCAAAGGTACAGGCATCCTTCCTAAATCAGTTTCCAGAGAGGAAGGAAAACCGCTCAGGGATTTCATCATAAAGTGACTATTTTAAACAGTTACTGAGTTGAATGGCTGTGATAGAAGAAAACGGAGGATGGAACAACAACATTGTAGTTACTCCACAATACTAACCTAAATAACAGAGTGAAAAGAAGGAAGTTTGTACAAAAAAATAACCTCCAAAACATGCAATAAGGCACTAAAGTAAAACTGCAAAAAATGGCAAATCCAACACATCTGTGAGTACCACCCTTCATATTTTCAGGCATGGTGGTGGCTGCATCATGTTATGGGTATGCTTGCCATCGGCAAGGGAGTTTTACGATAAAAATAAACAGAATAGAGCTACGCACAGGCAAAATCCTAGAGGAAAACCTGGTTGTCTGCTTTACAACAGACATTGGGAGACCAATTTACCTGTCAGCAGGATAATAACCTAAACACAAGGCCAAATATACACTGGAATTGCTTACCAAGACAACATTGAATGTTCCTGAGTGGCCTAGTTACAATTTTGACTTAAATCGGCTTGAATGACTGTCTAGCAATGATCAACAACCAACTTGACCGAGCTTGAAGAATTAAAAAAATAATAATGTGCACATATTGTACAATCCAAGTGTGCAAAGTTCTTAGACTTACCCAGAAAGACACAGGTGTAATCACTGCCAAAAGTGATTCTAACATGTATTGACGCACAGGGTTGAATACTTATCTAATCAACATATATTAGTGTTTTCTTTATCATATAATTTTTTTTTTTACAAATGTGAGATTTTTTTCCACTTTGACATTACAGAGTATTTTGTGTAGATCGTTGACAAAAAATTACAATTAAATCAATTTAAATCGCATTTTGTAACACAACAATATGTGGAAAAACTAAAGGGTGTGAAGGTACTGTAGGGGTAAAGTAACTAGGCAACAGGATAGGGGGTCCATGCCAAATCTTTTCAGCCTTCTGACAGATTGCCAGACCGTTCATACACACGGGTAAGGTTCGAGAATCTCCACTGTTTCTATTGGAAGAGAGAGGAAGAGGAGAGAGAGAGGTAAAGGGAGAGAAAGCTAATCACAGAAAACCCAGAGAAAGGAGTGCACAACAGTCTGAGGTGCAGCGGAATGAGATACTCATTGCAATGATTTAAGGTTATTTTAAGGTAGTATAAAGGCAAACTGTTCACTCTCTCTCCCAATTGTTTGTTGTTAACCAATGATGGAGACTTAAAGGTGTGCAGGAAAATTTGAAGAGTGATGCTTACATTTTCATAGACTTAATGTTTGTTTAGCCACACAATGAACTAGAGCCTTGATAGAGACAATGTGGCATTGACGTAAGCTTACTGGTATGTGAAGATGTGTAGTTGTGTAGAAGTGCAGTGAACAGTGTTTTCCTGACGACTCAAACTGAATTCTTCCACTGCTTTATGTTCGCTACATACTTCAGTCTGAGACTGCCATTGTTGAAGTTGTTTGTGGTGATGTCAAAATGAGGGGGTTGTACAAAACAAATTAGTCAGTGATTGGATCATCTCTAACCAATCAGAGTAGCAGTATGTTTTTAAACGCTGCTTTACCTGCTTTAGCCAATAATGAAAGTGGGACAGCATGGTCCAGTGGTCCAGTGGCATGTTCTGGCTCTGGCCCAACCCATCTATTTCTGGGACTAATCAGAACGGTTCAAATGTGTTTACGTTCTGGAAAACGTTGGGTAGGTACTCAGATCTTCTGCGGATAATAAAATAGCGTCCACATAGTATTTTGTTAGCCAGAGCAAGGAGTTTGGATAGGCAGGCAAGGGAAGTGTAGTTGTGATATTTGCATTATCTTCTTATATCACTATATCCATGTTTTTCCATACCAGGAAAGGGCTAGCTGATTCAGAATTCCCACAGAGGTGCTGATGTTTTGGTTTTATAGCTGGTGTCTTGTCAGCTCTGACTATCCTCCATCTTATAACTGACACGTACTTGTTACTACTGTCTGATATAGTGCGAGAGTCATGTTTATCTCTCCATCAGTGCATCAGAGACACTGGGGATAGCAACACCAGTCCCATAATGTACTGATCCCATTGCATAGCAACTGAAGGATGGCTGCCATTATGCAAATACACTCGTTTAAACAGTCATTTACATGGACATATCTTATTTACTGTTTCTATGAATCATGATAAGTAGAAGCAGATTTGCTTGGTGAATTGGAGAGGAGTGGCTGGAGGGATGGAGGGGTGTTAATGCATGCACATATTTCACAGTTTCAAGCAAGCAGCCAAATTTCATTGGTCATTAGCCTCAATTGTGTCCCTTTGAAACCTCAGAATGATAATGTTTTTTTTTACCAACATCTTAACACCCAAATGATTTGAATTTGTATAATGCACTTTAAACTTACCGTGAATGTGCTGTGGGCATTGAATGACACAAAATATCATATAGCACTGCTTTGGTTGTAGACCTAGTAGCTTATATACTGACTGTATAAGAGTAAGTTTCAATCAGTCTTGGAGTCATGGTTGGGTGCTGGCCAAAGGTTGATGTATGTGCTAGCTCAAGTATGATATGCCAACTTGATCATTTTGAAAGCGCAAATTTGTAGTTAAGTCATGGTTTGACCGATGAGCGGTCAGTCAGGTGTACTAGTTGAAGTGAGGCAGTTGAGTTTGTTCCATTTGGCAAGTGTACTAGGTCCACTTCAGTAGTTCATTTCAAACTGGCTGGAGTCAGGTGCTACCTCAAGGTTTGTGACTATGCTAAGCAAGCCCCTGTTTGGCTTGTGAGATAGCTGCTAGCTGCCACTTGGCAGGCGTGTTAGCTAGCACAAATTAGTTGGATGTATTAGCCAGTGGGGAACAGGTGGCGGTGAAGGCTCGGCTTGTGGAAGATTCATTACTCCTCAAAACCCTGAGGAGAGAATGTACAGCCCTGACAGATTCCTCTCATTCGTTTACATGTAGCCAACCGTCGCTAACAGTGCTGCTCCACAGCAAACGAACACTGCTACTGCTTTATCTTCAGTATCGTACCAACTTCATCCACCGTCTATCACACACCTCTCACATTCTGTGGACTCACAGGTCTGACAGTCAAAAACCTTGAATTGTTGTACATTATTGACGTCCATGTGAAGAATTGACACTAAAGGGGCTAAGCTAGCTAGGCTACTATTCGTCCTGTGATTTGAAAGAGTTTTTGATGATGCTAATAGTGGTCTCGATCAGTGAGAAAGCCTGTTCGAAGGGATTGTGTGGATGATTTGCTTTTCAATGTTGAGTGGGGAGAAGCGCAAACACGTCGCTTCACTCGAGGCATCAAAAGCGAGTCAGTGACACAATGACGCCCCTGTTCTTTTGTGCCACAACCGTGTGTGGCTGCCAGGGTGATTGAATACTAATTAGCTGTGCAAACTGAATGACTGCATGGGTTATTATAGATCACATTGTTTATTATGCAGGTTTTTATTTTGCTCACAAGGCCATTTCTGTCTTAGTGATTCAACTGCACTGCACTAGGAGTTGTTTATTGAGCTCACAGGTGTGACTCTGTATTTGTCTCATAAGCTCACATCCATCCTCACATCCATCCACATATAGAGTATGCGTTCCTATTTTACTATCATCTCAGTGAAGGCCATAGCCATGAGGGTGCCACTATGCTTCAATCAAAAGAGCAGTAGCTACACAGCGCATGCCCAGCCCCTTAGTATACCACTACACAGGCAGCCTCAATGATAGTGAATAACCAGATAGTCCTGAGGAGGAAAGGAAGGAGAGCAGGAGAGATTGCACTTATCGGGAGACTCACTCTGGGTGTCATTTGTCATGCAGAGCTGTGGTGCTTGCTCGCCTCATCCCTAGCTCAAAGGAAGCATAAACGCTGACAAATAGGCTGCCATCTTCCTCCCCTGCCACCACCACCTCTCATTCTGGAATGTTTCAGTGCTTCGCTCGCCTGCAGAGAGGCTGCGACTCTCGCTAACTACAATGTAACGTATTCACAGACAGACACATCAGAAATGGCTTGGGTACTTGCCGGAGGTCTCTTTCAACGGGGTGTGTGAACTTAGTTCTCTCATCCCCTCTGACGAAGTTAACATACAACTTTGATGCAATAGTATGTTTTCATAAGGCTAAAGATGCTATTCAATCAACCTGATACCCAGAGTTTTGCGGTGTGAGACGTAACATCTAATCAAAGTGTATCTGGTTCACCAGGTTATTACAGATACAGTAGTATACCTTTATGTTCATTTCTCAGTGAAATAATAAACTTCAAACCCACTACTCTTACAGTGAACGGTTCAGGAACACTTCTTTGCCTTCCACTGGGAACGTGCGCTTATCAGTTTCGATTGGATACGACCCAAGTGAGCGTTGCCTCAGTCAGCCCTGTAATTGTTTTGTATGATTTGTGTGGTGTGTTGACGAGATAAAACCCAATATTCTGTGCTCAGCAACGTCCTTATGACTCCTTAATGTGCTGCCCAAGCACGATCAATAGAGGCTAACTTAATAAGTCATTCAATTCTCAAACATTACTAAATGTTGTGTGAATTTGTTTCCAAAATGGCTAGTGGTCTCACTCTCCCAATGAAGTATTACTGCTTGGGATGCTTTGCAAAATGTACGTCTATTATCGGCTCCATTAACTACACCTCAGCATAATGACACGCACTGCCACGCCGGTGGTTTTATTCAACCACTCCCCTAATAACCCTTTTACATTACATTTTAGTTATTTAGCAGGCACCCTTATCTGGAGCCACTTACAGGTTCATTTCAGTCGGTGAACACAAATAGAAAGTACAGAAAGTTCTGAATAACAGCATGATGCAGGTAACACAAAAGCATTGACATTCTCTGAAAGCTTTGTTATAGATTCTGAGAAGACACTCTTCCAAAGTGATGAGTAGCAAGCTGCATTCTGTGAGAGGTGGTAAAGCCAATGCTGTGGTATATTTGCAAATGCAGGGTGATGTTCATTAGGGAACGCAACGGAAACATTTTGCAACTGAAAATTAAAAAGGAGCGTTTCTTATTAGACAAATACAGGTAGTCCCACCGTGTTTGTCTGTTATCCTCTGTTTGGTGCATAAGGAACATGACCCAGTTGAAACAGGAAACATACTAGAGCGGTCTCCAGTCAGCCCAGTTAGCTGAGAAGCAAGTTGCTGAGAGGAGATTGCTAGGAAAGCTGCGGGCGACGTGCCCACTAGGCACTAATGAGCAGGGTTGAGATGGACGCTCCAGGGAAAGGTCGCCACCCACCACGGGAAAGAGATCACATGACCGTAGTGCCATTTGAGTGATGGGGGGGTGGGAACAATCAAGCCAACAAACACAACCAAAGTGTCTTGATTTGATTGGCCACTGTGGAAGTTAATAAGGACATTAGTTATGGACATTAGTTATGGATGTCATCCCCGTGTGAATTCTGAGCGTATTATGTTGAATTTTTGTGGAACTCATAGAGCAACCCTTTGTAAACTGTAGATGGAATGGATTTTCTAAAGGGAATAATGCCAAATGATTATTACAGAGGATGTGCATCCAGACATTTGTGTTTCTTCATCAAGTAAGGCATAAGGTTATGTTCTTGGAGATGGCCCAACATGTGAATATTATTATCCTATTGTAAGCTCTCTGCAATGAGCCACACAATCATTTTTAGTCGAGCCACACAATCATTTTTAGTCGAGCCACATCTTAACCTTGGCACTCCACTGAAAATGGCGTATGTAACTGGACCTATGTTTCTCTGCTCAATTTCCCCATTCATTATTGTGTCGTTTCTGTGTCCTACTGGGATATTGGCGCTGGGACATGAGAATAGTCTGATTTCGATATTTGGCAGTTGAGATGGGGATGAGCTGTTTTCTCCAGCTTCTCCTGAGCCGGATGACTCAACTCATTCCTTTTATAAATTAGTCTCAGTTAATCCAAGTAGGACTTTTTTCTTTGTATGAAAATCATTCAATGTTTTAGCTGCAGAGTTTAATCTTAGCACACCTTCTGAAGAACTGTCTTGTTCTCAGTTTGTTTGAATGTAGAAGCATCTAAATACTGTACATAATGACAGTTGAACCTTTGTTCTTCTGTATGCTTTTTTTCAGTCACTTTACCATCTTTGTCCTGTTGATTTCTGTGATGATTTCAGTGGAGGCCTTTCTTGCTATGCCCTTCATTGGCATGCTTTGAATTTCTCTGTGTTTGTTCAACAGCTAACAGTCATGCAAAAGGGCAGCAGTTTGCAGTAATATTTACAACAAACATAAACTCTCTCTCATTCCGTCCCCCTTTCTACCTCCATCTCTCCGTCCTACCATGTGTTGCTATACAAGAGCAGGGAATAGTCTGAGATACCATTAATTCCAACAATTAACTGTGATATTAAACTCCCAGTCTCTCTTTCCCTCCCTCCCTTCTGTGTTACAGTACAGTTTAGTGTACCATCAATTCCAAATAGAGACCTAACCTCTATCTCTTTCCCTAGCTCCTTTCCCTGCTCTCTCCTTCCTTCCTACCTGTTTTACAGTACCGTTTAGAGTAGGCCTACCATAATTTCCATAACCAATGCAGGACTAACTATCTCTGTCCCTCCCTCCCTACTTAACAGTACAGTTTAGAGTATCGCCCTTTCATAACAAATAGAGCCCTAACCTCTCTCTTTCTCCTTGTCTCCCTCCATAGTTTTGTTGCGGGAGGAGGTGGCCCAGCTCCAGGAGGAGGTGCACCTGCTGAGGCAGATGAAGGACATGTTGAGTAAGGACCTGGAGGAGGGCCACGGCGGCGGCTCCGCCGACGTGCTCTCAGCCACCGAGCTCCGCGTGCAGCTGGCCCAGAAGGAGCAGGAGCTAGACCGCGCCAAGGAGGCACTGCAGGGTGAGTAAGCGGGCTGACGGGAGGCTAAACAGTGAAAAGTGTGTAAGCAAACGCACCGAGAGATCCAGGACCAAGGTTGCCCAAGGCAACGGCCCAAACACACATCCCAATATAGAGTGAAGACAGTAACACATCTATTGATCATTTTATTAGGGAAATATCGCTGTCTTATATTATATTCAAAGAAAAATAATGATCTCGTTCGATATCAAAATAAGCACTTCACGGGTTGTCATGGGATTTTGTGTCTAAAACTGTTCGTTGGCAGAGGCCAACGCTCTTACACAGAAAGTAATACAATATAGCATAGAATAAAATACAATAACACAATATTACACTTGTGGCCTCTATGTTTAGCTCTGAATAGCTACACACTGGGCACAGAGGTCAAATCAACATCTATTCCACGTTGGTTCAATGTAATTTTGACGTGGAAACAACGTTGATTGAACTAGTGTGTGCCCAGTGGGTAGCCTCTGAACTTAAATATTTTATGAGTGGTCTGCAATGAAAGCCAAAGCAAACAGACTCCTGCAGACACTAAGAGCAATCGCAAGTAATGAAAGCTGAATTAAGAGAGGCTTCTGTTATCTTACAGGGTCTAGAGAAGTTAAGCAGGATGGCTTTGCTCTATGATCAAGCTCCCCTGCGTGGGAGAACAAAGGAAATTGCTTGTTGTCATCTCTTAATTAATAGAAGTTTGTTTTCATTGCTCGGGAATAGCTTTCAGCACTGATCGTCAAAGAATTAATGTGAAGTGACATGCGAGTACTTTGTCATCTACTGATAGGCTGGTGCAGGTACTAGGGTAATAAATTCTGAGGCCAGAGTCTGATATGTCCTCCCTATCTTTTTTGGTTGATATCAAAGGGTAAAAGAGAAGCTAGCTAGCACTTTAGTTGCCATGACACCCATAGTTGAGCTTGTACATTTTTCCCCCCGCTACTATGACACTCTGTGAGGCCCCACTGTGACTCGCTAATGTCAAAAACATTGCTCAGTGGCGCAGATGTCACTGCATCACACTGCTAGATGCGTCACTACAGACCCGGGTTCAATCCCAGGCTGTATCACAACTGGCCGTGATCGGGAGTCCCGTAGTGCGGCGCACAATTGGCCCAGTGTCATCCGGGATAGGGGAGGGTTTGGCCGGGGGGGGCTTTACTTAGCTCATTGCGCTCTAGTGACTCCTTGTGGCGAGCCAGGCTTCTGCAGGCTGACCCCGTTTGCCAGTTGAATGGTGTTTTCTCTGAATCATTGGTGCGGCTGCCTTCCGGGTTAAGCAGGCCGGTATTAAGAAGTGCGGTTTGGCGTGTCATCTTTCGGAGGACGCATGACTTGACCTTTGCCTCCCGAGCCTGTTGGGGAGTTGCAATGATGAGACAATATGGAAACTGGGGAGGGAAAAATTAAAATTAAAAATTAAATACAATAAAATATGACTCAGAGACTGATATATCATTACCCCTGATTGCCCCTGGTGATCTTAAGTATGACAAAGTAAACCACATTGAGTGAGGTGGTGTTATGATCGAGCTAAAGGTGGGGGTCCATTACTATAACAACTCGTGGCACCCTTGTTACCATCAAAGGATGGACGTCATCTGTAGCTAGCACAAACTGACCACACTGTGTCAAGGTCCTACCACTGGAACTGCGATCTTAGCGTGAGCGTCAATAGCTCTCACAGCCTGGTCCCAGATACAGGAAATGGCATGTTATGTTGAAGATGTCCCTAGTGGTGCCACTTTCAGCCATGGCCAAGCAGAACTTGGAAACATCTGTTCTCCCCATTTTGGCTCATTTAAATGTTTGTGTTGTTGTGCTGTTTGTTTTCCATAAATGCGGGAATGCTTTCTCTCTCTGGTTCGGCATACTTATGAGCAGTAGCAGGAATAATTATAGTGTGTGGGTTTGTTTTGATAGATGGGAGCTAAACCCAGGAGAGCGGACCTATGTGGCCAAAGTAGCGCTGTCGTCATGTGTACTTAAACCATGGCAACCGTAGAACACTGGGCCCTGTTAAAGGAACAGTAACCTTTTCACACAAGTCATTAGCAGTGTCATGACGCTAGCCCTTTCAGTGACTTGGCTAGCAGAGATGTGAACAACACCCTCCCCCTTTCCTGTTAGGAGGGGAGGGGGAGCAGTTTTATGACTTTACAACCACGTCGTAAATTCCTCGTCTCCCTGACCATGCAGTATGGGAGAGAGAGTGTCACAGTAGAACAACGGAACTCTCCCGACAAATTCTACAACATCCCAGAATTTTAGAATTGAACAATATTCTTATTTTGTGTAAACGGTTGGTGGAGAAGCCAGCTACGACCCGGTCCATTTTGTTTCATTTTTGTGACCTCATGAAAGACAGTACAGCCACATGAATCTAACTCTGTTTATATAGGTTCCTCAGTTATGAGGCTTGCATCTAATTATTGTATAAAATAAATGAGTAAAGATAACTAATTGTGAAATGATGTAATGTGATGTTAAGCTTTAAAATTAGAATTGTCTCTCATGTAAAGTTCAACTACTCAGTAACCACTCCCAAGTGAATAGACATTGGTTGGAAATTATGAACCAACCCCTTTTCTACATTTCTATAAAAGCCCCCGTGACAAACTCACCTCAGTTCCAAATAACCGGAGGACTTGTCCTCCACGTTGAAAAGGGCTAATTTCAACTATACAGGCCAGGAAATGAGAGAGCTTGCTTCACACGTGAAACGGTATGAACTCTGAAGTATTGATCGTTCAAGAAGAAGTGAGTCCTAGATTACAGCCTAACAGACTGCAGCTGTAAATCTAGTACGAGAACACTGACCGACACGGAAGCATCTCCAGAGTGAGATGAACCTCTTAGACCAAGTGAACCTCTCACACGACGACCCGGAAGATGCCACAAAGGACGATGGCGACATTGACTGGGCAAACCAGAGCCTCACATCACCAGCTCAACTATTGAAGCCAGCTTCCTGTAAATATAATGCATTGCTTTTCCAAATGAGCGATCGTTAGTGGCATATGTATTTATGTGAGAATAGTTTCCCAGGTCCAATAGAGACCCCTGTTCCTTAGTCTCCCTTCCATAACCCCCTTCTCTTCTCTCTGAATCTATCGTGTTGTAAACAAACAGTTTTTGTTCAGTCCACTAGGGACGGTATTTACTGTATAATGTTATTATGTATTGTATATTCTGTAATTGTTTAATTAGTTAGTAAATAAATAATTGAGCCAATTTGTGTATGGATGATTCATAATTAAAGGCTGGGTTTGTGCAGATAACCAACAATTTTACGATGTTCAGATAAGACTGATATTAGGTAAAGAATAATTAATGACTGACTGCTATTGATATAAAAGATCTTTAAGAGTGGATTCGGGAGATAGCCGCTCTATATAAGCTAATTCTTCCGTGGTTCCCCAGGTTATAAATTAGTTAATTAAATCATGTAATCAATTAAACGTTAGGTAATCAATTTGATAAAATAGCATGTCATATTGAAGAAGTCAGAGACACAAAAGCAGTTAGCTAGCACTTCTGTTTTCCTTACTGTTACCTGAGTTAGCGAAGTAGCGTAGACCCACTAGAGGACTCATGAGTTCTTCAAGCTGGGGGACCATTTGGTTTGAAGTACCTTCTGGTGGGAAACAGAAGTGTTCTGGAGAGTATCTTGTCAAATAGAATGATGCTCGACTGCTGCAAATTAAACTGAGGCAGATTGTTGTTTCTGTTTGATTTAACCCAAACTAAATCCTCGCCTGGGGAAAAGAGCCCAAAGTTTCGAGAGCATAAGCTCTTACAGGGACTTTGATTACCTCTCCTAAAGATTGATGTGATACAGGACAACTCTGTGGTTTTGTGTTTATCTGTCGGGATGGAAAAGAAGGCTGGAGGGGTACAGATGAGTGACAGAGACGTGGATGGCATCTTGTTTCTTCTGCTGTTGCATGCCAGCAGAGAATTGCAGTATATTGTTCCATTGGGTTTTATACAGGGTGTTGTTCCTACCTTAGCTCTGAGTAAGTTAGTTCCCTACGTTTGGAGAGTTTTGTATCTGAGTAAATTAATTCAAAAGTGGAACAAGGGCACCTTCAATCCACCCACCCTCCTTTTCTCAATCCCAGATACAATAAGCACTTATCAGCTATCTCCCTCCCTCCTTCCCTCTCTCTCTTTCCCTCTCATTGTGTATCCCTCTAACACAGCCCCATCTCTGTGTGAAGCCCTCTGCTCAGCCCACTCCATGCCGGTCATTGGGCTTTGAACACTGTAATTGTTTTGGTGGGTAATTGCCACCCGCTCATAATTGTAGGTTTGTTGTGATGCCCGTGAATGCTCAAGCTAGCAGGAGTGGGCAGGAGAAGGACAGGGTAAGAAACATACCCAAGTTAGTTAGGTGCAAGGCATAGAGTGGATAGGGCTATATATAGACAATTGCAGCAGAAGGAAACAAGTAAAGGAGGCAGCTTAGACATAGCCTAACCTACCTTGGCAAAAAACAAGGGCCATTTTAGATCTATTGAACTGAAATGTCCAGTCCAGCTACTGCAACTGAACTGTTATCATTTCAATGTGTTTAGCAGTTTATCTGAGCCCCTTTTGGGTTGGACAATTTCTCTGCAAACAAGTTGGATGTTTAATTAGCATCAATTATTCAAAGCGTACTTTGTCCATGCTGCCAGTTTTCAATTAGCTATTTCCACAATGGCCAATGACTATCTCTCTGGGATTCCCAGTCAATGCAGTCAGAAATGAAAGCCTCAGACGCCAATGTATCATCAAAGCACAATCTGCCGAGTGCATTTAGTGCTATTTCACACTACGACATGTTTTGAAAGCTGCACAGCCCCACACTCTGGACCCCTTCCTCAGTAGAATACACACAAACACCACAGAGCGGCCCACAAGAGTCGTCACGCTCTCGTTGGACCACTTCACCCGATCACGTTAAATTAATTACAGTTTTAGAGGCCTTAACAAATGAAGGCTTCTTTCAAAACGACTCCAATTGAATTTGAAAAGTGGAAAACATAAATGCAGTCAGGCTAATGTGCTCCAAACTTCCAAGGTTCTTTATGTAATTATTTTTGCTGGCAGCTGTTTCGTCTAAGAGATATTCGAACTGCTTCGTAGTTCAATCTTCAGTCAATTTGTCTCCAGGGAGTTGTAATTTAGGTTCACAGTGCCACCTAGTGGTTGCCTATGGTACCTTTGTCCACCTATCCCCAATCAAGAGAACAACCAATCACCCGATCAAAATTCATTGAAAAACTCTACAGCGATGGTCCTCTTTAAGGAACTCTTAAAGGTTTCATTAATTGCACCTCAGTATAATGAATTGTGATTGGTGGCTCGCCTCAACAATCAGCTTGGCCCCTCTCCTCATTGCCAGGCCTCATATACGCTGCATGGAAAGACAGACCTTACACTAGAGTAATGAGACAGACATAGAGAGGTCTGAAAAGCTAGAATCTGTGAATGGTGGTGTCCATACAGTAGCTGCTGCTAATTGTCTTATTTTGATGAAAAACCACCAGTGCCACATATGGTCTTAGCTGCTGAATAGATACAGATAGCAAAGTAACTATGTGTCAGAAGTGAATTAAATTAAATTAAAATCTCCTCTACGGTCGATAAATGGTGGGTGCGTTGAAATGAAAAGTAACACTGCAGTGCCAAGTTGTATGTGGCAGATTCACACAGTAACGACTGAATCGAATAATCAAGTTGGTTGGGTTTTGCAAATTCAGCGCAAGCTCAATTTAATTTGAATTATTTTCATCT
The DNA here is from genome assembly GCF_002021735.2 of Oncorhynchus kisutch. Taxonomy (NCBI): domain Eukaryota; kingdom Metazoa; phylum Chordata; class Actinopteri; order Salmoniformes; family Salmonidae; genus Oncorhynchus; species Oncorhynchus kisutch. Next base: position 55,291,003 of record NC_034190.2, on the reverse strand, counting down.
TCATCTTTTATCGTTTTATCAAAGTCTCTGCTGCTTTTCTGCCCAGATTCCCCCACTGAAATGTCTTTGCTACTGGTCTTCACAGTCCCCGGACTAGCAGTTAATGAGGAATGGTTGATCCATTTTTAATGGTAGCTCCCCTGGCTCGCTCGTAAACTACAGGATCTCTGCAGCAGTGAGGGTCAAAGGTCAGCCAGGGGAATTATGTTTTACAGTGACCCCCCCCCATTGTAGTACAGTGTAGGGTAATATTTGATGAATATATGAATTTTATGTACAGGTAAAATAAAGGCAACACCAACATAAAGGGTGTTGTACCACCACGTCGCATATAGTGTACATCGTTTTCATTAAACCATTCAGAGACCACTCGTGTGCAGTGAATGGGGCCATTGTCATCCTGGAAGAGACCACTCCCATCAGGATAGACATGATTCACCATAGGTTGAAGGTGATCACTCAGAATGGCTGCATTTATTGGTGTTTACATTGGCCTGTAAGGGGACCTAAACCATGTCAGGAAAATGCACGCCCCACCATAACAGAGCCGACAGAACCCTTCACCGTGGGAAACAAGCACTCGGGCCTGTAGGTTTCTTTTGGCAACTGTGTCTGCCCAGCATTTTTATACATGACCCTAAGCATGATGGGACTCACTGTGGTTCAGTCACACAGGACGTAGGAGCCTCTCGAGTAACCGAAAGTTCCCACAGGAACATAATGTTCCGATCCACACACACTAATGAATGAAGCCACTATATAGTGAACTGCTTTTGTCCAGGGGCAATCGGGCTCAATAGTGCACTACGTAGGGAATAGGGTGCCACATTATGAAAGAAAGACAGCTGTAATCAAAAATGAGTGTGCAATGTGTGGTCACAAACCACATATCCCTTTGTCTCATAGACAATGCTGAGATAGGGTAGAGCGAATGGGGTAGGGTTATGGTCTGTGAAGTGTTTTGCAGGAACCGTGGGTAGATGGGAAAGATTGGTCCGTGTCCCGCTGCTAGTAATGCATTTGTGTTTTTCCAGTGTGTTTTGTTCTCCTCTCACTCCCGCTGTTACCTGGAATGCCCTTGAGCTGATGCACGCACACGTATGTTCAGACACACACACACACACACACACACACACAGAGACACACACACACACGTTCATCCATAAACACACTCACACCCACATACGGACATTCACACATACACACACACATCGAGGGGAGAGCAGGTGCTGGTCTTATCATAGAGACAGTGTATGAAAATACATCCGTTCAGTTCGTTTTTTTTGTCCTCAAACTCTACACACAACATTAGCTCCAGGTCTGTTTGCCCGGTTCCCTGGTGGTTTGCCCTGTCTCATCTGATAATGACTTTTGGAGTGGCTGGAGTCTTGGAGAAGCCATCCGTGTCTCTGAGAATGGAAGTCATTAATATGGTTGTCAGTGAAGGTGGCACTCCGGCGGTTTCCTGTCTCACCTGTCCGGCTTAAAGCAGAACCTCTGGGTCTCTGAAGGAACTGAGACAACGCCACATCCCTCCTAATTCTGTCTATTTATGAACGCACCACACATGAACTGTGACAATGAACAAGGCTCTGCCTCAATGGGTTGTAGAGGGAGTTTTTGTTGCCAAATACTTGCCAATACGAGATTATTATTTATTTTTTTGCTCTGCCACTTTTTCTCTCAGCTCAAAGGGAGCTTTGATAGAATTTCCTGTAGCAGGTGCAGAAAGGAGCGGAGCTTCCTGTCGGCCTGACCAATGAGGGGGGATCTCTTTGTTTTTGTGGTCCGGCCAGGTGGCTCAGTCATACATTACATTGGCATGGGGATTGGTCTCCCGGAGACTGCGGGTGAGCAGAGGGAGTAAAAAGAGGGTGAATCTGTCCTTGTGAAAAGTTGGCGCTGGGTTGATGCGTCCGTCCGAGTGTGTGAGCGACCCCCAGATGCTGTCTGTGAACGTCGCTCAATTGCAGTGTCTGCAATGGAACTTAATTAATGAGACCCAGCTGGAGGCTTGGCTATGTGAGAGATGGGGAGAGAAAGAGAGATTTTGCCATCTCCCAGTTTAAACCAAAGACATGAGGTAAATGTGGTTAGATTAAATCTATATAACTTAAGGGAGAATCAAAGAGAAAAGAGCAGAGAAGCAGAGGGTGTTTATCTACGTTGATCCCCACTCTGTAGTACGGCTGGGTTAAGTGACAGAGTGGAAGTCCACCTGTCTGCATCCCTCTCAGGCTCTGTAAGATTTAAATGTCAGTTGAGATGAAGAGATTGACATAAAGGCCCATCTCTGATTCACTTTTCCATCAACAAGCTCCCACTCAGCATTAGACATGCAAGAGCAGGCTTATCGAAGGATCTCTATACACTGCTCATTTGTCCCCAACTGAATTTAAAAAGAAGTGCATTGTGCTTTTGTGTACTTTGCCTTTTCTCACAGTTCAACGAATGTGGTACTGTAATTAGTGTTCACACTGTGTATTACTAGTAGTATTCAACTCTGCTTTGGAATGGAATAGTCCTTCTGAGACAATCCTAATATGGACACCGTACACTTGTGACAATAATGTTAACAACATAGAACTGAACATATATCCTCTGTATAGAGACTATGCTAACTGACTCTCTTATTGTCTTCATAGCGATGAAGGCGGACCGGAAGCGTTTGAAGGCGGAGAAAGCAGATCTGGTCAACCAGATGCAGCAGCTCTACGCCACACTGGAGAGCCGAGAGGAGCAGCTCCGTGACTTCATCCGCAACTACGAACAGCACAGAAAAGTACGACACGTCTCACACACACACACACACAAGGCTTTATTAGCTTTTATTAAGATACAAAGTGCACAAATCATAGAAGTAGTATAATGATTGTCATTAACTTGTTATGTCATTGTAAGTAATTGAAAAGATGAATGAATGTGTGCCCCTCTCCTCTTACTCTCCCCTCTCTCTCCCCCGTATCGCCCACTATCCGCCCCTCTCTCTGCCTGTCAGGAGAGTGAGGATGCGGTGAAAGTGCTGGCTAAGGAGAAGGACCTGTTGGAGAGGGAGAAGTGGGACCTACGGCGGCAGACTAAGGAATCTACAGAGCACTCCGGCGCCCTACGCTCCCAACTGGACCTGAAGGAGAACAGGATCAAGGAGCTGGAGGCCGAGCTGGCCATGGTGAGACACACACACTCATACAATTTGAAGTCGGAAGTTTACATAAACTCAGTTTTTCACAATTCCTGACATTTAATCCTAGTGAAAAACCTGTCTTAGGTCAGTTAGGATCACCACTTTATTTTAAGAATGTGAAATGTCAGAATAATAGTAGAGAGAGTGATTTATTTCAGCTTTTATTTCTTTCATCACATTCCCAGTGGGTCAGAGGTTTGCATACACACAATTACTATTTGGTAGCATTGTCTTGAAATTGTTTAACTTGGGTCAAATGTTTCAGGTAGCCTTCCACAAGCTAACTCACAATAAGTAGAATTTTGGTCAGGTTTGGTCAGGTAACTGAGTAAGGTTTGTAGGCCTCCTTGCTCGCACACACTTTTTCTGTTCTACCCACACATTTTATATAGGATTGATGTCAGGGCTTTGTGATGTCCACTCGAATACCTTGACTTTGTTGTCCTTAAGCCATTCTGCCACAACTTTGGAAGTATGCCTGGGGTCATTCTTCATTTGGAAGACCCATTTGCGACCAAGCTTTAACTTCCTGACTGATGTCTTGAGATGTTGCTTCAATATATCCACGTAATTTTCCTCCCTCATGAAGCCATCTATTTCGTGAAGTGCACCAGTCCCTCCTGCAGCAAAACACCCCCACAACATGATGCTGCCACCCTGTGCTTCACGGATGGGATGGTGTTCTTTGGCTTGCAAGCCTCCCCCTTTTTCCTCCAAACATAACGATGGTCATTATGGCCAAACAGTTCTATTTTTGTTTCATCAGACCACAGGCCATTTCTCCAAAAAGTACAATCTTTGTCCCAATGTGCAGTTGCAAACCTTTTTTATGGCGGTTTTGGAGCAGTGGCTTCTTCCTTGCTGAGCAGCCTTTGTCCCCATGTGCACTTGCACACCTTTTATATGGTGGTTTTGGAACAGTGGCTTCTTCCTTGCTGAGCAGCCTTTCAGGTTATGTCGATATAGGACTCGTTTTACTGTGGATATAGATACTTTTGTACCTGTTTCCTCCAGCATCTTCACAAGGTCCTTTGCTATTGTTCTGGGATTGATTTGCACTTTTCACACCAAAGTACGTTCATCTCTAGGAGACAGAGCGCGTCTCCTTCCTGAGCGGTATGACGGCTGCGTGGTCCCATGGTGTTTATACTTGCGTACTATTGTTTGTACAGATGAATGTGGTACCTTCAGTCGTTTGGAAATTGCTCACAAGGATGAACCAGACTTGAAGAGGTCTACAACATTTTTTCTGAGGTCTTGGCTGATTTCTTTTGATTTTCCCATGATGTCAAGCAAAGAGGCATTGCGTTTGAAGGTAGGCCTTGAAATACATCCACAGGTACACCTCCAATTGACACAAATTATGTCAATTAGCCTATCAGAAGCTTCTAAAGCCATGACATCCTCTTCTGGAAAGCTGTTTAAATGCACGGTCAACTTAGTGTATGTAAACTTCTGACCCACTGGAATTGTGATACAGTGAAATAATCTGTCTGTTAACAATTGTTGGAAAAATTACTTTCATGCACAAAGTAGATGTCCTAACCAACTTGCCAAAACTATAGTTTGTTAAAGACTCCAACCTAAGTGTATGTAAATGTCCGACTTCAACTGTACATACAGCCTGAAACACACAGAAGAATACACACCTGCAAATACACACACGCTCGAGCCCGTTCAGCAAGTCAGGGTAAGAAACCCAGAGTTTTGCTACATCTGTTGCTGGACCATTACACTCCTTCTACACACACACAGAAGAGCAGCCCCTCTCAACGTGTGTATGTGTGTGTGTGTGCCCTTCCTGTCTCCTCCCTCAGATAAGTAACAGTGTGACACAGAAAATGGAATACTGGGTGTTTGATCGCCCCGTCGACAGGGAGCCTTCCCCTAGGGTCATGTCGGTAAGAACGGACCCCCTGCTCGCCTCTCTTTGTGACACCCCCCCCACCCCACCCCACCCCCGCCACGTCGCTCTATTTCAAAGCGTGCCGCCATTCCCCTGATCTTCTCCCCAGTGTGAAATTCATTTAGGGAGTCCTGGGTTCGAATAGTATTTGAAATCCACCAAATGCTTTAGTTGTGCTTGATGGAGCTTGCCTGGCGCAACAAAAACCATTTGAATAGTCCAGAAAAGAGCCAATCCCGTCCTTCTGGCACTCCACACAGGCTTGTGCAATCAAATACTATTTGAACCCAGCTCTGGTATGCACGTGCATCACTAACCCCCTGGTTGATGCCAATGGTCCGATAACCTCTTGACGGAATGATCCCTATTTGAGTCGATTTGTGAATGATTTGAATGTTCTCAATCTGATTGACCCCTTTTCTTGGTTTCATCTAACTCGGAGTGACTAGACGGATCATCTGGTGTAGTTGTTAGGGAAGTGCATTGATGAATTAATGAACTAACATCTGAGTTCCACACATGGGCTCATTGTTTGACCAGGGAAATGCTTAGCACTGTCCTAAGGATTGTGAACGGGTCATTTAAGAGGTTGGGGACGTTTTTGATGGTGATGATGATGATGATGATGATGATGGGTTGATGATTATGATCATTCGGATGAGGGTACTACTGTTGCAAAGGAAGGGTATATTACTGGAAACTTTCAAAGCTTACCAGTAAAGTACCAGCCTTTTGGTAACTTTCAAGGATTTTATGTAATTTATCACAAGTTATCTAGTGGCTGTTTTGGATCATTTAGATTACCACAGGTGTCTACTTATCTCTGGCCCGCTGTGTGGCCTTATCACATGTAAAGTACACTGAGTAAAAAATATCAACAGAAAATGTAAGGTGTTGGTCACATGTTTCATGAGCTGAAATAAAAGTTAGCAGACATTTTTCATACGCACAAAAAAGCTTTTTTCTCTTCAATTTTGTGCACACATTTGTTTACATCCCTGTTGGTGAGCATTTCCCCTTTGCCTAGATAATCCATCCACCTGACAGGTGTGACATATCAAGAAGCTGATTAAACAGCATGATCATTACACAAGTGCAACTTGTGCTGGGGACAATAAATGGCCACTCTAAAATGTGCAGTTTTGTCACATGACGCAATGCCACAGATGTCTCAAGTTTTGAGGGAGCGTACAATTGGCGTGCTGACTGCAGGAATGTCCTGCAGTGTTAATTTCTCTACCATAAACCACCTCCTTTGTTGTTTTAGAGAATGTGGCAGTATGTCCAACCAGCCTCACAACTGCAAAACACGTGTAACCACACCAGCCCAGGACCTCCACATCTGACTTCCTCTTGCATTGGGATCGTCTGCGACCAGCCACCCAGACAGCTGATGAAACTGTGAGTTCGCAGAACCTAAGCATTTCTGCACAAACTGTCAGAAACCATCTCAGGGAAGCACATTTGCGTGCTCGTCGTCCTCACTAGAGTCTTGACCTGACTGCAGTTCGGCGTTGTAACCGAATTCAGTGGGCAAGTGCTCGCCTTCAATGGCCACTGGCACACTGGAGAAGTGTTATTTTCACGGATACATCCCGGGTTTCATCTGTGCCGGGCAGATGGCGAGGAGTTTGCTGATGTCAACGTTATGGACAGAGTGCTCCATGGTGGCATTGGGGTTATGGTATGGGCAGGCATAAGCTATGGACAACGAACACAATTGCATTTTATCGATGGCAATTTCAATTCACCAAGATACCGTGACGGGATCCTGAGGCCCATTGTCGTGCCATTCATCCACCGCCATCACCTTATGTTTCAGCATGATAATACACGGCCCCATGTCGCAAGGATCTGTAGACAGTTCTTGGAAGCTGAAAATGTCCCAGTTCTTCCATGGCCTGCATACTCACCAGGCATGTTTGGGATGCTCCCGCCAGCAACTTCGAACAGGCATTGAAGAGGAGTGGGAAAATATTCCACAGGCCACAATCAACAGCCTGATCAACTCTATGTGAAGGAGATGTGTCATGATGCATTAAGGCAAATGGTGGTCACACCAGATACTGACTGGTTTTCTGATCTACTCCCCAATCTTTTTTTGAAGGCCCTAATGAATCTATTTAAATTGATTGATTTCCTTATATGAACTCTAACTCAGTAAAATCTTTGAAATTGTTGCATGCTGCACTTGTATTTTTGTTTAGTGTATATAATATAATCAAATAAGATTTCAAAATTAAATTATTATAAACCATCAACATAGCAAATACCCTTTGTGTTTAATATTTATTTTACTATGTCAATATGTTTTGGCAGAGTTAATTGAAGTTGCAGAGTTAATTGAAAATAATGCCATTGTTGATTAGATGCTTCTTTCAGCAATTAGGCTATTTCCTCTTGAACCATATGGTCTATCCACCAGGTACTCATAGACAATATAGACGCAGATATAAAAAAATGAATAGTAAATATGAATGACGTTATAAAAGTATAAATTACTTAAATTACCATAGATTACCATAAATAACCTGTTAATTACCAAAATTACAGAAGATTCCAGTAACTTTGGTAAATTACCATTAGCTTTGCAACCCTAGGGGTGACGATGATGATGATGATGATGATCTATTTCGCTCTCATGCTCTCTTTCTATTTTCCCCCCACATCCCCTGTCTTTCACTATCTAACTATCTACCCCCCCCCCCTCTTACTCCCTCTCTCTCGCAATTCAATTTCAATTTAAGGGGCTTCATTGGCATGGGAAGCATATGTTTACAGTGCCAAAGCAAGTGAAATAGATCATAAACAAAAGTGAAATAAACAATACAAAATGACCAGTAAACATTAGAACTTACATAAGTTCCAAAATAATAAAGACATTGCAAAGGCATATTATGTCTATATACAGTGTTGTAATGTTGTACAAATAGTAGAAAAGTGAGAATAAATCAACATAAATGTAGGTTGTATTTACAATGGTGTTTGTTCTTCACTGCTTGCCCTTTTCTTGTGGCAACAGGTCACAAATGTTGCTGCTGTGATTGCACACTGTTGTATTTCACCATTTTTTTCCTCATGATTTGGTTGGGTCTAATTGTGTTGCTGTCCTGGGGCTCTGTGGGGTCTGTTTGTGTTTGTGAACAGAGCCCCAGAACCAGCTTGCTTAGGGGACTCTTCTCATTGTTAATTTCTCTGTCGGTGATGCCTTTGTTATGGAAAGATTTGGAGTCACTTCCTTTTAGGTGGTTGTAGAATTGAATGGCTCTTTTCTGGATTTTGATAATTAGTGGGTATCGGCCTAATTCTGCTCTGCATGCATTATTTGGTGTTTTACGTTGTACACAGAGTATATTTTTGCAGAATTCTGCATGCAGTCTCTCAATTTGGTGTTTGTCCCATGTCTTTGTCACTCTCTCACATCCTCTCTCCCCCCACTTCTCCCCCACCTCTCTCTACCCCACTCCCCCTCTCTCTTTTTCTCTGTCGGTGTGTTGGCTGTAAACACTTCCCCTAGCTATTCTGTCCATCTCTCAGCATCAGTGAGCGATTTCACACATCAAAGGGGAACACGCGTACGGCTGAATTTTTCATGAAACACAGACAGACGAGAAAGCCCAACAGAGACCAAAACCCACACAGCAGTGTCACTATTGTAGTTGGCTGTTTTATATACATGTGCACACTTGATCGCACCCAAACACACACATACATTATGAATGTTCACACTCACTTGCGAAGAGTCGTGAATAGCCATCTTGCTGTAGGAATAGATTGTAAAATTGGCGATGGTAATGCCGCATGGAGCTGATGTGTGTGTGTGTGTGTGTGTGTCCGTGTGTGTTTGTGTTCCCTCCTAGGCGAAACAGTCCTTAGCGACCCTAACTAAGGATGTGCCCAAGCGCCAGTCTCTAGCCATGCCCACAGAGGCGGTTGTCAACGGCAACAACCAAGAGTGGGTGATGCACGCGGACCTGCCCCTCACTGCAGCCATCCGGCAGAGTCAACAGACCCTCTACCACGTCCACACAGGCCACCCCACAGACAGACAAGGTGAGGCGCACGCACACACACACACACACGCATGCACACACACAAAGGATGACACTGGTGGGACTGTTAGCCATGTTTAACTGAGTTAAGGACGTTAAGAACGTACCATAAGCTCACTCCATGTCGAACATTAAATGTTGGTACCTTTTGGGTGGCTCAAACTGTTGGAGCGTTCTCAAGGAGTGTGTTAGCAATGCAGAGGTCCCGAGTTTGAGCCAGGTATGAGCCTAATCGGGGGAAGTGGTACTCGCTAAGCAAGCAACGTGGTGACTGATTTCCTCCTGATGTCACAATGCATGGTAACTTTTGAACAACCAAATCTGTATATGCGTCTTACTTTACTATAACCTTTGCCTGATCAAGGTCGGTTAAAATCAGATGATGCACACCAGTCACTGACTTTATCAATAAATGCATCGAGGACGTCGTCCCCACAGTGACTGTACGTACATACCCCACCCAGAAGCCCTGGATTACAGGCAACATTTGCACTGAGCTAAAGGGTAGAGCTGCGGCTTTCAAGGTGCGGGGCTCTAACCCGGAAGCTTGTAAGAAATCCGGCTATGCCCTGCGACGAACCATCAAACAGGCAAAGCGTCAATACATGGCTAAGATTGAGTCATACTACACCGGCTCCGACACTCATTTTATGTGGCAGGACGTGCAAACTATTACAGACTACAAGGGGAAGCACAGCCGCGAGCTGCCCAGTGACACGAGTCTACCAGATGAGCTAAATCACTTCTATGCTTGCTTCGAGGCTGTAACAGCTGTCCTCTTCATCTGAGGAGGAGTATGAAGGATCGGACCAATATGCAGCGTGGTAAGTGTCCATGTTCATATTTCTTAAACTCAGAACACTAAGACCAAAATAACAAAAATAGACCAACACGAAACTACCCACACCCATAGTGGGAAAACAGGCTGCCTAAGTATGGTTCTCAATCAGAGACAACGATTTCCAGCTGCCTCTGATTGGGAACCATACCAGGCCAAACACATAGAAATACAAAACCTAGACTACAAAACATAGAATGCCCACCCCAACTCACGCCCTGACCAAACTAAAACAGAGACATAAAAAAGGAACTAAGGTCAGGACGTGACAGAGGCAAGCAACACTGAGGCATGCATGAGAGCATCAGCTGTTCCGGACGACTGTGTGATCACACTCACGTCAGCTATGGAGAGCAAGATCTTTAAACAGGTCAACATTCAAAAGACTGCAGGGCCAGGTGGATTACCAGGACGTGTGCTCCGGGCATGTGCTGACCAACTGGCAGGTGTCTTCACTGACATTTTCAACATGTCCCTGATTGAGTCTGTAATACCAACATGTTTCAAGCAGACCACCATAGTCCCTGTGCCCAAGAACACGAAAGCAACCTGCCTAGATAACCATTACCAGCCTTTAGTGGTCAACATCAACACCATTATCCCAGAAACCCTAGACCCACTCCAAATTTGCATACCGCCAAAACAGATCCACAGGTGATGTAATCTCTATTGCACTCCACACTGCCCTTTCCCACTTGGACAAAAGGAACACCTATGTGAGAATGCTATTCATTGACTACAGCTCAGCGTTCAACACCATAGTATCCTCAAAGCTCATCACTAAGCTAAGGATCCTGGGACTAAACACCTCCCTCTGCAACTGGATACTGGACTTCTTGACGGGCCTCCCCCAGGTGGTGAGGGTAAGTAGAAACACATCTGCCACGCTGATCCTTAACACTGGAGCCCCCCAGGGGTGCGTGCTCAGTCCCTTCCTGTACTCACTGTTCACCCACGACTGCATGGCCAGGCACGACTCCAACACCATCATTAAGTTTGCAGACGACACAACAGTGGTAGGCCTGATCACCCATAATGACGAGACAGCCTATAGGGAGGTGGTCAGAGACCTGGCCGGGTGGTGCCAGAATAACAACCTATCCCTCAACGTAACCAAGACGAAGGAGATGATTGTGGACTACAGGACAAGGAGGACCGAGCACTCCCCCATTCTCATCGACGGGGCTGTAGTGGAGCAGGTTGATAGCTTCAAGTTCCTTGGTGTCCACATCACCAACAAGCTAGAATGTGGCCTCCCGGGTGTGCCATCAGAGACTCTGGGTTCGCGCCCAGGCTCTGTCGTAACCGGCCGCGACCGGGAGGTCCGCGGGGCGAAGCACAATTGGCCTAGCGTCGTCTGGGTTAGGGAGGGCTTGGCCGGTAGGGATTTCCTTGTCTCATCGCGACCAGCGACTCCTGTGGCGGGCCGGGCGCAGTGCGCGCTAACCAAGGTTGCCAGGTGCACGGTGTTTCCTCCGACACATTGGTGCGGCTGGCTTCCGGGTTGAGTTGTGTATCGGAGGACGCATGACTTTCAACCTTCGTCTCTCCCGAGCCCGTACGGAAGTTGTAGCGATGAGACGATATAGTTGCTACTAAAACAATTGGATACCATGAAATTGGGGAGAAAAAGGGGTCAAATTCACACAAAAGAAAACACAAAAAACTAGCTAGAATGGTCCAAACACACCAAGACAGTCGTGAAGAGGGTACGACAAAGCTTATTCCCTCTCAGGAAACTAAAAAGATTATAGCTGCAACATCGAGAGCATCCGGACTGGTTGCATCACTGTCTGGTACGTCAATTGCTCGGCCTCCGACCACTAGGCACTACAGAGGGTAGTGCGTACTGCCCGGTACATCACTGGGGCTAAGCTGTCTGCCATCCAAGACCTCTACACCAGGCGGTGTCAGAGGAAGGCCCTAAAAATTTACCCCAGCCACCCCAGTCATAGACTGTTCTCTCTACTACTGCATGGCAAGCAGTACTGGAGTGCTAAGTCTAGGACAAAAAGGCTTCTCAACAGTTTTTACCCCCAAGCCATAAGACTTCTGAACAGGTAATCAAATGGCTACCCGGACCATTTGCATTGTGTGCCCCCTCCCCCAACCCATCTTTTACGCTGCTGCTACTCTCTGTTTATCATATATGTATAGTCACTTTAACTATACACTCATGTACATACTACCTCAATTGGGCCGACCAACAAGTGCTGCCGCACATTGGCTAACCGGGCCATCTGCATTGTGTCCTGCCACCCACCACCCGCCAACCCCTTTTTTACACTACTGCTACTCTCTGTTCGTCACATATGCTTAGTCACTTGAATCATGTCTACATGTACAGTGGGCAGAACAAGTATTTGATACACTGCTGATTTTGCAGGTTTTCCAACTTACAATGCATGTAGAGGTCTGTAATTTGTATCATAGGTACACTTCACCTGTGAGAGACGGAATCTAAAACAAAAATCCAGAAAATCACATTGTATGATTTTTAAGTAATAAATTAGCATTTTATTTTTTACTGTTGTTTTTATTCTTTACTTACCTATTGTTCACCTAATACCTTTTTTCAATATTGGTTAGAGCCTGTAAGTAAGCATTTCCCTGTAATACCTGTTGTATTCGGCGCACATGACAAATACACTTTGATTTGATGATGTCAAAAGTGTTTACTTGTGATGTCATCAGAAATACTTATCTGCTATCTTTGTGACCACAAAACATAGAAATCCATGATGTTCCCATGTGGATATTGGGGTATTGAAGATTAATATGGGGTTGACATTCTTTTTTTTACATTTACCTTGGTCAACCCATTTACTTGTTTCAAACCTGTTTTTAACATTTCTTCCTTTTCCCCACAGTGGCTGCAGTCAGGGTGAGCCCGTGTCACTCCCGCCAGCCCTCCATAATCTCAGATGCCTCGGCCTTGGAGGGCGACCGCTCATCCACCCCCAGTGATATCAACTCCCCCCGCCACCGGACACACTCCCTCTGTAATGTAAGAGCTGCCCACCCCTTCAAGTAATCAACTCCTTCACAACTCTACTCTAATCCTTATCTCTCCCAATATCTCCAGTGGCTGGCGCTAAATTTGGTTCTGGGTTACTCCTAGCCTGGTCCCAGATTTGTTTGTGCTGGTTTGCCAACTCCAAAGTCCACACAAACAGATCTTGGACCAGGCTACTCTACTCCCCATCTCTGAAAGCATGCCCCTTGTGCTGTAGTTGAGGGAGTTTCACCAGAACAGGCCGTCTTTAAAAAAGTAGGTTTTATTTGGGATAGCTGCCTAATATGTCTACATAGAGTTGCGTTACGAATGGGAGAAATTACATTTTGACAGATTATGTGTTGGTTTCTGGCTAGCGTAAGATCAGCTCCTGTGAAACTTATGTTGATGTTATTCCAGCCACTTCAACTGTGGTTTTGCCACTCTCGCTTCATGTATTCCTTTCTTTTGAATGTGCTCCCTATCAGATAACAGACACATGCCTGACTAGTTCACTCAGTATCACTTCACCTCTTTCTGTCTCTCTCTCTTTCTCTCAATCGCTTTCCTTCACTCGCTATGTGTTGTATATTTCTGTTCTACTCGTCTCTTTATCTCTGCATCTCATTCTCTCTGATCTCTCATCTGTCTCTCCCTGCAGTCACTAGAGGATCTGGAGGACCAGAAGCGTAAGAAGAAGAAAGAGAAGATGGGCCTGGGCTCTCTGTCACGTGTCTTCGCCCGGGGAAAGCAGCGCAAGTCAATGGACCCGGGTCTGTTTGACGGTACTTCAACTCCTGATTATTACATAGAGGAAGATGCAGACTGGTGAAAAGGTGGCAGAGAGTCCCACCTGTGTCCCTGAGTGGTGATGCATAAGAGGGTTTTCTGTCAGTGTGTGCGTGTGTGTTTGGCCGTACGTGTGGGTGTGTGTGTTTAGCCGTGTGTGTGTGTGCCTGTCCATGGTTGGAGACCATGAGAGAAGCCTGAGGCGCATCTTGCGTCGCTGAAGTTTAAAATATTACAAGCAAATTGCATCTGTATGTACAGTACTGTAAATAGAGCGAACAGTGTAACCACAGCCGGGATCCTTACTACGTGTGGATGTTTACTGTATCTGCAGAGCAAAAAGTGGTTGTATTTGATTCTTTTAATTGTCTTTATATTTTTAACTTTTGTTTTCGATAACTGGAAACTTGAAGGACTGCTGTATGTGTAAATAACAATCATTGTGCACTTTGTGCTTGTAAATGTATTTTTTGCCCTGAATGCCTTTTTTTGTCATAATTTTTGACCTCCTCCCTGCTTTTTGTTTAACTTATACTCCCTATTCATTGTCCTGCTTGGTCCATTCCCTCCACACGGCCATTTTGAGGAAAGTTTATTCTAACCTTAAGACTCCTCAACTAACCTCTAGTCATCCTGTGATCTGATGTCTAAAACTCCCTAAATACCCACATCTTCATTATCCTCCCGATCACCAAGAAAGTTCAAATACATTTCTTGACTGTTGTTCAAATCAACATTTTAAAAGGGCAATCTGCGATTGCTACATAAATATTTAGACTTTTAAATTAATTATATATTTATCCCAAAATAGTTTTTTTCTGTAAAGAATGTAACATTAAGTTGACTGTATAGCCTCTAAACAAGGTTAAAACTAAAATGTTGATATTATGAAATGTCAGTCCCTGTATTCATTGCTCTGTCCATGATTTTGAGAGAGGTTACATTTTTCCAGCCCCATCCCTCAGCTTTTTACCAAAACAGCAGTGGGGGGGATTGCTTTGTTATCTTTTAAAACTGCAGATTGCTCCTTTAAGATGTCAGAATACAAATCGACTCCAACCTGTAGTCCAAAACATTTGGATTTATAATATGAGCTCAGGCCCAAAAAAATTCACAAGGCCATCCCCCACATGAAACAAAAGCTGAAAACGGAGGAAATCGACTAACAATTCTATCGTCCCCGATCCAAGCATGTCTAATGTGCATGTGTAGAAGCTACCTGTTTCCTAAATGCATGGCAACTGTGGCGAAGGTGCATAAATATGGAGGAATTCAGATATGATGTCATTGTTTTAGCACTACCCACAGAGTTCTTGTGGAGCGCGACATGGTTCAATATGCCAGTAAATCAGCACAATCTAAGCAAATTTTTCAGTTTAAAAAAAATAATTCTGCAGTCTACTGTTCTAATACCATAACAACAAACAGTAACGAAGAGCAATGTACTGTAGGGCGAACTTAGCAAACAAGGAATTTGTTGTAAGTACACCTTCGCCATTGATAATGAATAAGGCAGACATTTTAGTAGCCTCGCCAATACCTGCTGCTAACATGCGTCCTTTGTCCTGATCTTGTCTCGATCTTGTCCTGATCTTGCACGTTTACACTTATAAGATTAGATCAAAATCCATTCACAATGCGTCTTTTAATCGTCTACACCTGTCTAAAAATGTGGGCACAATGAGAATGAGGACAAGATCAGGACAAATGACGCATATTACAACCAAGTATAAACGTGACTAGAGAGTCAAAATGAGTTATGGGAGTCAGCAAGTTCTAAAATATTAGTTTCACAACTTTCATACATAGCTTAAATAGGCATTGATAGCCCCCCCCCCCCCCCCCGTAATGTATTTGTCAAACTAGTTTTAAAAAATACATTTTTAAAAGTATTGGAAATGTGACATCCTCAAATTCATATTCTGGGGGATTCCTAAAAGTTTAACATTTCGACAGCTTCCAGAGAGCAAGTCATGTCGCACTGCTTTGCTTTATCTTGGCCAGGTCGCAGTTGTAAATGAGAACTTGTTCTCAACTAGCCTACCTGGTTAAATAAAGGTGAAATAAATCAAATCAAAATTTGGCTCTAGAGTTTTAATCCTATTTTCATTACGAGGATTATCACAGTGTTAAGAGGGAAATCAGAAATAATTCAGTCTGCTTTTTCTCTAAATGACCATTGTCTTCCAAACTTTCTGCAGAATAAATGAATGCCATTCTCAAATATATCATATATAATTGTAGCTCTAAAATACAATATAATTTACAAGCTTGTCATGGTTTCACTGTAACAAGTGGCTCTAATTTGAAATTGATTGAAAAATCGTGTTTGAAATTGTATACAGTAGACAACGCTGATTCATCCTGAAAAGTGCACTACCTTGCAGCCTATTTGGAAATGAGGGTCAGTCTGACAGACATTATAGATTCAGGTTTGATTGACAGGTGTGGGAGGTGTGTGGATGGCACAATAGGTTGGAAGGGTTGAGAGAGGGAAGATTTTTTCTGATGAGAGGTTGCCCTGCGTGTTAATACCAAATTGAGCCAGGCTAATCAAACTGAAACAAATGCACACATTAGACACCCCCCCCCCCCCGCCCTCCCCCCTAGTAACCCCTGTGCTGGACTAAAAAAGAGCAGTCAGATTTGGAGGTTCAAGCCATTGCTGAAAAGGCAATTAAATAGGTGCCCAAGGTTAATAGTGTTTTACCCCGGGGAACAAAACACATTAGATTAAATTAGTATCTTTTCCCTTTTTCCCTGAGCAGAAGCTTTATTGGAAACCCCATGTAAGACTGCTGGCTAACGGGTCATCCTACCTGCTAGAAAATGGAAACACTCATTAAAATGAAAGGGCAGCTTTAGCAATTGGAGGTCCCTCAATAAGCATTTAGAGGATTATTATATGTGGGACATAATACAAATTTTATCTCATTCATAGGCATCACACTCATAGATGCTTATGTCAAAAACCACAGGTTGCATACCATGTGCCATGTGGATGGTAGCTGACATAAGCAGTTATAACTGTTTTGTTGGAGAGTGTATTGACTCACCCTTGACGGTGTAATTAAGGGTCCGTTTATTGAAGTTATTATTCAGGGTCCTTAGATCAAAAGGAGTATCTGGAAAACCGGAATAATATTAGGGAAAAAAGGAATAGCTTTACGGAATTTCTATCGGAATATTAAAGTATCCTTTCCAGCTGGGACGCCACATCAGATGACCATTATATCATTTTATGTTGCAACAAAATTCCCTCTCATTTCACGGTCGAATATTTTCATTTTTTTGTAAATTATGAAACACTATTGAAATTACTATTAAAGAGTTTTTATTTAAAGTAAAATAATTGGTCTCAACTGAGGCTCAAGCCATGAGGACTAGAAGATGTTTAGCACTGGAGGGCAAAGTGAAGAACCTTTTAATGGCATGGCAACAAAATATGCGAAAGATCTAAATGAGAATAATTATTTTAAAATAAAATAAACAACACTGAATTTCCACGTGGCCTTCCTCTCTTCCCTGTGTGTGTTTGTTTGTTTGTATGTATGTTTGTGGTATGGCTTTAATCCTAATTCCTCTTGTCGTGCTGGGGGCTGACATCTTCTGTCACATGAGTGGCAGAGTCCATCTTTGACAGGGCCCTGTCCCAACTCTCCCAAATGGCTGCTTGTCCTTCTTGACTCCTTCACTTCATGGCCAATTAGACGAGACCTGATTTCAACCTGATTTCATATTTGTTTTTGTTCAAGCAGTTTGAGTGTTTTTCATAAAGGAGATGAGGGAAGGGTGCCATTTGAGATTGTTGGAAAGCAGCCCTTACTATATGTGAGTACACAGTGTCAGTAACATTCTCCCATGACCTCTAACCTCTCTAATACTACTACCACCCTGCCTGACCTATGACCTCCCCTGGACTTGCAACACAGTCTCGTAACCCAGGAAGCAGCCATGTGTACACTTCACACCCAATAATACAGTACTTTCCATTGGTTCTCGACAGCACATTTAGCCTCCTAAAACTAGGGCTGTGTTCATTGGGCACCAAATGGAAGAAAATGGACCGAAACTGTGAGAGATGCAATAATTTTTTTCTCACAAAAACGCATTCTGTTGTGTGCCCTAATGAACATGATCCAGTGCTGTCAAGCTGGGTTGCAGACTGTGCGGGTGTGCGGACTCCGGATGTTAGGAACATGCTCGTTTTAAATCCAGTGCTGCTTCAAGTTTACCAGTTTTTGGAATAGAATTACATTTTTCCATTATTAAGGAACTTTTTTTCTTCAAGTGGTTCAGTAAGCTACACACACACAGTAGACCTACTTAGGAATACCTCTGGACAAGGTTACACAAAAAACAAACAGACAGGAGACAGGACGACAACATCGTAGCCATGAGCGATAGCGGAGCAGACAAATGCATGATAAGGGTAGTTCATCAAGAAATTACATTGACCAGCAGCAACATTAAGGAGCTTGAGCTTGCTATGACCCACACGGTAACACTTTACTTGACACCCACTGTCATAACACGTTATGACACGGTCATGACACGTTATGACACGGTCATAAGCATGACATATGTCAACAGCTGACATAACTCAACCTATCCTAATGACCGGTCTTAATATGGTCGTAACACTGTCATGACACACATATTTTGTATAACTGTTGTGACATATATTGCATTATTTTATGGCTGGTTATGACACCTACATAAGAGTGTCAAACCTCACAAAACCTACCACGGTAGTTATTTTATTATGGCTGATTATGACATCTACATAAGTGTGTCAAACCCCACAAAACCTACCACGGTAGTTATTTTATTATGGCTGGTTATGACATCTACATAAGAGTGTCAAACCCACAAAACCTACCACACAATGTAAAACATATCATTATACCATAGGCATAGTCAACCGTATGTTTATGTTATATAACATTTTCTGAAATTGACCATATTAAATTATCATTGTAATTGCGTACAAATTGATGTCAGACATGCACCTACCCCAATACTCTGATGCTGATGACTGGGATGAATGCAGGAGCAGATTTCAGGAGAAGACACCCTCTTTTTGACTGACAACTGAAATAAGGTCATGTACAGTGGGGCAAAAAAGTATTTAGTCAGCCACCAAAAGTTCTCCCACTTAAAAAGATGAGAGAAGCCTGTAATTTTCATCATAGGTACACTTCGACTATGACAGACAAAATGAGAAAGAAAATCCAGAAAATCACATTGTAGGATTTTTTATGAATTTATTTGCAAATTATGGTGGAAAAAAAGTATTTGGTCAATAACAAAAGTTTATCTCAATACTTTGTTATATACCCTTTGTTGGCAATGAGGTCAAACGTTTTCTGTAAGTCTTCACAAGGTTTTCACACACTGTTGCTGGTATTTTGGCCCATTCCTCCATGCAGATCTCCTCTAGAGTGATGTTTTGCAGACTGTGCCGCCCGTCTCTCCGCGTTGGCGGTTCTAGCATGGGACGTCGACCCCACTCCACCATAGTCTTTGCCCGTTTTTTTGCCCGCTTCAGTGGCGCCTTTAGAGCGGCGAACCTCGCCGCCGACCTCGGACTGGAGACGCTTGCAGCGGGTCCCAAATAGATGGGCGGCTCTGGCAGGTCTTGACTGACGGGCGGCTCTGGCAGCTCAGGACAGACGGGCGGCTCTGGCAGCTCAGGACAGACGGGCGGCTCTGGCAGCTCAGGACAGACGGGCAACTCTGGCAGCTCAGAACAGACGGGCGGCTCTGGCAGCTCCTGATTGACGGGCGGCTCTGGCAGCGCTGGACAGGAGGGAGCACCTGGAGGGAGGAGACGGAGAGACAGCCTGGTGCGTGGGGCTGCCACCGGAGGCCTGGTGCGTGGAGGAGGCACCGGATGGACCGGACCGTGGAGGCGCAGTGGAGGTCTCGAGCACCGAGCCTGCACAACCTGTCCTGGCTGGATCCTCCCCGTAGCCCGGCCAGTGCGGCGGGGTGGAACAGACCGCACTGGGCTGTGCTGGCTTACCGGGGACACCGTGCGAAGGGCTGGTGCCATATACCCCGGGCCGAGGAGACGCACTGGAGACCAGATGCGCTGAGCCGGCTTCATAGCACCTGGCTCGATGCCCACTCTAGCCCGGCCGATAGAGGCGCTGCAATGTAGCGCACCGGGCTATGCCTGTACACTGGGGACACCGTGTGCCTCACGGCATAACACGGTGCCTGCCCGGTCCACCTCTCTCCACGGTAAGCACGGGGAGTTGGCTCAGGTCTCCTACCTGACTTAGCCACGTGTGCCCCCCCCCATAACATTTTTGGGTCTGCCTCTTGTCCCTGTTGCACTGCCGTGCTAGCTCCTCATGATGCCGCCTCTCGGCTTTGGCTGCCTCCAGCTCTTCCCAGGGGCGGCGATATTCCCCAGCCTATGCCCAAGGTCCCTTTCCGTCCAAAATCTCCTCCAATGTCAAGGAGTCCAGAACCCTCTGCTCCTGGTTACCACGCTGCTTGGTCCGGTTGTGGTGGGTGATTCTGTAATGAAATTCGTCTTCCTCTGACGAGGAGTATGACAGATCGGACCAATGTGCAACGTAGTAAGTGTTAATCATTTTTTATGAAAAGACACTGAACACAAAAATACAAAATAACAAAGTGAAAGACAGAAACGAAAACAAAACAGTTCTGTATGGTGCAGATACACAACAGAAAATAATCACCCACAACTAAAATGGGGAAAACAGGCTACCTAAGTATGATTCTCAATCAGAGACAACGAACGACACCGGCCTCTGATTGAGAACCATACCAGGCCAAACACATAAATACTACATAGAAAAAAGAACATAGACTACCCACCGCCACAGCATGCTGAAGCAAGTTCATGTTTCCGCCAGACTGATTAACAACTATTGATCCAGCACCCTTTCAACGTCAACATTTCACACAAATCAGAGCCACAGCCTCATCATATTTAGCTGACGTTGATTGGACTAAATTGTTTTTGTTATCGTTTAGTTGTCGCTGTATTAGATGAAGCATAGGTGATTTGATGATGTTGAAGTTGAAATTGTGCTGGAATGGTGAAGGCAGCTACTGTTTAACACTTTGCGACTTGCAGTAACTCTCTGGGGTTCTAAATCAATAGTTGTTTAGTGGTCCGAAAATGTCGGAAACATCAGCTTTCTTGACCTTGCTGTAGGTCATGTAACTGTTTGTTACATGCAATATGCTTAGTGGACTTCACAGGACAGATGTTGCTCTCCGGTTTTGTGATGAAACACAGGTGTGGTTGAATTTATTCTGCCACTCTGTCTTCTTGTTGTCTCGGCCTTGGGCCTATATATATATATCACGGTGGCAAGGCATATGAACTAATAGGTTATAGAGCAAACAACGCAATTATCACAACACAATTTGGCTTTTTTTCTGTCTTGGCTTCCTTCCCCAGTGATTTTTACCCACGCACCGCTATTGATGCAGACATATATTTATTATGATGTAGAAGAACAACTTACATGCAGTTGTTGTCAGCAGCAGCAAGAGAGATCTTCTGCCTTTTGCTAGTTCTGGGTTACTGCCAGACTAAGCAAAACATAGATAGTGTGTTAAAAGACGTGGTGATTAACTAGGCTATTGAATCACCAAGATGTATTATGCACTTTCAAAACAATAACAAGAGCTTGATTGGATTCACTACCATTCTTTAACTTTAATTTAGTTGGAGATGTAAAACCAACATAGTATTTGAAAATCAAAGTTGTCGGCAAGTTAATAGGCTATTTATTGTACTTCAGAAGTGGTATTGAATTGTGTTTGTTGTTTAAACGCAACCAAATATCAACATTTGAAGGAAATGTGTCTTCTGCTTGGATAGATCCCTCTGTGCCACTGACTTAGTCTGGGTATTATTCCAGGACTAAATCCATTTAAATCCAATCAAATCGAACTTTATATGAACTTTTAAGAAAGTTTGATTTGACTTAGTCCTATTCATTAACTTCGTTTTTTGGTTGAGATGGATACGCGAATCCAACATATCGATTATAGATGTGTATACAAACTGGAATTAAAGCCAGACTAAGTCAGGTGGCACGTATGGAACTATCCAAGCAGAAGATACAGCTCCTTCAAATGTTGATATGTGGTTACCTTGACAACCGAACACAATTCAACATGACTAAATATCATTACATTTGAAATTAACCAGAGGTTGAAGCCCTAGGTCTATTGTATTGTCTGTTTTAGTTGAATTCTGGGTTGAATTGAAACAATAGCTGATTACTTTGAAAATGCCATTTAGGTCTAAATAGCATCATTGATGATATGAGTGATAAAGTATGGTCCCATTTCATTGTCTTAGTTAAACCTACCCTTTGGAATGACTTTGATAGCAACAGTGAATCTATTTCGTTTTTAAGTGGCGATCTCTCAACAATCATTCTTTTAATAGCACATTGGTCACAGTCAGTGACAAATATAATAGCTAAGCATGGCTAGGATGGGAGAGCAAAGGGTAGCTGAAGATAGATCAATTCTCCAACAGGAGGTGCTGCCCAGCCTATTTTTCTTTTTCTCATAGTGGATATAATGTTGACGTTCTGACCTTGTTTCAAAGGTACAAATTCAAATTCATTATGTCCATGATGAAATGTGATTACCATGATGACATAATCCTGTTATTGAATGTTTACCCTCAAAACAACCGTGTATGTCAATTACTTTTTCCCACATAGCTTCCACATCACAATACGAGGGCAAATGATTTTGAAACAACGCTGATTCAACCAGTTTGTGCCCAGTGGGATTGCCTCCAACGTCTCCGTAAATTTGATAAGCTTTATCACAAAAGTCAGAGGGAGCGCATATCTCCATGGAGGGTCAACATGGGGTAATATAATCTGTTTAGGAGTAGCCCTTAGCCCTCATATTTATTAATAGGGGTTGTAGACAGTTGTAGACACTTTCACAAGTGAGAGTCTAGTTTAATTTTTTGGAGGAGAATGGCTGTTATTCATCTGTTTTATAGTACAGCATATCAAATCAATGTATAAATCCAGGTGCATCGCCTTTGGTATTATTGTTTCAAAACACAGAGTGAGTGTTGAGCAGGGTGTAATGAAACATTCTCACAGTGTCACGCACAAACTGCTCCCAACGCAGACAGACTGGCCCGTCTCCATGGAAACTGGTTGCTCTTCAAACGTCTGTTGGACAGTGGAGGCTGGTGGTTTTGAATTTGTGGTGCCCGTCTTGGCTCCTTCCCATGCTGGTTAAACTGAAGCAGCCATCTGGACTGGGTGGGAGGGTCCCAGAGATAACCTCACTCAACTGCTCTATTTAAATACTCTTTTCACGCTATCGTGCCGACCCGAACCGTACAGTGCTCAAATTTGTGCGTTACTCTAGCTCGTAGCCAATTATTAGGTTGTTTGAGAAACAGTACATGCTATCGTGGAGGGGATACAGAAAGTGTCTACTAGCAATGTCAAACTTGAACTTTTACTGACCAATTAGCAGGCTGTTTGTTTGCATGAACCAAACACTATAATGAATGTACCATCTCTGAAAGTTTCGTTTTTTTCTTTGCTACACTTCCTGCCGTGAATCAAGAAAGACTGAAGGAATGGTGAAGGAAATCATTGGGGAGGAAACTGTGCAGAATGAATACCTGTTGTTCTGTTTTGCCAGACACCCACTGAGACTGAAACACCTGTTCTGTGCTGATAGTATAGGCTATGGGGTTGTGCTGCAATGTTTTCACATCTTTATTATGCAACCAAGTGTGAACACAAAGCAGCCATAGAGAGTGGAGGCCCTTTCAAGAAGCTAGCAGGACAATTCCTCCATTCTTCTGTGTCCTTACCTTGGGATATGACTAGGCTCTTAGCCATAATGTAATTATAAGTCATTCTTCATTTGGTGCCCCCCCCCCTCCCGCCCGCCCGCCCGCCGGCCAAAAAAATGGCTGCAATTTTCCAGAAGGACTGAAGACAGCTTACAACATTGTCGTTGAGTGGGTAATTTAAAAAAGCAATGTGAATCTGCTACAGTATAAGGCTGATGACAGAAACGTTGAAGTGATCATCTCATTATTCTTGTGTCATTCTTATTTCAATGATAAGGACTACATAACCCTGGTATTTCTGATGAGTTGTGTGATTATTGCTACAGGAAAAATTACCTTTATGTTGTACATATTTTAATGATAATACTTTTTTTCACTGAGGGACGATACCATTCGTTTATACAGTAGAAGTTCATGCCAAAGAAGCCTTAGACTGCCACCTGCTGGCATATTCACCAACAAGGCAAAGGGGATATTGCTTCTGAGGGAGACTGCACTCCTACACGTTGATCAGATAGTTAATAAACTCTCCCTATTCAACTAATGACCCTAGCTATGATATATAGGGACCTCACTTGCTTACACAATTGCGTTCATAACAAAGTACAATACTATATCATTATTACAGTGCGGGTTTGCTCCTCTCTGTTGTTAAGGAGCTGGTCTTGCAGGCTAATATTGACAGATAAGGCATAATGGCCCTGCGGTGTTTAACAGCTTTAACGTAATGGCCCTGCGGTGTTTAACAGCTACTCTTTGCATGGACTTCGTAAATACTTCATAAGTTTATTTGAAACTTTGAATAGTTTCTTCACAAACAGTTTTAGCCCTGGCAAACTATTGGGTTGGGCTCTGCGCTAGAGCTGGCAAGTAGTCAAACTGTGTTATATCATTCCAAAGTTCTGTCTCATAAACAGAAGCCAAACAGCAGAGCAAGGGCTCTCTGTCTCCTTTTGGTTACTATGATCCTTGTCTGTTCTTATAGAAGAGCCACTGCCCCCTTACTACCACTCTCTCATCTTCCAAAATCATCCTGCTCATATCTCTCCTCCCACTCCCCCTCGCCCACCTATCCAGACTCAGACAGTCTCTCAAGCCCCACCCGCCTCAGTCTCAGCCTATCGGACGGGGAGGATCAGCTGGACCGCCTCCAGCAGGTGGAGCTTGCCCGTGGCATGCCCATGTCGCTGTGGAGGGCGGGCACCGTGCAGGCCTGGCTGGAGGTCGTCATGGCGATGCCCATGTACATTCGCGCCTGCTCAGAGAATGTGAAGAGTGGCAAGGTATGATCCGAGATGACGTCAAACTGTAGGAAGACTTAGGCCAGTATTCAATCAAAACCATGTGGCTTTCTGGATATCCATTTCAGAGGTTGATTCATTTGATTTTCACATCAGCATGTCCTGACGGTGGAGAGAGTTGACATTTGATACAGAAATGGACAGATTGGTTGTGTGTGCTGGAGCCTGGAGACTTTCCGTCAAGAGATTGTCCGTTTCTAAATCAATTGTCAACTCCACCCATCCATTACATGCTGCAGCGTAAATCAAAGGTACTTGTGAAATCACAATCTGGAAATCCACTACAGCTACAATAGAGTGTGGTTTGACCTTTGACCCCTTTGCAGGTGCTGCTGGGCCTGTCAGATGAGGACCTGGAGCTGGGGTTAGGGGTCACCAGTTCTATGCACCGCAGGAAGCTCCGGCTGGCCATCGAGGACTACAGGGAAGCCGAGAGCGGCAGGGGGTGAGATGCTCAGCTCCTCATACTCCCTCTCACACAAAAAACAGCTCTAGCATCAGATTACCCAACCCCAAATCTTAACCTTAAACATTGGGAGGGTAAAATAATTTCTGACTCTGGATCTGCGGTTAAAGGTTTACTCTACTACTTCACAAATATACAGTAGCTGTTTGCTACATCAAGTGTGAGATGGTAAAACATTGAATAACACTATTCTATCAAACTGCATAACACCATATGTGACAGGCACACTAATGTTAGCAAGGTTAAACGTTCATCAGAGCTAGAGATATACAGGGTTTGGCAAACACAGATTTGGAATTCGAGCCGTTGCCACCAAGCGTTCCAAAGCAGTTAACACCAGAATGTAAGTTGTAATGTAGTAGAGTTTTGTTCAATTCCAGGCTAGCTCCTGTATGTTGGATTGGACATGGATTCAATTCAACCTCTGGAGTGGCTGGAATTGGAATGAACTACCCCAACACCACTGTCTGGGAATACAAGTCCAATATGGAGGATATACTCTTTACACCGCAGAGAGCAAAACTGATTTCAATCACGTCAGGCTGACGTTTGAACAAAAAGCCGTTTCGCAAAAATGTTGTGCACAAATTTTTTACATCCCTGTTAGTGAGCATTTCTTATTTGCCAAGATAATCCATCCACCTGACAGGTGTGGCATATCAAAATTAATTTGATTTGATTTGTGCTGTGCTGTGGACAATTAAAGGCCACTCAAAAATGTGCAGTTTGTCACGTAACACTATGCCCCAGATGTCTCAAGTTTGAGAGATTGGGGCCTCCCAAGTGACGCACCGGTCTAAGTCACTGCATCGCAGTGCTTGAGGCGTCACTACAGACCCGGGTTCGATCCCAGGCAGTGTCACAACCGGACGTGTCCTGGAGACCCATGAGGCGGCGCACAATTGGCCGAGCGTCGTGTTAGGGGAGGGTTTGGTCGCGTCGGGATTTCCTTATCCCATCGCGCTATAGCAACTCCTTGTTGGCCAGGTGCCAGAAAACTGACTTCAGTTGCCAGCTGGACGGTGTGTCCTCCAACACATTGGTGCGGCCAGCTTCTGGGTTAAGCTAGCAGTTTGGCTTGGCACGGTCGTGTTCTGAAAGACGCATGGCTCCCGACCTTGACCTCTCCCGTGTCCATAGGGGAATTGCAGTGATGGGACAAGACCGCAACTACCAATTGGGGAGAAAAAAGGGGTAAAGGTACAACAACAACAAAAAGTGGCCAATTGGCATGCTGACTGCAAGAATGTCCACCAGAGCTGTTGCTAGAGAATTGAATGTTCATTTCTCTACCATAAGCCGCCTCAAATGTCATTTTAGAGAATTGGACCTCCACCAACGGCTTCCCTTTTGTGTGGAAAAAAAACGTATTCTGATTGGCTGGGCCCGGCTCCCCAGTGGGTGGGCCTTTGCATTCCCAGGCTCTCCCATGGCTACGCCCCTTCCCAGCCATTAGGGCCTAATGAATTTATTTTAATTGACTGATTTCTTGAAATGAACTGTAAAACAATTTTGAAATTGTTTTATGTTGTGTTTATATTTTTGTTCATTATACTTTTCAACCCGAAAAATACTTTTTATGGCGTACAAAAATGTTGATAATCTCTTTACCAGACCTGACCTGTCTTCTTTTTATCTCTTCTCATCTTTTCTTCTCTCTTTTCTTCTCTCTTTTCGCTCCAGGCTGTCCAAGGCTGCAGACATGGACCACCACTGGGTGGCCAAGGCCTGGCTGAGCGACGTAGGGCTGCCACAGTACTCTCAGGCCTTCCACACACACCTGGTGGATGGGCGCATGCTCAACTCCCTGACGCGCCGGGACCTTGAGAGGTCCCTCAATGTCACCAAGAAGGCCCACCAGGTCAGCCTGGTGCTGGGCATCGAGCTGCTGCACACGCTCCACTTCGATAAGGAGGTAGGTGTCATGCAAACAGCAAACTGTATATGCTATACATAAACATTACCAATACATGACATGTTCAAAAGTGCACTGAGCTTACATACTGGACATACAGATATACAGTGCATTCGGGAAGTATTCAGATCCCTTCCCTTTTTCCACATTTTGTTACTTTACTGCCTTATTTTAAAATGGATCAAATAAATATAAATCGTCATCAATCTACACACAATACCCCATAATTACAAAGCGAAAACAGGTTTTTAGAAATATTTGTAAATATATAAAAACCAGAAGTACCGTATTTACATAAGTATTCAGACCCTTTGCTATGAGATTCGAAATTGATCTCAGATGCATCATGTTTCCAATGATCATCCTTGAGCTGTTTCTACAACTTGATTGGAGTCCGCCTGTAGTAAATTCAATTGATCAGACTTGATTTGGAAAGGCACACACCAATCTACAGTATACCAGTCAAAATCTTGGACACACCTTCTCATCCAAGGGTTTTTCTTTATTTTTTTTACTATTTTCTACATTGTATAATAATAGTGAAGACATCAAAACTATGAAATAACACATATGGAATCATTTAGTAACCAAAAAAGTGTTAAACAAATCAAAATATATTTTCTATTTGAGATTCTTCAAAATTGCCACCCTTTGCCTTGATGACAGCTTTGCACACTCTTGGCATTCTCTCAACCAGCTTCATGAAGAAAGCTTGTCCAAGAGTCTTGAAGGAGTTCCCACATATGGTGAACACTTGTTGGCTGCTTTTCCTTCACTCTGCAGTCCAACTCATCTCAAACCATCTCAAAGGCCAGGTCATCTGATTCAGCACCATCCCTCTCCTTCTTGGTCAAAAAGCCCTTACACAGCCTGGAGGTGTGTTTTGGGTCATTGTCCCATTGAAAAACAAATGGTAGTCCAACTAAGCGCAAACCAGATGGGATAGCGGATCTCTGCAGAATGCTGTGGTAGCCATGCTGATTAAGTGTACCTTGAATTCGAAATAAATCACAACAGTGTCATCAGCAAAGCCCCCCCTCACACCATCACACCTCCTTTGTGTTTCACGATGGGAACCACACATGCAGAGATCATCCTCTCACAAAGACACAGCGGTTGGAACCAAAAATCTCCCATTTGGACTCCAGACCAAAGGACAGATTTCCACATGTCTATTGCTCGTGTTTCTTGGCCCAAGCAAGTATCTTATTTTATTGGTGTCCTTTAGATGTGATTTCTTTGCAGCAATTCTACCATGAAGGCTTGATTCACGCAGTCTAATCTGAACAGTTGATGTTGAAATGTGTCTGTTACTTGAACTCTGTGAAGCATTTATTTGGGCTGCAATTTGTGGTGCAGTTAACTCTAATGAACTTATCCTCTGCAGTTAACTCTAGGTCCTCCTAACTGTGGCGGTCCTCATGAGAGCCAGTTTCATCATAGCACTTGATGGTTTTTGGTACTGCACTTGAAGAAACTTGGAATGTTCTGGATTGACTGATCTTCATGTCTGAAAGTAATGATGGACTATCGTTTCTCTTTGCTTATTTGAGCTGTTCTTGCCATAATATGAACTTGGTCTTTTACCAAATAGGGCTATCTTCTGTATACCACCCCTACCTTGTCACAACACAACTGATTGGCTCAAACGCATTAAGAAAGAAAGAAATTCCACAAATTTACTTTAAACAAGGCACAACTGTTAATTGAAATGCATTTGAGGTGACTACCTCATGAAGCTGGTTGAGAGAATGCCAAGACTGTGAAAAGCTGTCATAAAGGCAAAGGATGGCTACTTTAAAGAATCTCAAATATAAAATACATTTTTATAAAATATAAAATATATTTTTTACACTTTTTTGGTTACTGCATGATTCCATATGTGTAATTTCATAGTTTTGATGTCGTCACTATTTTTCTACAATGTAGAAAATAGTAAAAAATACATTAAAAAAACCTGGAATGAGTAGGTGTGTCCAAACTTTTGACTGGTATAGTATATAAAGGGCTCCCGAGTGGCGCAGTGGTCTAAGAGACTGCATCTCAGTACAAGAGGTGTCACTGCAGTACCTGGCTCGAATCCATGCTGCATCACATCTGGCTGTGATTGGGAGTCCCATAGGGAGGCGCACAATTGGCCCAGCGTTGTCCAGGTTTGGCCGGGGTAGGCCTTCATTGTAAATTAGAATTTGTTCTTAACTGACTTGCTTAGTTAAATAAATGTTAAATAAAAATAAAGTCCCATAGTTGACACTGCATATCAGAGAAAAACCCAAGCCATGAGGTCAAAGGAATTTGAGACAGGATTGTTTATTTATTTATTTATTTTATTTTACCTTTATTTAACCAGGTAGGCAAGTTGAGAACAAGTTCTCATTTACAATTGCGACCTGGCCAAGATAAAGCAAAGCAGTTCGACAGATAAAACGACACAGAGTTACACATGGAGTAAAAACAAACATACAGTCAATAATGCAGTATAAACAAGTCTATATACAATGTGAGCAAATGAGGTGAGAAGGGAGGTAAAGGCAAAAAAGGCCATGATGGCAAAGTAAATACAATATAGCAAGTAAAATACTGGAATGGTAGTTTAGCAATGGAAGAATGAGCAAAGTAGAAATAAATAAATAAATAATGGGGGTGCAAAGGAGCAAAATAAATAAATAAATAAAAATTAAATACAGTTGGGAAAGAGGTAGTTGTTTGGGCTAAATTATAGGTGGGCTATGTACAGGTGCAGTAATCTGTGAGCTGCTCTGACAGTTGGTGCTTAAAGCTAGTGAGGGAGATAAGTGTTTCCAGTTTCAGAGATTTTTGTAGTTCGTTCCAGTCATTGGCAGCAGAGAACTGGAAGGAGAGGCGGCCAAAGAAAGAATTGGTTTTGGGGGTGACTAGAGAGATATACCTGCTGGAGCGTGTGCTACAGGTGGGAGATGCTATGGTGACCAGCGAGCTGAGATAAGGGGGGACTTTACCTAGCAGGGTCTTGTAGATGACATGGAGCCAGTGGGTTTGGCGACGAGTATGAAGCGAGGGCCAGCCAACGAGAGCGTACAGGTCGCAATGGTGGGTAGTATATGGGGCTTTGGTGATAAAACGGATTGCACTGTGATAGACTGCATCCAATTTGTTGAGTAGGGTATTGGAGGCTATTTTGTAAATGACATCGCCAAAGTCGAGGATTGGTAGGATGGTCAGTTTTACAAGGGTATGTTTGGCAGCATGAGTGAAGGATGCTTTGTTGCGAAATAGGAAGCCAATTCTAGATTTAACTTTGGATTGGAGATGTTTGATATGGGTCTGGAAGGAGAGTTTACAGTCTAACCAGACACCTAAGTATTTGTAGTTGTCCACGTATTCTAAGTCAGAGCCGTCCAGAGTAGTGATGTTGGACAGGCGGGTAGGTGCAGGTAGCGATCGGTTGAAGAGCATGCATTTAGTTTTACTTGTATTTAAGAGCAATTGGAGGCCACGGAAGGAGAGTTGTATGGCATTGAAGCTTGCCTGGAGGGTTGTTAACACAGTGTCCAAAGAAGGGCCGGAAGTATACAGAATGGTGTCGTCTGCGTAGAGGTGGATCAGGGACTCACCAGCAGCAAGAGCGACCTCATTGATGTATACAGAGAAGAGAGTCGGTCCAAGAATTGAACCCTGTGGCACCCCCATAGAGACTGCCAGAGGTCCGGACAGCAGACCCTCCGATTTGACACACTGAACTCTATCAGAGAAGTAGTTGGTGAACCAGGCGAGGCAATCATTTGAGAAACCAAGGCTGTCGAGTCTGCCGATGAGGATATGGTGATTGACAGAGTCGAAAGCCTTGGCCAGATCAATGAATACGGCTGCACAGTAATGTTTCTTATCGATGGCGGTTAAGATATCGTTTAGGACCTTGAGCGTGGCTGAGGTGCACCCATGACCAGCTCTGAAACCAGATTGCATAGCAGAGAAGGTATGGTGAGATTCGAAATGGTCGGTAATCTGTTTGTGATTGTGTTGAGGCACAGATCTGGGGAAGGGTACCAAAACATTTCTGCAGCATTGAAGGGCCCCAAGAACACAGTGGCCTCGATCATTCATTAAATGGAAGAAGTTTGGAACCAACAAGACTCTTCCTAGAGCTGGCTGCCTGGCCAAAGGGCACCTAAAGGACTCTCAGACCATGAGAAACAAGATTTTCTGGTCTGATGAAACCAAGATTGAACTCTTTGGCCTGAATACCAAGTGTCACGTCTGGAGGAAACCTGGCACCATCCTTATGGTGAAGCATGGTGTTGACATCCTCATGCTGTGAGGGTGTTTTTCAGCAGCAGCGACTGGGAGACTAGTTGGGATCGAGGGAAAGATGAACCGAGTATAGAGAGATCCTTGATAAAAACCTGCTCTAGAGCACTCAGTACCTCAGACTGAGGTGAAAGTTCACCTTCCAACAGAACAACGACACTAAGCACACAGCCAAGACAACGCAGAAGTGGCTTTGGGACAAGTCTCTGAAAGTCCTTAAGTGGCCCAGCCAGAGCCTGGACTTGAACCCGATCTAACATTTCTGAAGAGACCTGAAAATAGCTGTGCACCAATGCTCCCCATCCAACCTGACAGAGCTTGAGAGGATCTGCAGAGAAGAATGGGAGAAAATCCCCAAAAACAGGTGTGCCAAGCTTGTAGCGTCATACCCAAGAATACTCGAGGCTGTTATCGCTGCCAAAGGTGCTTTAACAAAGTACCAAGTAAAGGGTCTAAATACTTACGGTATGTAAATGTGATATAATTATTATTATTTGTTTTTACATTTGCAAACATTTCTGCAAACCAGTTCTTGCTTTGTCGTTATGGGGTATTGTGTGCAGATTGATGAAGGGAAAAAACAAACAATTTAATCTATTTTAGAATAAGGCTGTAACGTAACAAAATGTGAAAAAAGTCAAGGGTTCTGAATACTTTCCGAATGCACTGTAGACGTTACGGATATGTATGTGCGTATACATGTTGGCTACAATACATGTAATTTCATTCACTCGGACACACATCTGTGATCTATGGGTGGAAGTAAAGTTTATTTGAATGTTGTCAAATTAAATGTGTGTGTGTGTGTGTGTGTGTGCGTGCGTCTCAACTCTCTCCAGGCCCTCCAGGCCAGACGGGCTCATTGTGAGCATCAGAACCTGGATCCCGTGGTATGGACGTGTCATCGGGTCGTTAAGTGGGTCCGAGACATTGACCTTAAGGTGGGGTCTAGGGTTCATTATCATCCCAACAACACTGGCACAATCAAGTACTGTGAAAACATGGTATCTGACGTTTACACTCAGTCCTCATTGATACATCTTTGACACTTAGGATAAGATCTGACCGGTGTCAGTATTTAACCTGAAAAAGCTTACAAATGGTTACATTTGCTTACAAATGGTTACCAATCATTCTATACACAAAGTATGCATTAAAACAGAATTGTGCATACTGCAAACCAATTCAAATCATGCTAAGAGATCATCGTGTGTTTATTGACAATAGACAGAGAGCTTTTATGTGTTGTTATATGCATGGGGGAGTGTAGGAAATTGCGTCAGGTTTATTGACACTCCCTGTCTGTGCAGAAAGATAAAGGAAAGGACCTTTGTGATCAATTCTGAACCGCTCGTCATCTCTGTGGTTACTGCACAGTGAGTCACGGCTTCAATAAATGGATAGTAGACAGGAGTTTTTGCTTATGATATCCCTTCTATTGATATTGACTACATTTAGTTCAGAACAACTATGAAAATCAAAGATGTTTTCATCTGAAGAGCCCAACTCAATATTGTCAGTCAAACCCCTATTCAATCAAATGTTGAGGGTTACTGTGGGCAGATAGAACAACACTGCATGCGTGCACATTGAAAATGTTGGGTTAGTATGCTTTTTAAAATCTCCATTACATTTTTATTCAACCTTATTTAACCAGGCAAGTCAATTAAGAACCCATTCCTATTTATAATGACGGCCCTGTTATTTAACATTTTTAGGAACCCTTAAAAAAAGGTTTTTGTCCCTCTCCCTCCTCATCCTGTGTAGGAGTTTGCTGACAGTCTCCAGAACAGTGGCGTTCACGGGGCTGTAATGGTGCTAGACCCCTCCTTCAACACAGACTCCATGGCAACGGCATTGGGTATACCCGGCAACAAGCACATGATTCGCCGCCACCTCACCGAGGAGATGAAGGTCCTCATCAGTTCAGCCAGGTGATGCAATGGAGAGCGAGAGAGAGATGACAAATAAGTGGGAGATGGAGGGAGGGAGGGAGGGAGGGAGGGAGGGAGGGAGGGAGGGAGGGAGGGAGGGAGGGAGGGAGGGAGGGAGGGAGGGAGGGAGGGAGGGAGGGAGGGAGGGAGGGAGGGACAGATAAGACCAAAGTCATGAGGGAAATGTGGTTAGATTAAATTAATGTAGTTTAAGGGAGAAGAGAAAAGATCAGAGAAACAGAGAGGGAGAGAGTAAGGGTGAAGATGTATGGTTTATCAAAGAGAAAAGATCAGAGAAACAGAGAGGGAGAGAGTAAGGGTGAAGATGTATGGTTTATCTACGTTGATCCCCACTCTGCAGTACGGCTGGGTTAAGTGACAGACTGGAAGTCCACCTGTCTACATCCCTCTCAGGCGCTGTAAGATTTAAATGGCAGTTGATTAAATGGCAGCCTTATTGTCAGGGAAAGGGATGAAAAATAGGGATGAATAGACAACATCTCTTGCTTAACCTAATTAAAGAGGGGACTTGTGGGATCACGTGTGCAGGACACCGATCTATTTCAGTCAGGACAGATTCAAGTCAGGACAGATTCAGAGTGGAAAATGGAGAGGTTCATCACATGCAAATCACTCTGGCTAAGAACGGCTGCTTAAATAACTACATAATCAGTAAGGAATCTGCTCATCAATAATCTGTACCTAGTCAATCAATAATGTACCCATTCCTCCCCTCCCTCCTGACCCTGACACCCCAGGTCAGGAGGTCTACAGCAAAACCATGATAGGCTGGGGACAATGAGCACCCCGCCAACGCCTCTACACCACGCCTCCCCACCCACACCCTTACGGCACGCCTCCCTGGGCCGGCCCACCAGCTCCACCAACCGCCACACACACCCGGACGACGAAGGCTCCCTCAGGAGACGGGCCGTCAAGGTGGGCACTCCCCTAGACTACGGATGAAAATTTGCTCTTTTGTTAACTCTGTCAAACTTGAATGTAAACAATAAAATGTTGATTAAAGGCATAGTTCGGTTAAATTCAATGCTAATAATTAGCATTTGTTGGCCGTGGCTAGTTTAACAAACCCAAAGTGTGGATTGCAGTCGTTCCTTGTCCATAGACAGCTTTGATGTCAAGGGAACAAATATCTGTATATGTAATTTCTCTGAACTATCCCTTCAAAGTGCACTGACCCTGTCAAATAAATTCCTGTAAAGATGTTTTAGCTTCAAGTCTTTATTGTGTTTAAAAAGGCCTTGAAGCCAGAATGTCCCTCTTCGTTCCTCTTGTATTTGCTTTCATATAGTGTAAACCTATAGCCCAAGGGAAATACGTCATTAATGTGTATCCGATATTCTCAGTTTGAAGCCTTGAGGAAGCGACGATGTCGGTTACACAGTAAAGGACTATCTCCCTTGGGCTATAGGCCTACTCTATAGAAAAGCTAATTGAAGACTTGTTTGTTTCTTTCCCCTTGGAGTAACCACTGAAAAACATTACTGGATAGGTGAAAACAGTTTCCACTATTTAGTTTTCACCAATCCAAACAGGTCAGATCAGTGATGACTTCAAGAAAGGGAGGAAGTAAGGATGCATTTTCAAAGTATTTGAACAGGGCCTGACTTCCTTCTCCTCCCCCAGCCTCCTTTAGGGTTCAGCCCCAAAGCCCACAGTGGGCGGGACTTGAGTTGTCATAGCAGCTACGGCTCGCTGCCGAGAGAGGCTTGTGACGAAGCTCCGCCCAGGACAGAGGGGAGTCCAATCCACAAACACTCGGGCATCGAGGTCACCAATGTGTGAGGTCATCGACGTGTGAGGTCATCGACATGTGACATCTGTGCCTACAGTACGGCACAAGACAACAATGCTTTGTGGGATGCCAGACGAGTGATGTTTACTGTACTTTTTGAAAGATGGAGCCTTTGTTGGTCAGAATACACTATTTTCGAGAGAGAAGGAATCTTTTTTCCATTTATAGTCTAAGAACAACTCTTTACATCTCTCACTGGTATTTGTCGAATAATCTGACCTTTGTGAGGACACACGTCTATCCCATGGAAACAAACTTAAACTGAATAGGCTTTTATTTTTGTATTTGCATTATGTGCAAAAGTTTTTTAAACAGGAAATGGCTCAGCGATTAGTTGGTGTTTAGTAGTTCTTATTGAGGATGGGCCTGTTTCTCAAAAAGAAGAGCTGATGAGGAAATATGATCATGTGTTTGTGTACAGGGTACTTTCCTGATTCATTGCATATTAACAAAAGAAAACTATTCAAGTGAGATTTATAGCAAATGTCTTTTTGATGTTTAATTCAAACATGGTGTTACAGAAACTGTCTCAGATGCCTTGCGAACTGGGACTATGGACATTGTCTCAGATGCCTTGCGAACTGGGACTATGGACATTGTCTCAGATGCCTTGCGAACTGGGACTATGGACATTGTCTAAGATGAAAACTTAAACTTGAAGTTGTATTAACTGTATGTTTGATAGTCTTTTTTCAGTTTGTTAATATACACTGTTGTGTCTAAACTAAAATGAACACTCCCTCGTGACATTTGATACATTCAATAAAACCATTAACATGGCATGTGGGTTATTAAAATTACTTATTTTCAATGACAGACATGAGTAATTGGTCTTCCAGTAGAAGCACAACAGGTAGAAAACGATGGGCTGGATGAGAAAGAAATCAAAGAATGAATGAATGCAATAAAGATATATATTCTGAAGTGTGTGTGTGTGTGTGTGTGTGTGTACATTCTGGGAGTAACAGTTGAAGAACAGGCCACAGAGTGCACCAATGAGTCATCTCTCTCATACCCTCCCTCATAGTAGTAATCTGTGGGGAAAATGTGGCTCTTGTCCATGTTTGATGATGCCACTTCCTCCTCTAATTCAGGATAACTGCATCGCCATGGTTACACTGGAATGACGCAGCCCAAACAGAGGCATTAAATCAACCTCTGCCTGGCTGCATGCTGTGAATGTGTCTGAATGACTGACTGCAGAAGGGGACAAAGCCCTCATTGGCACCACCCACCCTCTTCCGATAAAAAAAGTTAATTATTATGGGATGTCCAGGGACCTGTTCAGGAGGGTGCAAAGCTACAAAACGTTCAGAACTTAATGCATTGTGTAGAACAGACCCATTCATCTGCTATGTAAACTAGGGTGATCATATCCTTCCTTTTGCCTCTAACTAGAATATCGGCCATCATTTTCTGTTCATTTCCCGACAATTCTACATGTTGAAAAAGCACAAACAGCCACTGTTTGTCGACACCCGGCAGGTGATCGCTAACACACCGCGGCCACCCACTGCTCTTGGCTTTTTGTTGTTGCAGTGTGTCGGATATAAGTATGAGAGGATGTTAACAGTACAAAAGATTGGTTATGTTCCAGGTCGTCATATCAGTGGAGTTCCTGAGATGTTACACAGCATTATTAGATCTGATAATCTGCACACTGTGACTGCAATAAAGGCCATATGAAAGGTGCCCAATGTTTTTGGGGAATACACTGGAAATATTACAAGCAATTTTGAGGCTGAGTATATTTCTCTGATAGTCATTGCCAGCTCCAAGAAGTGAGCAATATCAGACCTCCTCTGCAGTAGCCTTCCACCTCCCTCTGTCTGAGTGGCGCCCCCAGAACAGGAAGGATAGCAACAGGAACCAGAACAGGTATCATATGAAGGGGAAGAAAATCCTTGAGACCCGTATGCTACATTACTTCCCCAATACTTCAAAGTCACCATGATGAACGGAGCAGCTTCTGTTTTTGTCATTATGGTGTATAGCATTCATAGTGAAGTGTTGGCGTGATGTTTATCTTATGGCAGCTCAAACGATTCATGACATCCTTTCCCAGCATGGGTGTCTATCTTGGCTGGTCTATTCACTCTCCCTACTCAACCTCAATTAAGTGATAATGCCCTTGAAGCCGGTGTTTGGAGGATATATTGGCACGGGTGTTGTTGGCCAAACCGTGCCAATATATCCTCAAAACACCGGCTTTGAGGGCATTATCACTTTTATACAACGGGTTACCAACATCCTGGTAACAAACTCACATTAAGCATCTCCAATCCAAAGTTAAATCTAGAATTGGCTTACTATTTCACAAACAAAGCCTCCTTCACTCATGCCAACAAACATACCCTCGTAAAACTGACTCCTACCGATCCTTGACTTTGGTGATGTCATTTACAAAATAGCCCCCGACACTGGATGTAGTCTATCACAGTGCCATTCATTTTATCACCAAAGTTCCATATACTACCCACCACTTTTACCTGTATGCTCTCGTTGGCTGGCCCTCACTACATATCCGTTGCCAAACCCACTGGCTCCAGGTCATCTATAAGTCTTTGCTAGGTAAAGCCCCACATTATCTCAGCTCACGGGTCACCATAGCAACACCCACCCGTAGCACACGCTCCAGCAGGTATATTGCACTGGTTATCCCCAAAGCCAACACTTCCTATGGCCGCCTTTCCTTCCAGTTCTCTGCTGCCAATGACTGAAAAATCTCTGAAGTTGGAGTCTTATATCTCCCTCTCTAACTTTAAGCATCAGCTGTCAGAGCAGCTTACCGATCACTGTACCTGTACACAGCCAATCTGCCAATCCGACTACCTCATCCCCATATTATTACTTACCCTCTTGCTCTTTTGCACCCCAGTATCTCTACTTGCACATCATCTGCACATCGATCACTCCAGTATTAATGCTAAATTGTA
This sequence comes from Oncorhynchus kisutch, assembly GCF_002021735.2. Classification (NCBI taxonomy): domain Eukaryota; kingdom Metazoa; phylum Chordata; class Actinopteri; order Salmoniformes; family Salmonidae; genus Oncorhynchus; species Oncorhynchus kisutch. Next base: position 55,252,740 of record NC_034190.2, on the reverse strand, counting down.
ATTGAAACACTTATCTCCCTCACTAGCTTTAAGCACCAACTGTCAGAGCAGCTCACAGATTACTGCACCTGTACATAGCCCACCTATAATTTAGCCCAAACAACTACCTCTTTCCCAACTGTATTTAATTTTTATTTATTTATTTATTTTGCTGCTTTGCACCCCATTATTTTTTATTTCTACTTTGCACATTCTTCCATTGCAAAACTACCATTCCAGTATTTTACTTGCTATATTGTGCTTACTTTGCCATCATGGCCTTTTTTGCCTTTACCTCCCTTCTCACCTCATTTGCTCACATTGTATATAGACTTGTTTATACTGCATTATTGACTGTATGTTTGTTTTTACTCCATGTGTAACTCTGTGTCGTTTTATCTGTCGAACTGCTTTGCTTTATCTTGGCCAGGTCGCAATTGTAAATGAGAACTTGTTCTCAACTTGCCTACCTGGTTAAATAAAGGTAAAATAAATAAATAAAAATAAAATATAGGGCCTATTTATTGCCTACCCACCTACTCTTCTACATTTGCACACACACTTTTTCTTTTGTGTTAATGACTGTACGTTTGTTTATGTGTAACTCTGTGCTGTTGTTTTTGTTGCACAACTTTGCTTTATCTTGGCCAGGTCGCCGTTGTAAATGAGAACTTGTTCTCAACTGGCCTACCTGGTTAAATAAAGGTGAAATAAAATAAATACAAATATTCAAATAATGATTGACAGATTTTCATTAAAAACGTTATATTGATGAATGTATTCATACTATTTCATCCTTCCACAAGATATAGTCTCGAAAAACTAATCTAAGGCTGCTAACCAAGCCGGCTGGTCGTTCGTTCTATTGGTTCGGTTGCCAGCGAAGCAACCCAGTTGTTCAGTCTTTTTGTTCTGTATCTATAGACGCGACCCAGTCGTTCATTCTAAATGTTCCATTGCCATACTGGCTGCAAAGGTCTTATCGCTTGCTTGCCAGCTAGGCAACTATGGATAATTGCCTAGCTGTCACGTCAAACAGTGCAGACAGAATAACAAGCATTTGTTTAAGCTGTTTTCTAGTGACATTTATTTGGATACATCCATAACAATGAGCTAACGAGGCACGATTTCGCCTGGCATAGAAAATGTGCTCTCTCGTTAGGACACTATTGTTCAGAGGAGCTAGCCAACAACACAGCTAACACAATAACTTCAAACAGAAGCTGGAAAGATTGCAAACTAGCTGCACTTCATTTCATTTGACCTTTTTTCAATTGACATTTCTTTGTATATATCAATAAAAATGATGCCAGCTGATTCATTATTTCGACTGGATGAGAAACGCTGCCTGCCTCTCTCTCGTCCCGACTCCCGACTCCCGATCCCTACATGTTCATTACTATGGGACAGTTGGAGATCGAATTTGAATATTGAAACAATGTTTCAAATGTCAGAGAGACAGACAGCAAGGTTTATACAAATCTCCACTGTTGAAAACTAAATGTTAGTCTAAAAGAAACATAAGATAATGTCTAGATGCTTTTAGAGTGGAGATAACTTCACTGCCTGGGCTGATGAGACAGTGGATTGCGCAGTGAGATAGAACAGAGTAAATAGGCATTTCAAAGTCATAGATTTAACCGGTGGTAACTTGTGGAATATCAATCAAATGTATTTATAAAGCCCTCCTTACATCAGCTAATGTCACAAAGTGCTGTACAGAAACTCAGCCTAAAACCCCAAACAGCAAGGAATGCAAGTGTAGAAGCACGGTGGCTAGGAAAAACTCCCTAGAAAGGCCAGAACCTAGGAAGAAACCTAGAGAGGAACCAGGCTATGAGGGGTGGCCAGTCCTCTTCTGACTGTGCCAGATGGAGATTATAACAGAACATGGCCAAGATGTTAAAATGTTCTTAGATGACCAGCAGGGTCAAATAATAATAATCACAGTGGTTGTAGAGGGTGCAACAGGTCAGCACCTCAGGAGTGAATGTCAGTTGGCTTTTCATAGCCGATCATTCAGAGTATCTCTACCGCTCCTGCTGTCTCTAGAGAGTTGAAAACAGCAGGTCTGGGACAGGTAGAGCGTCCGGTGAACAGGTCAGGGTTCCTTTGCCGCAAGCAGAACAGTTGAAACTGGAGCGGCAGCATGACCAGGTGGACTGGGAACAGCAAGTAGTCGTCTGGCATGGTCCCTAGCTCCCCGACACATAAACTATTGCAACATAAATACTGGAGGCTGAGACAGGAGGGGTCGGGAGACACCGGCTGAATGCGCTTTTAACCAATCAGCATTCAGGATTACACAAACCGGTTGTATAATGTTTGGTATAGATTATGTTAATTATACATTACTTCTTTCGAAAAAAAGGCATAAGGAAGTATGTAATAAGTGCATTGTTATTGGGTTCCCGCTATTATGGCCAAGCTGTACAGTCAAAATTGGCTAAGTGAAAATGAGTGTTGGAAGCAGGGTGTTTGTGTTTGTCTGGCCAGGGCTGCTTGGATCTTAGCCAGACTCTGTGTTCCCATGAGAAAATTTATGTTGATTGGTAAAGTCAAAGTCTACAGTTTACCCAGCTAGCATATAACGTTCTGAGAACCATATGTATATTAGAGGTTGGTGAGAGTATGGTTGTCTTATGGTTATTTTGCATACAACCTTCCCACAGCTTTCTGGGAAGAGTGCAGGATAGTTGCTTGGCTTTGGAACATTATCTGCACATTTAAGGTACTTGACAACAACAAAAAACATGATTTTCTTGGTATTTCATTACTTTGGCCTCTCTGGGATAGGGGGGACGCTTGCGTCCCACTTGGCCAATAGCCAGGGAAAATGTAGAGCGCCAAATTCAAATAAAATACTATACAAATCAGTATATACAAACTTTCATTAAATCACACATGTAAGATACCAAATTAAAGCTAAACTCGTTGTGAATCCAGCCAACATGTCCGATTTAAAAAAGGCTTTTCGGCGAACGCATAAGATGCTATTATCTGATGATAGCACAACAGTAAACAAAGAGAGAAAGCATATTTCAACCCTGCAGGCTCTACACAAAACGCAGAAATAAAATATAAATCATGCCTTACCTTTGACGAGCTTCTTTTGTTGGCACTCCAATATGTCCCATAAACATCACAAATGGTCATTTTGTTCGAATAATTCCGTTGATATATATCCCAAAATGTCCATTTATTTGGCGAGTTTGTTCCAGAAAACGCAGCTTCCAACTTGCGCAACGTCGCTACAAAATATCTCAAAAGTTACCTGTAAACTTTGCCAAAACATTTCAAACCTGTTTTGTAATACAACTTTAGGTATTTTTAAACGTTAATAATCGATCAAATTGAATACGGGACAATCTGTGTTCAATACAGGAAGACAACAAACTCACGCTACTTTTCATGCTCCTCTCTTAAAAAGTAGACTTCAAATGAAACTCATTCAAGATGGCCATACTTCTTCATTACACAAAGGAATAACCTCAACCAATTTCTAAAGACCGCTGATATCCGGTGGAAGCGGTAGGAACTGCAAACACGTCCCTTAGAAATCTAGTTTCCCAATGAAATCCCATTGAATAGACAGTGACCTAAAAACAAAAATCTGAATGATTTGTCCTCTGGGTTTTGCCTGCTACATAAGTTCTGTTATACTCACAGACATTATTCAAACAGTATTAGGAACTTCAGAGTGTTTTCTATCTAAATCTACTAATAATATGCATATCTTATATTCTGGGGAAGAGTAGCAGGAAGTTGAAATTGGGTACGCTATTTATCCAAAAGTGAAAATGCTGCCCCCTATCCCAAAGAAGTTTTTAACAGAATGTTTCGTAAAAGTTCAAATATGATTATATTTGATAAAAATGTTGGTAATGTTCTCGGAATGTTCTCCAAGTGGTTTGACATTGGGAATGTTCTCAAATGGTTCCTGAAAATGTTAGGAACCATTTGGTACGGTGAATCCCACCGTACCTTCTCCGCTGTGCAATCTGGTTTCCGAGCCGGTCATGGGTGCACCTCAGCCACACTCAAGGTACTAAACGACATCATAACCGCCATCGATAAAAGACAGTACTGTGCAGCCGTCTTCATCGACCTCGCCAAGGCTTTCGACTCTGTCAATCACCATATTCTTATCGGCAGACTCAGTAGCCTCGGTTTTTCGGATGACTGCCTTGCCTGGTTCACCAATTACTTTGCAGACAGAGTTCAGTGTGTCAAATCGGAGGGCATGCTGTCCGGTCCTCTGGCAGTCTCTATGGGGGTGCCACAGGGTTCAATTCTCGGGCCGACTCTTTTCTCTGTGTATATCAATGATGTTGCTCTTGCTGCGGGCGATTCCCTGATCCACCTCTACGCAGACGACACCATTCTATATACTTTCGGCCCGTCTTTGGACACTGTGCTATCTAACCTCCAAACAAGCTTCAATGCCATACAACACTCCTTCCGTGGCCTCCAACTGCTCTTAAACGCTAGTAAAACCAAATGCATGCTTTTCAACCGGTCGCTGCCTGCACCTGCATGCCCGACTAGCATCACCACCCTGGATGGTTCCGACCTAGAATATGTGGACGTCTATAAGTACCTAGGTGTCTGGCTAGACTGCAAGCTCTCCTTCCAGACTCATATCAAACATCTCCAATCGAAAATCAAATCAAGAGTCGGCTTTCTATTCCGCAACAAAGCCTCCTTCACTCAAGCCGCCAAGCTTACCCTAGTAAAACTGACTATCCTACCGATCCTCGACTTCGGCGATGTCATCTACAAAATGGCTTCCAACACTCTACTCAGCAAACTGGATGCAGTCTATCACAGTGCCATCCGTTTTGTCACTAAAGCACCTTATACTACCCACCACTGCGACTTGTATGCTCTAGTCGGCTGGCCCTCGCTACATATTCGTCGCCAGACCCACTGGCTCCAGGTCATCTACAAGTCTATGCTAGGTAAAGCTCCGCCTTATCTCAGCTCACTGGTCACGATGGCAACACCCATCCGTAGCACGCGCTCCAGCAGGTGTATCTCACTGATCATCCCTAAAGCCAACACCTCATTCGGCCGCCTTTCGTTCCAGTACTCTGCTGCCTGTGACTGGAACGAATTGCAAAAATCGCTGAAGTTGGAGACTTTCATCTCCCTCACCAACTTCAAACATCAGCTATCTGAGCAGCTAACCGATCGCTGCAGCTGTACATAGTCTATTGGTAAATAGCCCACCCTTTTCACCTACCTCATCCCCGTACTGTTTTTATTTATTTACTTTTCTGCTCTTCTGCACACCAATATCTCTACCTGTACATGACCATCTGATCTTTTATCACTCCAGTGTTAATCTGCAAAATTGTAATTATTTGCCTACCTCCTCATGCCTTTTGCACACATTGTATATAGACCCCCCCTTTGTTTTCTACTGTGTTATTGACTTGTTAATTGTTTACTCCATGTGTAACTCTTTGTTGTATGCTCACACTGCTATGCTTTATCTTGGCCAGGTCGCAGTTGCAAATGAGAACTTGTTCTCAACTAGCCTACCTGGTTAAATAAAGGTGAAATAAAAAATAAAAAATAAAAAATAAAAAAAATAAAAAATAATAATAATAATAATAAAAGTTTCCATAAACACCACAAGAAAACGTTAGTAACATTCAGGGAACTTTCTAAGAATGTTATTTAAAAACATACATTCCGTTCTCAGAACATTAAGAAAACTTTACAAAAAACACAAGAAAACATTAGTATTGTTCACAGAACGTTCTAAGAATGTTATTTAAAAACATACATTACGTTCTCAGCATCAACAAAACTCTCTCTATCATCTATCTTGATAAGTGTGTTCAGGTGTGTTAGCCATGCTCACTAATTGGCCACAAGTGATCTTAATACGTGTGCGTTTCCTTTGAAATGGGGTCTGTTTGAGTATACTAAAATTAACAGCTTTGTATGTGTAAAACAACATGGCATGCTAGCTCAATTTTGGTGGCACAGTGGACAATTTCCATGTAGAGAGAACAGAAGACTATAGGTTTGAATCTGACTGAATAAATGTGTTTGCATGCTTAATGCCTGAAGAAATTAATGTCCATGTGTCCTATCTGTGCTTTGAGTTTAAAAAAAGGTTAACCCAAAATAAGATATCAGTGTAAATTTTAAGGAAGTTATTAAAAAACCTCCAAAGAACTTGTCATTTCCATTCTCATGGCGTAAATAAAACCTCGCAGGAAACTCAATCAGTTTTACCGGTCAGAAAACATATGGCTTCGTTGCCACAAGCAATGTGAAACTAAAAACATTTGTCGCCAGAACTTACAAGGAACCAAACGGGCTAGCTGGGGAAATACTGACCTATTTAGAAAGAGGAACTGCACTTCTGTGCTGTTTGTATTGATATGAACTCTGTAAGCAAACAAGGACATAAATCTACATTCCGTTGCCTCATATCCATCATAAATTAATATAAACTATCTGAACTCAGTTCTTTTGGGTAGTTATGGACTGAAAAGCACAAAAATATGAGCGCTGTCAACATTTTAGCTTTTAAAGGCAATTTTACTGTGTTCACAAAAATCGCATTCACCTGTAAACGTCACAGATACATTTAAATGTCAAGCGTGCTACACCACCTGAGCAGATTAGGTTTGAAGAGGGGGATAGGACAACCATACAGTACCAAGACCTTTATGTAGTCTAATTTTGTTGCCATTTTGTACATCTTTAGCAAATTCACTTCACTATATAGTAAGTTATTCTTACTCCTAAAAAATACAATTTTCTGATATGGTAGAGGTTATGTTTCCAATTGTGGAATTTTGATGGTTAAAAAACTCCAATAAATGAGAGGTAGCAAATGGCATTGTTTGGCCATCCTTGTTTGATAGTGAAAGTTACATTTTTTCTTGACTGAACTTGGCTTAATGTTGCCTACAGCAGCCTAACTATCAAAATGATGATGCATTATGTTGGCCACATGATGAAGTAATTTTCAATAATGTTCTTGAAGATTGTAACATCTCAAAGGGATTTTCTTTCTTTTTGTGTCCCTTTGATATTTTAAGTTGAAATTGTCCACAAATATTGAATTGAAAAAAATCTGTATTTTGACATGTCCCTCTGTCACCCAACTCTGTCAACCCTGTGTCGCTCGTTTTAAGGTCAACACATTTAAGTGAACTGAACTCCGTTTAGTGAACTGAACGGTTTAATGTGGTGAAACTACCCCACCCCACCCCACCCCACCCCAAAAAATGAAACTTAAACATCGAATAGTCAAATCATAGATAAAAGCAGGTGACCTGGTTCTACTCTTTTTGGCCATTTTTTTGTATTTTGTGATGGAAAAGACCACAAAACGGGGTGGCGTTCTAGCCTAGTGGTTAAGGGCATTTAAACCCTAAATGTTACTGTAAATTGCTCTGGATTAGAGTGTCTTTAAAATAAAAACTGAGTGGGTGGGGCAAAACTCTACACATAGACAGGCTAGAAATATTTAATCAATAATTTATTTTTTCTTGTGACTTTTGCATTTAGTTGGCACTCCTTGTTGCCCACAGCAAGCTTCCATTCCTCCTGTCACAAAGGCGATTAATTGCTGATTTAAGAAGAAATCGTCAACCCTGTTACGGTCAACCCTGTTACGGTCAACCCTGCTACTTTATTTCAGGGGGGGGGGGGGGGGGGGCAGTGCCCCTGTGACAACAATTTTGGACCCCCTTGTGGCTCCCCTAAATGTGGAGTATGAAATCATTTTTACATAACTAATTTTTGCTATAGTTATTTTTTTGCATCCGTTATTAGACAGTGGCAACGATGATGATTATGAACATGGTATTTTGCCTGCTAATGCCTGCAATGCAGTGAAGAAAACGATGACAACAATAACGTCTAATGTAACTGGCCTCTCTAACAGTACAACTGGCCCCAGCTTATTTTTTAACAACTCTATTTACTGAGATTCATGAATTTTTGTTTCTGGATGCAACGAGTCCTACAATGAGTCCTACAGCAGGATTGATACAAGCTCATCTGGCTGAGCGGCTCCAAAGTCTGCTCAACAAATTTGAACTCGAGAACAAATCGTTTTGGGGGCTGCAGTTTGCGAACGATGTGCGTCACCTTCAAGGCAGTCAAGCGAGCAAAAGTCATTCACAATCTTGTCCAGTTGCGGCCACAACTAGAACTTGTTTCAAATGAATAAAAAAAGTTATTATTTGTATACCTAGCAATCAACAAATGTACATTGTTCAAAGCACACGTTTACAAGTCTCAATCACAAATGACAGCTCCAATAAGCCCCCTATGGGGAACAAAATATCAACAAGAGGCTTGCAAGAAAGGCATTTCACTGTACTTGTGCACGTGAAACTTGAAACTTTAAAGAGAATCATGACTCTTTCGAGTTTTCAGTTGATCATTCACTGGTAAGGGGTCCTGCATGATCTTGGCATTACTGACTCGTTCTTCTTACTGAACTTGTCAAAAAGATCTGAGTCAGTAAAAAGAGCCTTCCCAACTTCCAATCACTAATTATATGACAATAGTATTTTTTTACCCATTTAATATTGGAAAGAAGAGCCAAGTGAAGACTGCAACATAAAATATACACAGTGTTATTGCTCCCAACTGTCACATGCTCCTATGCGATGATGTTTAAAGTAGTTCAACCTACACAATAAACCTACAGACCATTTCAACTACAATAACATTCTCTGCAACGGTTACAGAAATATGTTTTATTTGTACGACTGTGATATGCTGTTGTTTATCTACCTTAGTTGAATGCCCTGATTCAATGTCGCTCTGGTTAAGAGCATCTGCCGAGTGAGCAAAATACAAATAAAAATTTGGTTGGTCTGGACCATACCAAATCTGAACTAATCGTAGACATCTAGGCAACATATTTATATGTATATATTCTTATTCCATCCCTTTACTTAGATGTGTGTGTATTTTGTAGTTGTTGTGGAATTGTTAGATACAGTATTACTGCACTGTCGGAAAGGGAAGCACAAGCATTTCATTACACTCACAATAACATTTTTTATTTATTTTACATTTATTTAACTAGGCAACTCAGTTAAGAACAAATTCTTATTTACAATGACAGCCTACCAGGGAACAGTGGGTTAACTGACTTGTTCAGAATGACAGTTTTTGACCTTGTCAGTTTGGGGATTCTATCCAACAACCTTTCGGTTATTGCTCCAACGCTCTAACCACTAGGCTACCTGTCAACCCAAATAACAACTGCTAACCATGTGTATGTGACTAACACAATTTGATTTGATTTATGTTTCACAAGTTTGAACAGCACAGTACGGCACAGTTCAGTACAGTTGAGCACAGTACAGTAGAGTTTTATTTAGTATAGTAAAGTAGAATAGAGTACAGTAGAGTTTAATTCAGTAGAGTAGGCTAGGCTGTATAGTCTAGGCTATGTTTCACAAGTTTGAACAGAACAGCACAGTAGGGCAAAGTTCAGTACAGTAGAGCACAGTAGAGACAGTACACTACAGTACAGTAAAGTTTAATTCAGTACAGTACAGTTTAATTCATTAGAGTACAGTGCAGTTTAGTTCAGTAGAGTAGAATGCATTGGAGTAAGGTGGGATCAATACAATACATTATACTGTACAATACTCTACTGTGCTGTACTGTACTTTACTGAACTATACTTACTTGTATTTTCTTTACTGTACTGTATGTGTACTCTACTATGCTCTACTGTACTGTGCTGTCCAAACTTGTGAAACATAGATGTCTATATTTGGGCCAAATCAAGGCCGGTCCAGACTGGACCAAATCTGAACCAAATATAGACGTCTATGTTTGGGCCAAATCAAGGAAGGTCCAGACTGGACCACATGAGAACCAATTTTAGAAGTCTTTGTTTGGGCCAAATATAGGTCGGTCCGGACGTCTGTGGACATTGAAATCAAGGCCGGTCAGGACCAGACCAAATCGGAATTAAACAAAGACATCCATGATTGGTCCGGTCCGGACCAAAAAATCATACATTTTTGGATTTATAAATGTATGATATATATACCCATTGATTCTTGAAGAATATAACTTCAAAATGGCTCATGAGCTAGTTCAAATGTCGTATGCCCATAGGGCATGTTGTTGTTTCTCTGTAATACTACTAGCCACCTAACAATTTTATAAGGTTGGCTACCAAGAAGCCCTTTCAATCAAGTTAGAGATCGCATTGATTTGTTCTTATAATCAAATCGAATAATTTAAAAAGAAAATGTATTGTTCCTCTATTTTATCGGAGCCCATGTATCTACAAACGTATGGAATCGTCTTGAAAAGAGACAGAGGCACATCCCTATCATACAGTCTTTGTTTACGTTTACTTTGTTTGCAAACATATTATCTGGCCCATGGGTTACCCCAGTGGGAGGAGTTTGCTCCAGGTGAAAAGTGATGGCATTTATTTTGGCTGTCTCCTGGGCATGAACCAGGGGCCTGTTGCACAAAAGTAGAATTAAGACATCCGGGATAAATGACTCAGCTGAGCTCAATGAAGCCAAAACATGTGCGTCCAGGCTTAATTGGTTGCACAAAGACCAAGCCAGGATGAGCAGACACGGATTTATTAAGCCAGGTGAAACCAATCCTGGATAGGTGCGCGCTCACGGCTCACTCAAATAGACCCCGCCACAGATCACAGATTAACTGATTTACCATGGCAACTAGAGCCGCGTACTTTTCCCCGTCGGAAGCACAAATCCTCATGGAGGCATACGAGGAGGTAAAAGATATAATTAAGAAGAAAGGCAACACCGCCACAGTGATAAAGCAAAGAGAAAAAGCGTGGCAAAGTATTGCAGACCGCCTGAATGCGTAAGTAGTGCACAATTACACACTCACCGCTCCGCTGAAACATCACAATTACAATTCAAATATTTAATTCACATCTCCAAAAATGCAGTTGTACTGTATAAATTATGAAACGGTTAAATTTTTTATTGAAATGCACTGCAGATATGAGTGAAATTGTGTAAAGTAACTCCATCACACTGTATAAAGCTATGATAAAAAAAATTTTTTTTTTACTGAAAACAAGACAAAAATACCAAGTAATTTTTTGCAGTGTGACTCCATTAAATGTGTGTGTGTGTGTGTGTGTGTGTGTGTGTGTAGATTAAACATGAACGGGCCAAAACGGACATGGCAGCAGGTCAAAATCAAATACAAGAACATTCTGCAGAATGGTATGGTCCCTGACTAATATTTAACAAAGCACAAGCATATATTGTACCCAGAAGGTGCCTGCTCACACATTGTCTGTACTGTTTTAGCAGTGAAAAAGAATACCCACAGACAAGGCACGGGTGGTGGGTCACCAAAGGCTGACCTTACCCCAGCAGAGGACATGGCCTTGGAGCGAAATAAAGGCAGGCCCGTCTTAGAGGGGATCCCTGGGGGGAAAGAGACGAGCATAGGTTCCTCCCAAGATGCCACCCGCTTCATTCAAGGTATGTCCTTCCATCTCTACATGGGATACAACCACATTCATATTGAATCAATTTGGACTGTCTGACTTTGGTTTACCTATTGCCTTGCAGTGTCTGGCAGCACTGTGTTCCTGTTAGAGCCACCAGCACAAGCACCAGACGATGCTGATCCAGTGAGTACTCCATCAAAGGCATACTGTAGGCCTGGCATGTCTTGTCTACTAGCTTCAATATGAATCCGATTAAATGTGATAGGGTGAAGGCCCCAGTGCAGCAGCAACAGCACATGATGGAGACGATGATGAGGAGGAGACCATCTCTCTGGATTCCAGAAGGCATGAGGTATCATGTTAAGACTGTGAAAGTACTATTTACTCTACAATGGTGAGGAGTCCTCATCAAAATCAAAAAATCTAATTTCTTTTACAGGACTCAGATGCTATACAGTGGGAAAACCAGCCTGGCAACATAGTGCGTATTAATAAAAGGACACCACATCCTGCCAAATTCCAGCTGCGCTAATTGTATTGTGTTCACAGAGCTCACAAGCTATCAGAAAGTTGTATGGCAACCACCTCCGGCGCCAAATAGAACTGGCAGACATAGACATTCAGTACAAGAAGAAAAAGATGGAAAATCTTGCACTGGAGTTCGAAATAAAAAAGAGGACAATTAGGAAACTGGACCTTGAAATAAAAAAACTTGAGAGGGAGGTGAGATATGCCTTCAATGTACACTGTATGCTAACTGTAACACAAATGTATTAATCATTATTTTTCTTTCCTCCCCCAGCTCCAAGAAGATGACACAGCTCAAAATAAAAATTAGGTATATTCTCGTAAAGTCAAGTGAGCCATGACATATGAGCTCTTATTGTGAGCACACAGGACGGTGGCATCTTTCTAAGGTTTTTTTTAATTTTCCCAGCAATCAGTACAACCAAGTCATCGTTATAAGGCATCGCCCTCTTTTGCCCACCCCCCCAGCACCAGGTGTGGCCACTAGCCTATATGAAGGCCCAAAATTGTGTGTTCCTTTCTGCTCTGACAATGGCATGCCCATTCGTGCGAGATGTGGTGGATGAAGAAGCACTTGTGCTGAGGAGAGCCTTCAGGCGAGAAAGGGTCTTCAGGGACCGGTTGGACCCACTGGCCTTCCCTGATGACCATCTATATGAAAGATACAGGTTTTCTGCAGATGGCATCAGGTATCTATGCAGACTACTGGGTCCCAGGATTAAGCACCGCACTGCACGGAGCCATGCACTGAGTGTGGAGCAAATGGTTTGTGTGGCCTTGCGCTTTTTTGCTAGTGGAGCCTTCCTGTACTCAGTGGGGGATGCAGAACAGCTGAACAAGGCCACAATTTGCCGCACAATAAGGAGTGTGTCTGGCTATCAAAGCATTAGCAGATGTCTTCATCTCCTTCCCTGGCCACAGAAGACTCTGTGACATCAAAGAGGAGTTCTATAGGATTGCAGGTAAGAGGATCTACAAATTACAGGACAACTGTTAACACATAGTAGGATACTCATTACTTTGTGTGACAGGTTTCCCCAATGTCATTGGTGCAGTGGACTGCACACACAAGGATAAAAGCCCCCTCAGGTGCCCATGAGGCCGATTTTGTGAATAGGAAATCTTTTCACAGCATTAATGTTCAGGTGAACATAACTTTTTGATATTGTCCATTGACGAACACTCTGCATTGCCAGTGATGTGCATTGATTGGTGTAATATTCCTCATCTTATGATTTCAGATGGTCTGCAATGCTGACTGTGTGATCAGCAATGTTGTGGCAAAATGGCCTGGCTCAGTCCATGACTCCAGAATCTTTCGGGCCTCTGAAATCTATCTGTCGGGCCTCTGAAATCTATCAGTGCCTATCACAAGGTAAGCCACACAACCCCTATTTATAACCATCATGGCTGTGTCAAGAATATCACTGTGTTTATGAGGTAGTAATGATGAGATTTTGTGTTGACAGGTGAATTCTCTGGTGTGTTGCTGGGAGACAGGGGGTATGGCTGCCAGCCTTTTCTCCTGACACCTTTCACAGACCCCCAGGAAGCACAGCAGGCCTACAACCATGCCCATGCCAGGACCAGGGCCAGAGTTGAAATGACCTTTGGCCTCCTGAAGGCACGCTTTCACTGCCTTCACAAATTAAGGGTCAGCCCTGTTAGGGCATGTGATATTACTGTGGCTTGTGCTGTCCTCCACAATGTGGCCTGCCTGAGGAAGGAGAGGGCCCCCAGAGTGCCACCAGCCATGGACTGGGACAATCCGGCAATCTTCCCTGATGACGACAGTGGTCGGCTGCTGAGGGACCAATATGTGTTGAATTATTTTAGTTAGTATGTGTGCTTTCAATTTTGGTTAAATATGTCCTGCGGTGGCAGAGGAATTTGGTTTTTTTTGGGTTCGTTTTTTGACGAATTTGGCCTCTTATGATGTTTGTGCGGTATACTGTGTGTAATACAAGGCTGCAGGGAGGCTACTGCATCCATTCATTTGTCTGTTCAGTTGATGTGTATGGATTTGTCCTGCATTTATTTTAGTGTGCAGACATGCAGGGTGTGTTATATACAGACCTTTGAATGTGTATGTATCATTTTGTATAATATGCTTGGATTCTGTGCTTTCCATCTTGTAGAGTCACTGTGACTTCAGTTTCGAAAGGAGCTGATGGTTTACCTGCTTTGTTTTGTCCTTATTCAATAAAGGAACATAATGTTACACATTGTGTTTTTATATTCATATGGAATGTGTATTTGTTTATGACAGAGTACTAGGGCCACACTGAAGAAAAAGGATAAAGTCATAAATTTATGAGGCTGGTTCTTTCTGCAGAAAAGCTACATATTGTTTTGATACTTATGACAATGTGATACTTAATATTCTGGCACATCAGCATGTCTTTGTTTATGAAACCATACTGAAGTACAATTTCACGATTTTACATCTGTCATTTTAACAACTGTCCTCCTTTAAAACAACTGGTTACAATATTATGACTTGTGTTTTTTTCCCCTCTGTGGCCCTAATATTCTATCATTTTATATATAGCCTTATAGTCTATGGGAAACTGTAAATTATCTAATGATAGCAACATCATCTAAAAATCATTTTTTATCCAAAATCATTGAAATTAATGATCACAAACGTTTAAATAATAACAGTGGGTCTAGTTATATGTGATAACAATGTATAGTGAGCAGTGAAATAACTATTGGTTTCCATTTGTGGTGACTGCTGACTGACATTAGGGATGAGATTAAATAGATCCTGGAATTTAGCCTGGTCTGGAGCAGGCTAGCTCCACAGAATAAATCTCCATGGTAATTTATACCATAACATATCCTCCTGCCCCCTATCCATCTTTAGTGCAACCGGATTACGGATCAATTGAGCCAGGATCACCAAGATATCCTGGCTTAATCCCTTATCCTAGTTTTGTGCAACAGGCCCCAGGTGCCTTGTTCAAAGCCAAAACAAAAGTGATGTTACCTAGGATAGATTTTAAGCATGTGGAGTAATGAGTAAGTTTCTGTGTTTTCACATGCAAAGAGAATGCTTTTCATAAAAACGCTTTATTTGCCTTCTCAAGGAAAACTAGTTTGAAAAGTACAACATATTTTATGGAAATTAGATGTATGTTTCTGGACGATTCACCATGCTGCCTTGTTGACAACATGACTGAGAGTTGCTGATTACTGTTCAATTTGAGAAGGGCACCTCTCCCTCACCGCTTTTGCCCGTTCACGTCACCGTCCATAGACCGATGCACCCCAAATTGCGGAAGGTCAGCGTTACAGCGTGATTCAAATGTAACGGGAGACTACATTCACGGTAATAACTGCATTTGTCAGCTCAACCGTAAATTACTTTTACAATTTTATTTCACAATCTGTAACACTTCAGCGATACAGATTGAATAGATCCCTATATGTTACACATTTGCAAAACGTATTATATGTTACGAATTCTGTCTAGGTGGTAGTTACGTTAAAGGGTTCCGGTTAGGTGAAGGGTTAGCTAAAATAGTTAAGGTTAGAGGAAGCGTTAGCTAAATGGTTTAAGGTTGGGGGAAGGGTTAGCTAACATGCTAAGTAGTTGAAAAGTAGCTAAAAAATAATAAGTAGTTGAAAAGTTGCTAAGGTTGTCCATGATGAGTTTCGAACTCGCAACCTTTGGGTTGCTAGATGTTCATGTTATACGCCCACCCTACTTTCGTTTCAGCCTTAAGTAACCATCTGTCTTATCTAACCACATTAAACGAACCGCCCTTGCTGTCTCTGCCTGGCCGGTTCCCCTCTTTCCACTGGGATTCTCTGCCTCTAACCCTATTACAGGGGCTGAGTCACTGGCTTACTGGGGCTCTCTCATGCCGTCCCTGGAAGGGGTGCGTCACCTGAGTGGGTTGATTCACTGATGTGGTCATCCTGTCTGGGTTGGCGCCCCCCCTTGGGTTGTGCCATGGCGGAGATCTTTGTGGGCTATTCTCGGCCCTGTCTCAGGATGGTAAGTTGGTGGTTGAAGATATCCCTCTAGTGGTGTGGGGGCTGTGCTTTGGCAAAGTGGGTGGGGTTATATCCTTCCTGTTTGGCCCTGTCCGGGGGTGTCCTCGGATGAGTCCACAGTGTCTCCTGACCCCTCCTGTCTCAGCATCCAGTATTTATGCTGCAGTAGTTTATGTGTCGGGGGGCTAGGGTCAGTTTGTTATATCTGGAGTACTTCTCCTGTCCTATTCGGTGTCCTGTGTGAATCTAAGTGTGCGTTCTCTAATTCTCTCCTTCTCTCTTTCTTTCTCGGAGGACCTGAGCCCTAGGACCATGCCTCAGGATTACCCCCAGATGACATGCTGGTCATTTATGAACATTTGAACATCTTGGCCATGTTCTGTTATAATCTCCACCCGGCACAGCCAGAAGAGGACTGGCCACCCCACATATGCTCTCTCTAATTCTCTCTTTTTGTCTCTCTCTCGGAGGACCTGAGCCCTAGGACCATGCCCCAGGACTACCTGACATGATGACTCCTTGCTGTCCCCAGTCCATCTGACCGTGCTGCTGCTCCAGTTTCAACTGTTCTGCCTTATTATAATACGACCATGCTGGTCATTTATGAACATTTGAACATCTTGGCCATGTTCTGTTATAATCTCCACCCGGCACAGCCAGAAGAGGACTGGCCACCCCACATAGCCTGGTTCCTCTCTAGGTTTCTTCCTAGGTTTTGGCTACACCTGCATTGCTTGCTGTTTGGGGTTTTAGGCTGGGTTTCTGTACAGCACTTTGAGATATCAGCTGATGTACGAAGGGCTATATAAATAAATGTGATTTGATTTTGATTTGAACATATACTAATTTGAGTGTCCCCAATTTAAATGTTCCATGTGTCATCTTGTCTGAAACCAGGCTGGCAAAAATATGGGGCAATACAGAGGAGTTGGCTTAGATCGGCGGTATTCAAAGTCGGGGCCGCGACCCCTAGCGTGGTTGCAGGAAGCTGGAGTCGGGTCTCTAAAGCATTAAGAGTGCAGATTATTGCATGAGCCAATACAGACACGTTTTCCAGAAAGATTATTTGACAAATAAAATGTATTTTATTTTGCTAAGAGATGAAAATGTTATGAATTGAAGGTTATTTGTTAATGTACAGCCAGCGGTATACCACCCTGCATACCACTGCTGACTTGCTTCTGAAACTAAGCAGGGTTGGTCCTGGTCAGTTCCTGGATGTGAGACCAGATGCTTCTGGAAGTGGTGTTGGAGGGCCAGTAGGAGGCACTCTTTCCTCTGGTCTGAAAAAATATCCCAATGCCCCAGGGCAGTGATTGGGGACACTGCCCTCTGTAGGGTGCCGTCTTTTGGATGGGATGTTAAACGGGTGTTCTGACTCTCTGAGGTCATTAAAGATCCCATGGCACTTATCGTAAGAGTAGGGGTGTTAACCCCGGTGTCCTGGCTAAATTCCCAATCTGGCCCTCAAACCATCACGGTCACCTAATAATCCCCAGTTTACAATTGGCTCATTCATCCCCCTCCTCTCCCCTGTAACTATTCCACAGGTCGTTGCTGCAAATGAGAACGTGTTCTCAGTCAATTTACCTGGTAAAATAATGGGTTAAAAAATATATATATCGAAATGTAAGGATTTTAGGTTGTGTCATGAAATGTTTTCTTTTTTTTTGTCCTAGCTGAAAAAGTTTGAATTCCACAGGCTTAGATTGTTGACAACAAATGAACTATTAACTGTATAAAATATAAATACATTTGCACAATGAGCACTTTTCTCTCAAATACATTGCTACCTTTGTTGGTTAGCTAGCTAGAGATTTTTTTGCCATATTAGCATGGACGTGACATTAGTCAAAACACCTCAAAAGAAGACATGGTATCAAGAACAAGATTTATGTGTATTATTATTTTTGTTAATATACAGAACAAGATAAAACAAGCTGAATCGCGCTGCCTCCCAGGCGTGAACCAGGTGCTCAACTCTGACTGCGAAATTGGCTCAAAATTAAGGAGACTTAATTAAGCACGTGTAGTTTTGAGTAAGATTCTGTGTTTTCCCATGCAAAAGTGATTGCTTTTGATATACACGCTTTATCTGCCTTGCCAATAAAACCTTGTTTGAAAATTCAAACATAGTCTATATTTTATCGTAAAGAGGTTGTAGCTTGTATTTTTTGGGGACGTTGCACCATGTTGCCTTGTTGACAACATGACTAAGTGACGCAGATTTCTGTTTATTGAGAAAAGCGCTCTTCCCTTGTTCACATCACGGGCCATAGACCAGTGTCCCGCAGTTCAGCATAATCGAATCCGCCCAATGTTGCTCTCAATCGGCTCACGGCCTTTTGCCCCATTGAACCGCGCGCATTGTTTTTGTGACGTGATCACATCAGTCGTCTATAGGTCCGTCGAAGAAAGTTTCTGGTTAGAAATGTGGCTTGATTAGTATATTTCCAAGATATAGCTAGGCTACGTACATTAATTCCCTTGATCGCGGGTGATCAACTTCGAAGAAAGAAAACACTTTGGAATGTATCGTCAGCATGCAAAGGTAAGGGCGTCTTTTCCACCCATTGCATCATATTGTCTTCATTTTTACAAACCATTGTTTTTATCAGTTCAGTACCTTTGATTCATACTTCGCGTAGTAGTAGGCTATAGTCTTCATACTAGAGCGAGAACGTTATGGGTTAATCTATTTGTTTGCAGAACACGCCTGTTTAGCCAGCGTGATAGCTGGGCTAAGTATCTAATTTAGTAGAATGTGGCGTCTATACACATTACTACCCTAGAGTATACATTACCTCTCTCATCAACATATGTATTTTGTGGGCTATCAATGCACTGGAATGTGACTGTCTGTGCTGAAATACTTCATAATGTCATCACACTTTCGTTCGTCTACTTCGCAACTTCAACAGGGCACTGCATGCATGTGTCGGCTACTTCGGTTCTAACTTCAACACATCTTTAAAAATACATACAAGTTGTAATGGATACAGAAGTTGATAAATCAATGCAACCGCAAATGTCTGCCAAAATGTAATTCTTTAAAAAACAGAACAAATCGAATACAGTTGCAAAGGAGATTGAACTCTTTCGTTGCTTAGGTCGACTTGGCACTCACACACTTAAAAAAATAAATATATATATATATTTCCACAAACGTGGGCACTGTTATTTAACATTTCCCAAAGGGCTGTCAATACAGTTCTGCACATTTAAACTGTTGGGAGTAGGCACCTGGAATGGTATTCTGAAATTGCTACAAGGTTTTTAACGTTATTCCAAGTATTTTCCTTACGTCATTGTGGCACAGTTTTGTGCACGTTTGGGTTACACACAACTGTGTACAACCAGCCAGATGTAGGAGGCTAGGTTACAGATTGACTGTTCAAGAAAATGTGCCCCTAAAAAAATAACAGCTGTTATTTTGAAATTACTTTTAGGCCTAGTTGTACAGGATGGGGTGGGGTTTTGGTCATACCACACATTCTTCAGTGTACTAGTAATTTTATATCAGTTGTTCCTTGATCTCTTTCTCTCTCGCTCTCTCTCTTAGCAAGTCCAGACATGCACACAAAAGTATTATTTTGCTGGCCCTAGCAATTTGTAATCTGTCAGATTGAGGGTATCAAGGCATGCATAGGGTAATGTGGGGTAACTAGCCCCCCCATAAGAACAATGTCCAATTGCTGACACAACAAAGCAAAGTTTGGTAATGTGGATGATTAATTAACCAGACTTGAGCTTTTAAGAGTTAACTTATTTTAATCAAAGAAATACAATATTTAACTAAATGGCTTTGGACATCTCACTATTAATGTCCTCACTATGATGAGGTTTTGATGTAAGGTCCCTCTTTTCATGTTCCCGCAAATCATGTCTAAATCGTTCTAAAGTACAATACCAGTCAAAAGGTTGGACACACCTACTCATTTAAGGGTTTTTCTTTATTTGCACTATTTTCTACATTGTAGAATAATGGTGACGATATCAAAATTATGAAAAAGCACAAATGGAATCATGTGTTAAACAAAAAAGTGTTAAACTAATCGAATTATATTTGAAATTCTTCAAATAGCCACCCTTTAACTTGATGACAGCTTTGCACACTAGGCATTCTCTCAACCAGGTTCTCTCCAACTAGGTAGTCACCTGGAATGCATTTCAATGAACAGGTGTACCTTAAGTTAATTTGTGGAATTTATTTTCTTAATGCGTTTGAGCCAATCAGTTGTGTTGTGACAAGGTAGGGGTGGTTTACAGATGATGACCCTATTTGATAATGGCAAGAACAGCAAAAATCAGCAAAGAGAAAAGACAGTCCATTACTTTAAGACATGTATGTCAGTCATTATGGAAAATGTCAAGAACTTTGAACGTCTCTTTAAGTGCAGTCGCAAAAACCATCAAGCGCTATGATGATGAAACAGGTTCTCATGAGGACCGCCACAGGAAAGGAAGCCCCATAGTTAACTCTGCTGCAGAGGATAAGTTCATTAGATTTACCAGCCTCAGAAATTGCAGCCCAAATAAATTCTTCAGAGTTCAAGTAACAGACACATCTCAACATCAACTGTTCAGAGGAGACTGCGTGAATCAGGGCTTCATGGTGGAATTGCTGCAAAAAAACACTACTTAAGGACACCAATAAGATGAAGAGACTTGCTTGGGCCAAGAAACACGCGCAATGGACATTTAGAGCAGTGGACATTTGTCCTTTGGTCTGGAGTCCAAATTTGAGATTTTTGTTTCCAACCGCTGTGTCTTTGTGAGATGCGGTGTGGGTACGTGTATTTCCCACCGTAAAGCGTGAAGGAGGCGGTATTATGGTGTGGGGGTGCTTTGCTGGTGACACTCTGACTTATTTAGAATTCAAGGCACACTTAACCAGCATGGCTACCACAGCATTCTGCAGCGATCCACCATCCCATCTGGCTTGCGCTTAGTCCCACTATCATTTGTTTTCCGACAGGACAATGACCAACCACAGCCTGGAGGTACTTTTACCAAGAAGGATAGTGCCGGAGTGCTGCATCAGATGACCTGGCCTCCACAATCCACTGACCTTAACCAAATTGAGATGGTTTGGGATGAGTCAAACCTCAGTGATGGAAAAGCAGCTAACAAGCGCTCAGCATATGTGGGAACTCCTTCAAGACTGTTGGAAAAGCATTCCAGGTGAAGCTGGTTAAGAGAATGCCAAGAGTGTGCAAAGCTGTCATCAAGGCAAAGGGTGGCTATTTGAATTGCCACCCTTTTATAACAACAAAAACAGCTTGCTGTGGTTACCTGAAAGGTGGCAGGCCATATTTGTGATTTAGAAAAATGCCTTTCAAATGAACTCATGGCTAGATGGCTTGCCGAGGGCTTATAGTAGTCCTCTGAATGGGGGCTACCCGGAAGACATGCAAATCACGTCTTAAATTGCAAAACGCCGCTCGCCCACTGGCGGTTAGGCCTGTAAAATGAATAACTGCTGATTTATAACCGTTAAGGACTTAGCAGTTAGTTAACCATACTGTAACTGAGACAGGTAATTGTCATGAGGTTAAATGTCTTTTCTAATCTGGTGACTCGGGTTGCAAAATGCATGTCTGGTTTTATTATGAGTAACCGTTCTTGCTCTTGTAAAGATAGACACACAGGAGCACCCATATTTGGGCAATACTGTGGGAAGGTCAAATATAGGGGAGGGGGGAGGGGAGTTACATGGTCTAGTATTGGTTTCCCTCTTCATTGTCAGTATCCCTTTTCAGCGTTATGACATCCATAACAGTGATGGATAATAATGTATCATATCTTTTCTGATTGTGATTTCACTACATTTTGTGTGCTTGTTCTGGGATGTTCTTCAGACATTTACAGAAACATTTTATATCTTAGAATACATAATTTATCTAAGCTTCTCTTATATTCTATAAATATATTCTGAAAGGCATTTGTCGTACATGGTACTACTGTTTTTGATAGAAAGATGAGGAGTGTTTATCAACATTCTGAATAGTCCTGGAGTGTTTAAAAAAATATTTATTTTTATGAAAGCCACTCTAAATATACTGACTTCATCCCGTTTCCAGAAAAGTAACATTCCAAATAAAATTCCTGTAAAATGGCTTTGAATGGCATTTCTTACCTTAATTCCACTGAACAACTTGACATTGTGCAAGATTTTCCTGTACCTGGGTGACTGTGCTGTTAAATCTTGCCATAAAAACACACCTTATTAATATAAAGTCTGCATGAGGGAGTTTTCCAACGCCGTGTAAGTGTTGGCTCTCTGGCAGGTAGGTGCTAATGGTCACAGGAGACAGAAGCTACTGGAAGTCGCATTATCTTAAACAAAGGAAAGGAATATTGCCCACCCAGCATTTTGAACTCTAGCTGTAGGATATATTGATAGAGAAGCCTATTCAAAAGCAAGGGAATAATGAAGTGTGTAATTGTGAAGTGTAGGGCAAGTGTGTGCTTTTTTTTTTTTTTCACAGATTATTTTTCATGTTTTAAATTGGAATATATTGAAGTTATTTGAACAATGATTCTCTATCCAAATTCCATCACAGTTTGAGTGCCATAATTTCCCCTATTTACTCTATTTGTATTGAAATAATATTGTTAACCCCACATATTAACCTCTACTGTATCAGTGTTCTATTTCTGCCCTAATGAACTGTTTCTCTCCTCAGTCTTTGACCCCAGGTGTGAAGCAGCTAGCTGAACACTAGGTGGGCCTACGTTTCGGAGAAAATGCTCTCCAGTGTTGAGGTGGCCCCAAACCGCCCTGTTGCCAGCAACCACCACAACAGTCCTGGAAACTCAGGTTCCCAGTATGCCTTGTGTGCCCTGGGGGTGGGACTGGTGGCCCTGGGCATTGTCATGATCGTATGGAGTGTGGTGCCCTCCGACATGGCCGGGAACAACAGCAGTGGCACCGGAGGAGGGAACCCGAAACCGGACACTAGGGGGAGGACTTCATCGGTGGCCTTTGTACTGGTCGGGGCTGGAGTGGCCATGCTCCTGCTGTCCCTGTGCCTGGGGATGAGGAACAAGCAACGGGAGCAGCAGGTGCTCCTAGAGGCCCAGACTCTGGGGGCAGGCAACGTAGCTACCAGTGATGACGACGGAGAGACGTGAGTACTGTAGCTAATTAATGACCTCAGCAGGTTTGTTTGCTCAGGGTTCAGTACAGGGTTGGGCAATCCCTTTTACTTTCCTAACCGTTTGACTGCTCCTAGATGTGTAACATCGCATGATGCACACCAGATGACGCCATCAGTGTTTCCGGATGATGTCATCAAACACTTATTTCTATATTTTTGACTACAAAACATAGAAACTTGCCATTCTGACATGTATTGATGTTTGTGGTGGTGCTGGAGGTGAATATTGCCCTTTAACCTATGAGGGCTAACACATGTTCAGTTGATTCAACTACACTGAACAAAAATATAAACGTAACATGTAAAGTGTTCGTCCAATGTTTCATGAGCTGAAATAAAAGATCCCCGAAATGTTCCATACACACAAGCTTATCTACAGTGCGTTCGGAAAATATTCAGACCCCTTCACTTTTTCTTACGTTAGCCTTACTAAAATTGATTAAATAGTTTATTTCCTCATCAATCTACATGCAACTCTATAATGACAAAGCAAAAACAGGTTTAAATGTTTTTTGCAAATATCAAAAACGAGTCACATTTACATAAGTATTCAGACCCTTCACTCAGTACTTTGTTGAAGCACCTTTCGCAGCGATTTCAGCCTCGAGTCTTCTTGAGTATGATGCTGCAAGCTTGGCACACTGGTCTTTGGGGAGTTTCTCCCATTCTCTGCAGATTGTCTTAGCTCTGGCAGGTTGGATGGGTAGCTTCGCTGCACAGCTACTTTAAGGTCTCTCCAGAGAAGTTTGATCGGGTTCAAGTCCGGGCTCTGGCTGGGCCACTCAAGGAGATTTGTCCTGAAGCCACTCCTGCGTTGTCTTGGTTGTGTGCTTAGGGTTGTTGTCCTGTGGAAGGTGAACCTTGGTCCCAGTCTGAGGTCCTGAGAGCTCTGAAGCAGGTTTTCATCAAGGATCTCTCTGTACTTCATCTTTCCCTCGATCCCACTGAAAAACATCCCCACAGCATGATGCTGCCACCACCATGCGTCACCGTAGGGATGGTTCCAGGTTTCTTCCAGACAAGATGCTTGGTATTTAGGCCAAAGTGTTCAATCTTGGTTTCATCAGACCATAGAGTCTTGTTTCTCATGGTCTGAGAGTCTATAGGTGAGTAGTCTATTAGGTGAGTCTACTTTTACTTGGTAGTGGCTTCTGTCTGGCCACTCTACCATAAAGGCCTGATTGGTAGAGTGCTGCAGAGATTGTTGTCCTTCTCAAAGGTTCTGCCATCTCCACAGAGGAACTCAGAAGCTCTGTCAGTGACCACCAGGTTCTTGGTCACCTCTCTGACCAAGGCCCTTCTCCCCCGATTGCTCAATTTGGCCAGGCGGCCAGGTCTAGGAGGAGTTTTGGTGGTTCCAAACGTCTTCCATTTAAGCTAGATGGAGGACACTGTGTTCTTGGGGACCTTAATAAATGCTGCAGACATTTTTTGGTACCCTTCCCCAGATCTGTGCCTCGACACAATCCTGTCTCGGAGCTCTACGGACAATTCCTTCTACCTCATGGCTTGGTTTTTGCCATGACATGCAGTGTCAACTGTGGAACCTTATAGGTGTGTGCCTTTCCAAATCCTGTCTAATCAATTGAATTTACCACAGGTGGAGTCCAATCAAGTTGTAGAAACATCTCAAGGATGATCAATGGAAACAGGATGCACCTGAGCTCAATTTCGATTGAAATAAAGAAATCATTGTATGAGTAGGTGTGTCCAAACTGTCAACTCGCTTTCTCATTATGGGGTATTGTGTGTAGATTGAGGATTATTATTTTTGTTATTTAATACATTTTAGAATAAGGCTGTAACTGGGGCCTCCCGAGTGGCGCAGCGATCTAAGTCACTGCAGTGCTAGTTGTTACTACAGATCCTGTTTCGATGCTGGGCTGTGCCGCAGCCGGCCGGGATACCCATGAGGTGACGCACAATTGGCCCAGAGTCGTCCGGGTTTGGCCGGCCGGGATTTCGTATGGGAGTTGCAGCGATGGGACAAGACTGTAACTATCAATCGTGGAGGGAAAAGTGGGTAAAATAATAAGGCTGTAACAAAATGTGCACGGTCTCAAATTGTGTGCACAAATTTGTTTACATCCCTGTAAGTGAGCATTTCTCATTTGCCAAGATAATCCATCCACCTGACAGGTGTGGCATTTCAAGAAGCTGATTAAACAGCATTAACATTATACAGGTGCACCTTGTGCTGGGGACAATAAAAGGCCACTCTAAATGTGCAGTTGTATCACACAATGCCACAGATGTCTCAAGTTTTGAGGGAGTGTACAATTGGCATGCTGACTGCAGGAATGTCCACCAGAGCTGTTACCAGATAATTTAATGTTAATTTCTCTACCAACATCGTTTTAAATAATTTGACAGTACGTCTAAGCGGCTTTACAACCACAGACCACGTCTATCCACGCCAGCCTAGGACCTCCACATCCGGCTTCTTTACCTGCTGGATCGTCTGAGACCAGCCACCCTGACGGCTGATGAAACTGTGGGTTTGCATAACATAAGAATTTCTGCACAAACTGTCAGAAACCGTCTCAGGGAAGCTCATCTGCATGCTCGTCGTCCTCACCAGGGTCTTGCCCTGACTGCAGTTCGGCATCAGTGGGCAAACGCTCACCTTTGATGGCCACTGGCATACTGGAGAAGTGTGCTGTTCACGGATGAATCCCAGTTTCAACTGTACCGGGTAGATGTACAGAGTGCCCCCATTTTTTATCTCTGTGCAATTTGAGATATAGTGACGAGGCTTATTGCCATTCATCCACCTCCATCACCAGTGCACTACTATGTCCCAGTTCTTCCATGGCCTGCTCACTCACCAGACATGTCACCCATTGAGCATGTTTTGGACGCTCTGGATCGCCGTGTACGATAGCGTGTTCCAGTTCCCGCCAACATCCTGCAACTTCCCACAGCCATTGAAGAGAAGTGGGACAACACACCTCAATTAACAGCCTGATCAACTCGATGTGAAGGAGATGTCACACTGCATGATGCAAATGGTGGTCACACTGACTGATTTTGTTTGTTCACTGAGGTTGGTTAGTTTAGTTTGATCATGTGAAAGGCTTTGCTTTGGCTGGAGCAAAATCCTGCACCCACGCTGGTCCTTTGCTATTAACATTGGTTAGCCATGTTTTTGTTTCTTTATATCTCTCTGCAGTGCTTTAAGTAACTTTTCAGTTCAAGCCCCGTTACCTAAACAGGGAACCTGTTGCAATAAAGCCATGTAAAACCATCAGGACTGTATTTATCAGGACACACGGCATAGCCTAGATTACACACGGCATAGCCTAGAGTACACACAAAATCAACTATATAGAAGACACAGTCCATTTTGTAAGCACATAGACATCAGTAACTATCTGTGTGTTTCTGTATGAATGTCCACAGGGCAGAGGAGCGAGTCCAGAGGTACACTGTGCCCAGCTACGAGGAGGTGGTAGGCAGCGGCGAGTACCCCATACGCCAGAGCAACTTGCGCCACAGCTCCTCCCAGCTGCCCTCCTACGACGACCTGGTGGACGGTGTGCAGATGGAGCTGGAAGGGTCAGATGTCACCCAGACGTCACCCGCTTCCGCTAACCCTGCCTCCTCTGCTGTACCTAACCGCCGCACTGGGCGAACAGGCCTCAAGCTCCTTCCCCTTAAGATCCGGAGGATTAAATCGGAGAAGCTCTTTATGAATAACACGGATAACTCTCAGCCACCGGGAGGGATCACTATTGAGCCGCTCACTCCGCCACCAATGTATGAGGACAAAGCACCCCAGCTCTGAGACTTGGCACCTTCTAGGTTTCAAAGCAGGTTACTGAAGCCACTGTGTCCCACTAGGCGTGAATTGGTGGTGCAGTGCTACTATAGATGTGATCAGATGGCCCTTGTCATGCATCTGTGGTTAAATCATCTCGATGGCACTTGTCATGCCTACCTGGCTGAGGACTTTTCTTTAGACCTGCAACTCAAGCGCAGTGAGTACTGTTCCCATACGTGGGGCACTGGCATTTGAGTAGATCTTTGGGGCAACTCTAATGTTGCTGGACAGAGGGAACACCTGGACAGAGTACACATCCAATTTCCGACTATGATTACAAGGACATTGAAGCTTGGTTCAAAGGATCAATATTATTGGGGGAAATTCTCGGCATGTCTTTGATGCCTTTTATTCCTTTACAACGAGTACTTACACTGGTCCAAATCTTCTTTGTATGCAGTAGACCATATTTTATTTTCCTCTGTCTGCTATATTATTTCAAGTTCCGTCTTCATCCTCAGTCTAGTCGTGTTTATAGATGTATTATTCATGTCTGAGTTTTGTATTCTGTACAGCTACTTAGACAGCTGCTCCTCACATTTTGGGAGAAGTGCTATTTGGCGACTGACTCAATGGCCACCTTACTCAGACAGTGTTTGTGTGTTGCTGCCTGTGTTGCTCGTCAATAGAGGACAATTGAGAGAGACCGAGGCTCATGGGTAGTTAGAAGCCTTTGCCCTGTAGCCATGGTGAAATGGGGTTGGGCTCTGAAGGCAGTAGTGTAGTCCAGCTCTTTTCCTTTCCTTTTTTTTGCTCAATAGAGGAGAACACAAGGGGGACTTTCTCTGAGCAGCTGGGAGCTGGGATAATGGCACCCATTGCTCACTCACTCATCACTCTTGAACTATTCTTCACTAGCTCCTTGACTGGCAGCACTTTCATAGGAGTATTCAGAGAATGAACTTCTGGTGTCCATGGTTTGACCCCCATTTTTGTTTAGTGGAGCGAAAATACATCAGTACCTTTATCTCTCTAGCCTGTTTGTTTTATGCTTATGAGAGTATGGAAATGAGCGAGTCCATGAAGTGTTTAGAATGTTATTTTCTTATCATACGGATACTATTTTCTGATGTCATGTTGATGAACCTGTTCAACAACTATTCACTACTTTTTAGATGGGAACACAAACTGTACACAACAGTAGCCTTTTTTGTGTAACTGAACACTTAATAAACTAGCAAATGCATACCGATGCACACAGAACAAGAATAGGCTTTTTTAAATAGAATTGAATTGCTGAATTACTATGCTAAACAAAAATATAAATGTAAAGTGTTGGTGCCATGTTTCATGACCTAAAACAAAAGATCCCAGAAATGTTTCATATGCACAAAAAGCATACTTCTCTCATTCTCTGAACAAATTTGTTTACATCCCTGTTGGTGAGCGTTTCTCCTTTGCCAAGATAATCCATCTACCTGACAGGTGTGGCATATCAAGAAGATGATTAAACAGCATAGTTATTACACAGGTGCACCTTGTGCTGGGGGGGGGGGGTGAAATAAAAGGCCACTCGAAAATGTGCCATTTTGTCACACAACACAATGCCTTAGATGTTCCATTTTGAGGGAGTGTGCAATTGTCATGCTGCCTGCAGGAATGTCCTTTAGAACTGTTGATGGAATTTAAATGTTAATTTCTCTACCATAAGCTGCCTCCAATGTCGTTTTAGATAACTGGCCTCAACCACAGACTACATGTAATCACGCCAGCCCAGGACCTCCACATCTTTGCTGAAGAGTATTTCTGTCTTTAACAAATCCCTTTTTTGTGGGGAAAAACTCATTATGATTGGCTGGGCCTGGCTCCCAAGTGTGTGGTCCTATGCCTTCCCAGGCTCACCCATGGCTGCTCCCCTGCCCAGTTGTGAAATCTGTAGATTAGGGCCTAATGAATTTATTTCAATTAACTAATTTCCTTATATAAACTGTAACTCAGTAAAATCTCTGAAATTGTTGCGTTTTTATATTTTTGTTCAGTACAGTTTATACATGTAAAATAGCATGCACATCATGAAGATTTTAGTTTTATACATTGATTTTGTACAATATTGTTGACGGTATTTGTAGTTGTCATGCCTAGGCAGTGCTGTGTGTGTGTGTGTGTGTGTGTGTGTGACCAGTTTTGGCTGTGAGGAATCTGTGTCTTCATATCATGTTCTGTACTTATGGGGACACTACACTCTAAAATGAAAGTTTGTCAGATGTTTTCAAACCTCAAAGAAGCATTATGTTAAGCAACGTACACATCCCAATCCATTGGTTTTGTAGATCCAATGATAATGTCACAACCCCAAATGAATGATAAAAATGAGCACCAGATATGCTTATCTGTTTATGAATGAAAAATTGTGCCCATTGTGCTCATCTTTTCCATTCATAAACCGATCAGCGTCAAGATAAGCACCATGGTGTCCATCTTTTCCATTCACATACAGATTATGTGCTCATCTTTTCCATTCATTTGGGATTGAGGAATACAGCTGTATCTATACAATCAGTGGTCTTGGACATGGATCCACCTTCACATTAGACTTCTTTTGAGGTATTAAAAACATCTAACGAACTTAGATTTTGGAGTGTATTGCCCATTTAAGAATATTCTTATGTGGAACAAACATTGTTCATGAGTTCAATGGACTTTTCTCTCAACCAGCTGTATCTATAACAACATTTATTCACATTTCAAATACTTAACATTATTTGTAAACTACATGATTGGCTTGTATGACTAAATTTCCTTTTGTATGTATTGTGAAAGTATGTTTTTGTATGAGGAGTTCTGTCTGTTTATGTTGACTTCGAGGAGTTCAGAATAATACATTACTGTGTACAGTAAAGGAGTTGAGTATGAATAAATTCAAACTATTCCGACCACACAGTTTTATTGCAGATAGGTCCTGTGACGACTTACTGGTTTTCAGCAACCACACTAATGTGTTTCTGGGAAATCATTAACCGTGGCAGTACCTTACTTCCTGTAGTATACAGTGCCTTCGGAAATTATTCAGACCCCTTCACTTTTTTAAAACATTTTGTTACGTTACAGCCCTTATTTTAAAATTGATTAAATAAAGGTTTTTCCTCATCAATCGACACACAATATACCGCATAGCGACAAAGTGAAAACAGGTTTTTAGAAATGTATTAAAAATAAATACTTTATGTAAGTATTCAGACCTTTTGCTATGATACTCAATTGAGCTCAGGTGCATCCTGTTTCCATTGATCATCATTGAGATGTTTCTTCAACTTAATTGGAGTCCACCTGTGGAAAATATGATTGATTGGACATGATTTGGAAAGGCACACACCTGTCTATATAAGGTCCCACAGTTGACGCTGCATGTCAGAGAAAAAACCAAGCCATGAGGTCGAAGGAAGTGCCCATAGAGCTCCGAGACAGGATTGTGTCGATGTACAGATCTGGGGAAGGGTACCAACACATTTCTGCAGCATTGGAGATTCCTTAAGAACACAGTCACCTCCATCATTCTTAAATGGAAGAAGTTTGGAACCACCAAGACTTCCTAGAGCTGGCCACCTGGCCAATACTGAGCAATCGGGGGAGAAGTGTCTTGGTCAGGGAGGTGACCAAGAACCCGATGGTCACTCTTATAGAGCTCCAGAGTTCCTCTGTGGAGATGGGAGAACATTCCAGAAGGACAACCAACGCTGCAGCACTCCACCAATCAGGCCTTTATGGTAGACTGGCTAGACAGAAACCACTCCTCAGTAAAAGGCACATGACAGCAAGCTTGGAGTTTGCCTAAAGACTCTTGGACCATGAGAAACAAGATTCTCTGGTCTGATGAAACCTGCATCACGTCTGGAGGAAGACTGGCACCATCCCTATGGTGAAGCATGATGGTGGCAGCATCATGCTGTGGGGATGTTTTTCAGCAGCAGGGACAGGGAGACCAGTCAGGCTTGAGGGAAAGATGAACGGAGCAAAGTACAGAGAGATCCTTGATGAAAACCTGGTACAGGTTGGGGCGAAGATTAACCTTCCAACGGGACAACGACCCTAAGCACATAGCCTAGACATCGCAGGAGTGACTTTGGGACTCAATGTCCTTGAGTGGCCCGGACTTGAACCCGATCGACATCTCCGGAGAGACCTGAAAACAGCTGTGCATCAATGCTCCCCAACCAACCTGACAGCTTGAGAGGATCTGCAGAGAAGAATGTGAGAAACTCCCCAAATACAGGTGTACCAAGCTTGAAACATCATACCAAAGAAGACTCGAGGCTGCCAAAGGTGCATCAACAAAGTACTGAGTAAAGGGTCTGAATACTTATGTAAATGTCATATTTCAGTTTTACATTTTTTATAAATTTGCAAAAATGTTTAAAAACCTGGTTTTCCTCTCTCGTTATGGGGTATTGTGTGTAGATTGATGAAGAGGGAACACAATTTTATCATTCTTAGTACAAGGCTGTAACGTAACAAGATGTGTAAAAAGTCAAAGGGTCTGAATACTTTCCGAATGCACTGTATACAGTATGGTTGAGATATTGTAGGTGATATAGTGCCTTCAGAATGTATTCACTCCCCTTGACTCGTTTCACATTTAGTTTGTTACAGCCTGAATTTGAAATGGATGTAATAAAGTGTCACTGGCCTACACACACAATATCCCATAATGTCAAAAAGGAATCATGTTTTTAGACATTTTTACAAATTATTTAAAAATGAAAAGCTGAAATGTCTGGGGTCAAGTATTCAACTCTTTTTGTTATGGCAAGCCTAAATTAATTTCAGGAGTAAAAATGTGCTTAATAAGTCGCATAATAACTTGCAATAATAGTGTATAGCATGATTGTTTGAATGACTACCACATCTGTGTACCCCACACATACAATTTTCTGTTAGGTCCCTCTGTCGAGCAGTGAATTTCAAACACCGATTCAACCACAAAGACCAGGGAGGATTTCCAATGTCTCGCAAAGAAGGGCACCTATTGGTAGATGGCTACAAATAAAAAAGTGGACATTGTATATCCCTTTGAGCATGGTAAAGTTATTAATTACACGTTGGATGGTGTATCAATACACCCAGTAACTACAAAGATACAGGCGTCTTTCCTTACTCCGTTGCCAAAGAGGAATTTCTGGGATTTCACCATGAGGCCAATGATGACTTTAAAACAGTTTGAGTTTAATGACTGAGATGGGAGAACTGAGGATGGATCCAACAACATTGTAGTTACTCCACAATACTAACCTAATTGACAGTGAAAATAAGGAAGCCTGTATAGAATAAAAAATATTTTTTTAAATGCATCCTGTTTGCAACAAGGCACTAAAGTAATACTGCAGCAAATGTGGCAAGCAACTTTTTGTCCTGAATACTGTGTTACGTTTGGGGCAAATCATACAACACATTACTGAGTACTGTTCGCCTTATTTTCAACTATAGTGATGGCTGCATCATGTTATGGGTATGCTTGTAATCATTAAGGACTGGGGAGTATTTAAGAATATAAAAGAAACGGAATGGAGAAGAACTCAGGCAAAATCCTAGAGGAAAACCTGGTTCAGTCTGCTTTCCACCAGACACAGGGAGATTAATTCCCCTTTCAGCAGGACATTACCATGAAACACAAGGCCAAATCTACACTGGTGTTGCTTACCTAGAAGACAGTGAATGTTCCCGAGTGGCCGAGTTACAGTTTTGGCATAAATCTACACGCAAATCTATGGCAAGATGTGAAAATGGTTTTCTAGCAATGATCAACAACCAATTTGACAGAACATGATGAATTCTGAAAAGAATAATAGGCAAATTTGGCACAATCCAGGTGTGCAAAGCTCTTAGAGATTTACCCAGAAAATCTCACAGCTGTAAACGCTGCCAAATGTGCTTCTACAAGGTATTGACTCGGATGTGATTACTTATGTAAATTAGATATATATGTATTTAATTTTCAGTACATTTGCAAACATTTCTAAAAATGTCACTTTGTTATTATGGGGTATTGTGACAAACATTTTTATTTAAAATATTTTTAATTCCGGCTGTAACACAACAAAATGCAGAATAAGTCAAGGGGTTTGAATACTTTCTGAAGGCACTGTATTTAGCCTGGTCACAGATATTTTTTGTGCTGTCTTGCCAACTCCTATATGAATTGACAATGAGGCACAAACAGATCGTGGACCAGGCTTGGTGATATTTGTGCTTTTCCACTATGTTATTCACCTTATCTTGGTTACTGTAAAGCTGGATGAAGAGGAAACAACGCCTGAGAATGTTGGCTTCTTCTCTTGTCAGTGTTGAATCATTGTTGTGTTCTCAAGGTCATTCTCTGTGAGAAAGACACTCATTTTCAAAGCGCTGGCTTTTCAAAAGTTCCATAAACCTCTGTTAGTTATTACTGTACTTAAATGCTGTTAACATAATTACTTTTGTGTTTGGGAGCCTTTTAACTCAATATAAGGATTTCTGTTTGGCTTTTACATTTAAAGAGTTGACCTTGCTTCCCTCTAGTGGTAGAGTGCTGTTAATACACTTGATAATTATGGAACATAGTATTTCTTGATCAGGCAGTGGACTCCTGGTGCTATTGGCATCCCTTTAATATGTCGTCACATTCATTGAGAAAATGTCAAACAAAAGACTGTAAGTGACACAGTACTTCCCTATAGCTTTTGAATAACATTGTTAATGATTACTACTGTGTACATTCGAAATGTGGTATCAATATAGTAAAATGCCTTGCGAGCTGACACGGCCGACACTGAGTATCTGCAGTTACAATAGATTAGAGTTTTGTTCAGAATTCTTGTGCAATGATAATGAATCTGCATGTTGTGAATTTGTTAGTTGTTAGTTTTGTTGATTGTTAAATGTGTTTATACAGTGGCAAGAAAAAGTATGTGAACCCTTTGGAAATGCCTGGATTTCTGCATAAATTGGTCATAACATTTGATCTGATCTTCATCTAGGTCACAACAATAGACAAACACAGTCTGCCTAAATTAATAACACACAGACAATTCTAAGTGTTCATATCTTTATTGAACACACCGTGTAAACATTCACAGTGCAGGGTAGGAAAAGTATGTGAACCCTTGGATTTAATAACTGGTTGACCCTCCTTTGGCAGCAATAACCTCAACCAAACGTTTTCTGTAGTTGCGGATCAGACCTGCACAGCGGTCAGGAGGAATTTTGGAACCTTCCTATTTGACAAAACTGTTTCAGTTCAGCAATATTCTTGGGATGTCTGGTGTGCACTTCTCTCTTGAGGTCATGCCACAGCATCTCAATCGGGTTGAGGTCAGGACTGGGTCAATCCAGAAGGCGTATTTTCTACTGTTGAAGCCATTCTGTTGTTGATTTACTTCTGTGTTTTGGGTCGTTGTCCTGTTGCATCACCCAACTTCTGTTGAGCTTCAATTGGCGAACAGATAGCCTTACATTTTACTGCAAAATGTTTTGATAAACTTGGGAATTCATTTTTCCGTCGATGATAGCAAGCTGTCCAGGCCCTGAGGCAACAAAGCAGCCCCAAACCATGGTACTCCTTCCACCATACTTTTTTGCCTTTTTTTCTCCACACATAGTGTTGTGTGTTCCTTCCAAACATCTCAACTGTAGTTTCATCTGTCCACAGAATATTTTGCCAGTAGCGCTGTGGAACATCCATGTGGACTTTTGCAAACTTGTGTCCTCTCATGAACACCATTCTTGTTTAGTGTTTTACGTATCATAGACTCATCAACAGAGATGTAAGCATGTTCCAGAGATTTCTTTAAGTCTTTCGCTGACACTCAAGGATTCTTCTTAACCTCATTGAGCATTCTGCACTGTGCTCTTGCAGTCATCTTTACAGGACAGCCACTCCTAGGGAGAGTAGCAACAGTGCTAAACTTTCTCCATTTATAGACAATTTGTCTTTCTGTGGACTGATGAATGTCAATGTTTTTAGAGATACTTTTATAACCCTTTCCAGCTTTATGCAAGTCAATCATTCTTATTCTTAGGTCTTCTGAGATCTCTTTTGTTCGAGGCATGGTTCACATCAGGCAATGCCTCTTGTGAATAGCAAACTTCGATTTTGTGAGTGTTTTTTATAGGGCAAGGCAGCTCTAACCAACATCTCCAATCTCGTCTCATTGATTGAATTCCAGGTTAGCTGACTCCTGACTCCAATTAGCTTTTGGCGAAGCCATTAGCCTTGGGGTTCACATACTTTTCCCAACCTATACTGTGAATGTTTAAATGATGTATTCAATATAGACAAGAAAAATACAATAATTTGTGTGTTATTGTTTAAGCACACTATATTTGTCTATTGTTGTGACTTAGATGAAGATCAGATCAAATTTGATGACCAATTTATGCAGAAATCTAGGTAATTCCAAAAGGTTCACATACATTTTCTTGCCACTGTATACAGTGGGGCAAAAAAAGATTTAGTCAGCCACCAATTGTGCAAGTTCTCCCACTTAAAAAGATGAGAGGCCTGTAATTTTCATCATAGGTACACTTCAACTATGACAGACAAAATGAGAAGAAAAAAAATCACAAGAAATTCACATTGTAGGATTTTTTATGAATTTATTTGCAAATTATGGTGGAAAATAAGTATTTGGTCAATAACAAAAGTTTATCTCAATACTTTGTTATATACCCTTTGTTGGCAATGACAGAGGTCAAATGTTTTCTGTCAGTCTTCACAAGGTTTTCACACACTGTTGCTGGTATTTTGGCCCATTCCTCCATGCAGAGCTCCTCTAGTGCAGTG
This sequence comes from Oncorhynchus kisutch, assembly GCF_002021735.2. Classification (NCBI taxonomy): domain Eukaryota; kingdom Metazoa; phylum Chordata; class Actinopteri; order Salmoniformes; family Salmonidae; genus Oncorhynchus; species Oncorhynchus kisutch. The sequence continues at coordinate 55,217,023 of NC_034190.2, read as the reverse complement.
ATGTGGGGCTGTTGCTGGGCAACACGGACTTTCAACTCCCTCCAAAGATTTTCTATGGGGTTGAGATCTGGAGACTGGCTAGGCCACTCCAGGGCCTTGAAATGCTTCTTACGAAGCCACTCCTTCGTTGCCCGGGCGGTGTGTTTGGGATCATTGTCATGCTGAAAGACCCAGCCACGTTTAATCTTCAATGCCCTTGCTGATGGAAGGTTTTCACTGAAAATCTCACGATACATGGCCCCATTCATTCTTTCCTTTACACGGATCAGTCGTCATGGTCCCTTTGCAGAAAAACAGCCCCAAAGCATGATGTTTCCTCCCCCATGCTTCACAGTAGGTATGGTGTTTTTTAGATGCAACTCAGCATTCTTTGTCGTCCAAACACGACGAGTTGAGTTTTTACCAAAAAGTTATATTTTTTGTTTCATCTGACCATATGACATTCTCCCAATCTTCTTCTGGATCATCCAAATGCTTTCTAGCAAACTTCAGACGGGCCTGGACATGTACTGGCTTAAGCAGGGGGACACGTCTGACACTGCATGATTTGAGTCCCTGGCGGCGTAGTGTGTTACTGATGGTAGGCTTTGTTACTTTGATCCCAGCTCTCTGCAGGTCATTCACTAGGTCCCCCCGTGTGGTTCTGGGATTTTTGCTCACCTTTCTTGTGATCATTTTGACCCCACGGGGTGAGATCTTGCGTGGAGCCCCAGATCGAGGGAGATTATCAGTGGTCTTGTATGTCTTCCATTTCCTAATAATTGCTCCCACAGTTGATTTCTTCAAACCAAGCTGCTTACCTATTGCAGATTCAGTCTTCCCAGCCTGGTGCAGGTCTACAATTTTGTTTCTGGTGTCCTTTGACAGCTCTTTGGTCTTGGCCATAGTGGAGTTTGGAGTGTGACTGTTTGAGGTTGTGGACAGGTGTCTAACAAGTTCAAACAGGTGCCATTAATACAGGTAACGAGTGGAGGACAGAGGAGCCTCTTAAAGAAGAAGTTACAGGTCTGTGAGAGCCAGAAATCTTGCTTGTTTGTAGGTGACCAAAAACGTATTTTCCACCATAATTTACAAATAAATAAATTAAAAATCCTACAATGTGATTTTCTGGATTTTTATTTTTCTCATTTTGTCTGTCATAGTTGAAGTGTACCTATGATGAAAATTACAGGCCTCTCTCATCTTTTTAAGTGGGAGAACCTGCACAATTGGTGGCTGACTAAATACTTTTTTGCCCCAATGTAATTATTCTCAAATGTTTTTGACATAAACATTTTTCAAGGTGAACACGGGTTTGTTATGACTCCTGTTGCACCGGGCCACGATGCCATCTCCTCCAGTGCAGACCATCATGTCAGTGGTCAGGACGCTGCACCATTTAGGCTGTGTACAGCTTGCATGGTCAACGACAGGCACGAGGGCCTGCTGCAGGATGTCGGTGAAGGGGCCTCCAGCTGAGGATTACAACAGAATCAGGTAAGAGCCAGGACTCGGGTCGGTTCCATTTCAATTCAGGAAGTAAACTGAAATGCACATTTTCTTCAATGCGTTTCAATGAGGAAAATGTGGATTTGAAATTTCTGTTTACTTCCTGAATTGACTGAATTTAAATGGAATTGACCCTTACCCTGGTAAGAGTTTTTGGACCATAGTACCCACAGGGTTGGACCGGGAAACATATAACTAGGTTTCCACACAGACAAAATGCGGAAGAGGTGCAGACACTGTAGAGACGTCCCCAGACGTTGATGTAGCAGGCTCGTTGTGGGGCAGGATGCCATGATGGAGTCAGTGACGGTCACATGGTCTCCAACTTGATCAGGGCAATGTCATTACTGCAGAAGACACACGGTTATAACCCCCAATGAGCTCCCAATACACACATAAAGACGTATAGTCTGACAGTGATCTTCCAAAATTAACGGTAGGTTTAGTAAGTCTGGTAATTGAGTGTGCTAGCTGTGATTGTATTGTTACTGTCGGTGTTTACTGGTGCAGTGAGCTAACTACTGCTGCTGGTATTTGGTTGGAATTACTGTTGTTGCTTCATATTGAAATAGTCATATGGTCATAGATAGACCTGATGTGTACTGTAGCTTGATGGTTGTGTGTATTGAGTCACACACCCAATTCCCAAGGGGAAGCAGTTACTTTACAGGCTGAGGCCTCCTCAGTCTCTTTCAGGTTGTGCTTGCCCAACTCTACTCTGTAGGTCCTGCTACTGCTGCATGTGTAACCAACCACAGCTAAGCTACTGAATAGTCAAACATCTACTGGCACCAAATGTTATTGAGGGCTGTTATACGTGTAAACGATATTGTGTTTACGTAAGGTAAGGCCACCAATGTGTTGTATGGCTTGTGTTGATGTGTTCAGTACATAATGCAGAGGGCAGCCGTGACAACCCAGTCAGTGTTGATCAGAGTGCCACTAAACACCTGTTTCCATGCACCAATGTCATTGTACTGGAGAGAGATCTGGAATCCAGAGGACGGGACGGATAGTTAGCATCTCTGCTGTCAGGTTGAAGTTAGTCTCTTTTGACAGTTAGTTCAGGGTACTAAGTTTAAGTTGTAGTGCAAAGTGCAGGGGCTTGATTCCATTTAGAAGAAGAAAAAAACACAACAGGAATAGAGATTAAAAACCTACCAAGCAAGGGGAAGAGTTTTTTTTCCCCCAAGGGTGTTAATACATATGCAGCAGAGTTGAAGAAACTATGAGCATTGCCAGTTTGGAGACATTGAGAGAGAGATTTGTTTGTGGACTGAAACATGAACACATTCAGAAACGTTTGCTCACAGAGACAGATCTCACTGTAGCTATGGAAATCCTGACCAAAGATGCAATTGAGTTGCAAAATAAACACTGACCTCCTTTCAAAACGTTCCTGCACAAATCTTCTCGCAGCCGACAGCGTCCCCTGTGGCTGAAAAATGCAACAGCGGTGCCAGAGATGGCCACAAGGCAGAGGACTTCTGTTTCAGAAACGAAATCTGTACAAAATGCAATAGAAGAGGCACATTAAAAGAGCATGTAGAGCAAAATATAGTCGCAACAGGGAAACTGAGAACATGAAATGGTCTGTGCACTAGCAGAGCAGAGTGGCAGTGATTCAGATGAACAATTCATGGGACAATGGACTTAACACAGTGACTTCTCCCAGCAGTAACATAATATGGGTGACACCAGAAATTGAAGGCATACCATTCAAAATGCAGTGTCTGTAATTTCCATGACTGTCTACAATGAGCACATCAAGGCCATCAAGCTGAAGAAAACAAATGTGTTGCTGAAGACATAGTCAGGAGAGAGATTGAGATCAATGGGGGCGTTGCAGGTCAAAGTGCGTTATGGGGAACATAGCAGTTGCAGCTGTATGTGGTGCCTGGAACTGGTCCCCCATTATTTGGCTGTTCAAAATATAGCTGAACTGGTGTGACTTGAAAATGCTTCAGACATCCCAGCTTGAAGAGAAAGGCACAGACCAAACACTGGAACATTTGCTGAAGAATTACAGCACTGTTTTCAGTGATCAGATGGGAACATTAAAAGGTTTAACAGCCAAACTCGTACTGAGAGATGATGCAACCCCAAAATTCTGCAAAGCCACATCCGTTCCATAGTCCTTGAGACCAAAGGTGGAAGCGGAAATCTATTGCTTGCAGGATACCGGGAACCTGACGAAAGTGGACAGAAGTGAATGTGCCACACCCATTGCTCCCATTGTAAAGAAAGACGGTCTGTTTGAAAGTGTGAGGACTTCAAGGTCCCTGTGAATTCAATGTTGGATGTGGACCAATACCCCCTGCCCCGTGCACACAGGGCTGGACATCGTGAAGCCAAACCGGTGCAATGAAGTGCTGAACAAAGATGCTCTGCGGCGGCAGGATAGGATAGGGAGGATAGGATAGGGAGTGATGGTGCGAGACTACAGAATGGTGCGAGAATGGTGCGAGACTACAGAATAATTTGGGGGGTGCTTATATTTGTCCTTCTACACACAAGTTTGTAATGGAAAGGTGTTTATTGCATATCCCAACTCCCCCTGAGACACCTGCAGAGAGTGGGGTCACAGCCAGGGTCACCATTGTACAGCAACCCTGGACTAATTCAAGGGCACAGCAACAGATTTCTTACCTTGCGGGCTCCGGTATTCAAACCAGCGACCTTTTGGTTACTGGACCAACGCTCTAACCTCGAGGCTATCTGCCGCTCCTGAAGAGGAGGGAAATGAACAAGCAGGACCGTACACACACACATGGAACAAAGAACTTACCAGGTTCAAGTTAGCCACAACATTATGTGGCGGCGTCACATTAACCAACTGCATTCCAAAGGAAACAGGACAACATCTGAGAGAGAACAGGCACAGAGAACTCCTGGAAGTGGCACAGCTGGAGAGGGCAGTGGAGTGGTACAGGGACCCCGGTGATGTACTGGGCTGTTTGCACTACCATCTCTAATGCCTTGTGGTCGGTGGCCGAACAGTTGCCATTCCAGGCAGTGATGCAACCAGTTAGGATGCTCTTGATGGTGCAGCTGTAGAACCTTTTGAGGATCTGAGGACCAATGCCAAATCTGTTCAGTCTCCTGAGGGGGAATAGGTTTTGTCATGCCCTCCTTACGACTGTCTTGGTGTGCTTGGACCATGTTAGTTTGTTGGTGATGTGGACAGCAAGGAACTTGAAGATCTCAACCAGCTCCACTGCAGCCCCATCGATGAGAATGGGGGCGTGCTCGGTCCTCCTTTTCCTGTAGTCCACAATCATCTCCTTTGTCTTGATCACGTTGAGGGATAGGTAATTGACCTGGCACCACACGGCCAGGTCTCTGACCTCCTCCCTATAGGCTGTCTCATCATTGTCGGTGATCAGGCCTACCACTGTTGTGTCATCGGTAAACTTAATGATGGTTTTGGAGTCGTGCCTGGCCGTGCAGTCATGAGTGAACAGGGAGTACAGGAGGGGACTGAGCACGCACCCCTGAGGGACTCCTGTGTTGAGGATCAACATGGCGGATGTGTTGTTACCTACCCTTAACACCTGGGGGGCAGCTCGTCAGGAAGTCCAGGATCCAGTTGCAGATGGAGGTGCTTAGTCCCGGAGTCCATAGCATATCGATGAGCTTTGAGGGCACTATGGTGTTGAACGCTGAGCTGTAGTCAATGAATAGCATTCTCACATAAATCAAATCAAATCAAATGTATTTATATAGCCCTTCGTACATCAGCTGATATCTCAAAGTGCTGTACAGAAACCCAGCCTAAAACCCCAAACAGCAAGCAATGCAGGTGTAGAAGCACGGTGGCTAGGAAAAACTCCCTAGAAAGGCCAAACCCTAGGAAGAAACCTAGAGAGGAACCAGGCCATGTGGGGTGGCCAGTCCTCTTCTGGCTGTGCCGGGTGGAGATTATAACAGAACATGGCCAAGATTTTCAAATGTTCTTAAATGACCAGCATGGTCATATAATAATAAGGCAGAACAGTTGAAACTGGAGCAGCAGCACGGTCAGATGGACTGGGGACAGCAAGGAGTCATCATGTCAGGTAGTCCTGGGGCATGGTCCTAGGGCTCAGGTCCTCCGAGAGAGAGAAAAAAAGAGAGAATTAGAGAGAGCATATGTGGGGTGGCCAGTCCTCTTCTGGCTGTGCCGGGTGGAGATTATAACAGAACATGGCCAAGATGTTCAAATGTTCATAAATGATCAGCATGTTCGAATAATAAGAAGGCAGAACAGTTGAAACTGGAGCAGCAGCACGGCCAGGTGGACTGAGGACAGCAAGGAGTCATCATGTCAGGTAATCCTGGGGCATGGTCCTAGGGCTCAGGTCCTCCGAGAGAGAGAAGGAGAGAATTAGAGAACGCACACTTAGATTCACACAGGACACCGAATAGGACAGGAGAAGTACTCCAGATATAACAAACTGACCCTAGCCCCCCGACACATAAACTACTGCAGCATAAATACTGGAGGCTGAGACAGGAGGGGTCAGGAGACACTGTGGACCCATCCGAGGACACCCCCGGACAGGGCCAAACAGGAGGCCAGGAGGCAACACATAGGTGTTCCTTTTGTCCAAGTGGGAAAGGGCAGTGTGGAGTGCAATAGAGATTGCATCATCTGTGGATCTGTTGGGACAGTATGCACATTGGAGTGGGTCTAGGGGTTCTGGGATAATGGTGTTGATGTGAGCCATGACCAGCCTTTCGAAGCACTTCATGGCTACAGATGTGAGTGCTACAGGCCGGTTGTCATTTAGGCAGGTTACCTTAGTGTTCTTGAGCACAGGCACTATGATGGTCTGCTTGAAATATGTTAGTATTACAGACTCGGAGAGGTTGAAAATGTCAGTGAAGACACTTGCCAGTTGGTCAGCGCATGCTCACAGTACACGTCCTGGTAATCCGTCTGACCCTGTGGCCTTGTGAATGTTGACCTGTTTAAAGGTCTTACTCACATCGGCTGCGGAGATCGTGATCAAACAGTCATCCAGAACAGCTGGTTTTCTCATGCATGCTTCAAAGTGATATGCCTCGAAGTGAGCATAGAAGGAGTTTAGCTCGTCTGGTAGGCTTGTGTCACTGGGCAGCTCTCGGCTGTGCTTCCCTTTGTAGTCTGGAATGGTTTGCAAGCCCTTCCACATCCGTTCAAGTTCAAATCAAGTTTTGTGAAATGTGTTGGGTTATGGTTTGGTAAAAGTGAACTCTGATTTTACGAGGGAGAAAATGTTTTGTTAATTACTGATGTCCCCTTTAAGTAGCGAGCGCCCTTGGTCATGCGTAGTGTTGCACCACGTTATTCTTGTATTGCTAACTAGCTACTTCAGTAAATGTATAACTCAAGTTCACATCCTTGTATTTGGAGTCTTCCTTATGATATCCATGAAGTAATAAGAGATTAAACACTACAGGAATAGAGATTAAACACCTACCAAGCAAGGGGAAGTGTTTTTTGTTTTTAATTCCTCAACTGGATGAGGAAAGGATGCCAGCTTTCTGAATTAAATCTAGCCTTGGTTTCACCTGCTAGCGCCAGCTGTTGTGTCTGGTGTCCTTTCCCGCCACAACTCGTGTCACCACCAGAGGAAAGGTGGCAGAGGAAAGGTGGCAAGGCCTTACCCGTAGGCTGTGAAACAGTAAATACAAAGAGAGTGGAGGTAATGTTCTTATAAACAGAAGGTATTTTGAATTGCATGGGGTGGTCTGAGAAGGCAGCCAAATAAAAAAATCACAAGATACAGGTACTTTCACATTGTAAGAAAGTAAAGCCTGTCATTAATGGCTATAATACAGCAGTGGATTCACTGGCATTTCAGTCCACCTCAAGGACAGGGTGTAGCATAACCAAATTGTCTAAAGTTCGAGAATTACAACTACTATTGTGGATTTAAGGATACATGATGTATTATCCAGTAAAATGTATTTGCTAAATGCCACACATGAAATTGGGAATTGGTCTTACTATTACTTCTGACATATTCTGACATTTTAGTTCACTTTAAGGCATGCATCTGTATTGGGTAGGATTTGTTCAAAACTACTGTAACATTTGGTAAATTTGTCGGAAGTTTACATACACTTAGGTTGGAGTCATTAAAACTCATTTTTCAACCACTCCACACATTTCTTGTTAACAAACAATAGTTTTGGCAAGTCGGTTAGGACATCTACTTTGTGCATGACACAAGTAATTTTTCCAACAATTGTTTACAGACAGATTATTTCACTTATAATTCACTGTATCACAATTCCAGTGGGTCAGACGTTTACATACACTAAGTTGACTGTGCATTTAATCAGCTTGGAAAATTCCAGAAAATTATGTAATGGCTTTAGAAGTTTCTGATAGGCTAATTGACATAATTTGAGTCAATTGGGGGTGTACCTGTGGATGTATTTCCTACCTTCAAACTCAGTGCCTCTTTGCTTGACATCATGGGAAAATCAAAAGAAATCAGCCAAGACCTCAGAAAAAAAATTGTAGACCTCCACAAGTCTAGTTCATCCTTGGGAGCAATTTCCAAACGCCTGAAGGTACCATGTTCATCTGTACAAACAATAGTATGGAAGTATAAACACCATGGGACCACGCAACCATCATACCGCTCAGGAAGGAGACACGTTCTGTCTCCTAGAGATGAACGTACTTTGGTGCGAAAAGTGCATATCAATCCCAGAACAACAGCAAAGGACCTTGTGAAGATGCTGGAGGAAACAGGTACAAAAGTATCTATATCCACAGTAAAACAAGTCCTAATTCGACATAACCTGATAGGCCACTCAGTAAGGAAGAAGCCACTGCTCCAAAACCGCCATAAAAAAGCCAGAATATGGTTTGCAACTGCACATGGGGACAAAGATTGTACTTTTTGGAGAAATGTCCTCTGGTCTGATTAAACAAAATATAACTGTTTGGCCATAATGACAATCTTTATGTTTGGAGGAAAAAGGGGTAGGCTTGCAAGCTGAAGAACACCATCCAAACCGTGAAGTACGGGGGTGGCAGCATCATGTTGTGGGGGTGCTTTGCTACAGGAGGGACAGGTGCACTTCACAAAATAGATGGCATCATGAGGTAGGAAATTTATGAGGATATATTGAAGCAACATCTCAAGACATCAGTCAGGAAGTTAAAGATTGGTCGCAAATGGGTCTTCCAAATGGATAATGACCCCAAGCATACTTCCAAAGTTGTGGCAAAATGGGTTAAGGACAACAAAGTCAAGGTATTGGGAGTGGCCATCACAAAGCCCTGACCTCAATCCCATAGAAAATCTGTAGGCAGAACTGAAAAAGCATGTGTGTACAAGGAGGCCTACAAACCTGACTTAGTTACACCAGCTCTGTCAGGAGGAATGGGCCAAAATTCACCTAACTTATTGTGGGAGGCTTGTGGAAGGCTACCCGAAATGTTTGACCGAAGTTAAACAATTTAAAGGCAGTGCTACCAAATAGTAATTGAGTGTATGTAAACTTCTGACCCACTGGGAACGTGATGAAAAATAAAAGCTGAAATAAATCATTCTCTCACTATTATTCTGACATTTCACATCCTTAAAATAAAGTGGTGATCCAGCTGACCTAAAACAGGGAATTTTTACCTAGATTAAATGTCAGGAATTGTGAAAAACTGAGGTAAAATGTATTTGGCTAATGTGTCTGTAAACTGCTGACTTCAACTGTATTATTGCTTCAGTTGAATGTAGTTGACCCATATTCCAATTGTTTTGTATTGCATGTAAAACAGAAATGTAAAACAATCGTTAGCACTAGCAACTAGGTCTGCAAGAATGACAAACTTCATCATGCCTGTATCTTCCCCCCTTATATTCACATCAAGGCTGTATTTATACTGTAATGTGTGTTCGGTGCATCACCCAGAGTTAACAAGTTGGAAAACTCAACCAGACAATTTGGGAAACCACATTCAACCTTAATTTAACTAGGCAAGTCAGTTAAGAACTAATTCTTATTTACAATGACGGCCTACCGGGGAATAGTCTACGGGTATGGCCTTGCCACCTTTCCTATGGTGGTGACATGACTTGTGGTGGGAAAGGACATCAGGCACAACAGATGGCCACATATGTAAGGGGCAAGGGACACAACATATTTTCAGTGAAAGAACTTTCCTATTGCTACTCAAAGCAGAATCTTTCACAATTTGATAACTTTTCTTCTTGAATACACAGTCTTATACTAACTTGTTGCTCAGTTATTCATATAGGCAGATATGGCTCCTCCCCCTGTTATGGTCTCTTGTTATAGGCTACAGGGCGATAACAGTCATTCCTTTCAAAGAAAATAGTTGAGCTTCTAATGTATCAAGATGTTTCTTAGCCATTATTGCTCATTGGTAAAAATCTGCATCAGCTGATCAAAAATGTGTTTATGTTTGAGTGTGTGATTCAGGTTACTTCTTTAAAAGTTGTGGCTCAGTATCAAGTGTGGTAGTACTTATTATTTTGTAACTTCCCAGTGTATGACATTTGAGCATTGTTCACTAAATGAAGCAACAGCACAGTTCTTATTTTCAATGTTTTATTTACGAGCAGACCTTCCACATGGTGGATTCCCAAAAAGTAGCTCTGTTGCCTTAGTTGCTCATCATGGCCTGTGGAAAATATGAGAATGAAAAACATTAGATGTGCCCTCATCATGATTCGTGTGTACTGTACAACATCTGTAGTTATTATACTGTAGATACTGTAAAACAAAGATTAAAGGTATTTGAATTGTTATCATGCAGCTTGACTTGAAATATCAACAAAATTGTCAAACTCTCTTTCTCTCTCCAAACTTTTTACAGCAACATTTTTACCATGGCACCTTGGCACCTTTTACATCTAGTGGTTGTTGACTAAAAGTTTGGTTATGTAATAACAGTTCTAGTCAGTGTCCCAATGTATAGCTGAATGCACTTACAGTGTTGATCCAGTCCATGTAGGAGCTGACTTGGGTGAAGACAGTGGGCTTCTTGCGGAAGTTGCAGCTCAGCCCAGAGCCAAAGCTCACAATACCGTGGACCTCCCAGGCGCCATCAGCATTTTGGCAGTTCAGGGGGCCACCGGAGTCACCCTGTGTCAAAGGACAAAACCAGAAATGAAAAAAGTTCAGTACAGCTCCATCTTCCACTATAGTAGGGGTCTGAAAAATGTGGCCCTATGGCCATTTGTGGCCCTCTCTTCATGTTGGATGGCCCAGTGTCACTTTTAAACACTCATTATTGTGATTTCTGCAATTATGTGCTAGTGCCTTGCATAATCACATAGTTATGGGGCACTGTTGCAAAGGTCCGCTATGGAACTTACGTTGCATCCGGACACAATGCCATCTCCTCCAGCACACACCATGGTGTCCTTCACCTGGAAGCCCCACCAGTCTTTCTGGGAGCAGGTGGCGTGGTCAACGACAGGCAAGAGGGCCTGCTGCAGAATGTCAGGGAGGGCACCTCCGGCTGTTAAGGAGAGGGAAACACGACACAACATGTTACCTCGGGTAAAGATATTCTCTTTAAAGTCTGACTCTTTAAGTAGAGGGAATTAGAGCACTCGTCACCCAGATTTAGGAAATGATGTTTTGCAACCCAATGTCTGTCTTCATCAAACACTTCATTTGAAGTTTAGCATTATGAGAGGATGGTGCAAGAGGTGCAGTCACTCACTGACGGTGCGTCCCCAGCCGGTGACATAGCAGGACTCGTTGTGGGGCAGGATGAAGCCAGCCTCGGGAAGACAGGCAGCCATGATGGAGTCAGTGAAGGTGACGGGAGTCTCCAGTTTGATAAGGGCAATGTCATTACTGCAGAAGACACACAGACACCAGTCAACATGACGTACAGTGCATTCGGAAAGTATTCAGACCCCTTGACTTTTTACACATTTTGTTACGTTACATCCTTATTCTAATATTTTTTTAATAATTTTTCTTCATCAATCTACTCACAATACCCTGTAATGACAAAGCGAAAACAGGTTTTTAGAAATTTGGGCAATACTTATTTATATATGTAATCAGACCCTTTGCTGCCAAAGGTGCTTCAACAAAGTACGGAGTAAAGGGTCTGAATACTTATGTAAATGTGATATTTCAGTTTTTACTTTGTCATTATGGGGTTTTGTGTGTCTATTGATGGGGGACATTTTTTTTTTTTAATCCATTTTAGAATAAGGCTGTAATGTAACAAAATCTGGAGCCAGTCAAGGGGTCTCAATACTTTCCGAATGCACTGTATGTAGACTTCTAATTATCAGTTAGCATAAGTATGCTAACTGAAAAGTTCAATCAGTTATTAAGGTTGTAGTGTACATTTTTGCACTGTATTACAAATCAAAATTGTGAAATGTAATCCCGACCGTCCTACATAAGATAGTTCAAACTTTTGGAATGCTGTCTATTCAGTCACAGACTACCATTTTTGCTGTGTTACTCTTGTTCACCATCCTTGTGTCTAATTAGGCTGTACCACTGTAAAGAAAAGTTAGCATTGGTTCTACCGGATGAAGAGGGGGTTCCATTTCTCGTGGACGACGATCTTGGCAACACCAACAGCCAGAGAACCCTCCTCAGTCTCAGCCAGGTTGTGCTTTCCCAGGTTCACTCTGTAGGTCCTGCTACTGCTCAAGAATAACAGAGGAGAACAGATTCAGAACACAGTATGAGGGAGTGACACTGAATATCCAATTCACAAAATTCAAATAATCTGTCAAACTTTGATTCTCTAGCATGCTCTTGTTATCTGTTGAAAAGACTAAAACTATATATATATTCAATTGAAGCACTACTGCCCCTGAGCAAGGCAGTTAACCCACTGTTCCCCGGGCACCGATGACGTGGATGTCGATTAATGCAGCCCCCCGCACCATACTGAATCAGAGGGGTTGTGTTCAATGCGGAAGACACATTTCAGTTGATTGCATGCAGTTGTACAACTGACTAGGTATCTCCCTTTCCCTTGTTCTTCCTTTTACATTATTATTGTAGGTTGAATTTCTGAACTGTGGCCCATTTGATGTTTTCTGCTCATCATGACTGCCCCCAAGTGCCCCCTCTCTTAAACATGATTATTCTACTGTCCTCTCACCTGATGCAGTGAGCAGCGGTGAGGACCCACTCGCTTGAAATCAGAGTTCCACCACAGGTGTGTCTCCACTCACCATCTCTGTCGTACTGGAGAGAGATCTGAAAGACACAAGAATAATGAGTATTTCTCCATTTTGAAGCCCCCTACACTTGAAGGTTTAACTGTGGTAAAATCTCGATCTCACTAATATAAGAATTCAGAATAAATGATTGCAGAAGATATAACATGGTTGTGATACATGCTTGATAACAACTGTTGATGACTGACAAGCAACGATTAGTATTGATGCATTGCATTGTTTAAATCTACCCAATTCCAAATCAACGCCTAGCCTCTTCCCCCTATGTACTTCATGCAGATCTGCGAAGACTGGATAGCTTTGTCACAGTCACTATGCATCTTCTGCATTGACTTAACGTAAAGTACCTGCCAGGGCCAGCTGTTGGGCCTGACGTCCTCCCCTCCCACCACTCGTGTCACCACAGGAGGGAAGGTGGGCATGCCACACCCGTAGACTGTTGGACACAAACACACTCAAAACTCTCATATATAACCTCAGTCTACTGGTGTTAGCTAGCATACATTACTATAGTATCAATACACTGTTGAGACACATTTTTAGTTTAAATCATTTTGATTATGTTAGAAATGAATCATTTTTTTAATGAATACACTATCCACATTTATGTATTTCATTTGCAATGCCACTTTATAAAAATCTTTCAATAGGTTTAGCAATGTAGCATTCTGTCAATATTCTAACCGAAGATGGGAAGAGAAATAGGCTACTGTATAGTGTTCTGTTCTTATTAGTAAAACAAATAAGTAGAATCCTTACCAGCAGCAACCAGACAAGCAAGGACTACAAACTTCATCATGTTTGTATCTTCAAAATGTGTCTTCACACCAGGGATGCCTTTATACTGTAGGCTACTGTATATGACGTTTGACAGGTAAGACAAGAATCCAACAGATTCTGGGAAATGTTTCATCGGTCAGCCCACTCTGAAAACCAAGCTGGGGGTGAAGCTAAGGACAGCTAGCCCAGCCACACTGATAAAATTGCCCGCCCCCCTTTTTTCCACTCCCCTTGAAGTATAATATTAACACAAAAAGATTTGGATTTGAACATATGTGTAGTGGCAAGCTATTCTCACAGCTTCTCGAAGCAGCATGTTTCATGCATTGTAGATTACCAATGCATGATTACCTAGATCAAATAAAGTTAGTACAGTACCGCAAAAAAGTATTTAGTCAGCCACTAATTGTGCATGTTCTCCCACTTAAAAAGATGAGAGAGGCCTGTAATTTTCATCATAGTTACACTTCAACTATGACAGACAAAATGAGGGGGAAAAATCCAGAAAATCACATTGTAGGATTTTTTATGAATTTATTAGCAAATTATGGTGGAAAATAAGTATTTGGTCACCTACAAACAAGCAAGATTTCTGGCTCTCACAGACCTGTAACTTCTTCTTTAAGAGGCTCCTCTGTCCTCCACTCGTTACCTGTATTAATGGCACCTGTTTGAACTTGTTAGACACCTGTCCACAACCTCAAACAGTCACACTCCAAACTCCACTATGGCCAAGACCAAAGAGCTGTCAAAGGACACCAGAAACAAAATTGTAGACCTGCACCAGGCTGGGAAGACTGAATCTGCAATAGGTAAGCAGCTTGGTTTGAAGAAATCAACTGTGGGAGCAATTATTAGGAAATGGAAGACATACAAGACCACTGATAATCTCCCTCGATCTGGGGCTCCACGCAAGATCTCACCCCGTGGGGTCAAAATGATCACAAGAACGGTGAGCAAAAATCCCAGAACCACACGGGGGGACCTAGTGAATGACCTGCAGAGAGCTGGGACCAAAGTAACAAAGCCTACCATGAGTAACACCCTACGCCGCCAGGGACTCAAATCCTGCAGTGCCAGACGTGTCCCCCTGCTTAAGCCGGTACATGTCCAGGCCCGTCTGAAGTTTGCTAGCGAGCATTCGGATGATCCAGAAGAAGATTGGGAGAATGTCATATGGTCAGATGAAACCAAAATAAAAAAAAATGGTAAAAACACACCTCATCGTGTTTGGAGGACAAAGAATGCTGAGTTGCATCCAAAGAACACCATACCTACTGTGAAGCATGGGGGTGGAAACATCATGCTTTGGAGCTCTTTTTCTGCAAAGGGACCTGGACGACTGATCCGTGTAAAGGAAAGAATGAATGGGGCCATGTATCGTGAGATTTTGAGTGAAAACCTCCTTCCATCAGCAAGGGCATTGAAGATGAAACATGGCTGGGTCTTTCAGCATGACAATGATCCCAAACACACCGCCCGGGCAACGAAGGAGTGGCTTCGTAAGAAGCATTTCAAGGTCCTCAACCCCATTGCCCAGCAACAGCCCCAAAACATCACTGCTCTAGAGGAGATCTGCATGGAGGAATGGGCCAAAATACCAGCAACAGTGTGTGAAAACCTTGTGAAGACTTACAGAAAACATTTTACCTCTGTCATTGCCAACAAAGGGTATATAACAAAGTATTGAGATAAACTTTTGTTATTGACCAAATACTTTTTTTCCACCATAATTTGCAAATAAATTCATAAAAAATCCTACAATGTGATTTTCTGGATTTATTTTTTCTTTTTGTCTGTCATAGTTGAAGTGTACCTATGATGAAAATTACAGGCCTCTCTCATCTTTTTAAGTGGGAGAACATGCACAATTGGTGGCTGACTAAATACTTTTTTTGCCCCACTGTATGTCATTGAATTGTACTGTGTGCTAATGTGAGGATGTTGTTTACTTTATTCCCAGACTACACCTTTAAAGAGTTGATACTTGATTGAAAAGCTACGTTACGGTCCAAAACTTCTAAAAGCCGTTTCCAATGACCAATAGCCTTTCACTTGACATTTTAGTTTCAGATGCAGATTCCGAGGTACTGCTTCTGACTTAGTTCATATGTTTTATCTCTCTTTGTCCACACTTTTAATGGTCAAGACACAAATATATAGTTCATGATAGTAATTAATAATGTTGGTTAATATTGGTTTCAACAAATCTGTTTCAGTAGACAACTGTTCCTTAGGAGTCAACTTAGGCAACCAGAGTTATTCCATGACACCTGTGGATTTCACAGAACCTGGGTAACACAGTTGACAAGAAGGTTATCTGCAAGGTTGATAAAAAAAAATTTAAAAAAATTCCTAACTGCTTCCAGGCAGGTTGTTATGCAACATGTCCAAAGGGTTTTTCTATATCACTCTCCAGCTATACACTGAGTGAGTCCAGGTTAAAGCTATGATCCCTTATTGATATCACTTTAAAAGACACAAAGGCCAAATCGTTCTCTGTGGAGTAATAGAATGTGTGTTGAACCTATGTTTAGCAAAGCCCTTTAGCTTTAAAACTACATTCATGGGCATGGAAGAATTGGAAGGTTGTTGGATACTTGACTAAAACAGTGTTGTTTGTCTTACAGTAAAGAATAGTAGAAAAGGTTCAAACAAGAATGCCATGTGAAATGGTTCAACACATTCTAATGGAAAATATTTGAAGACTAGATTTTGCCCATCACTACTTAATTCACCAAAACATGTTCACATACAGTATCTAATAATAATAAAATGGCTGTACATTATATGTAAAATATTAGGAACACCTGCTCTTTCCATGACATAGACTGACCAGGGGAATCCAGGTGAAAGCTATGATCCCTTATTGATGTCACTTGTTAAATCCATTTCAATCCGTCTCGATGAAGGGGAGGAGACAGGTTAAAGAAGGGTTTTTACGCCTTGAGACAATTGAGACATGGGTTGTGCGTGTGTGCCATTCAGAGGGTGAATGGGTCAGACAAAAGATTTAAGTGCCTTTGATCAGGGTATGGCACAGTAGTATATTTTCCACACTCAACAGTTTCCTGTGTGTATCAAGAGCAGTCCATCACCCAAAGGACATCCAGACAACTTAACTGTGGAAAGGTTCTTCTCATTAATCAGAGACATGCTTATGGTATGAGTGTAGGCCTATGCTATTGGTATGCTGGTTCATTTAAAAATGCTTCAAGGCATAAAGGAAAGAGCGGCAGCATTCTTATCTTAGAATTGTATTTATGAGCAAACGTCCATATAGAAACATTGGTCTCCCAATAGGTAGCTGTGTTGCATTAGTTGTTCGCCAAGATCTGTGGGAAATGGATGACTCTTCCCTTCAACGTGATAGATGTGATTTTCATCTCTAAATCATGGTGAACTTGAGGTAGCGTTCGGCCATAGTTCTCGTAACAGACTCCATCACCTCCCTGATTACCTTCCCTATATATGTCACTCCCTTTGGTTCCTTCCCCAGGCGTTATCATTTCTGTTCCAGTGTTCTGTGCGTTTGTGGTTTGTTGCGTTTATTTATTAAATCACTCCCTGAACTTGCTTCCCGACTCTCAGTACATTGTTACAGAAAAACGCCTCACCTAAGGGAAACATCAGGTCGTGGTTTTTTTGTGTCAGGTAGAATGACCTGACACTTCGGGTCCTGGAGCCGCTACAGGCTTTCATGCCTCAGCCAGATCGCCAGGCTTTCCCTTTCTCCGCCGGCTCATTGGGCTTTCATGCCTTCGCTGGATTGGCAGGCTCCCCTGCCTCAGCCGGTCTGTCAGGTTCCCGGGTCTCAGCCAATGACATGCTCCCACGCATCAGCAGGGGTGACTGGTCTGCTCCTGATCCCCGGGATCATCCCTTGGGTTGGCATCCTGCAGCTGGAGCCGAATTCTATGTCGCCATGCTCCTGCGTCTCAGCCGGATTGACAGGTTTTCCGCGCCTCAGCAGAGGTGACCAGTCCGCTCCTGATCCCCGGGATCGTCTTTTTAGTCGGCATCCTGCAGCTGGAGCCGCACGTCAGGGAGGGGGTACTGTCACGTGCTCCCTCTCCGGCCTCTAGATCATCAGGCTGCTCATTATGGCGCACACCTGTCACCATCATTACGCGCACCTGCGCGTCATCAGACTCACCTGGACTCCATCACCTCCCTGATTACCTTCCCTATATATGTCACTCCCTTTGGTTCCTTCCCCAAGCGTTATCATTTCTGTTCCAGTGTTCTGTGCGTTCGTGTTTTGTTTTATGTTACGCTTATTTATTAAAACACTCACTCCCTGAACTTGCTTCCCGACTCTCAGCGCACATCGTTACACACTGATAGTGTTGATCCAGTCAATGTAGGCACTGACTTGGGTTAAGACTGAGGGCCTTTTGCGGTTGTAGGTGCAGTGACCACCTAAATCGAAAAAGCTCAGCACAGTGTGGATCTCCCAGTTCCATCAGCAGTCTGATGGTTCAGGGGGACACCATGGTCACCCTGGGTCATAACAAAACCAGATCAACAAACAAGTTCAACACCACTTTATCTCATGGTTCTAGCAATGCCAAGCTCATGGGTTTGATTCCTGCTGGGGCCACCAATACGGGCCGATATGTATGCACTCACTGTTGCTTTGGATAAAAGTGTCTGCTAAATGGCATATTATTACATTAAATCTCTAGACCAGTATCACTTTTTTTGGCATTGCCTTAGTTTTTTCAGAACAAAGGCATATGATAATGAGTTTATAATGCTAGACATTCTGATAAATAGTTGAATGGGGCCCACTGTAATGAAATGTACATGTTATTAATAATTAAAACAATGTTGGTTAATAGCCAATATACGCTGATGAAGACAGCTTGGCTGTCGAAATGTTGGTAATTACATTTTTGCATCTGAGTTCCTAGAGTGTGCGGCTCTCTGTTATTTTCAAGTTTTCTACTCCGCTAGCCAGCACCTCGCCTAAATAGGTGTGTTTCTTTTTCTTCTAGTTAATCGCCAATGCAATTTGTGCCATTTTCCATGATCGTATACAGTAAGAGGACCTCAGAGGTACTAACATGTCAGTAATGGAGGTCGTTTGAAATACTGAAATGCCCGTAACTTTGAAATTCATTGGAAAATCGCAAACCATTATAGAAAATATTGATTGCATATGTACATGTGTTTTCTAATCATTGAAGAACATTCTCTAAATATCTGTTTCCCCAAATTGCACTTTTAAAGTACAAGTATGTTTCATACATTTTAGTATGCCATTGCATGACTAACTAACCTGACTTAATGAATAAGGTCTATAGTCTATATTAGTTAATTTTTTTTTGCATTGTTCATTATTAAAGGGTCATATTAGTACTATGTTTTATTTCATGGTCGATGACTAAACTACACACTACTTTCTTTTGCCTAAAGAAAATAGAATATGGGTGAAGTACGCAAGAATTTCCTTTCTTTTTCATCAGACCTGCCTAAATCTCACTTCAAACACTTTTTGTCTGCGTAATTCTCACTTTTTGTGTTTAATAGGCTAAATCACAATTTCTGTTAACGTCTGACTCCAGAGTGATCTGTTCTTGCTGTTAATGTCTGACCCCAGAGTGATCTGTAGTCTATGACATTTCAGATTTAGATATATGTTTTCATTAAGTAGTTTGGAAGTAGAGAACTTTTTTTCCTCTATGTAGCTGTATATTTCTTAAGGGTAGATTTAGTGTATAGCTTAACTTCTTCCAGTATGAAGTAATTGGTAGCTTGGTAAACTATATTTCGGAGTAGCTTTTCCAACACTGTGAATTTCACAGAACCTGGGCAACACAGTTTTTTCCAGGTTTTACTGTCTGGTTTTAGACACCTTGTTGTGCAACATGTCCCTGACAGTTTTTTTCTACTACTCTCCAGCTATATAAGGGAGCAGGTTCAGCTGACATTCACTTAAACTGTCATCATGAAGTTTGTGATCTTGGCTTTGTTTGTTGCTGGTGGTAAGCTATCCTGACCAGATTTGAGATTTTGCTGCACATTTGACAATATGTTGGTCTGCCTTATCTTACTTTCAGGGAACACGTAATTCCACTTCGTATGCCATCTTAAATTACCACCTATTTGTTTTCATTTAGAAATTCTCTCAGATTTAAGTTGAAATATATTGGGTATATCAGGTATCATGTACATGAAATGCAGAAGTTACGAGTTCACATTTTGGTAGAAATGTGCTATTTCAAAATTAACCTTACACATACAATATGATGTTCTGGGAAGAGTAAGTCAGTGATGCAAAAGTGTAATTGTATAGTGTGTGTGTTTCTCGTTTTTTCCCAGCCTACGGATGTGGGCTGCCCACCTTCCCCCCTATCATCACCAGGGTGGTCGGAGGAGAGGATGTCCGTGAGAACAGCTGGCCCTGGCAGGTAGGTTCCACTTTACATGTTTACATGTATTATCACCCCTTCTCTATTCACAAGCCCTTCTCTATTCACAAGCCCTTCTCTATTCACAAGCCCTTCTCTAATAACACGCCCTCTATTCACAAGCCCTTCTCTAATAACAAGCCCTCTATTAACAAGCCCTGGGTGTCCTAAAGTTGTAGTAAAGTAGTATTTTTCTTCAAATTGACTTTACCAAATCTTATTTGAATTGTGTTGAATTTAAATACATTGATGCTTGTTTCTTTGTTCTCTCCAGGTGTCTCTTCAGTACCAATCTGGTAGCAGCTTCCACCACACCTGTGGCGCTACTCTGATCTCCAGCCAGTGGGTCATGACCGCTGCTCACTGCATCAAGTATAACAAATGGGTCCAAGATTGTCACCCCATGAACTTTTTGTTTTATTAAATTTCCTCCATGATCTAAAAGGCACCAGCCGCCACTGCTTCACTTACTGTATTATCTATGGACTTTTAACATTTTGTTAGTGTTATGACCTGACCCTTTGTGTGTGGGTTCTCTTGTGGGCTTACAGCAGCCGCAACACCTACAGGGTATACCTGGGCAAGCACAACCTGAAGAGCAACAACGAGGAGGGTTCCATGGCTCTTACTCCCGCCAAGATCATCGTCCATGAGAACTGGGATTCCTACAGAATCCGGTGGGGTTTTCACTTTTTTCAACCCCAAATGATATCTATCCTTGTGGGCCCCATGTCTGTTTACATTCAAATACTTATATGTTTGAACTATTTTCCGTTAGATAATTTATGGATGAATGATCAATTCTCATAGCTATGCGTTGGCCAAAGTTTTTTGTACAGACAAAAATCTAACTGGAAATTGGAGATAGTGAAGTAGTGCTGCCTTTTCATCAGTGAATGAGATTAGTAATATTTCCTAAACTTTGTGACATCTGCTGATGTAAAAAGGGCTTTTTTAATGCATTTGATTGATTCATGACTGTACTAATCTGTAATACAGTCGCTCATCATGTCTTCTGCAGTAACGACATTGCCCTGATCAAGCTTCAGAGCCCTGTCACCTTCTCTGACTCTGTCATGGCGGCCTGTCTGCCCGACTCCGGCATCGTCCTGCCCCACAATGCTCCCTGCTACGTCACTGGCTGGGGACGCCTCTGGAGTAGGTCATATTGACCATGAATCAGTTTCCCTTGCACTTTTCTCTCATATCAATGTGTATTATTTCATCTTTTCATCCTCATTTGCTGGTGATATGAATGTCCAAAAACTCAGACGTACTACCAATAACTTTATATAAACAAATGTAATGATGACAAACCAATTGCTAATTATTATGGTAGTTATTGTGAGTATAGTTAAAATATAGTTATTTTGAATATATAGTGTTTGTTAATGAGCGTTGAGCATTCAACATATCCTTCAAGATACTATTGACATTTCATGAGAATCAATAGAGGCACTAATTGGACTGTTGAATTTGTTAATCTCTTCAGCCGGAGGCCCCATCGCTGACGTACTGCAGCAGGCCCTCCTGCCCGTGGTCAGCCATGCCAACTGCACCAAGCCCGACTGGTGGGGCAGCCTTGTTACCAGCAGCATGGTCTGTGCTGGTGGTGATGGAGACCTTGCTAGCTGCAACGTGAGTCATGCTACTACAGCTTGTTGATGTTTTGTCATTTCACGATCATGGAGTGATGAACAGACCTAGATCTAAGAAATGCCACTTGAGGAAAAAGAATGATACTTTATTTTGTGAAAGGAATTGTTTCGGAATAGCTGATGTACAGTACCAGTCAAAAGTTTGGACACACCTACTCATTCAAGGGTTTTTCTTTATTTGTACTGTTTTCATCATTGTAGAATAATAGTGAAGACATCAAAACTATGAAATAACACACATGGAATCATGTAGTAACTAAAAAAGTGTTCAACAAATTCTTCAACAAATTCAAAGCAGACACCTTTTGCCTTGATTATAGCTTTGTGCACTCTTGGCATTCTTTAAACCAGCTTCATGAGGTAGTCACCTGGAATGCATTTCAATTAACAGGTGTACCTTCTTAAAAGTTCATTTGTGGGATTTATTTCGTTCTTAATGCGTTTGAACCAATCAGTTGTGTTGTGACAAGGTAGAAGTATACAGAAAATAGCCCTATTTGGTAAAAAAACAAGTCCATATTATGGCAAGAACAGCTCAAATAAGCAAAGAGAAATGACAGTCTATCATTACTAAGAAATTAAGATATTCCACAAATTAAAGTTTAACAAGGTTATAGTCAACTTTATATTTGACACAGTCATACACGGTGGTCCTGAGCTTACCACTGCTATGTGTTCCTCTGTTTCCCTGCAGGGAGACTCCGGTGGCCCCCTGAACTGCCAGAACTCTGATGGCTCCTGGGACGTTCACGGTGTGGTGAGCTTCGGCTCCAGCATGGGCTGCAACTACCCCAAGAAGCCTTCCGTCTTCACCCGCGTCAGTGCCTACATTTCCTGGATCAACAACGTGAGTGCACACCCAACACTTCAACACTATATCCCTTCCCACCATACTTCCACACGTATTCCCTTCCCGCCACACAAGGGCTAAAATATCAATACTACATACTGCTTAGATTGAAGCAATGTATTGTGCATTTGAAGTGGTATCCAAACCAAGCTAGATATACATTTATAATGAAGTAATGTATTGGGTATGCATTTTAAGTGGTATGCTGGTGTGAATATTGGAACAGCCTATCCATGGAAAAAAAAAACATTTGTAATGTTTAATGATCACCTTGGAGTATCTGCATGTGTACTCCCTATTGGCATATGAAGTCATTTTTTGTCTCTTTTTTATTTTTCTATTTTTCAGGTGATGACCAGCAACTAAATGATGGATCTGGTTGTATCGTGGTGGGCAGCTGTCATTAAATAAATACATGCATTGCAAATATCTGATTCTTTGGTTTCCTTTTTTCAAAACCCAATGGTTTTCCAAATTAATCTAAGTTTATGTGAAACGTTAGTAGAATAGTTTCTGGTACCATAAAGGGATGTCCATACATGTATGGACTTTCAGATTTTTTAAACACAAATATTTTCAAAAACATTGAAAAGTCTGCATAATGTTTTCCATCAAATTGTATCCATTGTTGGAAAAAAAACTTTAGCATCTGTATCCGGGTAAATTACTGTATTACTGTATCTTAGTTACTGTATCAAGATCTTGCAGGGAATTTACTCACTTGCATTAGTGGCTCCATATACAGTGCCTTCAGAAAATATTCATATACCTTGACTTATTACACATTTTGTTGTGTTTCAGCCTGAATTCAAAATTGATGCAATTAAAATGTTATCGCACCCATCTACACGCAATATCCCATAATGACAAAGTGAAAACATGTTTTCAGAGATTTTTGCAAGTTTATTGAAAATGAAATACAGAAATATCTCATTTACATAAGTATTCACATCCCTGAGTCAATACTTTGTAGAAGCACATTTGGCAGCGATTACAGCTGTGAGTCTTTCTGGGTAAGCCTCAAAGAGCTTTTCACACCTGGATTGTGCAACATTTGCACATTATTCGTTTCAATATTCTTCAAGCTCTGTCACATTGGTTGTTGATCATTGCTAGACATTATCAGGTCTTGCCATAGATTTGCAAGTAGTATTGAGTCAAAACTGTAACTCGGCCAGTCAGGAGCATTCACCGTCTTCTTGGTACGCAACTCCAATGTAGATTTGGCCTTGTGTTTTAGGTTATTGTCCTGCTGAAGTGTGAATTAATCTCCCAGTGTCTGGTGGAAAGCAGACTGAACCAGGGTTTCCTCCGGGATTGTGCCTGTGCTTAGCTCCATTCCGTTTATTTTTTTATCCTAAAAAACTCTCCAGTCCTTAACAATTACAAGCATAACATGATGCAGCCACCACACTCAGCAGTGTGAAAAGTAACCAATTGTCATACTTGAGTACAAGTAAAAATACGATAATAGAAAATGACTCAAGTAAAAGTGAAAAGTCACCCAGTAAAATACTACTTGAGTAAAAGTCTAAAATTATTTGGTTTTAAACATACTTAAGTATCAAAAGTAAATGTAATTGCTAAAATATACTTAAGTATTAAAAGTAAAAGTATAAATGATTTAAAATTCCTTTTATTCAAGTATTTTTATACCACTGACCATACTGCTTGAAAATAATGGAGAGTGGTATCCAGTAGTGTGTTGTAATGGATTTGCCTCAAACGTAACACTTTGTATTCAGGACAAAAAGTTAATTGCTTTGCCACATTGTTTGCAGTATTACTTTAGTGCCTTGTTGCAAACAGGATGCTTGTTTTGGACTATTTGTATTCTGTACAGGCTTCCTTCTTTTCACTCTGTCAATTAGGTTAGTATTGTGGAATAACTACAATGTTGTTAATCCATCCTCAGTTTTCTCCTATCACAGCTATTAAACCCACCATTGGCCTCATACTGATATCCCAGGAACTGAGTCTACGAAGGAAGCCTGCAACTTTGTAGTGACTGGGTGCATTGATACACCATCCAATTAATAACTTCAACAGGCTCAAAGGGACATTTTTACCCATCTACCAATTGGTGCCCTTCTTTGTGAGGCATTGGAAAACCACCCTTGTCTTTGTGGTTGAATCTGTGTTTGAAATTCACTGCTCGAGTGAAGGATCTTACGATTATCTGTACGTATGAGGAAGTCATTCAAAATCATGTTAAACACTATTATTGCACACAGAGTGAGTCCATGCATCTTATTATGTGACTTGTTAAGCACATTGCTACTCCTGAACATATTTAGGCTTGCCATAACAAAGGGTTTGAATACTTATTGACTCAAGACATTTCAGATTTGAATTGTTTATTCATTTGTATACATTTTGAAAAACATAATTCCACTTTGACATTATGGGGTATTGTGTGTAGGCCAGTGACCAAACAATCTAAATTCAACCCATTTTAAACAACCAACCAAATGTGGAAAAGTCAAGAGGTGGGAATACTTTTTAAAGGCACTGTACATGACTGCAATTTTTCTTTGCTATATATTTTGCCCAGCTCTTTTTGAATTGATTTGAATGTACCAAATAATTTCACATTTTTGTTGTTGTTGCTTCTGAGAGATTTTGGATTACCTAGGCAGTCATGAGATAAGTGCTTATGCACAGACAGGTGATGATAAAATAACACAACAGTGTAACTCTATAACATATTATTTGAAGAAAACAATTGGGCAATTATGTATACTTTTGTTACACTATTACAGGGATCATCAATTAAATTCAGCCGCGGGCAGATTTTTTTATTGGGCGGATGGTAAGTGGGCCAGAACATAATTACAAATCATTTGTAGACAGCAAATTCACCACAATAAGCCACAAACAGATATAATATTTGACTTTAACATAATCATTTCAAATCTGGCAATATATTTTTAGAAGATCACATATATCTCTCTATTTCGTGTGGGATTACTTTGGAACAGATTTCGAAATCAAAATCACTTGGAGCTGATTTGCTGGTGTTCTTACAGTCTTTTTTTCTCAAATTAAATAAAATAAATTAAAATTATATTAGTCATGCCCGAATAGAACAGGTGTAGTAGACCTTACAGTGAAATGCTTACTTACGAGCCCCTAACCAACAATGCAGTTAAAAAATATACGGATAAGACAAATAAATAAAAGTAACAAGTAATTAAAGAGCAGCAGTAAAATAACAATAGCGAGACTATAAACTTTATTCCAACCTCTCTTTTAAAAAGCATGTGAAAAAGGTCATTCAGATAACCAAGTTCAACCTAGCTAATTTATGATTTATACAAAAATTTTGACTACAGAGGTAGCAAAACTGTACTTCAAATCTATGATACTCCCCCACTAAACATACTGCTTGACTAGTTGGGCCCAAGCTTGCTGTACAACATTAAAACCTATTCAGGCTGTCTACAAACAGGCTCTCAAAGTGCTTGATAGGAAGCCCAATAGCCATCATCACTGTTACATCCTCAGAAAGCATGAGCTCCTGAGTTGGGAAAATCTTGTGCAATACACCGACGCATGTCTTGTATTCAAGATCCTAAATGGCCTGGCTCCCCCTCCACTCAGTACTTTTGTTAAACAGAAAACCCAAACATATGGCAGCAGATCCACAAGGTCTGCCATGAGAGGTGACTGTACAGTTCCCTTAAGGAAAAGCACCTTTAGTAAATCCGCTTTCTCTGTGAGAGCTTCCCATGTCTGGAATACACTGCCATCAGAGACACATACCTGCATCACTTATCACACTTTCACAAAATGTATGAATATATGGCTAAAGGTCAATCAGATGTGTGATCATAATCCCTAGCTGTGTGTTGCCGCTTTCTATGTTGTCTGTTGTCTGTAGCTTGTGAGGTGTAGAAACACTTTGTTGCTTTTATGAATTTTGTCTTGCTGCTTTTTGTTCTATGTTGCTCTGTCTGTATGCTATGTCTTGCTTGTCCTATGTTGCTCTGCGTGTGCTCACTGCTCAATAATTGTCTACATTGTAATTGTTTTTAATAACCTGCCCAGGGACTGCAGTTGAAAATTAGCCGGCTGGCTAAAACCGGCACTTTTACTGAAACGTTGATAAATGTGCACTGTCCCTGTAAAAATAAAATAAACTCAAAGTCAAATATGTACAGGGGAGTACAGGTACGGAGTCAATGTGCGGGGGCACCGGTTAGTTGAGGTAATATGTACATGTAGGCAGCGTTATTAAAGTGACTATGCATAGATGATAACAACAGAGAGTATGTACTTTTAAATATGTATTATAAATCATACTGAGCTAATATGTATATTCTTGATTCATGTTACAGTATTTGTATAAAATATGTATTACTTTATTTATCAAATATTGATTTTGTCAACCATTTTACTCCAGAAATTTCTCCAGAAATTATCGACGTATGAACCACATGATTTCCAGCAAATCCTTTTTTTCCATGGACTAAAGATTCCCGGAAGTCACCCGTCAGATGCAACAAACGGTTAAATACACCAAGGGTGGAGTCTAGTATAGTTTCCATGGCGCTGATATACAATCCGAAGTCAAGCTGATTTCCATATACAAACCTGTAGGCTACAATGTTTTTTTCTCTCTGCTGTTGAATGAATTGGATACATTTCGGATTGTCTGCCTCGTTTTAAGGAAAGTAAAAATGTTGTCCAAAAATCATATATTTTCTGAAGTTGGATAGAACTGTTTTGGGTGGACTCCATTTAAACCTTTACACTTTATTGTAAAAACGCCTCAAAAACGTGTTTGTCTCTTTAATGTATGAGAGAATAATATATATTGTAACATGTTAATGTACCATTCATTCAAATGATATCTTAAAACGAACTCAACTTAAGCAGTCGTAGTACTTATCAAGCATAATGTGCCATTGGCAAGTTGAAGTTGCTGACACGTCTCATGTCAATTTTTTAGGGAGCAATTACGTGCATATATGATAAGATTATTTATTTGGTAATGCTTTACAGGTGGATATGAGGGGTTACCTGAAAACAACGGGGTGGGTATTTAAACTCCAGGCCGAAACCACTACAGTAGGAACACATAGGGATTGCGATTTATGTTTACAGGTAAGATCATGATGCTGCATCCTCAAACTGCAAATTCTGCAAGTCTGTACATAAAGATAAAATGGTAACAATGCTATTATTTTCTTTAATATAACGATAGGCTACCGGTACACACACCTATCAGCCAAAACTAGATAGATGATGGTAATAATAATAATAATAATAATAATAGTAATCTGTATTGAAGAATATAGAACTGAGCAATACAGTAAAGATGTCCTTATCTTGGTATTGGAATACCTGTGCTGGCTTTATCAATATTTAAATGTGATCTTCTGTACCGAGTTATGCTCATTATTGACAGAATGGAGGAGTTGAGGAGCATCACGCCCTGATCGAATGGAGCAAATCAGAGCCATGCTTTGTGCTGAGTGACCTGAACTCTGCCCATGGTACATATGTCAACGACTGTCGTATCCACAATGCAGCCGTGCGTCTAACCCCAGGCGATGAACTGCACTTTGGCTATGGAGGCTCCACCTACCAGCTAGCTGTGGAAAGCCCATCTATGGTATGATTTATGTAGTCTGTAGTGCATATTTTTATTTTTACATTATTTTTTCACCTTTATTTAACCAAGTAGGCCAGTTGAGAACAAGTTCACATTTACAACTGTCTGGCATGTAGGCCATACTGTCTAATGTACTAGATATCTCCCAATGTAGCAGTAAGAAGTTATCCACTCTTTGCTTGCTTTAACCCTCCTGCTGTGTTCCGGTCGAATTGGACCAATTTACACGTTTTCTCTCTGAAAAATGTAGTTAATTTAATCTGATTGTCATAAGGTTCCATGACTTTGTCCACACAGGGCATCTGAACACACAAAATACATTTGGATGGTTTTCATTCAATTCTGCGCGTTTTATTTATCTTTGGTACACCTGTGGTGTTCCCGGTCAAAAATGACCGGTCATTAGAAATGAATGGGTGAGACTACAATTAGCGTATACAATTGAGTTCAGGCACATGCCCGTTCATCAGATGGACACACTTCCTCTCCCAGACCCCCACATGCATGTGTGTGTGAGCGCGCACACACACACACACACACACACCTCACTCCCCCTGTTGGCTTCCATCGCAACCCCCACGGGAACCGCACCTGTTGGCATTCTCACAAACAATCGCAACATTGTTTCAATAATATATAGAACTTTTCTCGCAACTCTGGTACATAAAGCTTTTTTGGGGCCTCGTTCACAATTCATTCTGTGGCAGCACAATGGCCAAATGATATACTGTATGTGAGGCTCTTGATCATATATTTGATCGTGACACTGGTGAGAAGGAGAGAGTCCTTATTAAACTTTGACACAAATTAGTCTGTGATAAATAACACAATATGTTTCACCTGAGTATTTGTTATAGTCAAAATAATCCATACATTATGCTTTCTTTTACTCAAAAACGAGTTGTATGAGCTCAGGTCAATGAAGCCTACAGGCCATAAATAGCTAATAGTAATGTTCACAAGAACTTAAGTTGATATAAAGATCTAACACAACATTAGGTGATAATATATGTATTGTTATTGATTTATAATCAGCAATAATGGGGTGGTCATTTTGGACCGGGAACACAGAATTAATTAACATGAAACGAACACAACAGGAGGGAACCTATCATTATTCGCTATATATTTGGTCAGTGGTGTTAATCTGTTGTTAAGCTGCATGTCCTCATTGGTGTTGAGGTGTTGTAAGTGCCTCTATGTATCTCTCTATCTCTCTCCAGCTCCCCTGCCCTCCCAAAAGCATCTGGACAGCCAATCAGAACTCCCTGCAGCTGATAGAAGAGCCCCCCCTTGCCCAGTCTCCCTCCTCCCCCACCTCCCAGCTCCCTCTCCTACCTGGCAATACTTCTGCCCCTGTTGCGTGGGTATGGGGGCAATCATCTGTCACCCCTCATCCCCCTAGCCGGGCTCGACCAGCCAGTGCTGGGACTAAACGGACTGGGCAGAGCATCCCCTCCCAACAACAAGGGACATCCTCACGAAGACCAGGTGGCTGAATTATACTGTGTCTCACTGTGTACACAACGTACATGGTCTAATCATTTGATGCCATGTTAGCTACTGTATACTAGCTAATGTTTGCGAACAGTATGCCTTATTGAACAAACCTCTGTTTAAATGCATCACTTGTACATGAGACTCTTGGTTTTTGCAGGAAGTTGGACTGGACACACAGGAAGCGGGCCCCCTCAGAGAACCGGAGCAATAGCATCTGAAAGTTCTCAGACCATGCAGCACCTCTTACAGGAGAAGGTGGGAATCTGTCTTGTTAGTGGTCTTATTGGTAGTCTTTTTGGTGGTCTTGTGGTGGTCTTGTGATTGTGTAACCGCTATATAAAATACCAATCTGGAAGTGCACCCATGCCTTTGTTCCCCCAGTGAAAATAGAAATGTGTCTCTGCTTTACATTTATCCAGTCCCTTCCCTGTTTGCCTTGTACCAAAAAATGTTGAATAACTCTCCCAACAGAAGACTAACAAAATCAATTCAAATGTTATTTGTCACATGCTTTGTAAACAACAAGTGTAGACTATCAGTAAAATACAGAGAGGAAAATGGAAAAATTATAGAAAGATAACAAGGAATAAATACACAATGAGTAACGACAACGTGGCTATATACACAGGTCGATGTGCTGGGGTCAAGTCGATGTGTTGGGGTACGAGGTAATGGAAGTAGATATGTACATATAGATAGGGGTAAAGTGACTAGGCAACAGGATAGATAATAAGCAGCTGCAACAGCGTATGTGATGAGTAAAAATAGTTAGTGCGGGGGGGGGGGGGGGGGGTCAATGCAGATAATCCAGGTAGCGATTTGGTTAACTATTTAGCAGATTTATGGCTTGGGGGCTGTTCAGGGTCCTGTTGGTTCCAGACTTGGTACATCTTTATCACTTGCCGTGCTGTAGCAGAGAGAACAGTCTATGACTTTGCTGTTGGCTTGAGTGATTGGAGATGGAAGGGAGTTCCATAAGATTATGGCTCTGTATAAAACTGTGTTGCCGTGAATTCATTTTGGACTTGGGGACTGTGAAGAGACCCCTGATGGCATTTCTTGTGGGGTGTCTGAGCTAAATGTTATTTGATTAATGAGAGATATCGAATGAGAATGGCAAGAATCGTGCAACAAGCAGGCCACAAACAGACAAATAACGGCACAGTACAGCAGTGGTGTGCCGAACGGCCTCTCGGAACACACAACTCATCGATTCTTGTCACGGATGGGCTATTGCAGCAGACGACCACATTGTGTTCCACTCATATCAGCTAAAAACAAATGGCTCCAGTGGGCATGCAATCACCAACACTGGACAATTGAGGAATGGAAAAGCATTGCCTGGTCTGAAGAATCCCAGTCGCTGTTGCAACATGCTGATGGCAGAGTCAGAATTTGGCATAAGCAGCATGAGTCCATGGACCCATCCTGCCTGGTTGCGGTCAGTGGTGGAAAACGTAACCAATTGTCATACTTGAGTAAAAGTAAAGATAACTTAAAAGAAAATGACTCAAGTAAAAGCGAAAGTCACCCAGCAAAATACTACATGAGTAAATGTCTAAAAGTATTTCGTTTTAAATATACCTAAGTATCAAAAGTAAATGTAATCACTAAAATATACTTAAGTATCAAAAGTAAAAGTAAAATATTTCAAATTCCTTATATTAAGCAACCCAGACTGCATGATTTTCTTCTTTATTTATTTATTTATGAAAAGCCAGGGGCACAGTTCAACAGTCAGACATCATTTACAAACTAAGCATTTGTGTTTAGTGAGTCTGCCAGATCAGGGATGTTCTCTTGATAAGTGTGTGAATTAGACCATTTTCTTGTCCTGCTAAGCATTCAAAATGTAACGAGTACTTTTGGGTGTCAGGAGTAAAAAGTATATTATTTTATTTTGGAATGTAGTGGAGTAAAAGTAAAAGTTGTCAAAAATATAAATAGTAAAGTAAAGTACAGATACTTAAGTAGTACTTTAAAGTATTTTTACTTAAGTACTTTACACCACTGGTGGCAGTGGTGTACCATTGTCCAATCTGCAGCAACTGCATGAGGCCATTGCATCAGCATAGACCAAAATCCCTGTGGAACGTGTCCGACGTCCACACCCCAAATAATTCAAGCTGTTCTGGAGGCAAAGGGGGGTCCAACCCAATACTTGATGGGTGTACCTAATAAACTTGCCGGTGAGTGTATGTCCTTGTTCAGCCAAGACTCAGAGAAACATAGCATATTACAGTTCTTCAGGTCCCGTTGATAGGATAGTCTCGAATGGAGTTCATCCAGTTGGTTCTCGCCAAAAGAACAGGGGAAATTGTGGTATATTTGTTGGTCGACGTAATCACGTTAGGAGGCTACCATACCTGTCTCTTTCTCGCCGCTGCTTCCTCTTAGGGCCTGATCTGGAGGAAGCAGAATGTCCAGAGCTGCTGACTTGTTAAAGTAGAAGTCTTCATCCAAATCGGTCATAGGAAATTATGGTGGAGACATTATGTAAAATAAAAAGTTAAGAACATACACCCAGAGCAGGTTACCCACTAGCAAATATTTTTTTCCCTGTGCTCTGGCTAGGAGGAGAGGCTGCTGCGGATAGGAGACGAGATCAGCAGGCTGGCTGTGTTTGAGAGTGAGTCCCAGAGGAAGGACAGGGTGATTGCAGGGCTGAGGGATGAGGTGTCAGCTCTGAGACACCAGCTGACCCAGAGCCAGCAGACCGACCAGGAGATCAAACACAGGCTGCTCAGTCTGGAGAGGGACATCAATAACAAGAGGGAGCAGATCCAAAGGATGAAGGAGCAGGTACAGTGCCTTCAGAAAGTATTCAGATGCCTTGGCTTATTCCACATTTTGCTGTGTTTCAGCCTGAATTCAAAATGGATCAAATATTTTTTTTTTCTCACCCATCTACACAAAATACCCCATAATGAAAAAGTGAAAGCATGTTTTTAGACATATTTGCAAATGTATTAAAAATGAAATACAGAAATATCTTATTTACATAAGTTTTCACACCCCTGAGTAAATGCTTTGTAGAAGCACCGATGGCAGCAATTACAGCTTTCTGGCTAAGTCTCGAAGAGCATTCCACACCTGGATTGTGCAATGTTTTCTCATTATTATTTTCAATATTCTTCAAGCTCTGTGAAATTGGTTGTTGATTATTGCAAGACAACCATTTTCAGGTCTTGACATATTTCCAACTAGATTTAAGTAAGAAACTGTAACTCGGCCAGTCAGGAACATTTACTGTCTTCGTGGTAAGCAACTCCAATGTAGATTTGGCCTTGTGATTTAGGTTATTGTCCTGCTGAAGTGTGAATTCATCTCCCAGTGTCTGGTGGAAAGCAGACTGAACCAGGTTTTCCTTTAGGATTTTCCTGTGTTTTGCTCTATTCTGTCTCTTTTTATCCTGAAAAAATCCCTCATCCTTAACGATTAGCATACCCATAACATGATGCAGCCACCACTATGCTTGAACATTAGTAATATGGTGTATTGTATTTGCCCCAAACATAACACTTTGTATTCAGGACAAAAGTGAATTGCTTTGCCAAATATTTTGCAGTATTACTTTAGTGCCTTGTTGCAAACAGGATGCATATTTTTTGAATAATTTTTATTGTGTACAGGCTTCCTTTTTTTCACTTTGTCAATTAGGTTAGTATTGTGGAGAAACTACAATGTGGATCCATCCTCAGTTTTCTCCAATCAACATACATTAAACTCTTTCTTTCCTCTCTGGTAACTGAGTTAGGAAGGACACCTGTATCTTTGTATTTTCAACCAAACAATTCAATGTAATGATGTTGAATCAGTGTGGAAAACTGACTGGATTTGAAAGAAGCAATCAACGTAAAATAGTTTCATATTTTTTTACCCAGCTTTTAACATACATCCAATGACATGGTGAAATGTTTTGTTGATTTGACATTGAATTCACGTTAATTGACAATTCAACCAAATGTAAATCAAAACTAGACTAAAAATAAATGTTGTCTGTGCCCAGTGGGTCAAAGTAATGAGACTTTCACATTTCATGTCTCTGTTGAATTTCTTTGAATTGGGATGTCTTTGAGTTGGGATGAATTTAATTAAATTAGGAAATTCCTAACTGACCCCAACCCTGCTGTTTACCTGCATTCTCTCTCTTCAGCTCTTCCACTCCCCTCTCACTGGCACTCAGTCTGGCCTCCAAGGCTAAAACACACTGATACAGTTTTAAGTTTTACCGTTTAAAACAAGCAAACTATTCTATGCCCAAAACATAGCCCTGTTACTGTCAACCCTGCTACTTTAATGGCATTACTATAGCTATTACTATAGCTATTCTTTTACACCTTGAGATGGGAGAACATGTTCTTTATGAAGTTGAACATGTGCTCTTTGTGACGGAATGTTAAAAGGAGGTGAAATGAATAGTTTATTTTTGACCAAGTTACACTCCCCAAAATGTACTCTGTTCGTGGAATGATCCACTAACAGCAAGGACAATGCGTTGGAAGGCTATCTCATTTTGACGGGATATTCACGTCTTGATATTGGATCAGCATCACTCAATCATCAAGTGGCTAATTTGAACTGTAATTAAAAGGGGATTCAATATTAGTTCTACAAAATGGTGCATTGTACTGAATGAATATCAACCTATTGAGTCGGCCTAAACTAACATTTGTGCTTTTGGCTGCTGCGTGTCATTCTTTTCGTCACCTACATTCTCTCTCTTCAGTTCTTCCACCTCCTTCTCGCTGACACTCAGTCTGGCCTCCAAAGCTGTGGTAACAGACACTTTAATTGAGTTAAACCGCTCATGTTGTGATGACTTTGACTGGGACCTGAAGGCTTGTGTCAGTTCAAAAATAATATAGTATTATTGTATCAATGTCCTCTTTTTATTGCCTGTGTTCCCACTCTCACTGGCTGTCACTCTCACTGGCTGTCACTCTCACTGGCTGTCACTCTGGTCTGAAATAACATGAAAGGACAGGAATATCAGTTCATTCAACAGTCTAAACTATCAATATACATATTACTATTGGTATCTCTTAACAATCTTGGAAGTGCAATTTACATAAATAATTTCTTTCACATTGATCATAATGGGGTATTTTCTGACATTACCTGCATTTTCTCTCTCTAGGTTGTCTACTTTGTTTTTTGGCATTGCAATTCAGTCTTCTGTTCCACCACGAGGGCTCCCATGTTGTGCACAATGTCTCTCAGATCCGTCAGCTCAGTCTAGATGTCAGGGGTGGTGGTGGTCTGGCCGCTCGTATGTTTGTAGGTGGTATCCGTAGCTTCAGTCTTTCGGGCTTGCAATCTCGATCTCAATGGCCCTGCTCTCGTGCCCATCGCTGTGACCATGTTGAGTGATGTCCTTCTCTCTGACCCTTCCACTCTCTCCCTGAGCCCATGTCCCAGACAGACGGACGGTATCCTGGTATCTGAATTAGAGAGATTTGTGGCATTTTCTGTCAAATTCTCACTTTAAAAATCTCTCTCTGTCTCGAGGAAATAATGTTCCTTTTGCAGTTTATTTTCAAACTCTGTACCCGCCCCAAACACCAGACAATGTCCATTATTTTTGTTTTGTTTCTGGGAGTCTCTTAAAGTGCCATTCTAAAATAGTTTCCCCTCAATGTTATCATTGATGTATAGAGAGTTTGTAATAGTGACTGTCTGTTTGATTATAACCTATACTTTGTTAAGATGGTAGAGCTGCAGAGGGGCTCCAGTGAGGTGTTTAGGCATTCGGTCACCGAGCGAGACCTAAAGATTTCCAATCTAAGAGGTCAGATGGAGAGACTGAAGAGGGAAAGCAGCACTGCCTCAGGTTTGTGTGTGTGTGTGTGTGTGTGTGTGTGTGTGTGTGTGTGTGTGTGTGTGTGTGTGTGTGTGTGTGTGTGTGTGTGTGTGTGTGTGTGTGTGTGTGTGTGTGTGTGTGTGTGTGTGTGTGTGTGTGTGTGTGTACTTGTGGCATGTGCATGCATGCCTGTGTGCCCATGGATTTCAGTGTCAGTCTGACTACATGGTATCCATTTAGGTCTGGTAAGAAGCTTACAGAGAGACCTGAGTTCGAGGGAGAAGCAGGCTCTGAAACTGGCGTCTGAGGTAGACAGACTCCGGCAGGACATCCGACACAAGGACATCCAACTGGGGGCTACTGCCACCAAGGTCTCCATTGTTTTTGAATATATTTCTCAGAATCTAGTCATATAATCAGTTCTTTCTGTCCAGATTCTTCATTTTCCTTTGACTTTAATAAAGTAATTAAATGTAATAACTTTTATAGACTAAAATTATTTTATTTGAAGACTTTACTACGGCTGAATGATATCCATGTCCTTTGAGAATGATTGCAGAGATGATTTAGTGTCGAAACCAGAATCTTTTGTGAGGCCCAACTACTTGAACTGAGAAATACTGTGCTGTAGCTATGCAGGTGTTGCTGTTCTATCTGCCATATTTAAGCCACAGACATTCATCTGCCTCAAGGTTTCCTGTCGACCACTTTTCCTATCAACCACTTGCCCTTTGTAGCTCATTTCAGCTTTTCTCTCTCCTCTCTCTTGTCTTTCTGTCCCCCAGTTCTCCAAAATGAGCAAGAAGCACCAGGATGAGTTACTCAACCATGAAAATGAGGTGATGACACTGAAGAAGGTAGATATCCATTTCTCTGACCATGTCTGACTCTTCAACGTAAATAGATAAAGAACGCATGCCTCCCTGTTTCACTCCATACCTCCCTGTTTCATTCTCTCGTGTTATCTGCAGAGCTTTGAGAGGCTGGAGGTTGCTTTGAGGGATAAGCAGAGGCTCCTGGAGCTCCAAACAACAGAGAGGGACTTGCTAAAAAACAGACTGGAGAAGAAGATTGGGGTTAGAACTTCATGTCATGGTTTTATGTTTAGGAAAATTACGGCATTTTGAGGGTTCTATCTTCGAGAAGAAGCCTCTATTGTTCTATTGAGAAGTCTTTTTTATTAGAGTGTATAGAAATGTGATGCTTTTACAGAGGCAAATCCTAACGTGAGATTAGAGTTTCAGAGTTTCACATTCAGTATATCATGTTGATGCGTCAGTGTGAAATTTGAGTTATATGATGTATGATATGGAGGATATGATGTAGTTAGACCTAGTGGGATAGTTTTTGTGAAATTTGAATACAGTGTAGTTCCAAAGCTCTAGGTTGACTCCTACGATGGTGTGCTCTAGGAGCAAGCTTCTATGTTCGCAGAGTCTGAGGCAGAGAGGCACACACAACAAAAGAAGAGCAAAGCTGAGCTGGATCTGGTGCAAGAACAGGTAAGTTCAAAGAATTCTAGTGCCTCTCTAACTATAGTTCCAGATAATTACGCAAATCAATTGAAATATCCTTCCTCATATAAATTAAAGTGTGACATCATGAGTATGATTGACTTAAACTGAAATGGCGCGAAGTGAGGGAGTCAAATACTGTTTATTTTGTCTCAGATTGAGCACCTTCGTGACCAGCTGCTGTTGATGTTACCCACTGAACCCTCTGACTCCACTTCCCATGATGCCTTCTCAGACCAGCAGGTTACTGGGACCTCTTCGTTGACAGTATAGAAAAGAGACTAATAACATAAAAGTATATCAAATGTACCAGAGAGCTACGTATTGTGAAGGTTTGCAGGGTTA
This sequence comes from Oncorhynchus kisutch, assembly GCF_002021735.2. NCBI lineage: Eukaryota > Metazoa > Chordata > Actinopteri > Salmoniformes > Salmonidae > Oncorhynchus > Oncorhynchus kisutch. The sequence goes on along the minus strand of NC_034190.2, from coordinate 55,179,875 downwards.
GAGTACATTTCAATTCAGTCAAGGAAGTAAACTGGAATTCCAATTCCATTTTTTTCTCATTGAAAAGCATTGAGTTGGGCTATGATGGTTTGTGATGACCAAAAACCTGGGGAAACAGATCCGCAATTTACTTGGGGTGTTAAACGGCTATGCTAGCCAAAGGAATGTGGTCATCCATAATTGAACCACTGCCTGTGACCTTTGCTCCTTGTAGGTATTAGAGCAGGTGGCAGAGCTGCTAGGAGAGAGAAAGAGCCTGATGAGTAAATTAGAGGAGCTGGAAGGACAACTGAAGGAGCTCATGACTGAACAGGAGGGGGCAGCAGAGGACACAGAGAGACTGAAGAGTAGGCTGGAGACCTGCCAGGTATTCACTCCCTCACATTTGAATAGTCCTACACTTGGATATACTGTCATACAGTGTGTATCTGTCAATTATAATATGCTCAAATCCAAAGTGGCTTACAAATGAGGGTAAATGCAACACATAGCCTACAATGTGACACAAATCAACTCTCAACCAGACAGTCAAGAAACCTAGCAAATAGAAATGCTGCTTTGATACTTTCACCCAAACATCCTAAATAGCACAAACACACACACACACACACACACACACACACACACACACACACACACACACACACACACACACACACACACACACACACACACACACACACACACACACTTGACCAAACAAGATACAGCTGGTATGTCTATTGTCCACTCACAGAGTCAATTACAGGAGGCATGCTCGGCAAATGCACTGGAAAAGGCCATGACCTCACTACAGGAGGAGAGTGTGTCTCCAGCTCTGGCCTGGGTCAAGGCTTCAGTCCTCTCCATAATGGCTACCCAGCTCCCACTGCTTCAGAGTGCCACCCAGGCACTACTGGAAGCTGGGATAGATGCTTCACATCCCACTGAAGGTGATTTAAATCTAGCTATTTACATTTTGTTTGGCTGTTGTATTTGTACTTCTTTACGTAGTCAATTATGTATTTATGTGGTAAATCAGTGTTCCAGTGTTCCTGGAAAGTCACAGGACAAGGCATGAAAAACACTGTAGTAATGGAATAATGCAAAGTCGTTTCCCTATCTTAAATTAAGAGATATTTATTAAAGGGTGCACTAACTAACACACACACACACACACATGGGTACTAGGGGACTGGAGTAATACTATGGTCCATATATGGGTTAAAATCACAAAGGGGTCCATATGATCTAATATCCTTTTGTTTCCCCACAGGAGTCCTGAGTGGCATCAGTACACTGGTCAATGAGCTTCAGCGTTTGAAGGTAGGTAGAATTGGTGCGCTGTCGCTTTGCTCTGCACTGACTCAAAAATGTTGGTGAATGTTCTGCTCTGTAAGCCACATACACAGAACTGGAGTAGATAATCAAATAAGAATATTCAGTAAGAATAGACACCAGGCCCTGTATACACAAAGCATCTCAGAGCTCTGGGATCAGGATATCCCTGTATGTATAATCGTACATGTCTTCTGAAAAGGCACAACTGATCTTATATCAGCACTCCTACTCTGAGACTGTTTGAAAATAGGCCCAAAACCCATATACAAATGGGATAATCATTGATGTATTTGTAACCCAAAGGAAGATCACTCTCATTATCAATAAGCTTCCAGTGAGTTTGAGTGGTAGGTTTTCCTATCTAAGGCCTCATTTTCTCATCAGTGATTTTAATGTGATGTATAGAGAGATTGCACATATGATGTGGCTGATAGGGTTGTTTAGTTGTCATAGGGTCACTGTGTCTTTTCTGGGGTGCAGATAGACCTGGAGGAGCTCCAGGAGAGAGAAGCAAAGTCCAGAGAGCTGCAGGAGCTTCTGAGCATTACCAGAGAGGAGCTGGTGCAGCAGAGACAGCAGGTTGGCTCCCACACACACATTAATACTTGCGGGCACTCACGCACACTTATACACACACACACACACACACACACACACACACACACACACACACACACACACACACACACACACACACACACACACACACACAAACACTCAAAAACACACACTCCATATCTATTAACAACTGACATAAAAATGCATGTACATGACTGGGAAAGTGGATTCAATAGCAATGCTTTGTTGACATCCACGAAAAGACGCACATATTTTTGTCCCCTTACTTTAATTGTAGATGACTGTGGCACAGCATGAAGAAGAGGCCAGGAAGAAGGAGTTGGAGGAGCTAAAGGAGGACTTGGAGGCACTCAGACAAGCCCAGGTGAGGGGCCTAGGTGCTGAGATGGTTTTGACCAATTTCCCCTAGTCCAGGTCCTTCGAGAACACTGTGGATGCTGGTTACATCAGTCTGTTTGTTTTGTAAATAGCCGGTGATAAAGCTACATAAAGATGCATCTACAAGGAGAACACCTGAAACTGATAACTAGCATGCACAGTGTCCACCAGGAAACAGACGTTACAATCCACCGACTCTCTACGTGTTTCTCTCGCTTCCCAGACTAAACTGCAGCAGGAGGCACAGACCCAGGAGGCCGAGTGGTGCACCAGGCTGGAGGAGGCAGGCAGGAGGGAGGAGGAGTGGCAGGATAAGGTGAAGGGGGTCTTAGAGGAGGAGAAGGAGCGCTACAGGGTCTGGGAGGCCGAGTACAGGGAGCAGGTGCGGCAGCACGCACACACCATCGTGGCCCTGGAGCAGCGCTGTGTCCAGAGCAGACAGAGAGCCCAGGAACTGGAGGAGGAGAGGGAAGCGCTGATTGGACAGCTGAGAGGTGAGGGGGGGGGGGTCAAAGGAGTGGACTGTCTGGTTGGTCTTGTTCTTCTAGGAGAACCCTAGAAGCCTGGGGGGGGGGGGGGGAATTGGCGTCTGGATACAGGGCATCTTTAACAACAAATAATTGGGAAACTTTTGCACCAAAAAATGTCTTGAGTGAGGGAAATGCTGTAAATTAAGAGGACTGTATTTTGAAAGATGAGACATTGAGGATTATAATAAATACCTTTTTATGTCCTTACAAGCAAGCCAAACACCTGTGAGTCCAAATGTGCACTTCACATTTCCATATCATAAAACTCATGTCAGATACAGTGTCAACGTTTAGGATCACTATGTTTTGATGTACAGTTACAAGATGACTTGGCCTCATACCCTGGGTTGTTCTGAACAGAATGAGCCTATTTTTGTGTGTTGTAAAGAAAATGTGCCACTGAACACGAACGAATGCACGCATGAATCCTTTCTATGTGCACCAAAATGAAGATCTGTTTCTCTGAATTGCCCTGTGAAAGTCTAGCACTGTAAGATCGTATTTTATAACTTAGCTAGGGATGTTGACAACAGAATAGCTTGATGCCAACCTGATGCCCACCTGACGCAGACTGAGATTTATAATGGTCTGTTTTAGGATTGTGTAAACAACGACAGTAATTGTGTGATGGCAGGGTTGTGTTCCAAATGAAACAACTACCAGTGTACTGATATTTCAGACTCTTCTATGAGTCATAAAAGTGCATTGAAATTGCTTAGGAACTGTGCACACTTTGGAGAGGTGTGTGGGCACTTGGAGACGCCAGTTAGCCCTCTCACTCAAACCCATAGTAGTTTTTTTGTCTTACGTTGCACCTACCCCACATTTTCCAGAAATACTCGTATCATGTTACTGAATGTATCCAGAGTATTTTCAGATTTCGTTATCTACAAATGCGGCGTAAAATGTAGTAAGTGTAAAAATGCACATAAAATCACCAGTGTAATGTTGGGATTCAGTCATGTGTTAGGTGAATTGTTGTGTCCTCACCTTTAGTCTAATAATTTTCCCATAATCTCCAAACGGATCCCTTTTAATTGCTGTCATAGTTATGCATTTGCTTTTCATATTTCTTCTGAAAGAAACATTTCAATTTAGCCCTATTCATATATAGTGCCTTCAGAAAGTATTCACACCCTTTGACATTTCCACATTTTGTTGTGTTACAGCTGAGATTTTGTGTCACTGACCTACACTATACCCCATAATGTCAAAGTGGAATTATGTTTTTAGAAATGTTTACAAATGCATAAAAATGTAAAGCTAATAAGTATTCAACCACTTTTTTTTGGCAAGCCTAAATAAGTTCAGGAGTAAAAGCGTGCTTAACAAGTCACATTATAATTTACATGGACTCACTCTGTGTGCAATAATAGTGTTAAAAAAAATTTTTTTTAATTATACAAAAATTATGCAGATATTGAATGTTCCTTTGAGCATGGTGAAGTTATTAATTACACTTTGGATGGTGTATCAATACATCCAGTCACTACAAAGATGCAGGCGTCCTTCCTAACTAAGTTGCCATAGAGGAAGGAAACCACTCAGGGATTTCACCATGAGGCCAATGGGGACTTTAAAATAGTTACATAGTTTAATGGCTGTGATAGGAGAAAACTGTTACTCCACAATTCTTAGCTAAATCACAGAGTGAAAAGAAGGAAGACTGTACAGAATTTAAAAGCACTAAAGTAAAACTGCAAAAAATGTGGCAAAGAAATGAACTTCATGTCCTGAATACAAAGTGTTATGTTTGGGGCAAATCCAATACAACACATCACTGAGTACCACTCTTCATATTTTCAAGCATGGTGGTGGCTGCATCATGTTATGGTTATGCTTGTCATCGGCAAGGACTAGGGAGTTTCGGGGGATAAAAAGAAACGGAATAGAGCTAAGCAACAGGCAAAATCCTATAGGAAACCTGGTTCAGTCTGCTTTCCCTCAGACACTGGGATACAAATGAATTTTTCAGTAGGGCAATAACCTTAAACACAAGACCAAATATACACTGAAAATACAAATATTTTACAATCCAGGTGTGCAAAGCTCTTAGAGACTCACCCAGAAAGACTCACAGCTGTAATCACTACCAAACATGCTTCTACAAAGCATTGTAGGGAGGTGAATACTTATGTACATTTCTGTATTTCATTTTCAATAAATTTGCTACAATTTCTAAAAACATTTGTTCACTCTGTCATCATGGTTTATTGTGTGTAGATGGGTGAGAAAATAATACATTAAATCAAATTTGAATTCAGGCTGTAACATAACAAAATGTGGAATAAGTCAAGTGGTATGAATACTTTCTGAAGGCACTGTTGGTCAGTTCCCACAAGTCTAAATTAAACAGCACTGGACACAGTAGTGTGCTTGATGCAAGGTAGTGCCATTTTATGTCACTAGATGACAGTCACGTGTAATGCAACACTAAAGGGCAATGCTAGAAGCACATATTTTCCTCAATTAATGCATAGTTACACTTGGTGTTACACTTTACCTATTCAAAATTCCATGCATATAACTTTTATTTCCTGGGAGGGAGCTTCATGTGTGGTGACGAATTGGTACATACAAGACACACACAGTGGTGTGTATTCATGATTCATGGATGCCAAGGGAAGCCAGGCTTCCCCAAACATTTGACCGGGATTTATTTTAAAATAATAATTTATCTTTTGTCTCTGTGTTTAATAATTTCCCTTCAATTAATGTATCTCACCGGAAAGCATCCAAGCGAGCGAAACAGTGCCCCTCTGTCTCTGTATGTGTAGACCATCTATCTGATTCTGTCTGGTCCAAAAGATCATTACATTGTTGCTGCCCGTAGCATTGAATGCAGGGGAAGCCAATGAGCATTTGGCCAATCAGCGTTGAGCTAAACTGAGTGAGCTCAAGTGTAAAGGGTCCTGGCACACCAAAAAAAGTGTCAATGGAAGCCAGTTTGGTTTGGCTTCACTCCTATCAAATCACATTGAGAACATGTGTCACTGACAGGAACAACTTGAATTGTTGCATCTCGTTGTGTTGTTGTCCTCCGTTGGCTAGCTAGCAAAAAAAAAATAGCCCTTTCCTAAATTAAATGGATGGATATAGAGATAGGGGTACTGGCCAATGATTATAACAGTGATTCTGATCCAGCCATTAATTCGTACATTGTGCCCCTGGCCTGAGAGGATGGATGTTCAATATGTAGCTAGATGTACAGTAGAAGGCTAATGTTGCCCATGAAAGGAAGGATTGGATCCTTTTTTTCAATTTTCGCCTAAAATTTGAAGCAGGACTTCAAAGCAAACACTTTGAAGTTTGTGAAAATGTGAAATTAATGTAGGAGAATATAACACATTAGATCTGGTAAAAGATTATACAAAGAAAAAACATGAGTTTTTCCCCCATTTTTTTAATCTTTGAAATGCAAGAGAAAGGCCAAAATGTTATATTCCAGGTTAGGCACAATTTAGATTTTGGCCACTAGATGGCAGCAGTGTATGTGCACAGTTTTAGACTGATTCAATGTACCACTGCATTTCTGTTCAAAATGTTGTATCAAGACTGCCCAACTGTGCTGAATTGGTTTATTAATACATTTTCACTCTCCTCAGACAATAGCATGATATTATTTCACTGTAATAGCTACTGTAAATTGGACAGTGCAGTTAGATTAACAAGAATTTAAGCTTTCTGCCCATATCAGATATGTCCTGGGAAATGTTCTTGTTACCTACAACCTCATGCTAATCACATTAGCCAACATTAGCTCAACCGTCCCGCGGGGGGGAACCGATCCCGTAGAGGTTAAAGCTATTTTTAGCCAGGTAGCCTAGGACAACAAAAAAGTGAAATAGACCGTTTCGTCAACATGAAAGAGAGGAGGAAGACATTGGTGAGTCAACATGTTTTTTCTACTTGCACGCACACAGACACACAGAAATCAGAACCATCGACAGCCACATCCTATTTAGTTTAAGTTGATTGGACTAAATTGTTTTGGTATCTTTCAGTTGCCACTGTACTAGAATAAGCATAGGTGATTTGATGATGTTGAAATATTGAAATTGAAATGGTGCTGGAATAGTGAAGGCAGCTCCTGTTTTCTTTGCTACTCTCGGTAACTCTCCGTGGTTCTAAATCAATAGTTGATTAGTGGTCCGAAAACGTCGTAAACATGAACTTGCTTGACTATGTTGTAGGTCATGTAACTGTTTGTTACATGCAATATGCTTTGTGGACTCCACCAGACAGAGGTTGCTCCCCGGTTTTTGGCGCAAAACTAGAAGTTGATCTCTTCAGTTTGTATGGGAGAGCTCTACACCTGTGTGTGTCAGGTCAAAAGCTATTTGTTCCCCCTTCTTCCTCCCTCTTTTTTTGTAAATGTCACTGAGGGGTCCTGGCTTGCTCCAATGACCTTCCCACTGATTCGTATTACCCTGTTCAGTGGGTTCAGGCTTGTGTTCCCTAGAGCACCAAACCACCCTACAACATTAAAAGCTATGATGGATTCTATTAAGAAGTTATAAAATGCTTGGAGGGTTGATTGGTGTACATTAAACTTCCTCAATTTCTGTAGAAAGAACAGGCGTTGTTGAAATTTTGAGTGAATTTGTTCAGTGCTTCTTTTGGAGAAGAGCTCGTTGTTGATGATGATTCCTAGGTGTTTGTAGTCTTCCCCTTGTTTAATGATGCGTCCGTTAACCTCCAGCGCTGGGATGGTAGGTTGGTCTCTTCTAAAGTCGATGACCAGGTATTTGGTTTTGGTTGCATTGAGGTCCATGTAGTTCTGGTTACACTACAGTGAAAACCTGTCGATTTCAGCCTGGAGGCGCCCCTCTGGATTGCCTGTCTATTATTACTGTGTCATCAAAGTGCTTAATGAACGTAATCTCTGGGTCCGAGCTCCTACAGTCGTCTGTGTACAGGGTGAATAGCACCGGCAAGATGACAGAGCCTTGTGGGGATCCTGTACATGTGGTTCTGGAAGGGCTGAAGTGAACATTGAATCTGACCAGCTGGTGTCTATTTTTCAGGAAGGATCCAGAGAATCTGATACTTAAATATTTACAGGGTGCAGATATAATGCTTTATAACTTGTTTTAACCATGTATGAGCCTTTATAATGTCTTCTAACTCTCCACAGCGTTGGAGGGGAATCTGGAGAGTAGTAGGCCTGTGATGAGTACCAGTCCCCTGGAGACACAGACTAAACAGGCCTCAGAGGTAGCAGCCCTGGAGGGTAATATCACTTCACTCAGGTAAAGAGGGTTTTTGGGATTTTCTTTCAACTTATTAGATGGCCTTATTATTGATGAGACTAAATAGTGGAAACATTCCCCAATAGGCACAGACTATTACTGAAATTTAACTAGAGGGACCTTACCACATTTTATAGTAAATTTGATGCAATACGTCAACAGTTTTGATTGTAAATCATAATGTATGCAACCTCCAAATGTTTGAATGTAAGGCCATTCACCTGCCGTCTCTGTGTATTCACACCATGGTATTTCTTGCCATCTTGCACAAAGGAGTGACGTCATCACTCAGCAAACATCCCCATGCTCACACTGTGCTTTCCTCATGAATAATTCATGAGGCCAGAAATATATGCGTGAGTCATGACTCATGCTTTTCTTATATAATGACTCTGATATATATGATCCTTATAGGGATCAGTCTGTGAAACTACCCTCTTGTCTCAAACCAAGCGGAGGATTACTTCTGAAGGTCCAAAGGCACTGATTCCTAAATGTAATCTGAGGTCTTCTTATCCCATCCCATGTGTGCCACTGCATTCCAGTTAAAGATAAGCCTATGAGAGTCACTGGTGTCCATTTCTGAACACACTGTATAGTACAGCTACAGTGCAGAATGTGTCTTTTAAATCTTAGATTAATGATCATGCAGGCTTATTTTTTACAGCTAATTTAGGTGGTCATATTACCACAGTTATCTCTTTCAAATATGGTGATAGTATGCCTTGTTTCAGTCTGTGTGTGTCTGTGTGTGTCTGTGTGCGTGTGTGTGTGTGTGTGTGGATGTGTTTAACTATACTTGTGGGGAACAGAAGTCCCCACAAGAATAATAAACTAACAACATTTTGACAAACTGGGGACTTTTTGTTAGTCCCCACACGGTCAAATGCTATTTCTAGGGGTTTAGGGTTAAGGTTAGAATTAGTGTTAGGTTAAGGGTTAGGAACTAGGGTTAGTTTTATGGTTAGGGTTAGGAGCTAGGGTTAGGTTTTCAGGTTAGGGTTAGGCTACGGGTTAGGGTACGGGTTAGGTTTAGGGTTAGGGGTTAGGGACTGCGTGTGTGTGCGTGCGGGTGCATGTGCATGTGTCTGTAGTGAAGCTGTGGAATTATGAGTAAGTGGATTAATCAGGCTAAACATGGTCGAACATTCTACTGACGAAGCCCCAGTTTGGGGTCGAAACGTGTGCAGATTGACTTTTTGTTCAACCATTCCATATAACTAAAATACCCTCCTCTTGTTTTCCTTGTTCTCATCTCTCCAGGGCAGACTTGGCCCAGTCTCAGCTGGAAACATGTAGCCAGGGTGACCTCATCGTGGCTTTGAGTCGTGACCTGGCTGCAGCCAATGCCAGGATAACAGACATGACAGGTGCAATCTCACATGTTGATCCATCCCTTCAGTATATTATGGTAGTATGTAAATGATATAATGATACAATGATACAAAGAATATTGAAAGCAAGTGCTTCCACACAGGTGTGGTTCCTTAGTTAATTAAGCAATGAAGATCCCATCATGCTTAGAGTCATGTATAAAAATGCAAAAAATTAAAAAAATTATATTGGCTACCGTGGCTATGCCCCCATAGAATGACAATGCCCCCATCCACTGGGCACAAGTGTTCACAGAATGATTTGATGAGCTTAAAAACAATGTAAACCAAATGCCATGGCTGCCTCAGTCACCAGATCTCAACCCAATTGAACACTTATGGGAGATTCTGGAGCGGCGCCTGAGACATTATTTTTCACCGTCAACAAAATACCAAATTATGTTCTGTCTCGTGGTGGCCCAACGCTCTATTAAGACACTTTATGTTGGTGTTTCCTTTATTTTGGCAGTTACCTGGACATGTCAGATCACATTCAGATCACATTAACATAGCAGTCTCGCATTTTGTGTGCTTGTGTGTGTGTGTGTGTGTGTGTGTGTGTGTGTGTGTGTGTGTGTGAATGCTTAACTGTGTATATTCTGCAGGGGAGCTCAGTGAGCAGCAGAAACTACAGTTGGAGCAGCTTAAGGCTCTGGTCGTCGATCAGAGGGTCCAACTGAGCACTCTCACTCAGAAGCTAATGCTGATGTCACAACTCGTGGAGCAGAAAGGGGAGGAGTTTGAGAAAGTGAGGGATGAATTGAGGTAGGTCTGAGGTAGGTGCGGGGGGGAGACATTTAAAGCTGAGGAGTGAGGTTACCAACCCCCATCGGTTACATTGGATTTGTAATGTGGAATCCTCAAATGTAATATCATATGTGTACAAATGTGAAGAGCCAATACATTTAAACTCTCTCATGGTTTTCTCCACGATATAATGACATTTTTGCAAAAAATATACATTTACCTTGAAATGGCATAAGTACAAAGTAATGTAGTAGCTATTTTAGGGTCATTAAGATAGCAAGCAGCCAGCCAGCATGTAGTGAAGGGCTGATGCGTTGTGTCCTATCGTATATTTTATGATTTGATTTGATTTTATCTAATGTGTTGTGTCCTACCAGGCTTTGTCAGGTGGACCTGGAGAAGAGTCTCAGGGCAGAGAGAGAGATGAAGGAACAGAGGACAAACCCAGAGCAGACCCAGCCTGTCCACTACTCTGTTGTCTCCTGCATACCACCACACACAAAGGCGAGTGGAATAACATAAAGGCCCATATTCACAAAGAGTCTCAGAGTAGGAGTGCTGATTTAGGATCAGCTTTGACTTTTAGATTATAATGAGTAAACCCAAGGGGGAACCTGATCCTTGCACTCCCTACTCTGAGACACTTTAGGAATACAGGGCCAGTGGTGTACACCTCTGGTCCTCGAGGGCCGCCTTGTCTCCTGGCTTTTGGTGAACTGGTTGATTTAGATTTAGACCAGGGACACCAGGTGTTTGTAGCCTGGTCCCAGATGTGTATGTGCTGTCTCATCGACTCATACGGTGGTTATCATGCCAGACAACAACCATAGGAGTTGACTATGCTATAAAGGACAAACATATCTGGGACCAGGCTAAGAGGATTGCACTCTCCAGCCGCATTGATCAACTGAAGGTAAGAGAGGAATCAAATGAAGCACGAGGCACACAACAATATGGAAAAAATATGGAAAATATGGAAAAAATCTGCAGCATCATAGGTCCACCACACATACACATGTGTGGTGAAAAAAATAGGTCTGATATTTAGCTGTCTGGTTTAGTAAACGCTGGAGGGTGCCTCTGTTTCCTCAGAGGAAAGCCAGTTTGAACAGGTTCTGCTGATAATGATCTTGTGCTGTGGTGCCACGCCTCTAACTCAGTACAATCAACACTCAGAGGAAGAGACCATCTCCTATTCCCCCTCCTATCAGGACACTGGAGAAGCAGGAGATACATTATATGGCATTGTGCATCACTATGTTTAATGGCATGTGCCTCGCATCCTGACAACACACTCGCAGCACCTTGTCGTAAACCATAACAACAGTACAGTACAACATGACACGACTCCTCTCTGTTCCCCAGGGAACTCATTTATCTGCTGTTTGTCTCTCCGAATGGAAAATAGAGGGCCTCAACAGCTTTGTACTACCCAGACATGATTTAGGCTTGTGTTTGTTACACAAACTGTATTTGTGTGTGTGTGTGTGTGTGTGTGTGTGTGTGTGTGTGTGTGTGTGTGTGTGTGTGTGTGTGTGTGTGTGTGTGTGTGTGTGTGTGTGTGTGTGTGTGTGTGTGTGTGTGTCACTCAATCACCCACTCACTTCTACAAAATAGCCATTCAGACTCTTGTTTTAGTACCCGTGTTATAGTCAATAGGCCCACTACAGTGTAGTGAGGTTCGGGAACATTGCATTGTGTCAGTAGGTGATGCATTCGAACATGCTGACTCACACAACAGACCACAATGACAGGCGTTGTGTCACTGAGTGTGTTTCATACGATCAGCCACAGATCTGCAGTCAAGGACACTTGGCTGGAAAGGAGCTCAAGTCAACATCCACCGAGTCATTGAACTCAATGGAGGTGCATTTCTATGTATTTTTGACAAGTCAAAATAATTTCCTTCGATTTCACTCATAGCAACACAAAGAAATCACACATCATAGTCTAGTAACAGCTTGAATCTTTTCATAAAGCACAGCCAAAAAGACTCTCAACCTGCAAGATGCCAGCAGTCAAATGATTTGCGCATTAACAGAAGTGCCATTGTTTGATATGAGTCAAAAACACAAATCTGAAACCTTAATTGTATAAAGGAATATTAGTGGATGTATAGCCATGATAACAGAGAATGGAGAATGAAATATAATAGATTAAAATATACATTTACATTTTTCTAAATGAATCATTTTTAGTGAGAAGTGTTCGCGACCCGTGTATGAATCGCTTTATCTAAAAGCTAGTGATCAATTGTAACAGGGTGTAGATGTGTGTCATATCTTTGGGGTCATAGAAGGACACCTCCCTGACTACTGTCGTAGTCAATTCAAATCCAATTTTATTGGTCACATACACATGGTTAGCAGATGTTATTGCGAGTGTAGCGAAATGCTTGTGCTCCTACAATGGCAAGGAAAAGTATGTGAACCCTTTGGCATTTCCTGGACTTCTGCATGAATTGGTCATACAATTTGATCTGATCATCTAATTCACAACAATAGACAAACAGTCTGCTTAAACTAATAACACACAAACAATTATACGTTTTCCTGTCTTTATTGAACACACCGTGTAAACATTCACAGTGCAGGGTGGAAAAAGTATGTGAACCCTTGGATTTAATAACTGGTTGACCCTCCTTTGGCAGCAATAACCTCATCCAAACGTTTTCTGTAGTTGCGGATCAGACCTGCACGGCGGTCAGGAGGAATTTTGGACCATTCCTCTTTACAAAACTGTTTCATTTCAGCAATATTCTTGGGGTGTCTGGTGTGAACTGCTCTCTTGAGGTCATACCACAGCATCTCAATCAGGTTGAGGTCAGGTCTCTGACTGGGCCACTCCAGAAGGCGTATTTTCTTCTGTTGAATCCATTCTGTATGTATTGTCCTGTTGCATCACCCAACTTCTGTTGAGCTTCAATTGGCGGACAGATAGCCTTACATTCTCCTGCAAAATGTCTTGATAAACTTGGGAATTAATTTTTCTGTCGATGATAGCAAGCTGTTCAGGCCCTGAGGCAGCAAAGCAGCTCCAAACCATGATGCTCCCTACACCATACTTTACAGTTGGGATGAGGTTTTGGTGTGCTGTGCTGTGCCTTTTTTTCTACACACATAGTTTTGTGTGTTCCTTCCAAACTACTTATCTTTAGTTTCATCTGTCCACAGAATATTTTGCCAGTAGCGCTGTCGAACATCCAGATGCTCTTTTGCGAATTCCAGACATGCAGCAATGTTCTTTTTGGACAGCTGTGGCTTCTTCCGTGTTGTCCTCCCATGAACACCATTCTTGTTTAGTGTTTTACGTTTCATGGACTCTTCAGAGATTTTAGCATGTTCCAGAGATTTCTAAAAGTCTTTAGCTGATACTCTAGGATTCTTCTTAACCTCATTGAGCATTCTACGCTGTGCTCTTGCAGTCATCTTTACAGGCACTCCTAGGGAGAGTAGCAACAGTGCTAAACTTTCTCCATTTATAGACATAGACATATTTGTCTTACCGTGGACTGGTGAGCATCAAGGCTTTTAGAGATACTTTTGTAACCCTTTCCAGCTTTATGCAAGTCAACTATTCTTAATCTTGGGTCTTATGAGATCTATTTTGTTCGAGGCATGTTTCACATCAGGCAATGGTTCTTGTGAATAGCAAACTCAAATTTTGCGAGTGGTTTTTATAGGGCAGGGCAGCTCTAACCAACATCTCCAATCTCATCTCAATGATTGTACTCCAGGTTAGCTGACTCCTGACTCCAATTAGCTTTTGGAGAAGTCATTAGCCTAGGGGTTCACATACTTTTTCCAACCTACACTGTGAATGTTTAAATTATATATTCAATATAGACAAGAAGAATGCAATAATTTGTGTTATTAGTTTGTCTGTTGTTGTGACTTAGATGAAGATCAGATCAAATTTTATGACCAATTTATGCAGAAATACAGATATTTCCTAAGGGTTCACATACTTTTTCTTGCCACTTTAGTTCCGACAGTGCAGCAATATCTAACAAGTAATATCTAGCAATTCCACAACAGATACCAAATACGCACAAATCCAAGTATAGGAATGGAATAAGAATATATAAATATAATATATGGATGAGCAATGACAGAGCAGCATCGGTTAAGATGCAATATAAAGTATAGAATACAGTATATACATGAGTAATGCAAGATATGTAAACATTATTAAAGTGGCATTATTAAAGTGACTAGTGTTCCATTTATAAAAATAGCCAGTGATTTCAAGTCTGTATATGGACAGCAGCCCCTCTGTGCTAGTGATGGCTGTTGAACAGTCTGATGGCCTTGAGATATAAGTTGTTTGTCTGTCTCTCTATACCAGCTTTGATGCACCTGTACTGACCTCGCCTTCTGGATGCTAGCGGGGTGAACAGGCTGTAGCTTGGGTGGTTGTTGTCATTGATGATCTTTTTGGTCTTCCTGTGACATCTGGTGCTGTAGGTAACCTGGAGGGCAGGTAGTTTGCCCCCGGTGATGCGTTGTGCAGACCGCACCGTCCTCTGGAGAGCCCTGCGGTTGTGGGTGGTGCAGTTGCCGTACCAGACGGTGATACAGCCCGACAGGATGCTCTCAATTGTGCATCTGTAAAAGTTTGTGAGGGTTTTAGGTGGAAAGCCAACCTGAGGTTGAAGAGGCGCTGTTGCCTTCTTCACCACACTGTCTGTGTGGGTGGACCATTTCAGTTTGTCCGTGATGTGTACACCAAGGAGCTTAAAACTTTCCACCTTCTCCACGCTGTCCCATTGATGTGGATAGGGGGGTGCTCCCTCTGCTGTTTCCGGAAGTCCACGATCATCTCCTTTGTTTTGTTGACGTTGAGTGAGAGGTTATTTTCCTGACACCACACTCCGAGAGCCCTCACCTCCTCCCTGGAGGCTGTCTCGTCATTGTTGGTAATCAAGCCTACTACTGTTGTGTTGTCTGCAAACTTGATGATGATTGAGTTGGAGGTGTTCATGGCCACACAGTCATGGGTGAACAGGGAGTACAGGAGGGGGCTGAGCACGCACCCTTGTGGGGCCCCAGTGTTGAGGATCAGCGAAGTAGAGATGTTGTTTCCTACCTTCACCACCTGGGTTAGACCATCAGGAAGTCCAGGATGCAATTGCACAGGGTGGGGGTGAGACCCAGGGCCTCAAGCTTAATGATGAGCTTGAAGGGAACTATGGTGTTGAATGCTGAGCTGTAGTCAATGAACAGCATTCTTGCATAGGTATTCCTCTTGTCCAGATGAGCTAGGGCAGTGTAGTGTGATGGCGATTGCATCATCTGTGGACCTATTGGGGCCGTAAGCAAATTGAAATGGGTGGAGGTGATATGATCCTTGACTAGTCTCTCAAAGCACTTCATGATGACAGAAGTGAGTGCTACGGGACGATGGTCATTTAGTTCAGTTACCTTTGCATTCTTGGGTACAGGAACAATGGTGGCCACCTTGAAGCATGTGGGGATAACAGACTGGGATAGGGAGAGATTGAATATGTGTCCAGCTGCATTCTAAACCTTTGGGGTCTTCTTTTTAGTGTGAGAGGCTCAACTCGTCTTCCTACTTTGTACTTACCACTCTTCAGCATTATACACATACTCAATCATTTGGTGATGCATCCAGCTCTTCCTTCCTGTCAATTGACTTTTTGTCTACAACCATAGTCCACTTAGTGTTGTCCCCCACCTCTACTTCTGAGTTGTGAAATCCTGAGCTGAACCTCTCAGAGGAAAAACTACCGCCCAGTAGCACTCACTTCCGTCATCATGAAGTGCTTTGAGAGACTAGTCAAGGACCATATCACCTCCACCCTACCTGACACCCTAGACCCTCTCCAATTTGCTTACCACCCAAATAGATCCACAGACGATGCAATCTCAACCACACTGCACACTGCCCTAACCCATCTGGACAAGAGGAATACCTATGTGAGAATGCTGTTCATCGACTACAGCTCGGCATTTAACACCATAGTGCCCTCCAAGCTCGTCATCAAGCTCGAGACCCTGGGTCTCGACCCCGCCCTGTGCAACTGGATACTGGACTTCCTGACGGGCCACCCCCGGGTGGTGAGGGTAGGCAACAACATCTCCACCCCGCTGATCCTCAACACTGGGGCCCCACAAGGGTGCGTTCTGAGCCCTCTCCTGTACTCCCTGTTCACCCACGACTGCGTGGCCACGCACGCCTCCAACTCAATCATCAAGTTTGCGGACGACACAACAGTGGTAGGCTTGATTACCAACAACGACGAGACGGCCTACAGGGAGGAGGTGAGGGCCCTCGGAGTGTGGTGTCAGGAAAATAACCTCACACTCAACGTCAACAAAACTAAGGAGATGATTGTGGATTTCAGGAAACAGCAGAGGGAACACCCCCCTATCCACATCGATGGGACAGTAGTGGAGAGGGTAGTAAGTTTTAAGTTCCTCGGCGTACACATCACAGACAAACGGAATTGGTCCACCCACACAGACAGCATCGTGAAGAAGGCGCAGCAGCGCCTTTTCAACCTCAGGAGGCTGAAGAAATTCGGCTTGTCACCAAAAGCACTCACAAACTTCTACAGATGCACAATTGAGAGCATCCTGTCGGGCTGTATCACCGCCTGGTATGGCAACTGCTCCGCCCACAACCGTAAGGCTCTCCAGAGGGTAGTGAGGTAGTGAGGTAGTGAGGTCACAACGCATCACCGGGGGCAAACTACCTGCCCTCCAGGACACCTACACCACCCGATGTCACAGGAAGGCCATAAAGATCATCAAGGACAACAACAACCCGAGCCACTCCCTGTTCACCCCGCTATCATCCAGAAGGTGAGGTCAGTACAGGTGCATCAAAGCTGGGACCGAGAGACTGAAAAACAGCTTCTATCTCAAGGCCATCAGACTGTTAAACAGCCACCACTAACATTGAGTGGCGGCTGCCAACACACTGACTCAACTCCAGCCACTTTAATAATGGGAATTGATGGGAAATGATGTAAATTATATCACTAGCAACCTTAAACAATGCTACCTAATATAATGTTTACATACCCTACATTATTCATCTCATATATATACGTATATACTGTACTCTATATCATCTACTGCATCTTTATGTAATACATGTATCACTAGCCACTTTAACTATGCCACTTTGTTTACATACTCATCTCATATGTATATACTGTACTCAATACCATCTACTGTATCTTGCCTATGCCACTCTGTACCATCACTCATTCATATATCTTTATGTACATATTCTTTATCCCCTTACACTTGTGTCTATAAGGTAGTAGTTTTGGAATTGTTAGCTAGATTACTTGTTGGTTATTACTGCATTGTCGGAACTAGAAGCACAAGCATTTCGCTACACTCGCATTAACATCTGCTAACCATGTGTATGTGACAAATAACATTTGATTTGATTTGATTTGAGTCAAACGTCATTTTTTTTCTCCCTTTGTGTCCAGGAAATGGCCACTGTCACTGCTCCTGGGGAGTATGCCAAGCAGGGGTCAAAGTCCAGAGGTTATCGACACAAGGAGGTGATTCAGCATCAGAGGGAGGCTCTGTCAGAGATGAGGGCCAGGATTGGAGCCTTGGAGCAAACATGGCCCCTGAGTAAGGAAAGTCAAAACTCTATGAATATAGAAAGAAAGCATGCACACAGCATGTTTTGCTCCCATGTGATATAATTGAACACGACAAAGGCTATTGCAGGATTAATTAGGGCAGGGACCAGGGGCCCTAAGACCCCATATCAGATTATCTCAGATAACGTTTTGTTTTTTTTAAGTAGGGAAAATACTTTTTTTTAAATTCTTAAATATGCTGCTTTTGTGCTGCTCCCTATCTCTATGCCTTGGTCAATGTCATTGTACATTGTCTATATATTTTATTTAAATGACTTAGGAGACTATAAAACTTTGTGTCCTCCAAAGTGTTCCTCTTCTCTGATATTTGGGTAACGGTTTGTTCCCTCAGAGTGCTTCACCCAGCAGGGGGCACCTAAGAAACAAGCAGGGAGTGAGACGAGCAAACTCAGCACACCGAGGTCTGCAGTGGTAAGCACCTGACCCAGCCTGGTCTCATAGACTAACCGTAACATAGTAAACATAAATCCGGGAACTCAAATTAGTATGATATGTTACGTTTGGTATGGTTACATAAGACAGATGGTTACTTTTTTTTCCATTGCAAAATGTATTAAAAGTTCTTAATTAAATGCACCCGATGAACATGTCCCAATACTCACTCTGCTGAGAAATTCATCTTAAAGCCTATGACTATTATTATCAACTTAGTATTGTGTAATGTCATATGTTACATGATCATTTCAATCTAGAGTGCCTGGCCACTCCATGGAGCATTGGGGGAGGAGACCCTGGAGCGCACAGCCAGACTGGACCTATCAGACGCCCTGGACCTCAGCGAGAGGACAGTGAGTGGAAGGATGCTCTCAGGGGTAGAGTGTTGGTGGCTATGACAGTGTTCTTCAATTCTAACCCAAGAGAGCTACAGGGTGTGCAGATATTTGTCCTAGCCCAGCACCTACTTGATTCAACTAATCATTAATTACTCCTCTCATTCTGTCTTTGTCTCTCTCTCTATTTGTTTCTCTCTCTATTTCTCTATCTCTCTCTCTATTTGTCTCTTTCTCTCTCTCTATTTCTCTCTCTCTCTATTTGTCTCTCTCTCTCTCTCTATTTGTCTCTCTCTCTCTCTCTATTTGTCTCTCTCTCCCTCTCTCTCTATTTGTCTCTCTCTCTCTCTATTTGTCTCTCTCTCTCTATTTGTCCCTCTCTCTCTCTATTTGTGTCTCTCTCTCTCTCTATTTGTGTCTCTCTCTCTCTCTCTCTCTCTCTCTCTCTCTCTCTCTCTCTCTCTCTCTCTCTCTCTCTCTCTCTCTCTCTCTCAGTACCTGGATCTGGCACGGGCGCTGTGCGAGGCTCTGGAGTTGAGCGAGGGCCAGCTGCAGGGGTGTGTGTCCCTGCAGCACCTGCCCCAGGAGGAGAGGGCCAGTCTGGCTTCTTTGCGTCACGCAGACCTGGAGCTGCTCCGGAGCTGCATGGCCCTACAGCACAGCCAGGCCCAGCGAAGTGAAACCCTACTGCAGCAGCAGCATAGAGAAATGACTACTCTCAGGTAGGGAAGTAAAAGAATGGAATACAGGGCCATGAACTAGATCCCTTTCCTCAATAGTGAATTTTCATGAAATTACAGAAAATATGCCTGTCACGCCCTGACCATAGGGAACCTTTTATTCTCTATGTTGGTTAGGTCAGGGTGTGACTAGGGTGGGTTATCTAGGTTATTGTATGTCTATGTTGGCCTGGTATGGTTCCCAATCAGAGGCAGCTGTTTATCGTTGTCTCTGATTTGGGATCATATTTAGGCAGCCATTTCCCCCAGTGTTTTGTGGGATTTTGTTTCTGTGTATTGGCCTGTGAGCACGCTATGACTTCACGTTTCGTTTTGCTGTTTATAGTTTTTTTTGTGAGTTTCATTTTAATTAATGTGGAACTCTATGTACGCTGAGCCTTGGTTCGACATTCATTATAACGATCGTGACAATGCCACTTAGCAGACACTTTTATCCAAAGCAATATACAGTACAGTGAGTGCATACATTTTTATAATTTGTATGTAATCCCTGCAGAAATTTTACCAAATATAACTTGGAATTGCTAGCACCACACTCTTGTCAACCAATCACCCGCTAACTGCCTACCGTAGGAGCAACACAAGAGTCAACTATTTATTTGACCTACTTTTATTGGTTGGTGTTTACGTAATGTGTCAACACATTTGATTGATGAGTAGAAAACCCACCTGCCTCAAGTGACTTGAAACAGGATTGTAGTTAGGTTGATTTGATCATTGATACGTGTCTATTACATCTGTCCTCCCCCTCTGCTTCCCTCCCCTCCCCCGCCCAGGGAGAGCCAGGCGGCGGGCCAGCAACTCCAGTCCAGGCTGGATATGCTGAGGACCGAGCTGGAGACGGAGAGCCAAGAGAGCTGCCTGCTCCGCGAGGCCTTGCGCCACACCCAGAGTCGTCTGGAACATGAGATAGACCTAAACACCAGGGCCGTAAAGAGCCGTAAGGTATAGAAAGTAGTAGAGCGGAGTGAAACACTCAACGAACCCAGAGGCCTATTTGTTTTGTAACACATATTCACCTTGATGTACAATAGGCTGGACCAGGAGATCGGCCTTAACACCAGGGCCGTAAAGAGCCGTAAGGTATAGAAAGGAGCCTGGTAGAACGGAGTTCAACAGTCCAACCCATGGGGTGATTTGCTTTGTAACACCTAAAATGTGTCTAGTCCAGCTAGTTAAACTTTGCTGGGTACCTGACTGTTTCTGCTTCATTAATGTTACTACTTCCAGGTATGCATGGGTAGGTAGTATTTGGAAAACAACAGCTGTGGTAAAATTCAGACGGTGCCGTTGAATCCCAGTCATGGTATGGTAGGAATTGTGTAATTTACCTGGGGCCATTATTAACAGAACAGACACAAGAACCTCATACTTTTGTTCCAGGTAATTTGCCCACCCTCAGACAAGCTATGCTGAGTCCATTGAAAATGGACATGACTAGTCGATTGTCCACTAAGCAAGTCCACACACACGACACACACGACACACACGACTCACACGAGACAGACAGACAGACAGACAGACAGACAGACAGACAGACAGACAGACAGACAGACAGACAGACAGACAGACAGACAGACAGACAGACAGACAGACAGACAGACAGACAGACAGACCGACAGACCGACAGACCGACAGACCGACAGACCGACAGACCGACCGACCGACCGACCGACCGACCGACCGACCGACCCTTCCTCAGGCTTTGTTGTGCTGTTCAAGCATGTATGGATTGATCAAAAATCAAGTAAGTGCTTAAGTAAGGTAAATTTCCTCCATCTACGGTAATATCAAGTAGATAGATAACTAACTTGGAACAATCTTAGGAAATGCTGATGGTGTCTCATTGGGATGCAGAATGGCAATTGACCATAGGGCTGAACCTATAACCTAAGGCTCATTATTACATACAGTATGAGTCAATAGCATCTACAGTACCAGTGTTCATACAAGTATATACAGTGCATTCGGGAAAATATTCAGACCCCTTGACTTTTTCCACATTTTCTTACATTACAATCATTTTTTCCCATTATCAATCTAGACACAATACCCCATAATGACTTGGTGGTTCCAAACTTCTTCCATGTAAGAATGATGGAGGCCACTGTGTTCTTGGGGACCTTCAATGCTGCATAAAAATTGTGCCTCGACACAATCCTGTCTCTGAGCTCTACGGACAATTCATTCGACCTCATGGCTTGGTGTTTACTCTGACATGCACTGTGGGACCTTATATAGACAGGTGTGTGCCTTTCCAAATCATGTCCAATCAATTGAATTTACTACAGGTGGACTCAAGTCAAGTCGTTGAAACATCTCAAGAAGGATCAATGGAAACATGAAGCATCTGAGCTCAATTTTCTCATAGCAAAGGAATAAATTCTAAAAACCTGTTTTTGCTTTGTTCATTATAAGGTATTGTGTGTAGATTGCTGAAGAAAAAAAAATTGAATCCATTTTGGAATAAGGCTGTAACGTAACAAATTGTGGGAAAAGTCCAGGCGTCTAAATGCTTTCCGAAGGCGCTTATAGAATATGTAACACGGCCATCCTCTTAAGGATTGGACCCTTTTTTCCCCATTTTCGCCTAAAATTACATTCCCAAAGCTAACTGCCTGTAGCTCAGGACCTGAAGCAAGGATATGCATATTCGTGATACCATTTGAAAGGAAACACTTTGATGTTTGTGGAAATGTGAATTAATGTTGGAGAATATAACACATATCTGGTCAAATATAAAACAAATAAGGAACTTGTGTTTTTTACATCTTTGAAATGGAAGAGGGAGGCAAAATGTAATATTCCAGATTTGGTGCAATTTCGATTTTGGCCACTAGCAGTGTATGTGCAAAGTTTTAGACTGATTAAATGAACCATTGCATTTCTGTTCAAAATGTTGTATCAAGACTGCCCAAATGTGCCTAGTTCGTTTATTAATACATTTTTAAGTTCATAACTGTGCACTCTCCTCAAACAATAGCATGGTATTTTTTCACTGTAATAGCTACTGTAAATTGGTCGGGTGCAGTTAGATTAACAAGAATTTAAGCTTTCTGCCCATATCAGATATGTCTATGTCCTGGGAAATGTTGTTATTACTGCAAAGTTTTAGACTGATTAAATGAACCATTGCATTTCTGTTCAAAATGTTGTATCAAGACTGCCCAAATGTGCCTAGTTAGTTTATTAATACTGCCTATTGCCTTTTGGCACACACAGTATCTGCTGTTGAATAAAATGGCTGTTTTACCATTTTGGACTACTATATATCCCCTACAGGATCGGCACCGATCCTGTAGGGGATATGTAGTAGTCCAAAATGGTATTCTATGCAACAGCAATTATGTGTCAAATGACAGTTTGGGCCATGTCTTAGGATAGGGTAGGGTGTCATAACTTGACACTTTAAAAAGGCTTTACACTCGGTGTATGAGTAGTATGGGACATGGCTTAATCCAGTGTGATTGTGAACTGATGTTTAAAACAGCCATTTCATTCAACAGCAGATACTGTGTGTACCAGAAGGCAATATGCTTTTACAGTGAATTTTAGAGTGGCCAAACTTTTATTTTCCACAGTCATGTTAACAAAACTACCTTGATTCCAGTCATCATAGTAGCCATTCTCTGGTTGTTTGTAGCATAGTGCCATTCATGTAAATTGACTGTAAGTTAACAGATCAGTAATTGAAAGGTATACTGTGGCCCCCGGGCCCCTCTGTCTCACTATGTGTTTAAGCTTAATATCTCATATCCATGAGTAAGATGGACTCAGCTTAATGTGTCTATGAATCAGGGTGAGGATTGGTATCAGCAGCATGTTTTCAGCATAATATAGCAAGTATTCAGCATAACCTTAATTAAGCGTAAAACGCTTCATATTAATAGCACTATTTTTATGGCCAGATCTGATGTGAAAAGATCTGATCTGATTGATCAAAAGACCAAATAGTGGAAAAAAACATCAGAGTTGGGCTGCCTGTCTAAACGCAGCCTTTGTTTGCTTTCCTCCATTTTCACCCTCCCCTGTCTTCTCCTCTATTCCCTCATTCCTTCTTAACCTCCCTCCCTCCTTTCTCCCTCTCAAACCCCTCTCTTCCCTCCCTCTCATCTCTCCTCCCCTCCGTCTCATACCTCCCTTTCCTCTCTCTCTTCCCTCCACAGGCAGTGAGTGTGGAGAAAGTCCAGAGGAGGAGTGGGAAGACAGCCTCTCACAGCTGTGTCCGTACTGAGGCCGGCGACAAGGTGAGCCAGAGCCACAGCTGGATAGACAAACAGACACATGATTCCTCTGCTGCTCGTATCAACTGTTTTTTTTTTATTAAATTTTTTTTTTTGACAGTATGAACACAATACAGAAAGACACGTTTGCATTGTGTGACTTTGTGAAAACCCATTAGATGAAACCCAATGGTGTTATAAAACAGCTGTATCCTGGGCTCCTGGCAGATACTGTTCCACCCAGCATACTTTCCCTCACTCTACACGCAGTGATGTCACTGTTTTAGTCCACAAACCGTTAACATCCTAGATTTACAATTTACTAGCGTAAGTTGCTTGTCTGCTTGGTTCTGTTCCAAGGAAGTGGCTTCCAGATGAACTTTGTGATATTTAATGAATGATTATTTAACATAGTATAGTCATCCTATATTGTCTCTCCTCTCCAGTCCTACCAACAACAACAAAAAATGGGTGGTTCTGACTTGCCGCTGCTCCACACAAAAATCACAGTTTGTTGTTTGAAGTAAACATACCCATCTAACTCAGTACCTCAACCACTGGCTGCGTGAGTCTGTCTACCACACTAGCATAATCTAAAGATCAATAGAAATGTCACTGTCACCTATTAATAATTCACATGCACACAGAGGTGTAACACACACCCCCGCAGCCCCCGTTATCAGCTTTAAAACTGCAACATTTTCTCTCAGCCTGAGGGCAAAATGTATAGAATACCAATAAATGATCTTTAAAACTGCTGCATTTTCTCTCAGCCTCATGGCAAAATTGATAGAATAGCAGGAGATTAGCTATAAAACTGCACATTTTTCTCTCTGCTTGCGTGTTACTGCACGCCCGCACACACATAACACACACACAAATACACTACCATTGCAGCCCCCAGAAGTATTAATTATAGCTGCTAATGCTAATAAGGAGGGAGGCTAGTTCAGAGTATCTGATATGGTTGGATTGGAGAAATCAGTAGGGTGGAAACCATACCTTCACTTATCCAGTCAGATGAATGGTTACCTCAAGGAAATGGGGATCGGAGGCTACATTTTGAAGATATTCCAATAGGGCCCCTGTCTTCCTCTGCCAAAAACACATTTCCATGGACTGTATAGAAAATTGATAATTAAGTACTTTTCTTCTGAACAGGCGATAGCGAAGACATCCAGCCTGCTGGAGAGGCTGAAGAAGAAGGAGTACGAGGTGGAGACCCTGAAGAGGCAGCTTGGGAAGAAGGAGTTTGGCAAGATGGCCTCCAAGCTGGAGCTGGCCATTGTACAGCAGCAGCCTCAACAGGCCCCACCACTGACAGAGCCCTCCTAATGTACTGTAATCCTGCCCTACACTGGAGTGACTGGACACCAGGGGCAAGGAGACCGGCTCAAGGGTCCTTTTTGACTTGAACAGCGGAGGACACTCATTACTACGAGACTAGTGAACACTGCTAGTGTGCGTCACACCATAGAATTAGAAATATAGCACAGCAGGTCTACTAGAACTCACCGTCCCATTCAAGTCAGCGTCAGTCTATTTCATTGCTTCACGCGTACTGTACCGCTGCTTCTGGCCATGAGGAAGTTTCTGCTGGTGGCTGTATACTACCACACATCAGAGCCATTTGTTCTATATACTGTATAGCTTTGCACCACATCGTAATGAGTGAATGCCCCTATAGAGATGATGGAATAGTCAATGCATGAGCATGTGGGTGCTAATGATGTGTGTTTCAAAGGCAGCTTTTCTCAGCTTCCCTCTGAGCTTTGAATGTAAAAAGTCTGTCGGGCTATATCTGCCACAGCTATATTATTTTAGCCGGAACACTTCACCGCTCTTGTTCATCCATTCACCACGGAAAATGAGGCCGTCTTTATGCACGACAATACAAATGCGTTCTTCTGCAGACATTTCTGCCGATACAGTATAATATTTTGGTTGACACGTCATTGCGATATCTCAGCAATAAAGAAAAAATGGCCAAGGCGTCCATTTGAGCGGCTATTTCGGGAGTGTGAGTGCTAATGACAGGAATATGCCCCTGAACCGCAGATACAAAGAAAAAAGGAGTCTGTTATTCCTCCTATCTGCAGTAGTCCTCCTCCCCCACTCCCGCCCTCCTCGCTATGCCTCGAGGTTGTTGTGGTCCGTTATCGCAGTGGGCAGAGAGAAAAGCTGATTCATTTATTCATCATCAGAGCCTTTTCTTGCTCACAGCAGCACATACCGTCACAGTCACGTGAGCATAGGATGAGAGAGAGTGGTTTGTGTGTATAGGTGCGTATGTGTATGTGGGAAGGTGTGAAAGGGTCAAGCGTGAGCGAGCATGCGCATCAGTGTGCTGTTTTGAGTGCGTGTTTGTGACGTGTGGCAGTGTTCATGACGTGTGTGAGTGAGTAGGCCTATGTGTGAGTCTGTCTCGGTTTGTGCATGTGATTGTGTATGTGTGCATGTGCAAAATCTATTATTCAGGATATTAATCCTCCATTGTTCTACATAAAGCAGATGCCACAGATAATAGAGCCAGTACATGGTTTGGTTTCTCTCTCTATTTGTTTGACTCAATTCCCATAAGGCAAGGTTCCCAAACTGGCAGCCTACCAAGTGATTTTATTTGGCCCCCCAAGTTTTCTCAGCAATAAAAATAAAAAAGGTTTATAATTATTATTTTTTTCATTTAAATTTTAATTTAAGACTGTAAAAACACCAGTAAATCAGCTCAAAGTCATTTTAATTTTGGAAATCTGTTCCAAAGTAATCTCACGCATAATGGAGAAATATATGTGATCGTATACAAATATAGGTTTGAAATGATTATGCTTTTGTGAAATATGATATCTGTTTGGGTTTTTTTGCGATCAATTTGCAGTCTACAAATTATTTCTATTATTATTTCAAATTATTATGTTCCGGGCCTCTGACCGTCTGCTCGAGAAAATATTGTCCCGCAGCTGAATCTAGTTGATGATCCCTGTCGTAAGAGATAATGAGGGCTACTCCTAAAAAAGCTTCTTGTCTTCCTCACTCACTGACCCAGATTTGGTATTTTAGTGCATACAAGCAGATGGTACACTTTTTTTGATGGTACAATGTTTCTTTGTTGCCTCCAGGCAAAAGTCTGCATCAGTCTGTCATCATTGCTCCTCTCTGATGTTTGCTATGGTCTACCTACCTCTATGGCCATGTGCATCAGTATAACTTCACCCCAATGCATTACTACTTGTTTCGGTGTCTTTCAGACATGTTTGTCACTCTATGCACTTTTGTTTTTACTGTCTGGACCATCACAGACAAACCACTGATTCATCTCCAGACGCCATTATAGTTTGTCTGCTTTCATTAATCAGGATCAATTATGTCTGTTTTTAACATGAGCATGTCACTCACTGGCATTGGTATGCCTTTGATTTCAGCTGGCAGTCCACAGCGCTGTGTTGAGTTGTTGCTAATTATATGTGTTGACCTCAGCAATTACTGCTCCTCCTCAGTCAGCCCCTTCTGAGTGGACACAACCAGCTAATTGGCACTGTGCAGATTCCAGCGTGTTCCTTAAAGGCACAATCTGGGATATTTCCTGCTGTTCAATGGTAAAATCAATTCATTATCTTGTTCTTGAGGAATATAACTTAAACATTTTATGGCCTGTTTAGTCCTTAC
This sequence comes from Oncorhynchus kisutch, assembly GCF_002021735.2. Classification (NCBI taxonomy): domain Eukaryota; kingdom Metazoa; phylum Chordata; class Actinopteri; order Salmoniformes; family Salmonidae; genus Oncorhynchus; species Oncorhynchus kisutch. Next base: position 55,152,646 of record NC_034190.2, on the reverse strand, counting down.
ATTCGTAGCTGCGCCGATGAAGTTGGCAGTGGTTGCATTTCTACAGCTCCCATCCCTCAGCTCAGTCACAATGCTACTGTTTGGGCTGAAACTTAACACCAGATTTTGGCTTTCATCTTTTTATAATCAGCAGAGTGCCCCTGGTTCGCACCATTGCCTTCGCAAACAGCTAGCTCAGCCACAGTCTCAGTGGCTTCCATTAGCAATGCTGAGTCAAGTTTGACCTCTCCTCACTGGTCATTTACTTAAAGACTATTCTGTTTTGTTTTATTATAATGTAGGCTATCTGTGTTGAGATTCATTCACACAGAGTTTGTAAAAGCATTGAGGTTCAGTTGACCTACATCTGACAGTATAAATAAGTATAAAGTATACATATGACAGTATTTTCTGATAAGCAGCCACTTCAACAATATATTATTACACTGAACAAAAATATACATGCAACATGTAAAGTGTTGGTCCCATGTTTCATGAGCTGAAATAAAATGTATTTGTTTATATCCCTGTTAGTGACAATTTCCCCTTTGCCAAGATAATCCATCCACCTGACAGGTATGGCATATCAAGAAGCTGCCACAGATGTCGCAAGTTTTGAGGGAGCGTGTAATTGTCATGTTGACTGCAGGAATGTCCATCAGAGCTGTTGCCAGAGAATTTAATGTTAATTTCTCTACCATAAGCCGCATCCAACATCATTTTAGAGAATTTGGCAGTACGTCCCGCCAGCCTCGCAACCACGGACCACGTGTGACCACTCTAGCCCAGGACCTCCACATCTGGCTTCTTCACCTTTGGGATTGTCTGAGACCAGCCACCCGGACAGCTAATGAAACTGTGGATTTGCACAACCAAAGAATTTCTGCACAAACTGTCAGAAACTGTCTCAGGGAAGCTCACCTGCGTGCTCATTGTCCTCACCAGGGACAGCAGTTTGGCGTCGTAACTGACTTCAGTGGGAAAATGCTCACTTTCGATGGCCACTGGCACACTAGAAAAGTGTGCTCTTCACGGATGAATCGCAGTTTCAACTGTACTGGGCAGATGGCAGACAGTGTGTTGTGTGGGCGAGCGATTTGCTGATGTCAACGATGTGAACAGAGAGCCCCATGGTGGCGGTGGGGTTATGGTATGGGCAGGCATAAGCTACGGGCAACGAACACAATTGCATTTTAGCGATGGCGATATGAATGCACAGAGATACCGTGACGAGATCCTGAGGCCTATTGTCGTGCCATTCATCCGATGCCATCACCACATGTTTTAGCATGATAATGCATGGCCCCATGTCGCAAGAATCGGTATCAGAATTCCTGGAAGCTGAAAATGTCCCAGTTCTTCCATGACTTGCATACTCACCAGACATGTCAACCATTGAGCGTGTATGAAGGCGTGTTCCAGTTAACGCCAATATCCAGCAACTTCGCACAGCATTGAAGACAAGTGGGGAAACATTCCAAAGGCCAAAATCAACAGCCAGATCAACTCTATGCTAAGGGGACATCTGCTGCTTGAGGCAAATGGTGGTCACCCCAGATACTGACTGGTTTTCTGATCCACGCCCCTATCTTTTTTTTTAAGTATCTATGACCAACAGATGCATATTTGTATTCCCAGTCATGTGAAATCCATAAATTAGAGCCTAATTTATTTATTTCAATTGACTGATTTCCTTATATGAACTGTAACTCAGTAAGACCTTTGAAATTATTTAATGTTGCATTTATATATTTGTTCAGTGTAAAAAGGTACAACATTTAACCCCTCCCATCACAAAAATGTTCCGGTTTGAACATTTACACAGGTATTCCTCAAATAACCTTTTTGAATCGGAAAGGTTGCCTCTGTGTGGCAATTTTTAGAACCCCAAAATGTTCTTCCAGGCTTCTTTACTTCTAAGAGTGTAATGTACTCTGCAGAAAAGAATCTCCTACATTCATTTGTTTGAACATGTTGCTCCTCTATGCCTTGATATTATTGATTTTGGGGAGTGCCAGTGCAGTGTTGTTGGACATAAGGAATGGAAAAGGCTTTGTTAGACGAAAGATATAGGAACATGCACAGCCTGTTGTGTTCATTAATCACTGTGTCTAGTTTTTACTTTACTGTTTGAAATAAAATCATGTTTGTTATTGCACTGGGTCATGGAGAATACAGTATGCATACTAGATTTGCTTGTGGTACTTGGATCCATTTTTTAATTCAGTTGATTTATGATTATCGTTTTTCCATTTAGTATCACTATTATTATTGCAATGTATTGATAGTATTCATCCCTGTTTGCTTAATCAGTACTTATACTTGTTTGTTCATCTATTTGTGGTGCACTTAGAGATGGTTTAAATGACAATCACTGTCATTTGATTAAATATGTTATATAAGCTGTTACTAAGCTGTTACATTTCAAGACTTCCTTGCTTTTTTGTCATAATGGCTAAATTCCTTTTTCATCCGACAGTGATTTGATACCATGGTAATTGAGAGCTTTGATCTTGCCTCCCATCTCCCTTTCCTCTGTCGGAAATCCTCTCTATTTCTTGCTGCATTGCATTAGTTGAAACAAAGACTGTTCTCAGGGCAGGCCTGGTTGTAGCTAGATACTGTATGTTTGAGTCGAGTCAGGGAAAATTTTAGCATTTTATCTAGCCTTAATCTTTTTCTTAACCTAATTCTCCTAACCTGCCACGTTAATTCTCCTAACCTGCTGTGTAAGTTCTCCTAACCTGCTACAAAAAGTCAAAACCGGCAGACCTGCCCTGAGAACAGTCTTGGTTTCCACTAATGCGATACAGCTCTATTTTCTCCCGTCTCGCTCCATATATGGTGTGACTCAGGTAGAGTGGGTGTTGCTGGCTGAGGCAGCCCCTCCTTCATAGATTCAGAGAAGCCAAGCCTCCCATGCGTGAGTCATAGCACATGACTCAGGGTGCGTTCCTCTGCGCAGTCGTGGCTGACGCCTGACAGATCTTAAAATACCTATCCAGACATTGTATCAGCTAACCACATCAAATGTTATAGCAATCTGTCAGTTGACGACACAGTTGATGAAGTGGCATGCAGCCATTGGTTGATGGATGCAACGTCTGAGCAGGGGAACACGACCTCAGTTTGCTTATGGGTTTCAATTAGTTACCTGCACAAAACACCACATCTGCTGATCTATTAAAATGTGTAATTCCACATGTGAGCACAAATGTAGACCAGATTTTCTGTGTACAGAGCAACTGAATGGCAGATCTAGGCTATTATTTGAAAGGATCAAGAGGAAGTAATTGAGTCATTTAAATATGCTTGGCAGACAGAGATTGGACTATAAACCTCAAAGACAGATTTACAATACCTCCCACATGTTGTCAGTGCAGCTAACTCTTTAATCTGTTACTATATTTTGGCAAATTCAGGGGTAGCTCTGACTGGGACTCAAACCTGGGTCCATCAATTGTCAAGCCAACACCTTAACCATTAAGTCATCAGGTAGGAACCGCTTAATGAGGTCGCTAGATGTTGTGTTAAGGTCGCTGCAATATTATAATACAGTTTAATACACAGGACAATTATGCCAGTTTAGATCCATTTCAAATCTACAAATGTTGTGCACAAATTTGTTTACATCCCTGTTAGTGAGCATTTCTCCTTTGCCGAGAAAATCCATCCACCTGACTGGTGTGGCATATCAAGAAGCTGATTAAACAGCATGACAATTAAACAGGAGCACCTTGTGCTGTGGACAATAAAAGGCATTTCTAAAATGTGCAGTTTTGTCACACAACACAATGCCACAGATGTCTCAAGTTTTGAGGGAGAGTGCAATTAGCATGTTGACTGCAGGAATGTCCACGAGATCTTTTGCCAGAGAATTGAATGTTAATTTCTCTACCGTAAACTGCCTCCAATGTTGTTTTAGAGAATTTGGCAGTACATCCAACTGGCCTCACAACCGTAGACCACGTGTAACCACAATCATTCTGATTGGCTGTGCCTGGTGTAACGGATGTGAAACGGCTAGCTTAGTTAGCGGTGGTGCGCGCTAAATAGTGTTTCAATCGGTGACGTCACTTGCTCTGAGACCTTGAAGTAGTAGTTCCCCTTGCTCTGCAAGGGCCGTGGCTTTTGTGGAGTGATGGGTAACGATGCTTCGTGGGTGACTGTTGTTGATGTGTGCAGAGGGTCCCTGGTTTCGTGCCCGGGTATGGGTGAGGGGACGGTCTAAAGTTATACTGTTACACTGGCTCCTCAGTGGGTGAGCCTATGCCCTCCCAGGCCCATCTATGGCTGCGCCCCAGCCCAGTCAGGTGAATTCCATAGATTAGGACCTATTTAATTCATTTCAATAGACTGATTTCCTTATATGAACTGTAACTCAGTCAAATTGTTGAATATATTGCATGTTACATTTAGATTTTTGTTTAGTATTTCAAGTGTGTAGCGTTGAACGTTTATGGGCAGAGAGTTTTGTATACTACTAAAAGTGAGTGTATTCAAACTAAGTGATCATTTTGGCTGGCCATTTATGAATAGAGTAGGCAGAGTAGAGTAATCTGGTGTTGTGATTCCATGACACAATTCAACTTTGTGAGTAAAGTAGGCGGTCTGAAGTGAACCATTCTGTATCTGCCTGACACAAAATATTATTATTGTAAAGGATGGGGATATGGTCTTAATCCAATGCGTGGACTATATTTATATTTTTTGGGGTCATGGAATTTTATTTGTAGGTGCGCGGTCATCATAGCACACTGTGGCAAAAAGGTGAAGAGCTTTTGACACATATGTCAGGAATATGCAATAAATGTGCTATAATCTACGTTTGGTGACGTTGGAAATTCTTGTCATGCGTCCCTTTAAAAGGCGTGGTGACGGAATTGAAAGCCAACCGACGTAGTTAGCTGTCAGCGTACTTCAGTGGATATAGTCACTCGATTGCGATATTCGTGCGCCTCGCTGACGCTGTACAATCGTACACTGTCCTTGCTTGCTGGAAGAGGATTCTGATATTTTCCAGGGTAATTAGCATTCCAGAATCATTCCGACTGTCTACACAGGAGTAAACACGCAGGAGACCGGCGCATGCCTATGGACCGCAGATATTGCCGTGGTGTATGCGCTCTCGGTGTCTCATCTGTTTTGTAGTTAACGTTAGATACAGCAGCGTTTGTAACACACATTAAAATGGCCACAGACGAGCTGTCGTCAAAGCTCAGCCGTCGGCTGCAGATAGAAGACGGTGCCGAGGAACCGGTGGCCGTTGATGAGGGTGGTCAGGGACATGAAAACGGAGCGGGTGAGGAGAAGGCAGCCACAGCGAACGCAGACTCTGAGTTGGGCGCTAAACTCATGCGGCGGGGGGAGTTGAACGACGGAGTGGGTGAACACCATCAGCCGAGCATGAAGGTCTTCAACCCCTACACTGAGTTCAAGGAATTCTCCAGGAAACAAATCAAAGATATGGAGAAAATGTTCAAACAGTGAGTTCATGTTGTCAAAATATCAGCATTACTTAATGTTTTCTTCATTTTACAACCTGCCCTAGAATTTCAAACGACTAGCTCGGGGATGGGCTTCTCCAGTCCTTGGGGGGCAGAGTGGTGTCACACTCAGGCTCCCGAGGACTGAAGTTGCCCATCCCTTGACTAACTAGTTGGCTTTGGTTTAGTAGAATGTCAGAAGTGCAGTGTCTCAAACTCGGTTATTTTCCCAATCCGGTATGAGGTGTTGATTGACACTTGTTGAGCAATGCACTGTTCAATTGATAATTCCCCTTGAATGTCTTATTTCATGTAATCAAATTTGATTGGTTCACAAGATAACCTCTATATTTAACAAACTCTAGAACAGCCCAAGCTATGACTCTCTGAACAAGTGTATGTGATCAAGTTTTTCATGAATTCATAGAGCTGTGTCAGTGCTGCCCCACCCATTCTCTCTCGCTCTCTCTCTCCACTCCAATTTGTGAGTGTTGTAGCATGACAGCCTAAACCCATAGTATAGAATGGCATTGTGATGGTATCAGTATTTTTCATGCTAACTAATTTAGTCTCCACTATCAGCGTACTTTGGTTCATGCATGTACTTTAGTGTGAAAAACCTGTATAAATATGCCATCTGAAACCTTTTTATCAGACCAATGTACACCATAACTTTGTACATGATCATATACATGCCTTTTATGATACAAGGTTACTGATGCACGTATACTATACCTCTTATGTCACAAGGGTAAGTAAGGGATTGCCACAACGCACTATGGAGCTGACAAACATGCAGTCCTTCCCCTCGGCACTGTTTCACTGGGTACTGTTGTGGCCGCGCCAATTATGTCTGACTAATTCCAATAGAAAACCACACAAATGTCCTACCGGGAGTTGAAAGCTGAAATGGGGGAGGGCGGGCTAGGGGGATTTTGGTTAAAGCCATTCTGGGGTTGGTGCCCAAAGTCCCTTGTTCAGGCGAAGGTTCCCACTTCCCAGTGCCAACCCGATGACAGATTGTCCTTTACAAAGACTAGGGAGTCTGGGAGAGGGATTGCTGGTGCACTGGTCAGGGGGAACTTTGGGAGAGGAACTGTCCCACACTACTTAGTTCTGCTTCCCCATTGCCACACCAACAACAGCCCCTTTGTTAAATGAGCAGCGATGAATGGAGAACTCATTCCAAGAATAGAACTTGGTCAAGAGATATGTGAGTGTCAGATCGGACCTGAAATATCGGTCTCATCACTGAATGCTGCCACTCCTGCCTTTTGACATGATTCCAAATTGATTATCCCAGGAATCTGTATTAGGCCTATTGTGGAAAATACAGTAGACCGGACCATGGGCAATTCCACAGGAACGGAATTACACTAAGACTTTGTTTCACATTTCAATTTATGCCAAACATGGTTTGTTCAAAGTTTTTAACAAACCATAGACCGATATGCAGAAGTCTACTTTGAACAAATACCACAGAAATTTTACTAAAACCCATTTACTTGAGGAACAGTGCAGAATCAGAGTTTGGTAACAGAATGACAGTAAAATGTCCCTCAGTTTGTGGCCACTTTTTTTCTTCTTCCAAAAACTCTTAAATATCTACTCGGAATTAAGATTTAAAAATATGTCTGCAGACAGAATGGGGTGTTAGCTATTATGACACCTTGACTTAATGACGACAACATAATAACATGAGTCCTTGATCTGTACTATACAGAAATGCATTCTCTTCATGGTGATGTATCCTGAATAGGTACAAAGGTAGAAACATGTAATATCCTCCTTTGCATGTTTGGGTATTATTCTACTGTTATTCTAATGAGCTCTGCCCCCAAAACAAGACCAAATTTGGTTGGTCTGGAATGGACCAAATCTGTACCAATCATAGACATCTGTTTCACAAGTGTGGGTGTCACAGTACAGCCCAGTAGAGCGCAGTAATGAAATGTAGCGTGGAGTATATTACTTTATACTGTACTCATCTGAACTATACTCTACTTTTGTTTTACTATACAGTACTCTACTGTGGTTTGTGACTACTATGAATTCCTAAACAATATGATCCGTGAAAACACGAACTAAATGCTAGGTCTTCCTTTTACTTGTTAATTCTGTGAACTTTATAACCCTCACGAGGGAGAGAAATTGTCGATTTTTGGTAACAGAATGACGAGACACTAGGCAATATTTCTTAAACTTACAGAAGGCAAATCATTTCCCCCAAATTAAATGTTTATTAGTTGGCAGGGTTTAAATTCTAATGCCTTAAGACTTTTTCTTGTAGGTGTTATCAAGACCCCTTTTCCATGTTTTACCAGAAAACCAAAGTTTTCCTTATTCCAAATATTTAGGATAAGAAATGGTTGAAACATGTTTATATGCCTTAATAAAACATAAAGTAGTGTTAGCTTTCATTTGACATGATACTATAAACTTCACATTGGTGCTCATTGGTTCTTTAATATTGAAATGCCCTCATGCATAGTTGCCATGGTGCTTACTGCTGAATCAGCTAAACAAATTCACAGGTCTGTCAGTGGCATTAAGTTTTTATTCAAAACATTAAAATAACTGTGTGTGGGGGTGGTTAAGCAGTGCTTGACCAGATCTGTCAGGACTTAACAGTTACAATAATGGCGCTGGGCCAGCACCTATTTGTTTACATTTCAGACACCATTGAATTGGTCTGTAAATCAAAACTAAAGTCTAAGAGACTCTGGATACTTAAAGCTATTTGCAAATAATTGAGCCCATAGCATTGCTACTGTACCTTATGGCTTGTCCGTATTTTAGACAGCAGAAGGAAATTGTATTACAGGGGACACGGTATGGGAATCCATAGGATAGCATGGGGTGCACACTCCCACTCAGTCCTGGCATCCTGCCCTGAGCACTTTTTTAAACATTTAATTAAATTTTTTATTAAGAGGTCACACTTACGACTTTGATACTCAGTGTAGGCTACTCATTACGTACTCCATATTTTCAGTCCAATCAATGCAATGTTATGTGCTCAATATGCGGTCACTGTCATTGGTTTCTGTATACAGTACAGTAGGTTATATTCACCCTCAACTACATTTTAAGCTTTGGTAACCCTATTTGGCTGCATTCCACTTAATTGTGCTTGACTTTAAAAGTCTGATAAAACACTTGTACCTTTTTGATTATAACTTAATAGGACCTTTTTGAAATATAAAGCTTTTAACACATCAACTCTGACTTCATTACACATGGTTACTATTTTGATAGTGCAGGAATTTACATTGTTGCCTCAAGCATGGTGATGCCTGAACCAGAACGACATGAATGTCTTTGTTACTTGGTAGTTGCAATATAGTTAGGCCTATGTGATATTGTAAGACCCTATTGAGAACCATTTTGTTGATTTGTCATCAGTCACCATTTCCAAGCCTTCTCTTATGGTAGCCAAACAGCTGACATTTCAGATAGAAATAAACAGTCTGTTTTTCACTCCTTATTATGATCTGATTGACAATACACCTTTGATGGGATAAGGATAGTGTTAGGAATAGGAACATGTACAGTACCAGTCAAAAGTTTGAAAACCTACTCATTCCAGGGTTTTTCTTTTATTTGTACTATTTTCTACATTGTAGAATAATAGTGACGATATCAACTATGAAATAACACGTAATAAACAAATCTAAATATATTTTAGTCTTCAAAGTAGCCATCCTTTCCCTTGACAGTCTCGCCTTTGCCTTGGCACTCTTGCATTCTCTCAACCAGCTTCATGAGTTAGTCACCTGAAATGCATTTCAATTAACAGGTGTGTTGTGACAAGGTAGGGTGGTATACAGAAGATAGCCCTATTTGGTAAAAGACCAAGTCCATATTATGGTAAGAACAGCTCAAATAGGCATAGAGAAATGACAGTACATTACTTTAAGACATGAAGGTCAGCCAATCCAGAAACATTTGAAAGTTTCTTCACGTGCAATCGCAAAAAACATCAAGCGATATGATGAAACTGGCTCTCATAAGGACCGCCACAGGAAAGAAAGACCCAGAGTTACCTCTGCTGCAGAGGATAAGTTAATTAGTTACCAGACCAAATAAATGTTTCACAGAGTTCCAAGTAACAGATACATCAACTGTTCAGAGGAGACTGTGTGAATCTGGCCTTCATGGTCGAATTGCTGCAAAGAAACCACTACTAAAGGACACTAATAATAAGAGACTTGCTTTGGACCAAGAAACACGAGCCATGGACATTAGACTGGTGGAAATCTGTCCTTTGGTCTTGAGTCCAAATTGAGATTTTTGTTTCCAACCGGTGTGTCTTTGTGAGATGCAGAGTAGGTGAACCGATCTCCACATGTGTGGTTCCCACCGTGAAGCATGGAGAAGGTGTGGGGGTGCTTTGCTGGTGACACTGCTAGTGATTTATTTCAAGGCACATTTCAAGGCACACTTAACCAGCATGTCTACCACAGCATTCTGCAGCGATACACCGTCCCATCTGGTTTGGGCTTAGTCCCACTATCATTTGTTTTTCAACAAGACAATGACCCAACACACCTCCAGGCTGTGTAAGGGCTATTTGACCAAGGAGAGTGATTGAGTACTGCATCAGATGACCTGGCCTCCACAATCACCAGACTTCAACCCAATTGAGATGGTTTGGGAGGAGTTGGACTGCAGAGTGAAGGAAAACCAGCCAACAAGTGCTCAGCATATGTGGGAACTCCTTCAATACTGTTGGAAAAGCATTCCAGGTGAAGCTGGTTGAGAGAATGTCAAGTGCGTGCAAAGCTGTCATCAAGGCAAAGGTTAGCTACTTTGAAGAATCTCAAATATAGAATAACACTTTTTGGTTACTACATGATTCCATATATGTTATTTCATAGTTTTGATGTCGCCACTATTATACCATGTAGAAAATAGTACAATTTAAAGAAACCTTTGAATGAGTAGGTGTCAACTTTTGACTGGTACTTTATATGCAACTCACGGCTTCAATTGAGTTCCTGTTTTTCTATATGGCCTACAGCGTTGTGTGGCAGGTGATTCTTTTCTTTTTTTATAGCAGTTCTCCTTTCATGTCTGTCACGTAAAATGTCTTGGCAAATCCATGGTGGAGTTGGTGAAGTCGACACCTGCAATTATATTTCCCGTGCTTTTAAGTGTGACAACATAATTGGTATCATCCCGAAACACAATTAATATCCTTTGTTTTGAATCATATTCATTATTGACTCTCACTTGATGAATTTTTGATCACCAGTGACTTTTTACATTTTTTAAAAATTACATTTAATGTTTTATCAATGATCCTCCAGGCTTTTACCTTAACTGTGTTGTCAAGTAGGCAGTTTTTAACTGGCCTACAATACCAGTTCATTGTACAGGCACACATTGCATCGACCACAATGTTGCAAGGTATAGGCTTACATTTCCTTTTAGCCTACTCGGGGCGGCAGCGTAGCCTAGTGGTTAGAGCGTTGGACTAGGTTGCTAGTTCAAACCCCCGAGCTGACAAGGTACAAATCTGTCGTTCTGCCCCTGAACAAGGCAGTTAACCCACTGTTCCAGGCTGTCATTGAAAATAAGAATGTGTTCTTAACTGACTTGCCTGGTTAAATAAAGGTAAAATAAAAAATAAACTACTGTTGGGCTAGCCTATGTTGCACCAATTCAGTCTTATTTCGCAGTGATAATTACTTTGCTACAGCCCAGCAACCAATCCAGGTAATCGGCTACCAGTGGACAAAGTATAGCCAAGCAGCACCGGACCAGCCTCAGAGACCTGGGGTCTGTTCAGATAGACATAATGTTAGCATACAGAATATTCAGGTGGCAATGTATTGTGTAGAACATAAATTGTCAGAATAGTGAATTGTTTCAGCTCTGAAGGTATGTTTATATGAAACATTCAGAGTATTACACGTCCCTTAATACACCCCTGAGCTGCTGTTCTGTCCACATATCTGGTAGGGATTATGGAGGTGACGCTGGGCTGGTCGCTAGATTGATAGATGGTATTAAACCCCCTTCCCTGTCTAGCAGAGAGTAAGCAGATAACGATGGACAGACAGGAAAAATACTGGCTGGCAGACTGTCTGTTTATACCAGTAGAGCAGCAAATGTACTGAAACAGTGGGTGGTATGGGTAGATCTGTCAGAATGCTGTAGCAATATACACACATAGAAGGCACTGCTGAAAAGGGCACTGTACGATGAGTCATGCCTTTTGTGTCCTCAGCAATGAGTAACAGAAGTTTCTGTAGGCTGTAGCTCAATGTATTGTGCAAACCATAAGATGAGGGTGTAGTTAGCTATCAAACCTCTGTAGCTTGATCTCAACTGGCTCACTGCTAGACCCTACAGGATTTGGCCAAACCGAAGAGCTTTCTACTTATTCACCTACAGGCCTTTTCCAGTGGGGAGCAATAGAACCCAAAGGCAACCTCTCAAGCCTGTCTACTTTTTTAAAAAGAAAATCAATTGACACATGACAGGCTGCTGTCAAATCAAAACAAATGCCTGAGGACGAAAGCTGCTTGCTTAATGATCCATTGCATTGGCATGTGATCACCATTTCATTTTGTGCCTCAGGACTCCATCATAAGCGTCAAGCTGGCGTTACCTTCTTGCTCGTCTAATAGGGTTTCGTCCTGTACCACCTGCTGTGGCCACATGAGACAAGGGGAGCTTATTGTCTTTTCGGGGAGAGCCTGCTGGTTCTATTCCCCCGTAATCTCTGGAGGGGGGGGGGGGGGCACTTCATTAACTCAATACTGTTTCATTATATTACCCCTTCACCAAATTCCCTCCCTACTCCATGTAGCTCATCTTCACTCACAGCCTACCTGAGGGGTATGCTATGATCAGATCTAAATCTACTCAGGGTTTTCTAAGGTTAGCCCGCTTCAGTTCTCTTCCCATTCCTGCTCAGGCTTCATCCGTTTCTATGATGGTGACTATTGCTTGTCCGTACTACCGCTAACTCTAGCAGGCCTGTAACTGCTCGTACGTGTCTAGTCGAATGCTGAACGCTGAGACAAATCTGAAAGTCAGTGCCACATTTCTATTTGTGCCTAAATCAAAATGATAAACGTAATCTTACAAATTCAGCAGGCTAAGGTGTGAAATAGGCTTGTTGAAGTGCCATCTTTGGTGTGCAATGCACAAGCACCTTTTTCCCCCCAGTCCTAGCTTTAAAAAAATAAAAAATACATTTTAAATAGTTGTATTAAGTTTTATGTTGTGTGAAGTTTCAAATGACTAAATGTGTAATGTAATAGGTTTTTGTAACATGACTGACAAAGATGAAATATTTTATTAAATGAAATGTGTCTTCCTCAAGTTAAGGGGCTGATGATGCGATTCTCTGCGATGGGGAGGGAATCTGATTTCATTGGTCCTCAACTCGCAGTTTAAACATTTAATTCAGGATAAATAGAGGATAAATGTTAGCCCTGAGTTAGAACTAATCTGCTCTGGCGGCAGGCTAAAATATTCGTTGCCATATAAGTTTACCTGGCTAAAAAGTGAGCCACTTTCATGGTACTGATTATCCCGAGTTGAACTCTGAGTTGACCAAAGTTACCTTGCTAACTCCTCAAACCACGTACGTAGTATAGAGGGTTGTGTTCATTGGGCATCAAACTGAAATAAGACTGAAACTGGGAGGGACTACCAGGACTTGGTCGGTTCCATGCCATAATGAACACAACCCAGTTAGGGGGTTTGCTGGCAGGTTATTGGATTTAGGGTTAGGCTGCCCTGAAGTGCCACAGCCAGACTTCCATTGATGTTAAGGAGCACAGCGTTTGTCTGGCTAATGGGAGATGAACTATATACCCTTTTTCAATCCGGAGGAGCAAAAAGTCTTATTTTTGAGTCTAGGGATATAGGCCTATTTATTTTCAGTACTTCTCCATGACCACTGTTTATTTTTATCCCTGACTCTTGCTTTACTTTTTAACATGGTAGTTAGTTCATGGCAGCATTGCATATTTTCTTTTTAAAAGCTGACCTCCCAATTATTCACCATCACATAGACTAATGGTGTAACCTGTCAACAGCAATGTAAACGCAATGGAGAGGGTTTGGTGGTTAGCCATTCCTATACCCCCCTCCGAGTGCCCTGCGAGAGAGGATGCAACTAAGTGCAATGCCCACAGCTGCTAACTGTCCTGCCCTGAACATCACAATACCATCCCACAGGCCAACGTTACTTACGCTTTCATAGCCCAGCACCATGCTAAAAATAACCACTCAGATAATGTCAATCTGTAACCACGTTGGGCTGATCCAATCGGTGTGCTTAACAGCATCACAATTAGTCACCTGGTCATTAATCCCCTGACATCCGGGGGAGAGGGGAGAGCCGGTAGTGGCGTTACCAGAGAGGAGTGTGCCATTCCCAGCGTATTACCCAAACACATTCTCCCTTGCCCTAAATGGATTGTCCCGTATCCGATTTCCAGCTGTGACATGGAACATCTGTCACCAAGGGAACCGGAGCCAGAAACCTCTTTCTCGTACTGCCTTTTGACATTCATGGTGGCGATTCTGTATGAAAGTCTAGGCAGAGGTTGACTATAAGAACAGGTGACGTGTCAGGTTCCCAACTCTAATCCCATCATTAGCCTTTTATGAAGTGGATGCCAAACTCACCTGGGACCAGTGCAGTGCTTACACCGTGCACACTGGATTAAACGCACCGTAGTGATGCTCTTGAGTCCGTGTTATGAAGGCAACCCTATTATCGGTGTAGGAATGTCTTCATATTTTCAGTTGGCTAATGATCAACCTCACTCCATCTGTTTTTAGCTTGGCTACTAAATCAAGGCGTGAAGTACGTCCATCTCACAGAGCCTTTAAGTAACCATGTCCAAGGCCTAAACCATCTATTACCTGAGAGAACTGACCCCGGTCTTTTGAGAAATGATCCTATTTGGAGAGTTTGAGAGCTTTCGTTCTGTGTGCACACTCTGGATCGATTTGGATCTCAAACCTATTATGCATTGACAGGGAATGGATGAAAAGGCCTAGTCAAAGACAAAAGAATGTAGCTAAATCAATATTGTATTGCCAGAGAAACAAATGTAAAAGTTCATCTTAAGCGTGACTCTTCCTCTTGGGTTGAACTGTCATAAATCTACAATTAGCCACTTCATGGATGTTTAAAAAATAATAATAATCTTAGAATGATTTGCAACTACAGTAGTGTTTTCATTATGACTGCACTAATGTGGTCCATAGAGAACCCCATCTAAACAATACGTGAGGTTATCTGGAGTACTACAAGTCTTCTCTCCACTCCAACCAAAAAAAGCCACTTGCTCTACTTCCCAGTTTGTTATCCAACTCAATTTCATCCGTCATGTCACACTAGAGGCTGACTAAGCACTCTCTCGTTTAACTCGATGCAGATGCTGCCGAAGAGTGGAGGCCAAAGCTTAACCGGGCTCTCCAGTTTCCCGTGACCCTGACCAAGCATACTATGACCGTCCCAGCTTGCATCTGGCCGGAAGTCCCACTTGACACTCGAAAGCGGGTCTCTGCGATATAGCAAACACTGACATTAAATCCCAGAACTTGATCACTTCCCTATTCCCTTGAGTTCCCCTCTTTGTGGATCTTCTTAAAGAGCTGGCCAAGTGAAAGCAGTATGGCGAAAACCCCACTTGTCTTAGCTCGTCTTGTGCCGCAGCTACAGTAAATGTTTTGTGGATCATACCACGTCTTAATGCGCTTCATAATGTCATTGTGGAGGATGTGATGTCATGTGGAGCACTCAAGGCCTCACTGTTGTCATTTTGATCTCCTGGCCCAGTTGCCTCAGCCTGAGGGCTCTGGATACTGTATGAGACTTTCTTGGCATCCGCGGGCACCGCACAATGACGCAAATAAACCCTGTGTTTTTGTTTTCATGAATTAAATACTCAATGATAACTACTAGCATGCATTGTAATCTGGGCTGCCTGTCAGAAGAACCAGTCAAGTGATGTCATTGACATGTTATCAAGATGGCGGCACGCTAGTCAGATTTTGTTATCAAAATCACCTTTTTAAAAAATCTGTTCATCTTTAAATCTGGTAGAAGCAATTGGGCCTGAACGTCGTGGGCATGGGTGTAGAGCTTGGACTTAAAATTAATTCCCGTACAGGGCTCGAACACGCATACACGCTTAGTCAATCAGACATGCCGTGTGTCTGTGTGCCGTCATAACTGGGCTTGTAGTGTGGCGTGAGAGAGGCTTTTCCCCAAGCCTGCTCCGGTTAGCTGTTGTCTAGCAACATAACTGGGACTAAGCCCCAAGGACTCAAGAAGATTGGCAGAGAGAAGACCGAGGGAGGGAGTGGCCTGGAATGAAGTAGATCTCTGTAACTGCTGGTTTAGGGGTAGTGAAGCAGTTATGTAACGGTTATGTTTCAATTGCACAGTACGTTTCAGTTGAATGAGTTTGTGTTCTAGCAACTCAATGTTGTAGTCCTTTACGGTCTAGCTAAGATCATCGCTTGAAAGTGTAATCAACCCTTTAAACTAGGCCTGCAATGTATTTTGGTTTAGGTGTATCGTGCATTCCAAGGTTTTGCATGAGCTTATAGTTGGTTTGCAACCATAGGTATATATCCCCAGAGAAATGGGATATATATAGACACTATATTGAAGTTCATATCATTGGAAGTGTAATTCATTCCTTTTATGGCATTCTGTTTTGCTACATGTGGGCATCTAATTGAGACTATATTTGGAGTATGTGGGTTAACTGGTTATTTCCAGAATAACACTGAGGTAGGTTAGCCACAGGAAACATGGGTTTACTGTGACTGCAGTATTGATATCGTACGCCCGTTTCAGATGGAAAATACAAGACTGCTTTGGCTTCGTTATGATTTATTTGCAGGCAAGTACATAGACTACCCGCTTTTAAGCTGTATTTCTACAGCACATTTGACATGGAGTGCAACGCAATGTGCTTCACAGGGAAAAAAGCAAATAAACAATGAAAATAAAAGCTGAAATATTTACTACACAACAAACGTAAGATTAAAACAATGAAAGAATGACAAACTGAATGACTAAAAAGCACTAAGGAAAAGCAAAGCACTCGAAGGACCTAAAAGCGTATCTGACATGTATTGGGGTGCACAATCGTGGATTGATTTAAAAACTAATAGAATAATAAAAATAATTCTAAAACGGGCAACCAGTGCAGAGACCTTAAAACCGGCGTAATGTGTGCTCTCCATCTGGTCTTGGTCAGTACCCGTGCTGTAGCATTCTGTATGTTTTGCAGTTGACCAATGGCTTTCTTGGGTAGCAGACCAGACAGGAGAGCATTACAGTAGTCAAGCCTGCTTGTATTAAATAAATCGATGAGTCTCTCTGTATCAGCCTGCGAGAGAGACGGACACACCGTGGCAATGTTCCTCAGGTGGTTGAAATAGCTATTTTTGTCACATTCCTAATGTGTGACACTGTACATCCATATCTTCACCTAATCAGACTGAATTTCTAGGAAGGCGGACTAAAGTTTTTGAAGGTAACTTGTAACTGAATTGTTATGTCTCCCGGTAGTTGTTGTAAGCGGCTTGTATTATTTTGGCCATGGTTTTGCAGAAGAATGGAGAAGATTGTTTTCTTCATTGGCATTCGTCTTTGTCTGACCAGTTGATTTGCTGTGTTATGAAGGTTTTAATTAGAAAGCCCCTTATCTCACAACCTTACAAACAACTAATCCCTCTTTATTTAGTTTTTTTTGTCTAACATTCTCCAGGTTTTGTGCCAAGTTGCAAGCATAAGTGCTACTGTACTTTTAAAAGTAGATTGTAGAACCAGTAGTACTTCTACTCCAGAATGTCCAACTTTTTATTTAGAATTCGAACAAGGCCCAGATCCAGACGTTCACCCATTTTTATATGGTCTTGAGTGCTCTCAAGATGGGAGACTACAAGATTACAATTTCATATCTGCTCAAAGTCTTCTTTAAAAAAAAAAAAGGAGCCTCTGCTCCTTCAAACTTATAATTTTTTTTGTTGTTAATTGTGATTGACTGGTATCTCTTTGGCTCTGTTCTGTCTTAAGGGCCCGAGCCCACTTCTCCTAAGAGAGTGTGCTGTGTTGATTTACCGTGGGCTCTCTGTCCTACACAGCTCGAATGCGGAAGACACATTTCGGTGGAATGCATTGTTGTGCAACTTGCCCTAATTCATACTCACCTTCACTGGTACTCATTTGGCAACTACTTCTCTACTTTCAGGAACAGGCATATTTCATGGATGGATGGAGGCTTTTGTAATCTCTATCAGAAGGGAATGTCATTGGTGGCAGTAGCTGGAGTGTAGTCTCGAAACATGATACTTGGCCGCCTTACTTATTGTAGCTGTACATGGCTTCATCATTTCCAGGAATAGGTTGTCCTATGGCATCCATGCGCTATTGTCTGGTGCAAGAAACATGATTGTAATTTGCCTGTTTTTGCTCTATCTAAACCAACAAGTGCATTAAGAGTTGAAACAACACATTGTTAACATTCACCAGAGTCTTTGGATTTTCCTGGATTTACCTAAGAGATTACTGCTTCCCTGTTTGTCACAACTCAATGGAGTAGAGGTGTTAAGTATGTCAAGCTCACGCCAAAGCGTTTCACTTTCACCTACACTTACAGGCCTCTCACGGGTCAATGTGTAACACACGTATGGTAAATGACAGTTCAGTTCACCCTTATTTACTTCTCATTCTTCTCACATACCTTAATCATATGAGCTCATCAGTGTTCTCAGCCTCACATTTGGCGCGAACGTTCAGCACCAAGTCATTGGCGTGCAACTTTCTTTGGTTAAGTTGGAGACCGACGTTCATGTTTTTCTCATGTTAGCTGCACTGCAATTCAGGTTTCTGTTTTGTAAACTGTGTGTTTTAAAAGCTAACTATAAGAAGAGTGTAAGCTGAGATTTAGACTGGAGGCATCTACAGTATTGTACCTACTGTAGTAAACATCTGTTAGTCATCATTTTAGCTCTGAAAGGCAATGGTGGACATTTTTGAATCCCTGGCGTTGACTAAACCTTTGAAATTTGTAAGTGCAGACGAGGGAGTCGGTTGTGCCCAAATATGGATATTCTTACCTCCTGGTTCCACATTTGACAGAAACACCACTGCGATTTAAGGAAGTTGGGTCTATTTGCACTTCCTCTTTTGCGGAGGACAAGTCATGTCCAAAGTAGCTCATTCCTTCCAGAATGCTCAGACACGTCTTAAAGGCCATTGTCGGTGGGTCAACTGAAAGTTGATGCTCATTGCTTAAATCATCAGCATATGATACTTCAAACACCTCATCATACCTTTTTTTTCATGGTGTTTCCTCAGCTTGCATTGGCAAATGTTCTAGTTGGAGCAATAAGTTCTCATTCAATGAATTTTGACTGATTCACTTGTCATGGAAGATAAATAACTTGGGCTACAGTTCAGAGGATAACTCCTGCTGACGGAAGGAAGTCCATTTCCCGTGGGGAGTTGGGGAAAGTCCTCTAGTTTCACTGGGAATTTTTTACACCTTGAGCAACCTTTTCTCTCTCCTCGTTCAGCAAAGAAACTCTTAGAGCAAACCTACACCCAATTTTAAAAATGGCTTTACTTTTTACTGTAGGCGTAATCTAAACCCATATCTGTCTACTATACATTCATAGAATTAGCTAGATGCAGGTTTTACACAGGCAGGACAAGCATGGACATGTATGGAACGCTAAGAATCTGAACATGTCTGTTCAGTTGACGGAAAGCAGTAGGCCAGGAAGTTCCGTTAAAAACCTGTAATGTTGGCCTATACAGTAATTTCTCGTGAGTACAGGCAATGGGTCTCTAGAGATGAGCGTAATAAGCAAGTGTTTAGCTTTCACTGGGGCCACCCCTTAGGGGAGTAACAGAATATGCTGAAAGTTTCCTGTGCCATGAAGATGGGCTCAATTTTGCCTTGCGTGGATGAAAGGGGGAAATAGGGAGTATTATGTAACCAAGCTTAAAGGGCAACGATAAGGGATAGGCTAACGAGACAACAGTACCTTTTTGAAGGATGCAACAAGTGAATAAACGGGTATCTTTTAGGTTTCCCCAATTACTTAGCCTACCCTGCTGTTTGTGATCCAAATATGTCCTAAAATGACCAGTGACATGTATGTTCGCTCATAGCAGTATTATTTATAGGTGAACTGCGGACATCTTTGTTTACACTCCTAACTACATGGCACAACGAAGGCTAGTGTCCGGTGAGCACAATGTAGTCCTAAGCAACTTTCAAAGCCCTACAATCAGGCCCAAAAACAGTACTAGCGACTTTAAAATCCTTGCCATTAGCTAAAACTTCTAATCCAAATGGACCTTCCCTTGTGTATAGAAGTTATTACATCACACTGTACGGACAGAGCAATGATGATGCCCTTGGTCTTCACATCGGCTCAAATTAAATTTGACAGACTATGCTTCCCAGGGCTCTAGAAGTCAGCCCGCAGCTCAGACTGTGGCTGCCTACTCAATAAGGCACATGGCAATAAGGTAGTTATTCCACAGTTAATGAGTGGCCTTTGAATGAACCACAATCCCCACCCCATAATAGGGCATCTGGACAATGAGAATCTACTGTATACTGCTGTTCAAATACTCCCTTCATTCATTGCTATCCTCCTTGACTGGTGCAAGGTCTATTGTATATCTCCCACAACCTAGTCGTTTTGAGCTGGATGCTAATTACAGTACTGTTGCAATGCTGCTACACACATCCTGATCTAGTAATAGATCATTTTCAGTTCATAATACAATCCTGCCTACGAGAGAGAGCGATGGTGTAAGTGCTTTTCTCAGAAGGAAAGGCATACACGTAAAAATGTTATGGTCTTATTCTCTGAGAGAAAAATATCAAAGTCGAGCTGTTAGGGGCGGGGTGTCACAGGAAATAAGAGGCCGATACATCTATTTTATCTTTGTATCGATCTGCATAGTCCCCAACTTTTCTCATCTCTGCCTGCAGTCACAACAGACTGGTTCCTCTTCTCCCTCCATCTGTCGCCCAGAGCAAAACTATTACAACAGAATGACACATTTCAACTTCCTCATCAATGTAAACTATGGCAGTAAACACCCCATTAGCCAGCCTCACAGCTATTTAATGGAACTTGTCATGGTACACACCCTGTTAATGAGAATAGGAATGGAATCTAGGCCGGGGTAAGAGTTTGCATGCTGTGCACGTCCTGCCACTGACGTTGGTCGCTGAAATCACTTCCGTAGTGTTCAAGACGTTTGCCACGCATGTTCAGAGCTGCAATGGAATGCGGGGTTAAAACGTTGGTTGGACATTAACGTCAGGGCCCATTCACAAAGTGTCTAAGAGTAGGAGTGCTGATCAAAGATCAGGCCCCAGCTAGGGCTGTTGTGGTGACCATATTACCACCACACCGGCGGTCATGAGTCATTAAAGGCAGTCAAATTCCACTTGACCGTTTAGTCACGGTAATTAGGCTTCTCCAAGCTCTGATGCTGCTAATGGTCATTAATAGCCTACCGAACTTGCTAACTGCCTGGTACTCAGCACTCTATTGTCCCTCTAATCACTCTGACATCAATGCAAATGTATTCGCAAATCTAATCAAACACTTCATGAGCTCATGTGCAATATTTCTATAGGCTATGCAATTGCAGTGTGATGTCCTCTATTAGAAAGAGGATCCCATCAGCTTTCTGTAGGCTCGGCCTAATATATTTGTACTATATTTATTTCTCAACTTTCCTAATATTAAACGCATTGCTTGTCTTTACAACAGGAGTATAGCCTTCCTGGCTGACATGAAAATGAACCATAGGAAAACCATCCTCCTTTTGCTATTTAAGTGCAGAGAATTTTCTTTTTTCTTCCCCTGTTCCTGTTTTGAGACAGGTGCTTGATAATGGTCCATTCTAAATCAAAACGAATTTCACACATTTATTATTTAGTATATCTGAAAACAAGATTCAATTAGGAATAGTCTGATGGGTGACAATATTAGCCTATCACTTGTGAATTATATTTTGTCACTTGTGAATGATGCCCAGCTTAAGGCAAGAAACAATGCCTTTTTTTTTTTTACTTTTTTGAATCAGTGGCACACCTCATGTAGCCTAGCCCATAGGCCTATATGTTTTGTTAACTTCTTGACGCACACATCCCTGTAGCGGTATCATTTTCGTCAGCAACCGCTGAATAGCATAGCGACAGTCAAATAATATTACTAGAAAATATTCATATTCATGAAATCACAAGTGCAATATTGCGAAACACAGTTTAGCCTTTTTGTTAATCACCCTGTCTCAGATTTTGAATTTATGCTTTACAGCGAAAACAATCCAAGCGTTTGTAAGTTTATCGATAGCATAGCATTATGTACACTTAGCATCAGGAAGCTTGGTCACAAAAATCAGAAAAGCAATCAAATTAACCATTTACCTTTTGATCTTCGGATGTTTTCACTCACGAGACTCCCAGTTACACAGCAAATGTTCCTTTTGTTCCATAAAGATTTTTATACCCAAAATACCGACGTTCGTTTGTTTGTCGCGTTATGTTCAGAAATCCACAGGAAAGAGCGGTCACGACAACGCAGACTGAAATTCCAAATAGTCTTCATAATGTCCACAGAAACATGTCAAACGTTTTTTTATAATCATTCCTCAGGTTTTTAAAATATATATTTGATAATATATCAACGGAGTGTGTAGGTTTTTCCATAACAGCGGGAGGAACAATGGCCGGTTTACTCAATTGCGCAAAACTCACTCTGAGAGCCCCCACCTCTCCACTTACGCAATGTGATCCTTCACGCTCATTTTTCAAAATAAAAGCCTGAAACTATGTCTAAAGACTGACACCTTAGTGAAGCCACAGAAAAAGGAATCTGGTTGATATCCCTTTTAAATGGAGGATCGGCATGCATAGGAACACAGAGGTTTCAAAATAAGAGGCACTTCCTGCAATATCAGTTCTGTTATACTCACAGACAATATTTTTACAGTTTTGGAAACTTTTGTGTTTTCTATCATAATCTGTCAATTATATGCACATTCTAGCATCTGGTCATGAGAAATAGGCTGTTTACTTTGGGAACGTTATTTTTCCAAACATAAAAATAGTGCCCCAAGAGGTTAAGGTTTGGCTCTTTTAGCTAATGTGGCCAAATAACTTCTTAAAATGAAGCACATTAATCCGCTTTACAATGGGTGTAGATGGGTGCCTAACTGGCAGTGCGTGAGTTAAGTTTGGGAAGATCATTTTCACCATAAAAATATACTTTATAATAAAATAATTGCATTTGTGGTCACTTTTGAGTGGTGTTTTCCTGATAAAGCCTATTGCCGTGTGTGCATTGCTGGGCATTAAATTGTGAAAAGTAAACTATTGGGTGATCAAGATTTTAAGCTAATTGTTCTGATCTGATGCATCAGCCTCATTTGTGTAAAAAAAAAATTGTTGACCCTAGTGGTTGTATTACTTTGGGATCTATACATCCCACAACTGTCCCAGACTGTTGGGGATATTTATTTTCTAGCTTAGAATAGGTCAACGTTTGTACTATAGGGGATAGTAGATTGACATAGGCTAGTGCATTTGCAGTTCGTTAGGCCTACTAATCTTGTTGGTTGACGAGAAGTAAACATTTCCAAAATCTTCAATATGCACCTCGAAATTGAATAAGGACGAGCGATGTTGCGTCCCCAACGTGTCGGTCTTCACTTGTAGCCACGGAGAAAGACCCGATCACGTGATGGAGAGCCGTGTGAGTTCGATGAGAGGGGCTTTGGAGCGGGCAGCATTTAAGGAGAAGGGCTGCAAAAGGCATGGTCTTTTTAGGGTGCATTTTAAATAACTTTTAATTTATTTAACTAGGCAAGTCAGTTAAGAACAAATTCTCATTTACAATGAATCCAAACACTGACGACGCTGGGCCAATCGTGCTCCTCCCTATGGGACTCCCAATCACGGCTGGATGTGATGCAGCCTGGATATAGCCCAACCTTTTGAAGAACTACGATTGCAATTATAACTCTAAAATGAAGCATGTAGGAGTACCTATTTCTTTAACCGCTCAACACAGAATAGCCTCATGTGCGCACTCCCTCATCGTTTGGAGAAACTATCCTATTTTATTCAGCTTTGTCCAATTGTATTCTTCATACTATAATATAAAATGCCATGGAATTCTAAGCAAATCTTGTCTGCTAAATTAACTAGTGTAGCCCACAGACAAATGGCATAGCCAGATCAGGACCTAAAGTAAGGACAACTCAGTATGTTCTTCTGAAATAGACTATTTGCTTCTTATCATGTTTCTTTAGACCTATCTAAAATAAATAATGGATTTATTGTGAAGATCTAGGCTATATTACATGGAGTTATTAGACTTTTTCAAATGTAGTTGGTCGAAAGGTCTGCATCGGTGGCTTGTAGGCTGTGTGGAAGCCAGGAGACACTAAATGTGTTTGTTAATTATCGGTCAATTACCGTGAAACCGACAGTTATTTGCGTGACAATCACTGGCTGACAATTTCGTGACAGCCCTAGCCCCGCCCACCTTATTCATTATAAATTATAAGGCAAAATTGATCCTCGCTCAGCACTCCACTCAGACATATTGTGAATACGGGCCCAGGACTTCATTCCTGGCTGTGAACACTAGCAGAGATGGGGGGGATCTTTGCTGTAAGGCCACTCGTTCCTCCACTTCACCGGATGTATGCCTCTGGAGGGAATCTAATTGGCTATCAATATTTGCTGACACGACTCGCATTGTAATCTACACTACAGCCCAAGAATGATGGAAAATAAGGACTCCGTTAGCCAGAGACATAAAATGCTATTCTGTCAATGACTGTCATGTGCAGTTAGCGGGTTGGTGCTAACGCTCCAGAAAGAGCGAAGAGGAGGAAGGAGAAAAGAAAGCGTGACTTGCTTGCAGGTGCCTCACCCCAGACTACTGCGGTCTTCAGTAAAAGGTGCCAGTTGCCATGGCGACCCCGTCTCAGAGCGAGAGCGTAGAGAAGGTGGGTTCAGACATAATGACTGAGGGGAAACTGGAGGCCAATCCGTTAGCCAAAGTGCTTCCTCCTTCACTCTGCTTTCTTGCGTTTATATGACACTGTTGGTGGTCGGCGCACGTCTCTGGAGCCACTGAGCCAGAGGTGCGTGTATTATGGTGCTTTCAAGACAACTGGTTACTCTGGGGGTGGGGGAATGAGGTCAAATCATGACGTCAGTAATATTTAGGTCGGCAAGTCTAAGCTCTACAAAGAGGTTCGAGTTGGATGACCGTTCATAGATTTTTTTGTAAAAATAAATAAATACATCTGCTCGGAGATTGTTTTCTCGAACGTACTAAAGTCGGAAGTAGGAGATTTCCCAGTTTTGACCGCGGCATTAATCCTACTGTAGGACTCATTACAGCCAGCACTAGCAGGTCAAACGAATGAGTAACTCAGGAAAAACAAATCATGACTCCCGAATCCGTAAAAAGAGTTCGTAAAAATAATTCGTGAACTGCACAACACTACAGGACACCGGGGTTACCACCCATACTCTTACGATTAGTGCCATGGGATGTTAAAAAAACAAAACAGATTCAGGACACCCATTTTCATGTCTCCTCTGAAAGAAGGCGCCCTGCTCAGGGCAATGTGCCACACACACACACACACACACACACACACACACACACACACACACACACACACACAGAGAGAGCCAATCCCCACCCTGTCTTGGCTTGGACCCAGAGTTTCCCCAGCAGTTTACACTGCCCCCCCCCTCTCGGGCCGGTGGCTCAGAGGGGCTGCCAGTGCCAGCCTCTATGTACTGATAAACACACAGCTAGCTTCTGTCCAACTCCCCTTTTTTTGTTTAGTCTGAGCTCTTTTGTCTCTTTCTGTGTCATCTAACAGTTGAAATATAGTTAGAATGCACTTAGTTGGCAGCATGTCTCAAATGTTCATTTCCTCATTGTGCAATTGCACTTGCCTAGAACAACTCACAGCAGAGGCCAGCAGGGTATGATAAGAAAAGATTGCATAGCCTACATAGACAAGGTAAAAGGTCAGGGGAGTCGTAAAATGTAGCAGGTGCTCTTTCTGATGCACAGAGGTTGATTTGCTGTATAGGCTGGCTTATTTGTGGGGAAACTTTGGTATGACTTAAATATGTATGAGTAAGATTACCACCCCCACCCCTCCTTAGTCGAACCGCTTCCAGTAAAAGTGTGACTCAACGTGGTTTAACTCACTGGACATCAGACTGAAAGTGTGTGTATGGTGACTGTAAAGCTTACCGTATGTTTCCCAGTCGAAACAGTTCATGTACAGTACCAGTCAAAAGTTTGAACACCTACTCATTCAATGGTTTTCTTTTCTTATTAGTATTTTCTACATTGTAAAATAATAGTGAAGACATTAAACTATGAAATAGCACGCATGGAATCATGTAATAACCAAAAAAGTGTTAAACAAATCAAAATTACATTTTATATTTGACATTCTTCCAAGTAGCCATTTTGTTGTTACAAAGTGAGATTCAAATTGATTTGTCATGTTTTTTTGACAATGATCTACACAAAATACAAGGTCAGTCTTTTATTTATTTATATATATATATATATTTAACTTTTAAAAAATATACACTGCTCGAAAAAAATAAAGGGAACACCAAAATAACTAACATCCTTGATCTGAATGAATGAAATATTTTTATTAAACAAAATCACACAAATTATCAATGCAAATTAAATTTATCAACCCATGGAGGTCTGGATTTGGAGTCTCACTCAAAATGAAAGTGGAAAACCACACTACATGCTGATCCAACTTTGATGTAATGTCCTTAAAAAATTAGGCTCAGTAGTGTGTGTGGCCTCCATGTGCCTGTATGACCTCCCTACAACGCCTGGGCATGCTCCTGATGAGGTGGCGGATGGTCTCCTGAGGGATCTCCTCCCAGACCTGGACTAAAGCATCCGCCAACTCCTGGACAGTCTGTGGTGCAACGTGGCGTTGGTGGATGGAGCGAGACATGATGTCCCAGATATGCTCAATTGGATTCAGGTCTGGGGAACGGGTGGGCCAGTCCATAGCATCAATGCCTTTCTCTTGCAGGAACTGCTGACACACTCCAGCCACATGAGGTCTAGCATTGTCTTGCATTAGGAGGAACCCAGGGCCAACCGCATATGGTCTCACAAGGGGTCTGAAGATCTCATCTCGGTACCTAATGGCAGTCAGGCTACCTCTGGCGAGCACACCCCCAAAGAAATGCCACCCTACACCATGACTGACCCACCGCCAAACCGGTCATGCTGGAGGATGTTGCAGGCAGCAGAACGTTCTCCACGGCGTCTCCAGACTGTCACGTCTGTCACATGTGCTCAGTGTGAACCTGCTTTCATCTGTGAAGAGCACAGGGCGCCAGTGGCGAATTTGCCAATCTTGGTGTTCTCTGGCAAATGCCAAACGTCCTGCACGGTGTTGGGCTGTAAGCACAACCCCCACCTGTGGACGTCGGGCCCTCATACCACCCTCATGGAGTCTGTTTCTGACCATTTGAGCAGACACATGCACATTTGTGGCCTGCTGGAGGTCATTTTGCAGTGCTCCTCCTGCTCCTCCTTGCACAAAGGCGGAGGTAGCAGTCCTGCTACTGGGTTGTTGCCCTCCTACGGCCTCCTCCAGTACATCAGGAGACGTGGCCTGTCTCCTGGTAGCGCCTCCATGCTCTGAACACTACGCTGACAGACACAGCAAACCTCCTTGCCACAGCTCCCATTGATGTTCCATCCTGGATGAGCTGCACTACCTGAGCCACTTGTGTGGGTTGTAGACTCCGTCTCATGCTACCATTTAGAGTGAAAGCACCACCAGCATTCAAAAGTGACCAAAACATCAGCCAGGAAGCATAGGAACTGAGAAGTGGTCTGTGGTCACCACCTGCAGAACCACTCCTTTATTGGGGGTGTCTTGCTAATTGCCTATCATTTCCACCTGTTGTCTATTCCATTTGTACAACAGCATGTGAAATGTATTGTCAATCAGTGTTGCTTCCTAAGTGGACAGTTTGATTTCACAGTAGTGTGATTGACTTGGAGTTACATTGTGTTGTTTTTAAGTGTTCCCTTTATTTTTTTGAGCAGTGTATATATTTATGGAAAATAGTGTTATCTTGATTTAGATAAGTATTTAACACCTGTTAGTCACCTTTGGCAGCGATTTACAACTGTCTCTCTCTTTGGGTAAGTCTCCTAAGAGCTTTGCACACCTGGATTGTACAATATTTGCCCTTTATTTAAAATAATTATTCAAGCTCTGTCAAATTGGTTGTTGATCATTACTATGCAACCATTTTCAGGTGTTGCTATATATTTTAAAGCAGATTTAAGTAAACTGTAATTAGGCCACTCAGGAACGTTCAATGGCTTGGTTAAGCAACTCCAGTGTATATTTGACCTTGTGTTTTAGGTAATTGACCTGCTGAAAGTGTCTGTTTTAGAAAGCAGACTGAGACTATTTTTCTAATTTGTTTTGCATGTGCTTAGCTCATTTGTGTTTCTTTTTATCCCCCCAAAACTCCCTAGTCCTTGCCGATGACAAGCATACCTATAACATGATGCAGCCACCACCATGCTTGAAAATTAAGAGTGGTACTCAGTGACGTGTTGTTGGATTTGCCCCAAACGTAATGCTTTGTATTCAGAACAAAAAGTTAATTTATTAGCCAAATTTTTTCCATCTTACTTTAGTGCCTTATTGTAAACAGGATACATGTTTTAGAATATTTTAATTCTGTACAGTCTTCCTTCCTTTCCCTCTGCCATTTAGGTTAGTATAGCGAAGTACCCACAATGTTGATCCATCCTCAGTTTTGTCATATCACAACCATTAAACTCTAACTGTTTTACAATCACTATTGACCTCATGGTGAAATCCCTGAGTGGTTTCGTTCCTCTCCTGTAACTAAGTTTGGAAGGGTGCCTGAATATTTGTAGTGATTGGGTGTATTGATACACCATCCAAAGTGTAATTAAGAACTGCACCATGGTCCAAAGGCTATTCAATGTCCTTTTTATTTTTTGGAGAAGATTGAACGACTGCCAGAAATGGCAGTCATTAAATCTTCTCGGTGTAGCAGTTAGGATAATGGGACAATTCGGTGTACAACGCATTTCTCATCCCTGGATTGAGGTATGTTTTCTGAGCCATATCTTGCCCCAGCTCCGCGGTGTCGTACTACACAAAGGAATGTTGTCCGACCCTAGTGCAGCTGGAAGCAAGCAGGTCTGATCTGTTGGCTACTCCTCTGACACAGCTGACCACTGGCCGTTAACACAAAGTTGAAATAAGATTTTAACAATGTGGCCAAGATCTGCATATATGAGCCAGTATATAATTTTTTTCTTGTTGTTATGGATTAAGGATATTTCCCCCCCACCCCCAAAAAAAGATTTCCAAGTCAAATGCATTCTTTAAAGGAGCATTCTGCATTTGCTACATCAAATTTTGGACTTCTAAATTAATTAATGCATTTTCTAAATACCTCATGAGTTTTTCAACTCTCTAGTGTTTGTGTACAAACACTGTATAGCTTCAAAACATGGTTCAAACTATCATGTTGATATCATGGATGGTCAGTCCTTGCATCCATAGCCACGTCTGAATTTGAAACGGGTTACATTTCTCCAGGCCCATCCCTAGCCAAAAAGGTGGCGGGACCGACAGCTTTGTTTGAACTGCAGAGGACCCTTTTTAAGACTGTCTGCCTCGCAACAGATGCAACTCACCCAAGGATAATTATCATGTTGCTTGGCTAACACTGTTTGACAAATAGAAAACTTCAGAGGAACAGTGAAGAGGCTAGCACTGCTCCGGAGAAGGAAGCAGTCAGATTGACATGAAAGGCGCTCGCTCTTTTTTTATTTATTATGCTCTACCCCCCTCAAGTGGTCATCTGTAGCATGACGCGCAAACCATGAATATCTATTTGAGTCCATTGACAGCAATTTGGAATCA
This sequence comes from Oncorhynchus kisutch, assembly GCF_002021735.2. Classification (NCBI taxonomy): domain Eukaryota; kingdom Metazoa; phylum Chordata; class Actinopteri; order Salmoniformes; family Salmonidae; genus Oncorhynchus; species Oncorhynchus kisutch. The sequence continues at coordinate 55,123,126 of NC_034190.2, read as the reverse complement.
ACCACTCTTATTCCAGTGCATAATACTCAATGTGTTTCAATTAAGTGAAGTACTTAGAAATTCGTAACATATAATATGAATTGCAAAAAGTAAAAAAGGCTGTAACATGAAATGAATGATGATGTGCACAATTTTCGGGGACCTGTTTTATCTTAAACTACTAGCTGAAATCATACAAATCCTTCAACACATTTAATCTACGCCGGGCTAACTGCTCTAAGGCTAACCCATCTTTCTCTCTGCATGTGTTCAGGTACGACGCGGGGAAGGACGGCTTCATAGACCTGATGGAGCTGAAGCTAATGATGGAGAAGCTGGGGGCACCACAGACCCACCTGGGCCTGAAGAACATGATTAAGGAGGTGGACGAGGACCTTGACAACAAGCTGAGCTTCAGAGAGGTGAGACGAGAATGAAATGGCATGGCACCAAGCACTCTCTCTTCCTACTATATCTTATAACTTGTAACACTTTTATTTGTGTGGAAGATGAGTGAGTGGTGCAAGCTGTCAGGTTGTATGAAGTCTAGTGATGTTTTTTTATGTGGTAATTTTGATGGAATCAATTTGCTGTATACATGCATTTTTTTTTTTTACATACATGCATACATACAATCAAATATAATATTGATCAGTGATCACAAAAAGAAAAGAGTATGGATTCTATTCTGACTCCAGTGACCTTTCTTCCTCTCCTTCTCTCCAGTTCCTCCTGATCTTCAGGAAGTCTGCAGCAGGGGAACTAGCGGAGGACAGCGGTCTCAGTGTTCTGGCTCGGCTATCAGAGATTGACGTGTCCACTGAGGGAGTGAAGGGAGCCAAGACCTTCTTTGAAGCCAAAGTGAGTTCAAGTTCTGATCGTCCGAGGTTGGTTGTGCACCGCCCTCAGCACAAGCATGAGAGAGAATCCCATTCTCATGGCTCTTCTACACGGTTTCTCCCTCTATCTGCCGTTTTATTCACTTTGATTCTTTTTATTAAATAATCAAGAAAATCACAGCCACTTTATTGAACTGACTTGAGACGTCTGTTGATTAGTGACGTTTGTAGGCCTATGAGATGACATGAAGGGTAGGAGAACAATGGAGCAGTGGTAATACATCTTCTCCCTTCGACAGGTGGCGGCTGTCAACGCGGGCAGCCAATTCGAGGCGGAGATCCGGCAGGAGCAAGAAGAGAAGAAGAAGCAGGCGGAGGAGAAGAAGCAGAGGCAAGCCGCCTTCAAGAACCTCCAGTCGGCCTTCAAATGACCACCTCTTCCTCAGCCCCTACTGTCCCACCTCCACTGTCTGTCTGTTCTTTCAGTGTCCCGGTGATTTTTCTGCCTCCATTTTGAAATCTAGTCATCATATGCAAGGCGCTGGTAGTCTGTCCAGGGTTAGTCCCTGTCCCTGAGAGAGGAGCAGTTCTATTCTGCTGATTCCCCATTTGATTTGACCTGACAAGTAACTAAAGAACTACACATTCAGGGTTGTGCAGAGACCGTTTTACTCTTCTTGTCATGTTGGGTATACAAATATTCCATTGCTCCTCTCTAAGTCGGGCACTGATTTTTAGGCCATAGCCATGCCAGAAATGAAGATGCAATGGATTGGATACATGATGAGAATAGATCTGTGATGCAATGTCTCTCCTGTACATTATACAGTTATGTGCTACTAGCGTAGGTCTGGATTTTAGCTGTTTTCTGTAGTGACTGAGGGAATGTGAATTCAAAATTAGGAATGCATTTTTAGTGATGTTGTGAAAAATTAGGATTGTATTTTAACCGAAAGTTATTTACTTACCATTGATTCCAATGAATCGGAATTGTGAGCGTGTGTTCTGAAGAGGTCTTATCCAATCCATTGTGTTACTTGGTACCAGTGACGATTTTGAGCTACACATGTCATGTCCTGTAGGAAGTCTTCTCAAAGGCACAAGTGTCTGACCTATGGTGTGAGGCAATCTGTGCACACTTATTTGCAGACCTTCAATCACATTCTAGAAGAGTAGATCGGGGGGGGGGGTGCAAATGGTGGCGGAGAACCTTTCTTCCATTTACCTGGTCCTGGGGGTACCCCTGTGTATGTTTGTTGATCCTTCTGTTTAGCCTGGTTTTTGAGGACAATTTGACAGCTAGATTTCTTGCATAACCAACACATACAGGGCTACTAGAGGACTTGGTGTTCTGTAACAATGGTCGACCACTCGCCCCTGCTTGGTTTTACTGCATGAGCCTTGCTTGTGACTCGTCAGTATCCAACAATCCCATATTGTCAAAGCTTTGCTTATGGCTTGAAACTAAGTCAATGTATGCACTTGACATCAAATAAATGTTTGCTCAAAGCAACAAGCTGTCAACTAGACACCAACCCTTTGAGCACATGGCAATACTCTGAGGTGAAAATATGCTGTCTGTAGTGATGTATACCTTCACCTTTGACCTATAGACTGAGGTTGCAATATAAAGTGTGTGGCATTATAATGCTCTGTAGTATAGTAAATGGCTGTCTATTATCGTTTTGGAACATAGTTTGAGATATGCAATCAATTTGGCCTTTTCAAAGGGTTGACTTACAGAGCTTTGATATGCTTAAATTAAAACTTGTTTAATGCAAACGCAGCTGTAGCTTTATTAAACAGACTAAATTCTAATAATTTATTCATCGATTTATTGGACAGGGGTAGAAAGTAGTCTTTGGTCATATCATTCATGTACCCTTCCAGGAAATGTAATGCATTTAACTCAACCTAGCTACTTTAAAAAGGACCCAAATGGGAGCTTAACATAAAATGAGGGAAATGGTTGTAAGTTTTCAGCATAAGTTTGCGAGCTTCCAACGTAGTGTTATTAAAGGGTATCAACGGGTGATATCTGGCAGCACATCACAGTACAACAAAGGTATGTAAAGAATACAATATTTTTTCATGACAATATACATTTAAAAAAAAATGCTTTTAGTTTTGTATGGTGAGGGGTTCTGTGAAATGTTCTGCATTATGGGTGTTGTACACAAGTGGGTCTCCTGGTAAAAAAGGAAAAAAAAGTGTGTTCACTGGTTACTACACTTCCTGGTGATGGGCGATTGGCCAGTTGTAATTCTGTAAGTGATTTTAAGAAGAGGTTTATTTTCTGATGTGGAGCCTAGTTTGTGAACAGTGATGCTGTGTCAAATGTCAATAGTGAGAACCTGTAGGTTTCTTCCACAGTCCATTTGGACATGCAGGTCTGTCCATGCTCCCTGTCCTATTTTGTCCTGTGAAAACTAGACTACAGATGTGATCCCATGATGCATTCTCACACTACGTCACTACTCCTCTTCGGATGTACCTTCACCCTGTTCTGACGACGTGAGAGTGGGGTGCAATAAGCCTGGTCCCAGATCAGCATAAATTGGTTAACCTTCACAAAAAGAGTTGGCTAATACACTTTAAACAGTTCTGGGACCAGGCCAGGGTGCAGTGGCAGAGATTGGGTGTCGAGTGCGAACAAACACCGTGAAGTCCACACTTGTTTCTGTCATTTTCTCTTGTCATTCCTCCTCTTGATTTCTTCTGTCTTCATCATTACCAGGGGAAATTGTGCCAAATGTTGTTTTTTTGTCAACCTACCATTCCACTGTTGTCTTTATAACACTTGAGAAATAATTATATTGACCATGTGATATGAGATTTAGATTTAGCATGATGAACTGGCGATGCTCAGGGTACACTATAGGAAAGTAATGCTACAATGTACCATACGTTAGCTCCTCTCTTTTTGGGCTGTACTGATAATGCAGCAGGCGTGATGTAACCATAGTACTGGGAAACATCCACTTGCTTCTGTGTCTCTGACGTTAAATGTCCATCTTCAAAGGCTTCCTGTTAAGACCCAGCCTCGGTTTGAAAAGGTATCATTATAAGGAAATAAGCGGACAAAAGTTGGGGTTGTTTGGCTATTTGAATATTTTTCATCAGGTTTTTCTGTCTGTCGCTTTGATCTGTTCTACTTTTTTCAAGGTTCCATTTTTCCAGATCCTTTGTTTGTCATTTTACCTGCAGGCATCATCAAAATTCGTCTGTTTTACGTTGTGATGAATGTTATTGAATTGTCTTGTAGGCTGATAAAATGTGGCTGTTCTATAATACACCTTTTTATTTTACATTTTCTTACTAAAATGTATGATTATTCTTGTGGCAATAAAAAATAAAAAACACAATTTGAAACTTGGTTACATGTGTTACTTTCACTTTGTTTCTCATCAGTGTATGACTTGCTTCTCTAGTCCAGTGAGCTGCCATCTATCTTCACTGTTACAGTGGATTTTAGAGTGGACAAATGTACCACTGTAAAAATGCTTAACACTGGTATACTTAAACACCTGTCATGTTACAGCCTTTACCCTTCCAAATGTTGAATTGTCTGTCATTGTTTTATTACACGTTCTAACCATAGCTTGAGTGAAACTGTGCCCTCGTGTGTCGATAATGAGGATGTGCAGTTTTGAGGACAGCTTGGGAAATGAGAGTAGCATGTTCACTGCTCTCCGGTGACTGCACACAACGGTATCGTTGTCAATCAGGTCGAGGTGATGGTTACTGTTTTCAGACGAGAGCTTCTTCATGAAGCAGTTGCACAGTTCAGGTAGGTGGGAATTAACAATTCAGCCTCTTTCGAGAGTAGTTCGTTCTAGGAACTTGTGCACAAGTTATGGTCCGTCTTTGTTCAGTCATTGGTGTGTAATCCAGGTTTGTTGTAAATTCAAGCAAATGCTAAAAATGGCCAAGGATACAACAAATTGTTAAAACTAGAAAGTGTTGGAAAAGCAGTCCTGCAATGGGTTGAAAGCCTTGTTTGTGTATAGTATTTTTTCATAACCCATTACTTTACCTTTTGTATACAAAATACATTTACTTACTGAGTGATTACTCTGTTGCTATGTTCAGAATGTTTACCAAAATACCTACAATTGTTAAATCTATACAACAAATCTCTTGCAGGTTTGACAAATGTTACATTTGTGTATGCATTGTACTATAGTCAACTGTCCTTGTGTTTGAATTGAGATGTTGATGTTGGCAGCCAGTTGTGATCAGGCTTAGAATATATATATATATATATATATATATATATATATATTTTTTTTTACAATTGATAGTTGTGTAAATGGATCTAAATCCTCACTCACTGACTCAATAGATTTGATTTCTCCCACTGGGCACAGATGTCATTTCAACGTCTAGTTTAGATTCACAAAAGTGAAATCAACAGAAAATGCATATCTGCTGGAAGTAAGGCACCCCCTAAAAAAATCAAAGTAGTGCACTGGGCCTTTACTATTATTAGTGGCCAATATAGACATCTGTAGGGCGGGCAACAACAAAATATTCAAAATATTGGCAAAAAAGGTAGTTGTATAATTAAGAATAGTATCTTGCAGGATTCAGTATTTGGAATTGTACGAGCTGTTGCCCTGTCCCTTTCTCTGTTGTCATTAATGGAATCCAGAAAGAACAACACCCTGCCCTCAAACACAGGGCTGCAACTTTCACTGGGGACCACATTCTGAAATTGCATTTTTATCCCCCCCAATTTTATAATTGGAATGTGATACAAAACTAGGCAACGGTATGCTTTAGGACCATGCAGACACCTCCGAGCGATCGTGTAGGCTGTTTGGAGTGTTTATCTGACTGGATAAAAAAATATATGTCCCCCCCACTTCTAAAACCAAAGCTGCTCAAACATTTACATCAAAAGGTGCAGTTATGGGCAAAGACACAAAAAATCCACATCAAAATAAATATTTTTCTTGATCAAATAATGTGGAAAACAACCACTTTATGTGCGATATTAATTTACCCTCCTTACAAACCAATGTAAATGTACATTACTGTACTGGACATACTGGTCATCTAGGTTTGTACCTGTAGACTTTCCATCACAACGAAGAAAAAAAATGCACAATACAGTAATTGAGTACATCCAGTGGTTTGTGATGATGTGGCTCAGTTGGTAGAGCATGGCACTTGCAATGTTAGGGTTGTGAGTTTGATTCCCATGTGGGACCAGTATGTAAAAGTATGAAAATGTATGCACTCACTACTGTTAGTTGCTCTGGATAAGAGTATTTACTCAAATGGAAAAGGAATGAATTTCAGTTTTCACATAGAAATAAGTTCCATTTTCAAAATATTTAAATAAACTGTAAAACATATTTCAAGTATTTTTATAATCCACAAGTATTATCAGATAATTATTAAACGGAGATTATCAGATAATTAGACGGAGGTTACAAATTCTGGTAAACACTCAAATACATTTAGTAACAAAAAAAAACACAAAAGTAGTGCACTGGGCCTTTACTAGTCCTGTATTAGCAGACCCAATATAAATGTCTTCAGCGAGGCAAAGTTGTGTGAAAAAAATAAGAATTTCCACTATTTTATGACTTTTTGCAAAACCAATCAGTTTTCCACGTTGATTCAACGTCATCACATACATTATTATTGTATTTTTTTATGACGTGGAAACGACGTTGGTTCAACAAGTTGATGCCAATATTGTCATATCTCATTCATCACAGTCATTTCAGTGTCAATGTTGTCCTTCTTTCCTAACCATCCATTTGAATGGGTAATGCATTTGCCCACTAGATTGAATGAATTATTGATTTCTGCTTTAGGGTTACCCTATCTCCTCTCCCCCTCTATCATTTCAATCTGTCTCTCCTCTCTGCAACCACCTATCATCATCCCTCCCCCAAACGGACCTCCCGCAGGGTCCCAGCATGCAGCAGGAGCTGTGGCTGCGAGCAAAATCTCAGGTGCTGTCCTCCCTCAAGCCTGTGTGCGCCCTGAGAGCAGTGTCCACAGACCCACCCCACCCTGCAAGCGCCGACCCCCACTGCTACACCAGAGCCGCTGACCTGACCCACAGCCCCCTGGCCAAGATGTCCAACAGCGCCCCGTCTCCCCGCAATAGCCCCAACGTGCCCCCCCATCCCCCGGCCCTCCCGAGAACACCCAACCTTGGCCTCAGGACCAGAACGCTTAACCACAACGCCCATTCCCACACCCACTACCACAACAACAGAGGTCAGTTTTTCCCGATACTATTTCTACATATTTCTTTTAATACATTTGTTATATTTTATTTCACCTTTACAACTGCGACCTGGCAAAGATAAAGCAAAGCAGTGCAACAAAAACAACACAGAGTTACACGTAAACAAACATAGTCAATAACACAATTGAAAAAATCTATGTACAGTGTGTGCAAATGTAAGGCAATAAATAGGCAAAATAATTACAATTTAGCATTAACACTGGAGTGATAGATGTGCAGATGATGATGTGCAAGTAGAGATACGGGGTGCAAAAGAGCAAGAAGATAAATAACAACATGGGGATGAGTTAGTTGGGTGTGCTATTTACAGATTGGCTGTATACAGGTACAGTGATCAGTAAGCTGCTCTGACAGCTGATACTTAAAGTTAGAGGGGGAGATATAAGTCTCCAGCTTCAGTGATTTTTGCAATTCGTTCCAGTCATTGGCAGCAGAGAAATGTAAGGAAAGGCGGCCAAAGGAAGTGTTGGCTTTGGGGATGACCAGTGAAATATACCTGCTGGAGCGTGTGCTACGGGTGGGTGTTGCTGTGGTGACCAGTGAGCTGACACAAGGCGGGGCTTTACCAAGCAAAGACTTATAGAGGACCTGGAACCAGTAGGTTTGGCGACGAATATGTAGCGAGGGCCAGCCAATGAGAACATACAGGTCGCAGTGCTGGGTAGTATATGGGGCTTTGGTGACAAAACGAATGGCACTGTGATAGACTACATCCAATTTGCTGAGTAGAGTGTTGGAGGATATTTTGTAAATGATATAGCCGAAGTCAAGGATCGGCAGGATAGTCAGTTTTACAAGGGTATATTTGGCAGCATGAATGAAGTAGACTTTGTTGCGAAATAGGAAGCCGATTCTAGATTTAATTTTGGATTGAAGATCTTTAATGTGAGTCTGGAAGGAGAGCTTACAGTGTAACCAGACATCTAGGTATTTGTAGTTGTCCAGATATTCTAAGTCAGAACCGTCCAGAGTAGTGATGCTAGTCGGGCTGGTGGGTGCGGGCAGCAATCGGTTGAAGCATTCATTTAGATTTATTAGCATTTATAAGCAGTTGGAGGCCACGGAAGGAGTGTTGTATGGCATTGAAGCTCGTTTGGAGGTTTGTTAACAGTTTCCAAAGAAGGGCCAGATGTATACAGAATGGTGTCGTCTGCGTAGAGGTGGATCAGAGAATCACCAGCAGCAAGAGCGACATCATTGATATATACAGAGAAAAGAGTCAGCCCGAGAATTGAACCCTGTGGCACCCCCATAGAGACTGCCAGAGGTCCGGACAACCTGCCCTCCGATTTGACACACTGAACTCTATCAGAGAAGTAGTTGTTGAACCAGGCGAGGCAGTTATTTGAGAAACCAAGGCTATTGAGTCTGCCGAAAAGAATGCGGTGATTGACAGAGTCGAAAGCCTTGGCCAGGGCGATGAAGACGACTGCACAGTACTGTCTTTTATCGATGGCTGTTATGATATCGTTTATGACCTTGAGCGTAGCTGAGGTGCACCCATGACCAGCTCGGAAACCAGATTGCATAGTGGAGAAGGTACGGTGGGATTCTAAATGGTCGGTGATCTGTTTGTTAACTTGGCTTTCACAGATTTTAGAAGGGCAGGGCAGGATGTACAGTCGTGGCCAAAAGTTTTGAGAATGACACAAATATTAATTTCCACAAAGTTTGCTGCTTCAGTGTCTTTAGATTTTTTTGTCAGATGTTACTATGGGATACTGAAGTATAATTATAAGCATTTCATAAGTGTCAAAGGCTTTTATCGACAATTGCATGAAGTTGATGCAAAGACTCAATATTTGCAGTGTTGACCCTTCTTTTTCAAGACCTCTGCAATCTGCCCTGGCATGCTGTCAATTAACTTCTGGGCCACTGATGGCAGCCCATTCTTGCATAATCAATGCTTGGTGTTTGTCAGAATTTGTGGGGTTTTGTTTGTCCACCAGCCTTTTGAGGATCGACCAAAAGTTCTCAATGGGATTTATGGTCTGGGGTGTTCCCTGGCCATGGACCCAAAATATCAATGTTTTGTTCCCCGAGCCACTTCGTTATCACTTTTGACTTATGGCAAGGTGCTCCATCATGCTGGAAAAGGCATTGTTGGTCACCAAACTGTTCCTGGATGGTTGGGAGAAGTTGCTTTCGGAGGATGTGTTGGTACCATTCTTTATTCATGTCTGTGTTCTTAGGCAATATTGTCAGTGAGCCCACTCCCTTGGCTGAGAAGAAACCCCACACATGAATGGTCTCAGGATGCTTTACTGTTGGCATGACACAGGACTGATGGTAGAGCTCACCTTGTCTTCCCCGGACAAGCTTTTTTCCGGATGCCCCAAACAATCGGAAAGGGGATTCATCAGAGTATATGACTTTACCCCAGTCCTCAGCAGTCCAATCCCTGTACCTTTTGCAGAATATCAGTCTGTCCCTGATGTTTTTCTTGGAGAGAAGTGGCTTCTTTGCTGCCCTTCTTGACACCAGGCCATCCTCCAAAAGTCTTCGCCTCACTGTGCATGCAGATGCACTCACACCTGCCTGCTGCCATTCTTGAGCAAGCTCTGTACTGGTGGTGCCCCGATCCCGCAGCGGAATCAACTTTAGGAGACGGTCCTGGCACTTGCTGGACTTTCTTGGGCGCCCTAAAGCCTTCTTCACAACAATTGAACGGCTCTCCTTGAAGTTCTTGATGATCCAATAAATGGTTGATTTAGGTGCAATCTTACTGGCAGCAATATCCTTGCCTGTGAAGCCCTTTTTGTGCAAAGCAATGATGACGGCTTGTGTTTCCTTGCAGTTAACTATGTTTGATAGAGGAAGAACAATGATTCCAAGCACCACCCTCCTTTTGAAGCTTCCAGTCGGTTATTCAAACTCAATCAGCATGACAGAGTGATCTCCAGCCTTGTCCTCGTCAACACTCACACCTGTGTTAATGAGAGAATCACTGACATGATGTCAGCTGATCCTTTTGTGGCAGGGCTGTAATGCAGTGGAAATTATTTGGGGGGATTCAGTTCATTTGCATGGCAAAGAGGGACTTTGCAATGAATTGCAATTCATCTGATCACTCTTCATAACATTCTGGAGTATATGCAAATTGCCATCATACAAACTGAGGCTGCAGACTTTGTGAAAATTTATATTTGTGTCATTCTCAAAACTTTTGGCCACAACTGTATATAGGTCTATAACAGTTTGGGTCTAGAGTGTCTCCCCCTTTGAAGAGGGGGGTAACCGCGACAGCTTTCCAATCTTTGTGGATCTCAGACAATACGAAAGAGTTTGAAAAGGCTAGTAATAGGGGTTGCAACAATTTTGGTGGATAATTTTAGAAAGAGAGGGTCCAGATTGTCTAGTTCAGCTGATTTGTAGGGATCCAGACTTTGCATCTCTTTCAGAATATCAGCTGTCTAGATTTGGGTGAAGGAGAAGCGTGTGGGGGGGGGGGGGGGGACTTGGGCAAGTTGCCAGGTGGATAGCATGGCCAGCCGTAGAAAAATGCTTATTGAAATGATCGATTATCGTAGATTTATCGGTGGTGACAGTGTTTCCTAGCCTCAGTACAGTGGACAGCTGGGAGGAGGTGCTCTTATTCTCCATGGACTTTTCACTGTCCCATTTGGATTCTACAAACTCATAGCTGTATCGGGTATACTCAGGTTGTACATCACACATCAGTGAAATGTTTCTGCTTCACACAATACATGTATACTCATCAGGTGTACTATAACAGGGCACCAGTGGAGGCTGGTGGGAGGAGCTATAGGAAGGCAGGCTCATTGTAATGGCTGGAATGGAATCAATGGAACGGTATCAAACATATGGAAACCAAGTGTTTGATTCCAATCCATTAATTCCATTCCACCAGCCTCTTCAGCAGGCACCTGATGGTCATTGTTTAGTCAGAAATGGATGTTGACACTGTCTGTACTGTATTTTCCAGATAATGGCGTCAAAGCAGAGTTCAACCGCAGCTGCTCGGCCGAGGGCCCCTCGGGGCCACAGGCCAACCCTATCAAAGCCTCCAGGACCCATCATGAGCTGCATAAGGAACTGCTGCTAGCCCACAAAAAGTAGGGACCACCATAGAGATGAGGGGAGTGCATAAGCTCCTTCCTTATACATACAAACTCTCATTAGGGCACACTGTAGCAAAACACAGCAAAAAGCTTTGGAACAGAAAACGAAAACAAGTGTTTCTTATTGGACAAGTTCAGGTAATAGTCCCTCCCTGTTTCACTCTATTTTCTTCCATTTGGTGCCTTATTTGGTAACCTCTGGAAAGCAGAGCTAAACTACCTTTCACCAGAGTATCCCTTCTCCCATGGTTGATTCATCAAATATGAATGACGGAATCTCACAGACTGCAATAGTATACCCTTTATCTATGGTGCTCTGTTTCTTTCTAGGCCACGGGGAGCCCAAACGAGAGTAAAGTGATATTGTCTTAAACAATGGCTGACCTGACCCCACCCACCGCGAGCATCTTGATATCAAATACTGTAAAGCTTGAATCAGTCACTGTGCCATTGGTGCAAATTATTTGTGAAAGTGAAACCTTAAATCGTCATGAGAAACAATTGTTTGCAACATACATTTGAAGCATCAAAGTTTTGGTTATTTGGTCATGAAAACTCTTGTTCCTATTTCTGAGTGTACCTCAAACCTCTTCACTGTCTTTCCATCATCAATAGGCAGTAGTGTAAAGTAGCTTCGTAAAAATACTTTGAAGTACCACTATGTTTTTGGGGATGTCAGTACTTTACTTTATTTATATTTTTTACATAAATGACTTTTATTCCACTACATTCCTAAAGAAATGATGTGCTTTTTACTCCCATACATTTTTCCTGACACCCAAAAGCACTCGTTGCATTTCAAATGCCTAGCAGAACAGGAAAATGGTCCAATTCATGCACTTATCCCTACTGCTTCCGATCTTGCAGACCCACTAAACACAAATGCTTCCTTTGTAAATTATGTTGGAGTGTGCCTCTGGCTATCCGTAAATTAAAAAAGAAAACGACAAAATCGTGCCGTCTGGTTCGCTTAATATAAGGAATTTTAAATTATTTATAGCACTTACTTTAAGTTTCGATACTTAAAGCTGCAATATGTTTTTGGGTGACACAAACAAATTCACATATATATGTATGTTATAGATCTGTCATTCTCATTGAAAGCAAGTCTAAGAAGAGGTATATCTGTTCTATGTGCACTATTTCTATGCTTTCCGTTCTTAAGTTTCCTTTTTGTGTCTTTTACTTTCAGTTTTGTACACTAGCTTCAAACAGCTGGAAATACAATCTTTTTGGTTATGGAAAATGTATTTTCACTCACTATACTTGCTTGTTTTGTCACATAAAATGAAATTAGGTGAACTATTCGAATTTTAGCAACCTGGAAATGGCGGAGCGATTTCTGCATAGTGCATCTTTAAGTATGTTTAAAACAAAATACTTTTAGACTTTTACTCAAGTAGTATTTTACTGGGTGACTTTCACTTTTACATGTTCTATTAAGGTATCTTTACTTTTACTCGTACAGTGATGTAAAAAGTATTTGCCCCCTTTCTGATTGTCTCTATTTTTGCATATGTTTTACACTGAATGTTTTTAAATCTTCAACCAATACCTAATATTTGATAAAGGGAACCTGAGTGAACAACTAACACAACATTTTGATAATTTTTTTATTTATTCTATCAACAAAGTTACGCAAAACCTAATGCTCCTGTGTAAAAAAAAGTAATTGCCCCTTTACACAACTCAACTGGTTGTGCCACCTTTAGCTGCAATGACTGCAACCAAATGCTTCCTGTAGTTGTTGATCAGTCTCTCACATCGCTGTGGAGGAATTATTATTCCATGCAGAACTGCTTTAATTCAGCGACATTTGAGGGTTTTCGAGCATGAATTGCTCATTTCAGGTCCTGCCACGAGATCTCAATCGGGTTTAGGTCTGAACTTTGACTAGGCCATTCCAAAACTTAAAATGGGTTGCTTTTCAGCCATTCTGATATAGACTTGCTTGTGTGTTTTGGATGATCTTCTTGCTGCATGACCTAGCTGCACTTCAGCTTCAGCTCACACATGGATGGCCTGACATTCTCCTGATACAGAGCAAAATTCATAGTTTCTTCAATGATTGCAAGTCATCCAGGTCCCGAGGCAGCAAAGCATCCCTAAACCATCACACTATCACCACCATGCTTGACCATTGGTATTAGATTTTTACTGCGGAAAACAGTGTTTGGTTTTTGCCAGACATAACGGGACCCATGTCCTGCCTGATCAACAACTACAGGAAGCGTTTGTTTGCAGTCATTGCAGCTAAAGGTGGCACAATCAGTTATTGAGTGTAAGGGGGCAATTACTTTTTAAACCCCAAAGGGCATTCGGTGTTGCATAACTTTATTCAATAAATGGAATACATGTAAGTATGCAAATGTTTTGGTATGTGTTCACCCTGTTTCCCTTGATCTAATATTAAGTTGAAGATCTGATAACATTCAGTGTAATAAATATGCAAAAATAGAGAAAATCAGAACGGGGACAAATACATGTTCACCGCACTGTATGACCATTGGATACTTTTTCCACCATTGCCAACAGACCTAGCGAATCCTCAAGTCAAGCACTTGATGATGTAATGCCCGGGGTGTAGTGGAGGAAGGAGTCAGATGCAGGAGACAGAGAGTACAGAGTAGGCTACTTCTTTCTACACCGACCAGGTGAAAACAGAAAAGAATTGCCCCAAAACACAGGGGAACTAAACAGTCCCAAAAAACAGCTCACTTACACGAACAACCGTGGCATACATGCGTGTACAAAGAGTACACATAAAACAATCCCACACACCCAGCAGGCAGGCCGGCTGGCTAATAAAGCCCAACTAATAAACCTAATTAACAACAGGTGTAACTAATAAACAGACAAGGAGGGGGAGGAAAATATCAGTGGCAGCTAGTAGGCCGGTGACGACGACCGCCGAGCGCCACCCGAACGAGAAGGGGAGCCACCTTCGGTAGGAATCGTGACAGTACCCCCTCCCCCCTGACGCGCTGCCACACCGGCCTCGAGGGCGACCCGGGGGGCGAGGCGCAGGGCCATCCGGATGGAGGCGATGGAAATCCCTCAACATTGATGGATCCAAAATGTCCCCCACCGGTACTCAGCACCTCTCCTCCGGACCGTACCCCTCCCAGTCCACGAGGTACTGCAGGCCCCTCACCCGGCGTCTCGAGTCCAGAATGGCCCATATCGTGTACGGGCCCGTATCAGTACTCCTCTTCTGCCATCCACTGGCTTGTTGGAGGGATTCCTGGACGGCCCTCCAGGTCTCCTTGGAGCGCTGCACCCACTCCTCCACCGCAGGAGCCTCGGTCTGACTCGGATGCCATGGTGCCAGGACCGGCTGGTACCCCAACACGCACTGAAATGGTGACATGTTGGTAGAGGAGTGGCGTAGTGAGTTCTGGGCCATTTCAGCCCATTTCAGCCCATGTATCTCGCCCACTCCCCTGGCCGGTCCTGGCAAGACGACCGCAGAAACCTACCCACCTCCTGGTTCACTCTCTCCACCTGCCCATTACTCTCGGGGTGATAACCGGAGGTCAGGCTGACCGAGACCCCCAGACGCTCCATGAACGCCCTTCATACCCGGGACGTGAACTGGGGACCACGATCAGAGACGATGTCCTCCGGCACCCCGTAGTGCCGGAGTCACGGGAGGAGACGGCAGGACTTAGAGAACCGATCCACAATCACCAAAACTGTAGTGTTCCCCTGAGACGGGGGGAGATCGGTCAGGAAATCTACGGATAGGTGAGACCATGGCCGTTGTGGAATGGGGAGTGGTTGTAACTTCCCTCTAGGAAGGTGCCTAGGAGCCTTACTCTGGGCGCACACCGGACAGGAAGAGACATAAACCCTAAAGTCCATAGCCAAGGTGGGCCACCAATACTTCTCCTGGAGGCCCCCAACTGTCCTCGTCACCCCAGGGTGACCCGAGGAGGGTAGGGTGTGAGCCCACGGAATCAGTTGGTCCCGGACACCAAGCAGCACATACTTCCGCCCAGCCGGACACTGAGGAGGCGCGGGCTCCGCCCCTAACGCCCGCTCGATGTCCGAGTCCACCTCCCATACCACTTGTGCCATCAGCCTCGAGGCGGGAAGGATGGGAGTAGGCTCGGTGGACCGATCCTCCGTGTCGTAAAGGCGGGACTGTGCGTCAGCCTTTACGTTCTGGGAGCCCGGTCTGTATGACAGAGTAAACCGGAATCGGGTGAAGAACATGGCCCACCTTGCCTGACGTGGGTTCAGTCTCCTAGCTGCCCGAATATACTCCAGATTCTGGTGGTCGGTTCAGATGAGAAAGGGGTGCTTAGCCACCTCAAGCCAATGTCTCCACACCTTCAGAGCCCTGACTACCGCTAACAACTCCCGGTCCCCCACATCATAGTTACGTTCCGCTGGACTGAGCTTCCTCGAAAAGAAAGCGCAGGGGCGGAGTTTTGGTGGCGTACCCGAGCGCTGTGATAGCACGGCACCCACCCCAGTCGTGACAGATGATGTACCTAGCCACATACTTCTGTATTTAACACCCCAAAATGAACGCATAAGGTACACACAGAGCCACTAATATACATTATGTGTATTAAGGAGTCTGGCTACACCCACTTTTATATACATTATGTGTATTAAGGAGTCTGGGTACACCCACATTGTTCTTCCTAGGTTACCTGTTTTGACTGAAAAGGACCAATAGAGCCTGACAGTGGAGGTGTCATAATACCCATAAAACCTAGCGTTCAAACAGGGAAATGGTTCCAATTATTTTTCCACCATTAATTTTTTCCATAGGGAGTTTTAGAAACACTTAAAATAAGGGCTTTGTTTCATGTAAGCTTACCCTGGCATGATGTTTTGATAACCATCTAAATCTCGTTTGGACAAGGTGACTTTATCAATATGTTTGACTCTATATACTCTCAGATTCGAAAATGCTAATTAGCATCAAAGTAGATATCGTGCAAGACTACAAATCCCTGCAAGCTCCTGCACATCAACTCTAGCTGACACCTTTGCTAAGAGGTATTGTGTCATTTCAAAACTTGCACAAGACAGTTCACAGAATTGCCCATTTAAATAAATCTTTTACATTTATTAATTTGTAAATTTAGCTAACATTAGATAGTTAATCCAGAGTTTTTTTTTTATAACTTTGCCTCGATTCAGAAATCTCGTCCAGATCATCATGGCATTTTCAGTTATGGGGGGTAAATACAGGCAAATATTTTGCTAAAAGTCACAACTTCCGGCGCCGACAGAGATGGCCGCCTCGCTTCGCGTTCCTAGGAAACTATGCAGTTTTTTGTTTTTTTACGTGTTATTTCTTACATTAGTACCCCAGGTCATCTTAGGTTTCATTACATACAGTCGAGAAGAACTACTGAATATAAGATCAGCGTCAACTCACCATCAGTACGACCAAGAATATGTTTTTCGCGATGCGGATCCTGTGTTCTGCCTTACAAACAGTACAACGGAGCAGATCCTATGCAGCGACCCAAAAAAACGACTCCGAAAGAGAGGGAAACGAGGCGGTCTTCTGGTCAGACTCCGGAGACGGGCACACCGTGCACCACTCCCTAGCATTCTTCTTGCCAATGTCCAGTCTCTTGACAACAAGGTTGATGAAATCCGAGCAAGGGTAGCATTCCAGAGGGACATCAGAGACTGTAACGTTCTCTGCTTCACGGAAACATGGCTCACCGGAGAGACGCTATCCGAAGTGGTGCAGCCAACGGGTTTCTCCACGCATCGCGCCGACAGAAACAAACATCTTTCTGGTAAGAAGAGGGGTGGGGGCGTATGCCTTATGGCCAACGTGACATGGTGTGATGAAAGAAACATACAGGAACTCAAATCCTTCTGTTCACCTGATTTAGAATTCCTCACAATCAAATGTAGACCGCATTATCTGCCAAGAGAATTCTCTTCGATTATAATCACAGCCGTATATATCCCCCCCCAAGCAGACACATCGATGGCTCTGAACGAACTTTATTTAACTCTCTGCAAACTGGAAACAATTTATCCGGAGGCTGCATTCATTGTAGCTGGGGATTTTAACAAGGCTAATCTGAAAACAAGACTCCCTAAATTTTATCAGCATATCGATTGCACAACCAGGGGTGGAAAGACCTTGGATCATTGTTACTCTAACTTCCGCGACGCATATAAGGCCCTGCCCCGCCCCCCTTTCGGAAAAGCTGACCACGACTCCATTTTGTTGATCCCTGCCTACAGACAGAAACTAAAACAAGAAGCTCCCACGCTGAGGTCTGTCCAACGCTGGTCCGACCAAGCTGACTCCACACTCCAAGACTGCTTCCATCACGTGGACTGGGAGATGTTTCGTATTGCGTCAGATAACAACATTGACGAATACGCTGATTCGGTGTGCGAGTTCATTAGAACGTGCGTTGAAGATGTCGTTCCCATAGCAACGATTAAAACATTCCCTAACCAGAAACCGTGGATTGATGGCAGCATTCGTGTGAAACTGAAAGCGCGAACCACTGCTTTTAATCAGGGCAAGGTGTCTGGTAACATGCCCGAATACAAACAGTGCAGCTATTCCCTCCGCAAGGCTATCAAACAAGCTAAGCGCCAGTACAGAGACAAAGTAGAATCTCAATTCAACGGCTCAGACACAAGAGGCATGTGGCAGGGTCTACAGTCAATCACGGACTACAGGAAGAAATCCAGCCCAGTCACGGACCAGGATGTCTTGCTCCCAGGCAGACTAAATAACTTTTTTGCCCGCTTTGAGGACAATACTGTGCCACTGACACGGCCTTTAACGAAAACATGCGATCTCTCCTTCACTGCAGCCGAGGTGAGTAAGACATTTAAACGTGTTAACCCTCGCAAGGCTGCAGGCCCAGACGGCATCCCCAGCCGCGCCCTCAGAGCATGCGCAGACCAGCTGGCCGGTGTGTTTACGGACATATTCAATCAATCCCTATACCAGTCTGCTGTTCCCACATGCTTCAAGAGGGCCACCATTGTTCCTGTTCCCAAGAAAGCCAAGGTAACTGAGCTAAACGACTACCGCCCCGTAGCACTCACATCCGTCATCATGAAGTGCTTTGAGAGACTAGTCAAGGACCATATCACCTCCACCCTACCTGACACCCTAGACCCACTCCAATTTGCTTACCGCCCAAATAGGTCCACAGACGATGCAATCTCAACCACACTGCACACTGCCCTAACCCATCTGGACAAGAGGAATACCTATGTGAGAATGCTGTTCATCGACTACAGCTCGGCATTCAACACCATAGTACCTTCCAAGCTCGTCATCAAGCTCGAGACCCTGGGTCTCGACCCCGCCCTGTGCAACTGGGTACTGGACTTCCTGACGGGCCGCCCCCAGGTGGTGAGGGTAGGCAACAACATCTCCTCCCCGCTGATCCTCAACACTGGGGCCCCACAAGGGTGCGTTCTGAGCCCTCTCCTGTACTCCCTGTTTACCCACGACTGCGTGGCCACGCACGCCTCCAACTCAATCATCAAGTTTGCGGATGACACAACAGTCGTAGGCTTGATTACCAACAACGACGAGACGGCCTACAGGGAGGAGGTGAGGGCCCTCGGAGTGTGGTGTCAGGAAAATAACCTCACACTCAACGTCAACAAAACTAAGGAGATGATTGTGGACTTCAGGAAACAGCAGAGGGAACACCCCCCTATCCACATCGATGGAACAGTAGTGGAGAGGGTAGCAAGTTTTAAGTTCCTTGGCATACACATCACAGACAAACTGAATTGGTCCACTCACACAGACAGCATCGTGAAGAAGGCGCAGCAGCGCCTCTTCAACCTCAGGAGGCTGAAGAAATTCGGCTTGTCACCAAAAGCACTCACAAACTTCTACAGATGCACAATCGAGAGCATCCTGGCGGGCTGTATCACCGCCTGGTATGGCAACTGCACCGCCCTCAACCGTAAGGCTCTCCAGAGGGTAGTGAGGTCTGCACAACGCATCACCGGGGGCAAACTACCTGCCCTCCAGGACACCTACACCACCCGATGCTACAGGAAGGCCATAAAGATCATCAAGGACATCAACCACCCGAGCCACTGCCTGTTCACCCCGCTGTCATCCAGAAGGCGAGGTCAGTACAGGTGCATCAAAGCTGGGACCGAGAGACTGAAAAACAGCTTCTATCTCAAGGCCATCAGACTGTTAAACAGCCACCACTAACATTGAGTGGCTGCTGCCAACACACTGTCAATGACACTGACTCAACTCCAGCCACTTTAATAATGGGAATTGATGGGAAATGATGTAAATATATCACTAGCCACTTTAAACAATGCTACCTTATATAATGTTACTTACCCTACATTATTCATCCCATATGCATACGTATATACTGGACTCTATATCATCGACTGCATCCTTATGTAATACATGTATCACTAGCCACTTTAACTATGCCACTTTGTTTACATACTCATCTCATATGTTATACTGTACTTGATATCATCTACTGTATCTTGCCTATGCTGCTCTGTACCATCACTCATTCATATATCCTTATGTACATATTCCTTATCCCCTTACACTGTGTATAAGACAGTATTTTTATTTTATTTTTTTGGAATTGTTAGTTAGATTACTTGTTCGTTATTACTGCATTGTCGGAACTAGAAGCACAAGCATTTCGCTACACTCGCATTAACATCTGCTAACCATGTGTATGTGACAAATAAAATTTGATTTGATTTGATTTGTCCTAGAGCAATTTACACGGTTATTAAAAAATCACTCAGGGTAAGCCTACAGAAAACACAACCCTTATTTTAAGTGTTTCTAATATCCCCTATGGGAAAAAAATAATGGTGGAAAAACAATTGGCACCATTTCCTTGTTTGATCGCTAGGTTTTATGGGTATCATGACTCTTCCTGTGGTACCTACTGTAGCTACAGCATGTCCTTCATGCTCTCCTTTTCCCTCTCCCCACCTCCTTCACTCCCTCTCCCCCTCCTCCTCTCTCCCTCCCCCCCTCCTCCTCTCTCCCTCCCCCTCTCTCCGTCTATGGGCCCAGGGGTAAGGCCCTGTGCAGTAAGCCTGAGCTGCAGCAGGTGCTTGAGAGGCGTAAGAAGGAGCAGACTCAGAAAGAGGAGGGAGACCAGGCCAGGACTCCCCTGGAGGAGGTGCTTCTGAAACGGCAGCAGAAGAACACTGAGGTGAGTGAGGAACACTACAGTAGCCTATCCCATCTCACACAGCCCACACCTGGGTAATGTTCATTGAGCAACAGACGGAAGAAAGCAGACTGAAACAGGGAGGGACTATGTGTTCTTGTCCAATAAGAAACACAAATGTTCCATTTGTTATGGTATGGGCGGGGGGTAGTTTAGTGTTAGCACACAGGCAGGCAATGCACTACCAGGATACACTGCCACACTCCATCCCAGCACCAACCAGGTCAAGGGCTGTGCTCTGCCAGGAAGCCTTCATAAACACAACAGGTTGGGCCAATCAAGGTGATTGTGATTCAGTGTAAGAGAGGTGGCAGGATGCCTCTCAGCCTTTCTCTATTTGTTTTCCATTACCTTTCATTTTCGGCATGCCTCTAGTATTTTTTACTTTTTATACATATTTATGTTTTGTCACCATCTGAACACATAATACTCTGCTTGGACTGACCGACCATGGGTGTCATGACTGAGCTGGCCCTGGACCTAAGGTACGGTTGTTGTCAACCGGGTACATGCATTCAGCCACAGGAGATTGGTGGCACCTTAATTGGGGAGGACAGGCACATGGTAATGTCTGGAGCTAAATAAGTTTCCATGTTGTTTAATGCCATTCCATTTGGGTTCCAGGCATTCTTATGAGCCGTCCTTCCCTCAGCAGCCTCCACTGCACTACACCTGGTAGCATATGCTTACTTCTCAACTTTATGCACACATCAAATCAGGTTACAGACCATGCAGACCATGCCTAAGACCCCTAGACATAACTAGTGCAGCTAAATCAGTAGGCTAGTTATTGGTTTGTAAAATGTTTTCCGTTGTGTGCCCTGATGAACACAACCCTGACACAGCTCCCAACTCATGTCTAACAGATTTCATTCAACAAAACCGACACAAAATGCATATGGTCTCTATCGTTCAGTAAAATGCTATGGACAACTTTAAAGTTTGAATTGATATGCTATAGCGGTGTTGTTTCCATTTCTCCTGTCTGACAGAGGGAGAAGCACGAAGGGGAGAAAGTACAGGAGGAGGCCCAGCTGTTGGAGTTTGTCCGAGTCCGACAGAACCTGAAAAAGATCCAGGCTTTCCACAAGGCCACAAACTCTTGAGTTAGTTGCGTGGATGGGCTTGGAATAGACTGACTGACACAGAGTAGACTGTTGTACTGTATGTTGCCTGGGAAAGGACATAAATCAGCATTGACTCTCTCCCAACTTCTCCAAAATGGCTTCCTTACACTGTCCCGCACATTGACAATACTGCGTTTGTGTGCAGAGTCAGAAACTCAATCAATATCACTGGTTCGATTTGAAGGCATAAGGATACCTTGAACATGGAAATATTTTAAGCCAAGGAGAAACATCGACAAATATTCTCATTTGAACTAGTTGTGGGGGAATAAAAAAACAATATTGCTGTTCAATGGATCAGTCGAAAGGGTGTGGATCTATGGTTGGGATGTTAGGACTCAAGACAGTATTCAGTCAATTGCGAATATAAAACTGTACTTTAGAATGGAGGAAAATGCAGTATAAAAAAGACACTTGTAGATGTTGTCCTTTGAGTTTGATCATGTATACAGTACCATTTTCTTGCCTTTTTGCTGTGGAGCTCAAATTAGCCCATGTCAGTATTGTGAGTTTAGGCATGTGTCTCTATCAGTCTCTTTCAGTCAGATAGGGGGAAAACGTGGGTTGTTCCTATGTCAGACAAATGAAAATATTGGGTTTGAAAAACTTGACAAATTAAATAATCATTTTTAACATATTGTTGTAAAGCACGGCAGGTGCTATATCATGCATGTCAATTAATGAAGTAACTTATGTTCCTAAAATGTTTCATCTAACTCTAAATAATGGTATATTTTGTGTTTCTTTATTCCCATGAATAATTTACTGTGTTCACTTATTCTACAGTACCTAACGGTATTTTTAATGCTTTTGAACGGCCCTGTAGTTATGCAGATGAGGTTTCTAAATCATTGCACTTACAGTATACAGTGTGTAGGCATTTGACACTGTAGACAATAGACATACCTTGTAAGCTAAATAAATAAAGATACACATTTGTATTAGTTAGAAGTCATTGAAATGTAGACTATAGGAACTAAGCTCCTTGATGCATTGAGTAGCCTATCTATGTCAATTTTGTTGGGTTGCCCAAAACTTTAAATATGGCAGTTTTACGTGGCCAATGATGGTCACCTTGACAAAAGTGATCTGTTTGAACACACCCAAGGAGAGAGGTGAAAAATTCTTCCTTAAAGATGCACTATGCAGAAATCACTTTTCCTGGTTGCAACAATTCTAGTAGTTCGACTAATTTTAACTTATGTGACAAAACAAGCAAGTATAGCTTAAATAATCATTGTACCATCTAACCCTTTGTGATATATCTCTTCCATAACAAAAAATATTGTATTTTCAGCTGAAGCTGGTGTACCGAAAGTAAAAAAACGCACAAATGAAACTTAAGAATGGGAAGCATTGAAAAAACACACATAGAACATATCTACCACTTCTTAGAGTTTCCTTCAAGGCGAATGACAGATCTATAACTCACATTTCTATGTGAATTTGGTTGGGCGC
The DNA here is from genome assembly GCF_002021735.2 of Oncorhynchus kisutch. Taxonomy (NCBI): domain Eukaryota; kingdom Metazoa; phylum Chordata; class Actinopteri; order Salmoniformes; family Salmonidae; genus Oncorhynchus; species Oncorhynchus kisutch. The sequence continues at coordinate 55,100,158 of NC_034190.2, read as the reverse complement.
CGAAAAATGTACATATTGCAGCTTTAATTTTCTCGAAAGCTAAAGGCACAACCTGGGTTCGAGACAATGTCTACAGTACCTGAACATGTTATTATAGGGCAGACAACCCTGAGGCTACGGCTGAGGACAGGAACAAGTACAAGAAGTCCCGCTACGTCCTCAGCAGAGTCATCAAACAAACGGACAATAGAAATAAAGTGGAATCCTATTAAACAGGCTCCAATGCCCGTTGCATGTGGCAGGGGCTACAGTCTATTATGGATTACAAAGGAAGACACCGCCGTGATCTGCCTAACGATGCCTCTGTCAGACGAACTCAACGCATTTTATGCACGTTTCGACAATAACAACATCATACCATGCGTGAGGGCCCCCACTGAACTAGAGGACTGGGTGATCAATCTCCCTCTCCAAGGCCAACGTAAGTAAGGGATTTAATCAGGTCAACACTCGCAAGGCCACGGGGCCGGACGCTATTCCAGCGCGCAGGCACGTCCACATCGACGGGGCTACAGTGGAGGGGGTCGAAAGCTTCCTCGGGGTCAATATCACTAAGGACTTAAAATAGTTGAAAAGGTTTGGCATGGGCCCTCAAATCCTCAAAGGTTCTACAGCTGCGCTATTGAGAACATCTTGACTGGCTGCATCACTGCTTGGTATGGCAACAGCACTGCTCTCTGTCGCATGGCGCTACAGAGGGTGGTGCGGACATTTCAGTACATTACTAGGGCCGAGCGCCCTGACATCCAGTATCTCTATATCAGGCAGTATCGTAACCCTGGTAAATCATTAAAGACTCCAGCCACCTACGCCATAGACCGCTCCCTCTGCCTCTGCACGGCAAGCTGTACCGGTGCATCAAATCTGTCATCAGCAGCCTCCTGAATCGTTTCTATCCTGAAGCCATAAGACTGCTAAATAGCTAACAAAACGGCTACATGGACTGAGCTGACCCTTTTTTTTATGCACACACACAGGACTCTACACACTCACTGACACTCCAACACACACATAACATGAACACACATTTATACTGAGTCTATATACACTCACACACACACAATCTTAATTTACAGTGCTGCTGTTTATCATACATGCTGACACCTTGTGACCGTACACCTATACATACTGTCGATGTCCCCAGGGATGGACATTAAGCTAGCCCGAACTAGCCTGACACAGCTGGGAAATGCCTAGAAGAAAATGTGCCAAACTAGCCTGACACAGCAGTGACATTTTGCCTTTACAAACATTGTATGCCGCTGATTTAGGATCTGAATGTTACCCGGGCTAGTAGAAATCCTGGTCTGCTGGCCAGTGCCCCAAATCTTTTTTTTTTGTCTTTCAGATGGGCAGACCAGAAACGCAGTGACAACACTCGGCTCTGCAGCTGCCATTTTCCGGTGGGAAAGAGATTGTTGATTGGGAAACAAGAACAAACAATGAGGCATGAGGATTGGGTGTTGAGGGACCACTTGTCACATTGTCCAAGGTGTTTTCTGTCCAGATAAAGATGGTGATACAGCATTAAAAAATACCTACCACTGACCAAATGTCTCGCAGGAGGGCATCCCTCAGGCCATCAGGTGCATGGACATCCTGTACCAGTGTGATATGAGCATCCAGTTGTGGAGACTACAGTCTGTGGACTGACAGGTTAGTAACTCATCAAATATGATACAATGATGATACAGTGTAAAACATTGAATTTGTAGCTACATTGACATTTTTTCTTTATGTCCCCTTTTCCCGATGTTTTTGACACCCCACGAGACGCGGTGCATTATCGCCACCCTCAGCAAGGAGATAATCTGGAAGTTATGTAGTCTCTCTCACTCAGTGGAGGCTCCTCAGAGGAGATAAGGGAGGACCATCCTCCTCAATGAATTTCATAAAAATTGAAATTGTAAAACATTTTTAAAAACTTGCCCTTTTTATATAAAAGGATACCATGGTGTAGCTGGAGGACAGCTAGCTTCTGTCCTCCTCTGGGCACATTGACTTCAATACAAAACCTGGAAGGCTCATGGTTCTCATCCCCTTTCATAGACTTACACAGAAATTATGACAACTTCCGGAGGAAGTCCTCCAACCTATCAGAGCTCTTGCAGCCTAAACTGACATTTTGTCCACTCAATCTAAGGATTGTTGGGGAATAATCAGAATTAGGTCGTAAGATGTTTTATATTCATCATATGTTTGTAAGTTACTTCTCATCAGAATGTTATTTTTGTATAATACTGTGGCGAGGTTGCAGTATCTGTTCTATGTCAAGACTAAGTTGTTTGGGCCGGAGAGAGGGGAGAGGTCAAGCGTGTATCTCTTGGCTCCACAATGTCTGTGTGCCAGTCAGTGTGTCTCTGTGATCTTGTCAAGATAGGATGGATTTGATATATGCCTGTTGATATGGAGGATTGGTTGTATTTAGAATTGGTTGTATCTAAATGACAATTTGATATATATCATAGGGTGGGGGTAATGTCTTGGTACCATTTTGTACCAAGGACGAAATAAGAGCTTTGTTTAGGAGACCAAACTGAACGATAATTTACAGCCAACTCTGTCTGGCTAGGGGATACTCCTCTCTGAAGTAAAGTATTTTCTTTGTGTAAGTTCCTAAGACCTGTGGTTTGTCATGTCATCTAGGGGGGTGGATCTTTGCTATTAAAGGATCTCAGTTGCAATGTAGAGGGGGCTCTCAGAGAATTCATTGATAGACACTGAATTGATCTGAGAGTCACAGGGTTGTGATAGAGCTCATATAATTAAAGATGGACTTTGATAACTAACTCTGACTTGTGTTGTGGTTTGCTCTCATGATTTGGTAAATAGAGGAAATTTCCACGACAGGATCAGAAAATGTATGTAGCACTGAACGAATAAGCTACAGCTAGCTAGCACTGCAGTGCATAAAATGTGGTGAGTAGTTGACTCAAAGAGAGAGAAAGACAGTAGTTGAACAGTTTAACAAACTCATTTCTTCCAAAATGAAGGAGAAGCAAGAGAGAAGAAGAGAGAGATTGTCATTGTTTTCTCCCTTTCAGTTTCACTTACTTAGCTAGCAAATGCAGCTAGTTAGTTTAGCCTACTGAAACACCCTGCTCAAACAGAGGGATGTTATATTAGCTAGCTGACTATGACTTTCCAACACAACACTGGAACTCTTCCAAGTTAAGGTAAGCTTTTGGTTTTAATAATTTGTTGACACCAGGGCCCACCCATGTAACTGCTTACTGACTGTACACTGTAACGTTACTCCATGATTGTAGCGGGTTTACTAACATATTAATTCTATTAGCTATGCTGATTATGACGTTACTTTAGCTAATATGGTGACAACTATGTTTTTTTTGACTGGTCATAAATCGTCCTTCCTCATCTTAAATGGCACTGACGGCCACTGGTCTACGCGTCTCAACTGTGACCAAGGTGTTATGTACATGTTACCACCATGTCAAAAACATGTTATATACAGTAAATGTTACCACCGTAACCAACTTGTTATATACACTAAAGCAATAGAAAGTTGATTTACTAACTGAAAATTGAGGCAAGCGAGCAGGGGGAAAAAATGGACCCCCCCCCCCCCCCCAATGAGATTTTAGCCTCTTAATAAGGTTGGCTTAACTCCTGGTATAATGGCTAAGGTTTTGGAATGGCAGACACAGGGACCAGGGTTTGAGTCCCGGTCGGCATTGCACCCAAATTAATTACAACAGTATCAGAATTGGGATAGCACCATTGAAAGTATGTCCTGGCCGATTTTGAGGCACGGTTTATTTTTCATAGGCATAGATCAGCCTACATTTTTCATAATGAGTGTGCTTGCTAAAATGTTTAGCAGTTTACTAAAGCAATCAGACCTAAACACAGGAGGTCTCCCGACCCCTCCTGTCTCAGCCTCCAGTATTTATGCTGCAGTGGTTTATGTGTCGGGGGGCTAGGGTCAGGGCCTGCGGCTATGGAACCCTGACCTGTTCACTGGACGTGCTACCTATACCAGACCTGCTGTTTTCAACTCTCTAGAGACAGCAGGAGCTTTATAGATACTCTGAATGATCGGCAATGAAAAGCCAACTGACATTTACTCCTGAGGTGCTGACCTGTTGCACCCTCGACATACACTGTGATTATTATTTGACCCTGCTGGTCATCTATGAACATTTGAACATCTTGGCCATGTTCTGTTATAATCTCCTCCCGGCACAGCCAGAAGAAGACTGGCCACCCCTCATAGCCTGGTTCCTCTCTAGGTTTATTCCTAGGTTCTGGCCTTTCTAGGGAGTTTTTCCTAGCCACCGTGCTTCTACACCTGCATTGCTTGCTGTTTGGGGTTTTAGGCTGGGTTTCTGATATCAGCTGATGTAAGGAGAGCTTTATAAATACATTTGATTTGATAAAACATAAAGATAATATACAGCAACCACTAAACAAATAGTGTGTGTGGGGATTAACTGGGAAAAAAAGGGCCTGAAAAATGGAATGTTGCAGGATAGAATTGGAACATCTCACCTCAGTAATATCTCTTCTATTTCAGCGTGTGTGTGTGTGTGTGTGTGTGTGTGTGTGTGTGTGAGAAAGAGAGAGAGAGGGGACAATCAGATGTTTTGTTTAACCAGTCCTACACCATACTTTTCCTGAAGGAGTGCAAATGACTACACATACACACTGTGGTATGTCTACACACATGTCCACTATTCTCTGACAGGGATCATCAACTAGACTCAACCGCATGCAGATATTTTCTTGAGCGGATGGTCGGGGGGCCAGAACAGAATTGCAAATAATTTGTAGACTGCAAAATAACCACAAGAAGCCCAAACAGATCAAATATTTGACTAAAACATAATCATTTCAAACCTTGCTTACATTTGTATATGGTCAGATGTGTCTATTATGAGTGGGAATACTTGGGAACAGATTTCCTGAATGAAAATCACTTGGAGCTGATTTATTGGTGTTTTAACAGTCTTTTATGTCCAATAATAAAATAAATGTGTGTGTGTTTTTTTTTGCTCAGAAAACTTGGGGTGCCCTCCAGTTGGGGAACCCTGCTCTATGACAACACTTTTGTCTTGCAGGCTTAGCATTGATGTTAGCTTTTCATGTTAGCTGTGTGTGTCACCAGCATTATTCCAGGAAAATAGGATGTTTCCTTTTCATTTTAGTAAATACATCTTCAACTGATGACATTGTGTCTCCTTTTTCACTAGCTGTGTGTGTTCCTTGTCTTGCTTTGTGTCCAACTAGCTTTGTGCATCTTGTTAGTGTTGTCTTCTCACTTTGTCTCCCAGCTCCCTTCCTCTCTAGCACACCATAGCAAAACCTGTAACTTTTTACAACGGAAACAATCATTTCTCGTAGGACCTTTCCCGTTTCGATGGCTTCCATTTGCTTCCGACTGAATACACCCAGCCCTTCTCCTGGCCTGGATGATCACATTAGTGACAGGGCCTGGGTAGGTTTTCACCATGTTGCTTTTCACCTGTCAAGTTTTTTTCGCCTATCAACTAGCTCCTCAGAGGAGGAAGTGGGGACCATCCTCAGTGATTTTCATAAAAATTGTGGAACATTTAAAAAGTTAAATACATATATATTCACGTCACCAAATAATTGATTAAAACAGACTGTTTTGCAATGAAGGTCTACAGTAGCCTTTCATTCATAGGCTAGGTTGTAGCAACCTCATGATGGGTATAGGGAAATTTGAATATCATGTAGTAGCCTAAACCTATCGATGTTACATTGAACCGGGTGAATGGAATATGAAGGACAGCCATCCAATATGCTATAATAGAAATAAGGTTGTGCTCATAATAACAATAATTGCCCTCCCTCATCTTAAATGACACCAACCGCCACTGCTGGTCACCTATAGAGATCTGCCAAGAGGAAGGATGTTAAGTGCCACATGCCTTTCAATGCATGACTTTGCACATATTGCACTTTTAATTTCTTCTACAACACTTTGTTTTTGCATTATTTAAACCAAATTGAATATGTTTCATTATTTACTTGAGGCTAAATTGATTTTATTGATGTATTATATTAAGTTAAAATAAGTGTTCATACAGTATTGTTGTAATTGTCATTATTACAAATAAATAAATAAAAATCGGCCGATTAATCGAATCGGCTTTTTTGGTCCTCCAATAATCGGTATCGGTATCGGCGTTGAAAAATCATAATCAGTCGACCTCTAGTATAGATGCAGGTACCCTATAGACCCTGATAGGCCAACATCTCATTTCAGGGAAAAGTACACTGACATTAAATGTGGAGAATGTTACATTTCCGATACAGCGGTGACCTTGATCACAATTGATAACTTACAATTGAATTAACTAAACATGGCCATTAATAATGGCAAACTACAACAAACTGAAGTTATAGGCTATTTATTAAATCCGTTTGCCAGCTCCAGGTAGGCTACACAAGTGGCACAAATTGATTTGCAATGACTCCAGTGGTATAATTTTTACATATGTATTGTATCACATGGTAGCCTACAATGGCATAGAATGTAATAGCCTACTTGATGGCCAACAGATGCAAATGTATCATTCTCCACATTTAATGTCAGTTTCATTGTAGACTTTCTCCCATAAGAGAAGCATATGAGGGAGTTCCTTAACCTCCATTTCAAATGTCCACTCGCACTGCAGCAGTGCTGGAGACCCAAGAACTGAGCATGCTTCAAAACCTTCCCTTGATACGGTTTTCCATAAGAAAAGTTGACAATTATGGTGGCAGTCAAACACTTAAAAGACACACCCTATACCCTCAGCCCTCAAATTAACGTATCATGACGTCTGACGAGTATACACTTGCAGGGCAAGGGGTGAGGGAGGAAGGAATTATTTTTAAATGGACCTTGGCCAGAAATTCGTCACTAGCTCATCCCGCGATGATTGTGTTTTCAGTCACGCTTGTGAGTGCTTCATATGCGCTATAGTCAATTATGAGTGTCTACATAATGAAATATATCATTAATAATACATGCCTACTGTATAATAGCTAGTAAATTAATTAGCTAACTAACATTAACCTGCCTAGTTGGAACTTCTGAAGAAGGTTAATGTTTTATTTCTACAATTTCCAAAAGCTAACCAAACAAAAACATATTTACTTTTTATGATTGGCAAGGTGGGCCATGTTTTTTACCCGTTTTGTTTTCACCCTTTCGTACAGACCAGGTTCCCAGAATGTCAAGGCAGACGCACTGTCCCGGCTGTACGACACAGAGGAGCGGCCCATGGATCCCACTCCCATACTCCCGGCCTCCTGCCTGGTGGCGCCGGTAGTATGGGAGCTGGACGCAAACATTGAGCAGGCGTTACGTGCAGAGCCCGCTCCCCTCCAGTGTCCCTCTGGGCGTCTGTACGTTCTGTCTGCTGTCCGTGACCGGCTGATCTATTGGGCTCACACGTCACCCTCCTCTGGTCATCCAGGTATCGGTCTGATAGTGTGCTGTTTGAGTGGGAAGTACTGGTGGCCCACCTTGGCCAAGGACGTGAGGGTTTATGTTTCCTCCTGCTCGGTGTGCGCCCAGTGTAAGGCTCCTAGGCACCTGCCCAGAGGTAAGTTACACCCCTTACCTGTTCCACAATGGCCATGGTCTCACCTGTCGATAGATTTTCTCACAGATCTCCCTCCCTCACAGGCGAACACCACGATCCTGGTCGTTGTGGGACGTTTCTCCAAGTCCTACCGTCTCCTTCCTCTGCCCGGTCTCCCTACGGCCCTACAAAGGAGGCCTTGTTCACTCACGTCTTCCAGCACTACTGGGTGCCTGAGGATATAGTGTTTGACCGAGGTCCCCAGTTCACGTCGAGGGTCTGGAGAGCGTTCATGGAACGTCTGGGGGTCTCGATCACCCCGAGAGTAAGGGCAGGTGGAGAGAGTTAACCAAGATGTGGGTAGGTTTCTGTGGTCTTATTACCAGGACCGGCTGGGGGAGTGGGCGGTGTTCATGCCCTGGGCAGAGATGGCCCAGAACTCGCTTCGCCACTCCTCCGCTAACCTCTCCCCCTTCCAGTGCGTACTGGGGTATCAGCCGGTTCTGACTACTTGGCGTCAGACCGAGGATCCTGCAGTGGACGACTGGTTCCGGCGCGCGGAGGAGACAGTCTGGTTTTAGACCCCATCATAGCACTGAGACGGCACTTGTGAAGGTGGTAAATGACATTTTAATGGCATCGGACCGAGGCTCTGCATCTGTCCTCGTGCTCCTAGACCTTAGTGCTGCTTTTGATACCATCGATCACCACATTCTTTTGGAGAGATTGGAAGCCCAAATTGGTCTACACGGACATGTTCTGGCCTGGTTTAGATCTTATCTGTCGGAAAGATATCAGTTTGTCTCTGTGAATGGTTTGTCCTCTGACAAATCAACTGTAAATTTCGGTGTTCCTCAAGGTTCCGTTTTAGGACCACTATTGTTTTCACTATATATTTTACCTCTTGGGGATGTTATTCGAAAACATCATGTAAACTTTCACTGCTATGCGGATGACACACAGCTGTACATTTCAATGAAACATGGTGAAGCCCCAAAATTGCCCTCGCTAGAAGCATGTGTTTCAGACATAAGGAAGTGGATGGCTGCAAACTTTCTACTATTAAACTCGGACAAAACAGAGATGCTTGTTCTAGGTCCCAAGAAACAAAGAGATCTTCTGTTGAATCTGACAATTAATCTTAATGGTTGTACAGTCGTCTCAAATAAAACTGTGAAGGACCTCGGCGTTACTCTGGACCCTGATCTCTCTTTTGAAGAACATATCAAGACCATTTCGAGGACAGCTTTTTTCCATCTACGTAACATTGCAAAAATCTGAAACTTTCTGTCCAAAAATGATGCAGAAAAATTAATCCATGCTTTTGTCACTTCTAGGTTAGACTACTGCAATGCTCTATTTTCCGGCTACCCGGATAAAGCACTAAATAAACCTCAGTTAGTGCTAAATACGGCTGCTAGAATCCTGACTAGATTCAAAAAATTTGATCATATTACTCCAGTGCTAGCCTCTCTACACTGGCTTCCTGTCAAGCAAGGGCTGATTTCAAGGTTTTACTGCTAACCTACAAAGCATTACATGGGCTTGCTCCTACCTATCTCTCTGATTTGGTCCTGCCGTACATACCTACACGTACGCTACGGTCACAAGACGCAGGCCTCCTAATTGTCCCTAGAATTTCTAAGCAAACAGCTGGAGGCAGGGCTTTCTCCTATAGAGCTCCATTTTTATGGAACGGTCTGCCTACCCATATCAGAGACGCAAACTCGGTCTCAACCTTTAAGTCTTTACTGAAGACTCATCTCTTCAGTGGGTCATATGATTGAGTGTAGTCTGGCCCAGGAGTGGGAAGGTGAACGGAAAGGCTCTGGAGCAACGAACCGCCCTTGCTGTCTCTGCCTGGCCGGTTCCCCTCTTTCCACTGGGATTCTCTGCCTCTAACCCTATTACGGGGGCTGAGTCACTGGCTTGCTGGGGCTCTCTCATGCCGTCCCTGGAGGGGGTGCGTTACCTGAGTGGGTTGATTCACCGTTGTGGTCATCCTGTCTGGGTTGGCGCCCCCCCTTGGGTTGTGCCGTGGCGGAGATCTTTGTGGGCTATACTCAGCCTTGTCTCAGGATGGTAAGTTGGTGGTTGAAGATATCCCTCTAGTGGTGTGGGGGCTGTGCTTTGGCAAAGTGGGTGGGGTTATATCCTTCCTGTTTGGCCCTGTCCGGGGGTGTCCTCGAATGGGGCCACAGTGTCTCCTGACCCCTCCTGTCTCAGCCTCCAGTATTTATGCTGCAGTAGTTTATGTGTCGGGGGGCTGGGGTCAGTTTGTTATATCTGGAGTACTTCTCCTGTCCTATTCGGTGTCCTGTGTGAATCTAAGTGTGCGTTCTCTAATTCTCTCCTTCTCTCTTTCTTTCTCTCTCTCGGAGGACCTGAGCCCTAGGACCATGCCCCAGGACTACCTGACATGATGACTCCTTGCTGTCCCCAGTCCACCTGGCCATGCTGCTGCTCCAGTTTCAACTTCCACCTGACTGTGCTGCTGCTCCAGTTTCAACTGTTCTGCCTTATTATTATTCGACCATGCTGGTCATTTATGAACATTTGAACATCTTGGCCATGTTCTGTTATAATCTCCACCCGGCACAGCCAGAAGAGGACTGGCCACCCCACATAGCCTGGTTCCTCTCTAGGTTTCTTCCTAGGTATTGGCCTTTCTAGGGAGTTTTTCCTAGCCACCGTGCTTCTACACCTGCATTGCTTGCTGTTTGGGGTTTTAGGCTGGGTTTCTGTACAGCACTTTGAGATATCAGCTGATGTACGAAGGGCTATATAAATACATTTGATTTGATTTGATTTGATTTGACATGGGACACTGCCCATATTCACCTTCAGCGTGCCGCGCTGTGCCAGAAAGCCAGCGCAGACCGTCACCATAGTGAGGCCCCGGTGTTCGCACCGGGGGACCGGGTCTGGCTATCGACCCGAAACCTGCCCCTTCGCCTGCCCTGCCGGAAGCTGGGCCCACAGTTTGTGGGGTCGTTCAAAGTCCTGAGGAGACTGAGGTGTGTTACAGGTTACAGCTCCTCCCCCCTCTGATTACTGTATTAACCCCTCGTTTCATGGGTCTTTCCTCAGGCCGGTGGTGGCTGGTCCGCTCCAGGAGTCTGAGGTGCGGGAGGTTCCTCCGCCCCCTTTGGACATCGAGGGGGTCCCGGCATACGCCAATCGCTCCATACTGGTTTCCCAAGCGTCGGGCGAGGGGCCTTCAGTACCTCGTGGAGTGGGAGGGGTACGGTCCGGAGGAGAGATGCTGGGTTCCGGTGGAGGACGTGTTGGACCCTTCAATGCTGCGGGAGTTCCACCGTCTCTGTCCGTATCACCCTGCACCTTGCCCTCCGGGTCGTCCCCGAGGCCGGTGTCGGCGCGCTGCTGGAGCCGCACGTCAAGGGGGAGGTACTGTCACGGCTTCCGCCGAAGTCGGTTCCTCACCTTGTTCGGGCTGCGTTCGGCGGTCGACGTCACTGGTCTTCTAGCCATCGCCGATCCACCTTTCATTTTCTTTTTGTTTTGTCTTGTTTTTCCACAGACCTGGTTTACATTCCGTCATTATTTGATGTGTATATAACCCTCTGTTCCCCCCATGTCTGTGTGTGGAATTTTTTGTTGTAAGTGTTTTGTGCATTTCTGTCTGGTTGGCGACGGGTTGTTTCAACCCGTATTTTGCTGTTCTGGGTGCCGTTTGTTTTTTGCATCATTAAAATGCTCCGGCTGTTACCCATTTCTGCTCTCCTGCGCCTGACTTCCCTGCTGCCAGTTACACAGCACTTACACATACACTTATAATTCTAACAGCTTTTTTGTTAGTAGGGTATTTAATTGTCTTAAAATACAGCTCAATTTCTTTTTGTAAGGTAAGAAAATGTGTTTTTTTGTTTGTAAATGAAATTTGGCCAAAAGAATAAGGAAATTAATTACATAATGTTTCGTAGGTAAAGAATCCAAGCAGTACATCTCTCCACAATAGTGTAAGATCTTCATAAATGTGTTCAATTATAAATCTACTGATGTCTTGCCACAGTTTTTTTACATGAATGCAATACCAAAAAAAGATGCAACACTGTTTCCGGGTGGTCATTACAAAAGGAGCAATTTGAGTTGATGTTTTCCTTAAACTTCTTCATATAGTGGTTGGCAGGATAATATTTATGAATAATTTTAAAGGAAACTTCCTTAATTTTGTTAACAAGTAGGTATGTGTGTGGCAACATCCAAACTTTTTTCCAATAAATATTATCAATAAATCCATTCCAATAAGGCATGACATAAGGTAAAGATGAAACATCCTGCTGAAACAAGGTTCGTATCGCTGTGTTGTTGAATGGACCAAAAGAGAAACAAATCTTTCCTACTGATGAGTCAACAGGGTCAACGGAAGGTAGGCTCTGAGGGTCAGGTCTTGACACGTTCCTGAATAATAAAGCAACACCTGAGGGAATGGCATCTGAAACAATTGCAAAATCTTTAGGTGTTACAGGGACCTTGTCCTCCCTCCTCCCTCCCTCGCCCCTTGCCCTACAAGTGTATACTCGTCAGACGTAATGATACGTCACCAGAAGTATCCACTTAATTTGAGGGCTGAGGGAATAGGGTGTGTCTTTTAATTGTTTGGACTGCAGTCATTGTTCTCTGTGGTTTCTTGGTAGCTGTCATCTGCTTTAGAGAGCTGATAACGCCCAACTAGGAGAGGTAGGCTACTGTAGTTGAAGCAGCGAATTCTGTGTGTGAATAATGCGAAAAATGTGTTTTTAATACAATAGGTAGGCTAACGCATACAAAGCAGAAAGAGGACCGTTTCCAAATAGTCTGTGGGACAACAAAAATATTTTCAACCCAAAGTCATCTGTCTGACATCCCACTCCAGCATCATGAAAAATGATCTCTGTCGGGACCCGCAGGTCGCAGGCATCCCACGGGAATGCAGCCCTCTAGTGCAGTCAGTACCCAACACCTATACTATACTATCATCATGTTTTAGAAGGATCAGATGGTGACAGGGGTCCCAGCAGGGTCAGACAGCATTTCAACAAACGTTCCATCTAATCCCGATGGTGTCCACAAGAGGGCAGCAGTGTATGTGCAAAGTTTCAGACTGATAATTTGAAGTACGAGCGAGCTACATGACATTTAGTGTGAAGTCACCCAGGTACATTTGGGAAAATTGTGAAGGAGACATTTACATTTACATTGCATTTTTCTGCAAGAATATAGTCAAATCTGTATACTTGGACTTTGATTGAGCTTTCTCAGTATTGGTAGCCATATAGTAAGTTCAACATTTGCAAAACACCCAGTTTTCATAACTTCATAACTTCCACGTTCTTGCAATTTTTGTTCAGAAGGAAAAGGCTTGCTGTCGCACGAGGTTAGAAGCAAAATTGTGCGACAGATAGGGTGGTTCCGCATACACCCGTAAAGCTCAGCTCATTGGCTATCTAGCTAGCTTTGTTTGACCCCGATTGGTGCTTATTTTACAAAGTTACAGTCAATCAAGTGAAGACCGCCCGTGTCATCAGCACACCATGAAGGCATCGTTCTCTGCCCACATTTGGTGTCCTATAGGATATACTACACTCCTAATGATATAGTGAGAATGTTCTAGAATCTCTGAGGAATAAATACGAATGTAATTTGACTGGTTGAAACAACGTTTAGAGTTAGATTTTCACAGATTCCTTTCTTTGCAAATTGAACGAGTGGAAATACAAAATCTATGCTATTTGGACCTTTTTAGGATATTAAAAAAAATGACACTTCATGTTATCTCTGGGACCCTTGGGATGATAAATCAGAGCAAGATTTCAGAATGTAAGTACACATTTCACATTTAGAGGTGAATTTATCAAACCTATCGCGGTGAAAAATGTGATTTGTTGTTAGGAGCTCTCCTCAAACAATAGCATGGCATTTTTTCTCAGTAATAGCTACTGTAAATTGGACAGTGCAGTTATACTAACAAGAATTTAAGCTTTCAGACACTTATATGATATGTCCCGACATTTGTTGTTTCTCTAAAATCTGTGATCGTGACACACGACGCTGCAACTGCCCCGTTGAGTTAGCATATTTAATATTGATCTCTTACCCAGTTTGATGACTGCGGCCATTTTTGCTTACTTTTTGTTCTAAATAGAGGAAATGAGCTTTAAATACCCCGGAAACTTCTGGGGGAGGACCCTGACCTGATTATGCCCCACCCACTTCGAAAATCAAGATGGCGCCCCTGACTTCACCTAAACTGCAGTACCAAAAGTGCCTTCTGAGCCGGAACCGGAACCCTGGCCCCATGACTAGAACACAAGGCTAAAACGTTTTGGCTCATTTCAACAAAATGTTTGGTTTATAAACGGGCTAGTGTTTCAATATATTTAAGGAATATTGTTCTGCTGCATGTCACATAAATTGAATAAAAATCGGCCACCTCTTTGAATTTGGGGAATTTGCCCTGGAAAATTCAAAGATCCCACAAAATTAATGCCCCCATTCAGACATCCTATAGCATTGCTAGTGCTACCCTGTAGGCTATTTGCTTCCTGCAAGCTTATAGGGGAGGGGGAGGGGTACAATTAAATAACTGAACATAACATGAGCAGTTGCTTCTGCAACGCTTCTAAAAACGGCCCGAAGATGTCTCCAAATCACACCGGAAATTGTATTTTGTCCCCGGAAGTTATGTTTTATTATTGTAGCCGTCTCAAGTGGGGATTCAAGATCGTCGATGTTTTATGAACGTTGTTTTGGTCTGTTCTGTTCGCCCTCTGGTTTGAATGGAGATGAGAGAAATATACTGCTGTATTGATTTCTACAGTTTGATACAAATACTGGTCTCAATTGACTCTTGCAAACAGCCTTTTATACGCGGAATTATGATGCTGTTGATGAATTTGAATTATTCAATTTCTTGAATGTGCACCCTGGTAACGTTTCACGGAAGTGTAACGCAAAAAAAAAGGATATCTACGGAAATTGATTGACGATAGCTATATGTTATTTAGTCAGTTGGATAACGTTAGTTTTGGAAAGTGACATTATTTTCCAGGAGAAAGTACATCACTGGTAGGCACTAATGTAAGTTAGATGAGTTAGCTATTTAGACAGTCATTTATACAAAAGCAACGTAACGAGCGTTACCCTGGCCTGAGCTGTTCAATCACTGAGACCGACAGCTCTAGGCTAGCTAGCTAACGTTAGATGGCGCAGCCGTCAACAAACGACGTTACCAGACATTAGATAGCCTACGACGTTACCATATTTTTCTGTTAGGCATGCATGTAACTTGAAATACACTACAAGAAGGGGTTCCCGCTGCTTTTTGGCGCTTCACACTGCCGACTTTGTCTGGTTCGATAGACTAGTTAGCTAGCTACCTAGCTAGCTACCTTGGATAGCATGAGTAACTTGAATATCTCATACAGTAATCAAGGCAAAACGATGGCATCTCAAGGCGCGTGTCGCAGGTAAGAATAAACAGTTAATCTGTGTATCAAAACATGTATTTGAGGATTGGTCTCAATCTTTTTTGAAATGGGTGAATTAAATTGAATTTAAGAAAGGATTACATTGGAATTTAAGGAAGTAGCCTAGCCCTGCCTAAACTATTCAAATGCAATACATTTCATTTAAGGGACAATCTGACAGCTACATCCATTTTTGGATTTATAAATTAATGTGTACCCAATGATTCTTGAATATAACTTATATAATTTAAATACCTCATGAGTTTAGCTAAACTATCCCATCAGAACCCAAAATATAACCTTGTTTTACTCCAAAGTAAATGTAACACACGAATAAAGCCTCAAAACGTGGTTAAAACTAGAATGTTAATATCATGGCCAGTCTTTGTATCCATAACTCAATGAATTTGAGTGGTTTGTTATTGTTTCAACTGCTGATTGCTGCATTAAAATTAGACCGATTTTAAGACAATGAGATTAGGTTTAGCTATTGTTAAGGATCCACCCCTTTTTTCTAAATGTCTGTAGCTCAGGCCCTGAACCAAGGATATGCATATTCTTGGTACCATTTGAAAGGAAACACCTTGAAGTTTGTGGAAATGTGAAAGGAATGTAGGAGAATAACACAATAGATTTGGTTAAAGATAATACAAGGAAAAAAACTGTTCTTTTGTATTTTTTGTGTACCATCTTTGAAATGCAAGAGAAAGGCCATAATGTATTATTCCAGCCCAGGTGCAATATACATTTTGGCCACTAGATGGCAGCAATGTATGTGTAGTTTTAAACTGATCCAATGAACCATTGCATTTGTTTAAAATGTATCAAGACTGCCCAAATATGCCTAATTTGTTTATTTATAACTTTTTATGTTCAAATTGTTCACTCTCCTCAAACAATAGCATGGTATTATTTCACTGTAGTAGATACTGTAAATTGGACAGTGCAGTTAGATTAACAAAAATGTAAGCTATCTGCCAAAATCAGGTATGTCTATGTCCTTGTAAATTTTCTTGTTACTTACAACCTCATGCTAATCGCATTAGCCTACGTTAGCTCAATCGTCCCGTGCAGGGGCCACCAATCTCGAAGAAGTTTTAAAGACCCAGTCTTGTGCAATCAAAATAAACAAAATGTACAGTCCGGAATTTGGGAAGCTGTTTGATGTTCATTTAAGTTCTTGATATTAAGCCATTGATTCTGGAAGACTAACCTCTATCCCTCTTTTTATCATAACCCAAAATATACAAGGTTTTATTACTCCATTGTTTACAAACCGCAAGAATGAAAACAATATACAGTTTCAACACATGGTTAAAACGTGGCCTATCTCTTGGATGTAATGGACTGTCAGTCCTTGGCATTTAGAACACTTTCTATGAGAGAGGGATTCCCCAACCTCATCCCTCAGCTGTAGCCTATACCAAAAACAGTTTGTGGGGGTGCGGTAGCTTTATTCCACAGTGCCCAGTTTATATTTGGCTTTACTGGACAACTTAATGATTTTAAATGAAATAATACATTGGCAATTTATTATTTATTGGCTACCATAATTTTTTCTACAGGATTAGGGCAACATACTGTAATCAATGTCCCACAAGGGTTTGCCTACATCAGGAATTTGAACTACACTGAAAGTAGACTGAACTGAAGCTACTCCCCAACAATGAAAAGGAAATATTAGGCTATGCAAGGCTATCCATCACATTGCACACATGTATTGAGCTATAACAGAGACTATAACAATGGACTACTGCGCTATAACAATATTGCTCTTCTACTACTGATTGAAGCAATCAGTTTCTAGAATCAATTGTCATGCCACAAATTCAAGTTGTAAATATAGCTGCAAGTAGCAACGAAGGCTCCTAGACACAACTGTTTTATTTTATTTGAATACCACACACACACTTGATTCAGGGAACATTTTACTGGAAGTGTTCAAATTTTAGCACAATAGCAAAGATGTTTGCAACAGTGCCACCATGTGAATTTATTCTAATATCATTAATACTAGCTACAATCCTTCCTTAGTGCACGCATAACAATTCAAATGAATCTGTTCAGTAAATTTACTGGTGAAGGTTTTATAGCGCCATCAACTGGTTTGGAGTAGCTATGTTTGACGTTGCCACTATTCCTTCACAAATGTGGTTGGGAAAAATAGCAGGGCATAAAATGAACACCTGCCAAATGTGAGTAGATTTAGATATTGGTGGGTAAGATTGTCTATTTCACCTGCCATGTTGGCGGGTGGTCATTTTTCAGGGCTTTACAGTGTGAGCATTACATTTACAAGTAAATAGTCAAAAGTCAAGTATGAGTTAGGAGTGTGAGTTAGGGTTAGAAAAATGCTGCAGTAGATGTTTTCAAGGTATTTCTGCTATTTTGTTTCATAACTGCTAATCGCACAAAGAAATAGGAAACCTATATCCCACCTCGCAAAGTAACACTGCCTGGCAAGACATAACTTTATGACAATCTGGGCTTGAGATTAGAGGTCGACCGATTATGATTTTTCAACACCGATACCAATACCGATTATTGGAGGACCAAAAAGGCCGATACCGATTAATCAGACTTTTTTTTTATTGGTAATAATGACAATTACAACAATACTGAATGAACACTTATTTTAACTTAATATAATACATAAATAAAATCAATTTAGCCTCAAGTAAATAACGAAACATGTTCAATTTGGTTTAAATAATGCAAAAACAAAGTGTTGGAGAAGAAAGTAAAAGTGCAATATGTGCAATGTAAGAAAGCTAACGTTTCAGTTCCTTGCTCAGAACATGAGAACATATGAAAGCTGGTGATTCCTTTCAACATGAGTCTTCAATATTCCCAGGTAAGAAGTTTTAAGTTGTAGTTATTATAGGAATTATAGGACTATTTCCCTCTATACCATTTGTATTTCATTAACCTTTGACTATTGGATGTTCTTATAGGCACTTTAGTATTGCCAGTGTAACAGTATAGCTTCCGTCCCTCTCCTCGCTCAAACCAGGAACACAACGACAACAGCCACCCTCGAAGCAGCGTTACCCATGCAGAGCAAGGGAAACAACCACCCCAAGGCTCAGAGCGAGTGACGTTTGAAACGTTATTAGCGCGCGCTAACTAGCCAGCCATTTCACTTCAATTACACCAGCCTCATCTCGGGAGTTGATAAGCTTGAAGTCATAAACAGCGCAATGCTTGACGCACAACGAAGAGCTGCTGGTAAAACGCATGAAAGTGCTGTTTGAATGAATGCTTACGTGCCTGCTTCTGCCTACCACCGCTCAGTCAGATACCTAGATACTTGTATGCTCAGTCAGATTATACGCAACGCAGGACACGCTAGATAATATCTAGTAATATCAGCAACCACGTGTAGTTAACTAGTGGTTATGATAAGTTTAATGCTAGCTAGCAACTTTCCTTGGCTTACTGCATTCGCGTAACAGGCAGTCAGTCTACTTGTGAAGTGCAACGGTTGTTATTGCGTTGGACAAGTTAACTGTAAGGTTGCAAGATTGAATCTCCCGAGCTGACAAGGTGAAAATCTTTCTGCCCCTGAACGAGGCAGTTAACCCAACATTCCTAGGCCGTGATTGAAAATAAGAATGTGTTCTTAACTGACTTGCCTAGTTAAATAAAGATTAAATAAAGGTGCAAAATTGGTGTCCAAAAACAGATTTCCGATTGTTATGAAAACTTGAAATCAGCCCTAATTAATCGGCCATTCCGATTAATCGGTCGACCTCTACTTGAGATATTGAGTGTTTTTCAACAGAACATTGTACAAGTGGCAGCAACATGCTGAATTGTGAGTACAACGAACATTTGAATATTAAAACGATATGCAACAGCTGTAGACAATAGAACATGGAAATTTTAAAAATTGTTTCATCGTCAACCGCTGAGGCGAACCATGGCTGGGATGGCACTAAAACGGAAACGCTCAGTGCTGCAATGATTCAGTTCCAGTTTAGTTGAGGAGTTGGTCTCAACTAAACTGTGGTGGTAGGGATCGGATTTTAGATAAGCTCTTGCGATGGATCTTTAGAGACTTTCCCTACATTTGTGGAGTGATGGTAGGTCCAGATTGGTGCATGCATCTGAGTAGGAGGTGTAGTCTGTGCCCATGACAATGCATACGGCTCTTCTCTGGACCCTCTCGATGGTTTCAGACTCTTGGTTAGCCCTGCATGCCACACTGAGGCAGCATATTCCACCACTTGTCGGACTTAGGTGGTGAATACCATTATCAGGTCCTTCTTAGGGATGTGGAAGTGTTTAAGGCGTCGGAAGAGGAACAGACGTCGGCTGGCCTTTTCACCGATGTGCTCTACCTGTGTTGTCATTCTTAGATCGCCTTGAATGAAGATTCCTAGGATCTTGATAACCTCTACCTTCTAGAGTTCTGTGTTGTTGATTGACAGGTGGTATTGTGGATGGTGACTTAGTGAAGTGCGCATGGAGCATGTGTCTCCCCATTGACCACTTCTCCAGGTCAGCCAGGTCTTCTTGGATGGTGCAAGTGGATTTTGGTGTTCTTGTTTCTAATAAATTAAGGTAATCCACAAATATCCATTGCTTGACTGCTGATTTCCTGGCTGCACTGATGTATGCTGTAACATTCAGCGGACCCAGCAGAGTTCCTTGAGGTAGGCCAAGAGATTACTGACAGACAGCATACAATGATACCTCACCCCCTGGTGTCTATTGGAGAGGAAGTTGCATATCCGTCTGGCGAGCGATTGTCGAAGCCCGAGCTCTAACATCCTGGTGGTGGTGAGGTTGTGGCAGACACGGCTAAAGGCTTTGCCAAAGTCAGTGGTCACCAGGGAGCAGGTGGAACTATGCTTATCCTCGGACTTGAAGAGCTCTGTTGGTTAGACCCACCAGACAGTGTGCTGTTGATCAGCCTTGCAGCCATCTGTACTGCTGGGTGTCTATCTGGGGTAGGATGTTGGTCAGAGCACATTCTGTGATAAAGCTCTCAGCTACTTTGCTTGGTGATGTAGTGTGACGTATTTCACTGATGGAGGGTGGTTTGGTTTTAGGAATGGGGACCACTATAGCTTCTTTTCAGGTGTGATGCCTTCTTGTAGAGAGAGGTAAGAATGTCAGCCAGTGTTCTGCTCAGTTTATATGCAAACTCCTTTATTAGTCTGCCTGGGATTTCATCTGGATTTTAAAATAAGTTTTATTCTGAAACGGTATGGAGCACTTTCGTTCCAGGTTCTGTTCCTTGAAAAAAACGTATTTTTCTGGTTTTTGGTTCTGTTCCCTGAACCTGTTACAATCCCTGCTTTTGATAGTGCTTTCTTAAATGAATTTTCTGTACCATGTCTATAGTCAGGTTGCCTCAGTTTGGGAGAGGTTGGCTAAGTCTTTGATGTTCTTATGCCACTGGGCAGGATCTTGCTTTTCCAGTAAAGAAAATGTCCCTTGCACCTTATTCCTTAATTCCTTCCATAGGGTTGTGATTTGGTTATGGAATGCTCTCTGGCGGTCTCTGACCATTGCCTTTATCTCTGGGGTTATCCATGGCTTATCATGGAAATGGAGCCAAACGGATTTTGTTGGGAAGTGATCCTCTATTTTTCATTGTAGAGAAGCATACATGGCAGCGAACTTCTCTTTTGGCATCTGACTTTGAGGTGGTGGGAGGTGATCCACTGCCCAAATGAACACGTGCTTGAGTCTCGCAGTGGCCTGAATACCTTTCTGACAGTATGATTTTTGGACCTCTTCAGTTTAAGTTGTATTGTAACAATACTGTGGTCACTTGTGGGTCAGAAATAGCAGGTTCAGAGTAGACGGATGATAGGTGGATGATCATCAGTTCAATAATATTTTGCCCCCTTATGGTTTTATGGATCTGCTCAAGATTGTGGCCTCTACACAGCTTGTCCATGCTCACTTGATTAAAGTCACCACCAATGATAACTTCAATGGCAGGGTGTTTTACTCGCAGGGAGTCAACAGGCTACCAGCTGGGCAATGAGTTGTTCAGCATAGGGTGAGTCAGGTGGAGAGTACACTGCAACACTTGTGAAGACCTGGGCAGTCTGTATGGTCTTGTATGAATTAGGCTTTAGCGATATACTGTATACCGGGGTATTCTTAAATATAGACTATGATTTTCAATACCGTCCCTGGGCCCCCTAAAGCTCTAAGCCCCCCGTGTCGCAGGGGCTTTTGTGTTGCATGCAACCTCACTGCTTATAACTTAAGTTAACCATCTAAGATGTGCCAAATAAATTATATGTCTCAGGGCTCCAGTATTTGAGATAGCAGTCTATTCTTGCAATTAGTTTATGTTCGCTTGCACTTGTTAGCATTTAGCTAGAGACCACTATGGGAATTTGATAGTAATTTGTTGGGACCCTAATGCCCCAAAAATAATAAATATTAATTTATTATTTTTACGTTTGAAAAGAAATAGCGTTGGTATGGTATGATGCCTTCTTGTAGAGAAGGTTTAGTGGCCATGTCTCAGAAATAATTTCAATGTCAGATTTTGATTCACTCATTCTCCACTCAAACTTTTCCAACTTGTTTAAGAGAGACTGTGCATTTGATAAAAACACTGAGTGTAGGCAGTATTTACTTTCCTTGGGTGTGTGCTTTTGCAAAACTGGTTGAAGGGGGGGGGGGGGGGGGGGTTGTACACTCAGATGAGAGGAGGGTCTATCTATATCCAACAGTTTGAATATAGCTGGAGTTATGACCTGCTTTCTTCCCTCTCCGGCCTCCTCTCTGGCGAAGTATATCCAGAGCCTTAACAAAATCCTTGAAGTTCAAAGTAATGGGTGTCTGCTTCTTTTGAAAACTTGTTAAGAATGTCAATGAGTACCTCTGGGATGCTGAGCAGGTTTATGAAGTCTGATTAATCATCCAGTTTAGCATTTTGGGATAGAATTTCTATATATTTACCATCTATACTTGATAAGCTACCATAAAATAAAAGTTGACGTAAAATGTGTACATAGAAAACAATTAACTATTCATTATAGATTAAATTAGCAGGAGTAAACAGTCAACGCTGCCATATGAAGCCATGGCAACCACAGAACTATATGGACATTCCATATAGTGCCATGGCAACCATGGAACCATATGGATATTGGCCCCATTGGCTTGCCTGGCTACCCATCCACATCGCCCCGGCCAACTAACGTTTCTTCTCCACGATTATTCTGGATTTGCCTCCCTCCCCTTATGATTTCTAGAATGAGAACACATTCTGATTCGTCCCAGAAACCGATGGGTTGGGCCAGAGCTGGCGTACATGATGATTCTTTGATACTCTGGATCGTCTCTAACAAATCTAACCAATCGCTAATGAACACCCCTCACACAAATTAATTCAAAAATGGCGGTTTCAGACTAAATGTATGTAAGAATCTATAGAGCAGCGGAATTACATTCAGGATGTGTCATCAGGCAAGCTTCCAGCCACCACTATAAATAATAATAATAATACGCTTTTCAAAGATCCAAAGATGCTTTAGAGGGTATTAAAGAAACACAAGAATCAAAAACCTATATAAAAACGTCAGACTAAAGACAAAGGAAAAATATCAAACAAATAAGTAGGAAGTGAGATTCAACAAAAGGAAAGTGTGTGATGTGTCAATGCATGATTAAGCGAGCAGCTGTTCTATACAAGCAAATCTAACTGCATTGATTATTGTCTATTGTATCAAACACAAAGGCCTATTTAAAAAAAAATATAGGG
Organism: Oncorhynchus kisutch; assembly: GCF_002021735.2. Lineage (NCBI taxonomy): Eukaryota > Metazoa > Chordata > Actinopteri > Salmoniformes > Salmonidae > Oncorhynchus > Oncorhynchus kisutch. The sequence goes on along the minus strand of NC_034190.2, from coordinate 55,077,389 downwards.
ACAGATGATCAAAACGCTCAAGAAATGTATTATAATTGCCCATACTGTCTTGCTGTGAAATGCTTATGTATTACATTTTTCCTTTTCAGTGGGACAGGTGTCTTTTACCAAGCGATGCCGGCTGTGGGAACTGATGGGAGAAATGTTATGAAACTGATCCCTGTTCAAAAAGTAAACGGGCAGTTTGTTCGATCACCAACAAGCACTATGAAGGACATCTCTGAACCTCAACGAGATCTTACCTTGGACGTGCCATCAATTTCGAAGATTAACATGTCTACTCTGGGACCCACAGCTAAAGGACAATCGGTGAATAAAAGGTCATTTTACATGAGTACCTCTCAAAATCCAACCAATCTGACAGGAATATATAAATCAGTGAGCATCCAGACTCCTATAGTAACAACAAAAGTAGCCCAAAGTGCGTTATCCTTGACATCACCTGAGCTAACACTTTTGAATAAGGATCAGCTGCCAGTCACTGTGAAATCTCCAGCGCTTCCAAATGGACAATACCTTCAAATTCCTCCTAATGCTCAAGTGAAAACCCTTCCAGCATCCGCACTCCCCCCAGCCATAAAGAGGCAGATATTTACTTCATCAACGAGCTGTGCCTCAAATTCGAATTTGCCAATGGTTCTTTATGTGTCCCCTGTCCAAACCATGAAACCGGGTGGTACTCCATTATGTCCAACATTTCAGAAGGCACCCCTCTCCCTCAGCCGACTTCCAAGGCCATCTGGCCAGACACATTCTAAATGCTCATCATCAGGCTCAACACCGTGTTCTACTACTGCTAAGGATGGCAAAAGACCGGTCACTCCTATTAAGTGGGTGATTGAGGAGGCAGATGGCTCACCTGCTCAATGCCTTGTTCCCGTGAATTCCTCTTCTATGACCTCAGATATTTTGAAAACTCTGGCAGAGATGGAAAAAGCCACGAAACCCTGTGAAAACACAGCAAAAAAGTGTTCACCTTCCCAAGAGAGTCAGACAAGAATTGGCCAAGAGAAGGACAATGCCTTAGTGATGTACAATGGGAAGGTGTATTTTGTTGCCAAGAAAACCCCTGAGCTTTGTAACCGACCATCAAAGCCCTTGGAGGCCAGTAGGAACATGGGTGACTCCACCAAACAGGCAGCAGAAAGTGTTGGATTCAATCAGAGAATCAGCTTACCGCCCTCCCTACCCTTAAGCTCCTCACTTGGATCACAATTTTCAAATAAAACCAGACCAGATCCTAAACACATTGTTATACCAGATGACATCATTGACCTCTGTGACGATGATCCTCAAGATAACCTTACATATCAGGCAATATCAACAAGGGACGTAACAAGGCAACCTTTCAGACAGTCTGAAGTCGATGAGGATGAAGACTCCAATGTAATATTTGTCTCATACCTTCCACCCAAAACAGTGTCTAAAGTAGCTGAAGAAGACAAGGAAATGGCTCATATGCTGAATGACTTGGAAGCTGAACAAGAAGTGTTATGCAGTCAAGATCATTTGAATGGCCAGATAGTGGATAATCAGAACAAAGTATCTGGCCTGTCAATAGAAAAGTGTCAGAGCATTGCCACTGCCCAAGACATGGCAGGCTGTCAAGGTAGTGCAACAGGCCAAGAGTTGAACTCCCGCCAGCATGACATCACTGGTCAGTATAGGAAAATTCTTCAAAGATTTCATGGCCGTGCAACTGGAATCCGAATAGAGAACATTCAGGGTAATGCCACTAGCAAGGAAATGGGAAGCAGTCATCCCAGTGCCTCAACCCAAGAAATGGGGAATGTCCAGGATGATGCCACTGACCAGGGAATTGGAAACAGCCAGCACCATCCTGCCACGCAAGAAATGGACAACATTACTGGAAGTACCTCTCTCCAAACAGAAATGGAGACTCACAAAGAAAAGGTAAGACAACCCACTACTCAGATTACTACATGATCGGTAGGATAGCTACACTGAACAAAAATATAAACGCAACATGTAAAGTGTTGGTCCCATGTTTCCCAGAAATGTTCCATGTGCACAAAAAGTACACACATTTGTTTACATCTCTGTTAGTGAACATTTCTCATTTGCCAAAATTATCCATCCACCTCACAGGTGTGGAATAGCAAGAAGCTGATTAAACAGCATGATCATTACACAGGTGCACCTTGTGCTGGGGACAGTAAAAGGCCACTCTAAAATGCGCAACTGTAACTCAGTACTATCTTTGAAATTGTTGCATTTATATTTTTGTTCAGTATAATAAAGTAAACTCACCAAGGCTTTTAATCTTGATCATTCCCCAATTTTAGAGCTCATCAGATCCCATCCCTGAGCAGCGGACTTCTGTGTTGGACATGGAATCCTTGGAAACTTGTGATCGCCTGCTGAAACAGATGTTTGGGATCACATCTGATGTGAAAATATGTTTGGAGAGGATTGACGCTAAACCCAAGGCTATCCCTAAGGCGTTTCCTCGGATTGGGACCACAAACAAACGTACCATAGAGGCTATTCGCAAATTGTTACAGGGATCAAACATTTTGATAAAAAAGAGGGAACACAAGGAAACAGAGGTAACTGATGATTTTCTACTTTTCTAAAGCTTACTAATGCATGAGGTACTGTTGGTCTACCTTAGCCTAATAGATTGTCACGATTGAATTTCGAGACAAAATGTATATTGTTGTACCATTAATTTGAACAGCATTTTCAAGATGTATTACTGTATTTCCCCACTCTATAAATTAAGCACCTTGTTGTTTCACAGGTCTCTGCAACTAGGAAGGATGGTAGTTGCCCAATAGATGCTAAAAGACAGAAAATAGAAAAAGTAAAAAATGCATCTGAAAGTTCCGAAAACACAGAGCCTCTCACCAGTCCAACTCCTCAGCTGGAAAAGCAGCCCCTCACCAATCCAACTCCTCAGCTGGAAAAGCAGCCCCTCACCAATCTAACTCCTCAGCTGGAAAAGAAGCCCCTCACCAGTCCAACTCCTCAGCTGGAAAAGCAGCCCCTCACCAGTCCAACTCCTCAGCTGGAAAAGCAGCCCCTCACCAGTCCAACTCCTCAGCTGAAAAAGCAGCCCCTCACCAGTCCAACTCCTCAGCTGAAAAAGCAGCCCCTCGCCAGTCCAACTCCTCAGCTGGAAAAGCAGCCCCTCGCCAGTCCAAGTCCTCAGTTGAAAATGCAGCCCCTCGCCAGTCCATGTCCTCAGTTGAAAATGCAGCCCCTCGCCAGTCCATGTCCTCAGTTGAAAATGCAGCCCCTCGCCAGTCCAAGTCCTCAGTTGAAAATGCAGCCCCTCGCCAGTCCAAGTCCTCCGTTGAAAATGCAGCCCCTCGCCAGTCCAAGTCCTCAGTTGAAAATGCAGCCCCTCGCCAGTCCAAGTCCTCAGCTAGACATCTTATCTGATGCTGAACATATATTTGGCTATGAGGAACCGACTGTCAATTATCTAATTTCCACTCCAGTTGAAACAGGGGCCCCTTCCAAACCTCTGCCAGAAATCAATCCAGTACATATTTCAAAAAGAAGCTCAAACTCACCCGTTCCATCTGTCCACCCACAAACAAACGCTGAAGCTATGGATTGCGCTCCTGGGCCCTTCTGTGGCACAGCAAGCAACATAAAGCCGAACTCTAGAAGAAGAAGGGGAAAAGGGAAAAGATGCACAGCGTGTCCGTGTGGGGTGACTGGAACACTAGTACAAGAGAAAGCAATGAGCTCATCATCCACTTCACAAGAGGAGCCTAGTTCATCTAAACCACCAAACACCAGGTCCTCAGGGAGCAGTACCTTCGCAATTGCAAAATCAGCTAAACGAAAGGGTAGAAAGTCCACAAAGGCTCAAATGGAAGATAAAGAGCTAACATCTGTGGAGATCCAATGTCCTTCAACTGTGAGTGAGCAGGGAAGTAGTACGGCTGGAGAGATCCCAACCAGTTATCTCTGCTCTACAGCACTCATGGACCCTGAAGAAATCAAGCGTCATGAGAGAATCAAACGACTGAAAGAACTCTTGAAGGAGAAGGAGGCTGCTCTTGCAATGATTAGAAAGAACATGGGCTGAGTTGGACTGAATTGCTTTCCAAATTCCAATGTGTTGCATTGCATAACTTCAGCCTTGTAGAACTCTTATTTGAATTGTCATATTTACAGTTAATTCAGAAAGTATTATTCTAAAGTCGATTAAATAAATAAAAATCCTCATCAATCTACACACAGTACCCAATAATGACAAAGCGAAAACATGTTTTTAGAAATGTTTGCAAATGTAGAAAAATGAAAAGTATTTAGACTCTTTGCTATGAGACTCGAAATTGAGTTCAGATGCACCCTGTTTCCATTGATCATCCTTGAGATATTTCTACAACTTGATTGGAGTTCACCTGTGGTAAATTCAATTGATTGAACATGATTTGGAAAGGCACACACCTGTCTATAAGGTCCCACAGTTGTCAGTGCATGTCAGATCTGGGGATGGGTACCAAAAATGTCTGCAGCATTGAAGGTCCCCAAGAACATAGTGGCCTCCATCATTCTTAAATGGAAGGCGTTTGGAACCACCAAGACACTTCCTAGAGCTGCCAAACTGGGTAGAAGGGAGGTTTACATTAATGTTACTACAAATGCATTATTTAGTTGAATATATCCAACGATTTTGTGCAATAGGACTTGTATAATGACAACTTACTATAAAATTAGTGTATTTGGCTTTTTGTGATGACTGCATTTGTAAGCACTTTGTATGCTATCAGAATAATAAAGTCAAGTACTAGTAACGTTAACTTTGTCAGCCCTAGTCTGAATACTTATGTAAATGTTATTATGTTTTTTTTTTGGGTTAATACACTTGCTAACATTTCTAAGTCTGTTTTTGCTTTGTCATTATGGGGTATTGTGTGTAGATTGATGAGGGTAAAAAATATATTTAATCAATTTGAATAAGGCTGTATGTAACGTATCAAAATGTGGAAAAAGTCAAGGGGTGTGAATAGTTTCCAAATGCAATGTATGTCATGTTTTATTACCTGCAGGAAATGCATTTCTTTTCTGTATTGAATGTTTAGTTCCAAAATACAATAATTCCAGTGATAACATGTCATTTACATTTTTATGACAATGATCCTAGGTTTTCCTGTTTTGTTCTAGAGGGGTAGGTATTGAGTATGTTGATGCATTGACTAAGCATCTTAAGATATGTTTTCTGAAAATATTTCAATTTTACTTATTAGCATTTTTACAATGTTTGTATTTCTGCTTTTGCACCTAGGTTTTCTATTTGTTCTGTAAAGATTGATCACAATTCTATCCACAAAATGCATGCAGATACTTGTTGGCTCCCTTTTAGAGTAATTTATTTTATAATGGACTAATGTAATATTAACATATGGTTAGGTAGGCATAAGTGTTTTCCTGTCTACGAATAAAAATATTGTAACTAAGAAAATATGTAATAAATAAAATTGTCAGTAGATGGCAGTGTTGTTGGATTCTATGGAGCTGCAAGAGGAACTGCCCCTCTTCACCTTCAGACTCTGCTCTCCTCTCTACACCCTGACCCAAGTACTTTGATCTGCCACTTCTGGTCTCTTGGCCATCCCACCCCTACAGGATGGCAGCTCCTGCTCAGCCCAGTCCAGCTCTTCTATGTCCTGGCACCCCAATGGTGGAACCAGCTTCCCCCTGAAGCTAAGACAGCAGAGTCCCTGCCCATGTTTTGAAAATGAACTTTTCAAATAATCCCACTGCAGTCCCCTGTCCCCTCCATCCAAGAAAAGCCTTTCATGACCTAAGACTCACACTTCACTCTTCCCTCTTACTAATCAAATGTATTTATATAGCCCTTACATCAGCTGATATCTCAAAGTGCTGTACAGAAACTAGCTCTGACTTTGCTGATAGCTATGAGCAAAACTGTACTTACTGTGATATGGGGTTGTCCCAAATAGCTATCTTAAGATGAATGCACTAACTGTAAGTCGTTCTGGAGAAGGGCGTCTGCTAAATTACTCAAATGTGTAGGCCTGGACTCACTCAAAGGAACATGGAACAGACGGGTGGTTGGAGAATGACTATTTTATTGAAGTTGTCTAAATTTAGACTCCAGGACTGTTTTGAAAGGCTTGAGTATATTTTACAGAACCTGGTGCACATATTCTGAAAATCCTCAGTTTAATATAGAGTACTTTTTTGCTTTATATTTGTTTTGTATTAAATAACATGTTTACATGTTACTACAAATGGATTATTTAGTTGAATATATCCAACGATTTTGTGCAACAGGACTTGTATAATGAAAACTTTGTATAAAATGTGTGTATTTGGCTTTTTGTAATGACTGCATTTGTAAGAACTTGTGCACTATCAAAATAATGTACAGAGCTTGCTAAAACGAAAGAAGTGATACACCCAAGTGTAGGGCTAATGTAGACTCTACCAAATATGTTTTATAACTCACCCAAGATAGACAACAGCCTGTCACAATGGACAGAATAAGCAAGGAGGTGGGCAGATCCAAGCTTGAGCTAGCGAGAGCCTAACTACAAGTATTTGCATATTTCCGTTAGGGAACGCCTACTCTGCAGTAACTCAATACGCCCTTGTACTCCTTCTGAGCAATGCTTTTTGAAACATTGGCAAAGGCTAAAGTCTACAAAACTAAGTCCACTCTGTTCATGACAGATTCTAGTTTTGGAAACAAAACTTTATTGAGATCAAAAGTTTCATCGATAAGAAAAGTAGAGACTCGGCCAGAATCCATCTCGCTCCATCATGCCGGCCACTGGGCTTCTTCTCAACACCATATTTGATAGTGTATGAAAACTCCAACTGGATACTTCACATTTATTCATCTGGTGAAATATCTGTCTCATGACTGTGACTATACTGTACATTTTCACTGGCTCTGAAAACAGCCCTCCTAGTGGACACAGGAAGTTACCACCACAGTGACTGCAGTGAATAGTCAGTGATACACCCACACCCTTTAACAACAACCCTTAACCTTTTACATTTCAACCAATCGAAAGGGGGGGGGGGGGGGGGGTAGTTAAACAGTTGTGTTTTTCTAAAATTGTACAAATAAATGAAAAAATGAAATGTCTTGAGTCAATAAGTATTCAAACCCTTTGTTATGGCAAGCCTAAATAAGTTCAGGAGTAAACATTTGCTTAACATAAGTTGCAAGGACTCAGTCTGTGTGAATAATAGTGTTTAACATGATTTGTGAATGACTACCTCATCTCTGTACCTCACACATAAAATTGTCTGTAAGGTCCCTTGGTCGAACAGTGAATTACAAACACAGATTCAACCACAAAGACCAGGAAAGAAAACGGTGGTTTGATTCATTCTGAGAATTGCCACATTCAGTTCTTCAACCCATGGTAATGTTGGAAGGTTAGTGTACATATAATTATAATAGGGAGAATAGTGTACAATAGTAAGCTATAGCCTTGTCTATTGCCTGCACTAACCATGGAACTGTGATGACAGCCAAGTATTGCGCCATGTATCTCTTTAAAACTGTTATGGCTTGGTCTGCGCTCCGCTCCATAACGATTTAATTAGCCTACATTTTTATTTTATCAACTGTTACTAATGATCCTCAGCAACAACCACATTGCTGTGACAGCATTTACAGAGGAAGCAAATTAATGCCAATTAAACAATGTAATTTAATTTAATGATAATTTAGGCTATACCAACCAAAGGGAATTAACACTAAATTGGCAGTTGGATATGTGTGGTTATTAGGCCTACTGAAGGTCGATACTGATATTGGCTAATATTTAACATGATAGAAATAGGAAACAGAGAATGCCGGGGTAGCCTATAATTAAGTCATTCGAGAGGGCCCATCCCTGCATGTTAAAAGGCTGTACAATTTAAATTCTGCATAATGGCACATTATTTCTTAAACTTTACTGTGGGAAAGTTGCTATGTTGATATGCTTCATTTTGCTGCCAAATGACTGGTTTCACATTTGTCTCCTGCGATTATGAGGTAAAATACAGTATATCTAGAACAAGAGTCATTTATATTTACAATTTCCTTATCCAAACGGATTACTCATTTACCTAGCTCTTATCAATAGCTCTTATCAAGTTGTAAATTACAGTGCATTGAGAATGGTGTTATTTCTACCAGAAAAAAATAAGTAGGTGCTTTTTCCACTCGGAACCGGTAGGTGCACAAGACCTTATTCATGGTTTCCTGATGCATAAAGGTGGTGGAATTATTCTGGAATTAAGTCAAGGTCAGAATACCATATATCTGTAGCAGTGGAGGCTCCTCAGAAGAGGAAAGGGAGAAATATCCTCAGTAAATTTCAGAAGAAAAAATTGTGAAACATTAAAAAAGTTGTAATTTTTAGATTAAACTATACTAAATATATTCACGTCACCAAATAGTTGATTAAAACACACTGTATCAGATCATTTATATTTTACTGAAAGGCATAAGCTACAGCTAGCTAGCTAGCACTGCAGTGCATAAAATGTTGTGAGTAGTTGACTCAAAGAGAGAGAAAGACAATAGTTTAATGGTTTTGAACAAATTCAGTTCTTTAAAGATCAAGATGAAGCCAGAGAGAGATTTCTTTTCTATACTTGCACATGCAGGTAGCTAGTTTAGCCTAAACAAACACTCAGCTCAAACAGAGGGATGCTATGTTAGCTAGCTGGCTTTCCAACATTGGAACTCTTCCAAGTCAAGGTAAGCTTAATTTATTGCTATCGGGGCCTGCCAGTATAACTGCTAAACTGCTTGCTGACTGTACACTCTACTGTATGATTGTAGCAGGTTTACTAACGTGTTGGTTCTAGTAGCTATGTTGACTAGCTATGACGTTAGCTAATATGGTTACAATGATAAACCATGTTGTGTTTTTTTCACCTGGTCACAAATAGCTAGTGTTGTGCACTGAAGTCCACACGTGAAGGGAAAAGGTGAGAGGAGAAGAGCGCATAGATGCGAGAAGGAATTCTACAACAAGTAAAATGATCATGCTGTTTGTATGTTACTGCTATGAAAGTTCATTTTTTATTTAACCTTTATTTAACTAGCCAAGTCAGTTAAGAACAAATTCTTATTTACAATGACGGCCTACCAAAAGGCAAAAGGCCTCCTGCGGGGATGGGGTTCAAATAAAAAATATAGGACAAAATATACATCACGAGAAGAGAGACAACACTACATAAAGAGAGACCTAAGAAAACAACATAGCATGGTAGCAACACAACATGACAACTACATGGTATCAGCACAAAACAGGGTACAAACATTATTGGGCACAGACAACAGCACAAAGGGCAAGAAGGTAGGGACAACAATACATCACGTAAAGCAGCCACAACTGTCCGTAAGAGTGTCCATGATTGAGTCTATGAATGAAGAGATTGCGATAAAACTGTCCTGTTCGAGTGTTTATTGCAGCTTGTCCCAGTCGCTAGCTGCAGCGAACTGAAAAGAAGAGCAACCCAGGGATGTGTGTGCTTTGGGGACCTTTAACAGAATGTGACTGGCAGAACAAGTGTTGTATGTGGAGGATGAGGGCTGCAGTAGATATCTCAGATGGGGGCGTGAGGCCTTAAGAGAGTTTTATAAATAAGCGTCAACCAGTGGGTCTTGCGACGAGTATACAGAGATGACCAGTTTACAAAGGATTATAGAGTGCAGTGATGTGTCCTATTAGGAGCATTGGTGGCAAATCTGATGACCGAATGGTAAAGAACATCTAGCCGTTCGAAAGCACCCTCACCAGCCAATCTATAAATTACGTCTCCATAATCTACCATGGGTAGGGTGGTCATCTGTATCAGGGTAAGTTTGGCAGCTGGGGTGAAAGAGGAGTGATTACAATAGAGGAAACCAAGTCTAGATTTAACTTTAGCCTGCAGCTGTGTTATGTGCTGAGAGAAGGACAGTTTACCGTCTAGCCGTACTCCCAAGTACTTGTATGAGGTGACTACCTCAAGCTGTAAACCCTCAGAGGTAGTAATCACACCTGTTGGGAGAGGGGCATTCTTCTTACCAAACCAGATGACCTTTGTTTTGGAGATGTTCAAGACAAGGTTAAGGGCAGAGAAAGCTTGTTGGACACTAAGAAAGCTTTGTTGTAGAGCGTTTAACACAACATCCAGGTGTGAGGCCAGCTGAGTACAAGACTGTATCAACTGCATATAAAAGTATGAGAGAGCTTCCTACTGCCTGAGCTATGTTTTTGATGTAAATTGAGTAGAGCGTGGGGCCTAGGATCGAGCCTTGGGGTACACCCTCGGTGACAGGCAGTGGCTGAGACAGCAGATGTTCTGACTTTATACACTGCACTTTTTGAGAGAGGTAGTTAGCAAACCAGGCCAAAGGCCCCTCAGAGACACAAATACTCCTTAGCCGGCCCACAAGAATGGAATGGTCTACCATATCAAAAGCTTTGGCCAAGTCAATAAAAATAGCAGCACACATTGCTTGGGATCAAGAGCAACGGTGACATCATTGAGGACCTTTAGGGTTGCAGTGACACATCCATAACCTGAGCGGAAACCAGATTCCATACCAGAGAGAATACTATAGACATCAAGAAAGCCAGTCAGTTGATTATTGACAAGTTTTTCCAACACTTGATGAATAGGGCAAAATAGAAATAGGCCTATAACAGTTAGGATCTGCTTGATCTCCCCCTTTAAATAAAGGAAAGAACCATGGCTGCCTACCAAGCAGTGGGAGCCTTCCCCAGAGAGGAGAGACAGGTTAAAATGGTCAGAGATACGCTTGGTGATTATAGGGGCAGCAATCTTAAAGAAGAAAGAGTCTAAACCATCTGACCGAGATGTTTTAGCACCTTGGACTCAGTGACCGCCTGCAGGGAGAAACTTTGTAGCGGGACAGGGGAAAAATATGGAGGAACATCAGGGCTAGTTGCATTAGAAGGGGTGGGAGATGAGGACATATTGGACGGGCAAGGAGGCATGGCTGAGTCAAATAGGAATCCTGACTTAATTTTCGTGGTGATTTAGAAAGCTCAGCCATGTGCTTTGTGTCAGTAACAACCACATCATCAACTTTAAGGGACATGGGCAGCTGTGAGGAGGAGGGTTTATTCTCCAGGCCAATTGTGCGTCGCCCCACGGACCGGTCGCGGCCGGCTGCGACAGAGCCTGGGCGCAAACCCAGAGTCTCTGGTGGCACAGCTAGCGCTGCGATGCAGTGCCCTAGACCACTGCGCCACCCGGGAGGCCCAAAAGTCTTGTTTTTAACTGGTTGACTAATGATTACACCCTAGATCAGCTAGAAGCAGGCAAGAGTATGCAAGGCAGTATTGAATGTGTCACTGTCAACTTGATTACTGTCATTTTTTCCTCGACCTGTGCACCTACATTGTAAACTTTAATTTATAGGCTAGGTTGTAGCAACCCCATGATAGGTATCGGGAAAATTTGAGTATCATGTAGTAACCAAAACCTATCGTAGTTACATTGAGCTGGGTGAAGGGAATATGAACGACAGTCATCCAATATGCTAAAATAGAAGTAAGGCCATGTTCATTTAAAAAAATTGGCCTCCCTCATCTTAAACGTCACTGATCAGTGAGTTTTAAGCTTTTCTTTTAGGCTATTTAGAGAAAAATATGTCCTGGATGCTTTGCTAGCAATAGACAACATTAAATCCACAGGGGCTGACCAATTGCACCCTGGTCTGCTGAAGTGTGCAGTGCCCATCATTGTTGGCTCAATAATTCACATGTTTTATTTAACATTGTTATCAGGAAATATTCCAACATTAGGGAAATAGGCTTTTGTGCTGCCACTCCATAAAGGTGGGGATAGTAATGATCTTAATTAAACATGATCACCCCATTTCAAGACTTCCTTGTCTAGCTAAGATTCTTGAATCATTGGTAAATGTACAGCTTTGTTCTTTTTTAAATCTGAGAAATGTATTTTGAATATAAATCAATCAGGGTTTAAGCCTGGGCATAGTACTATTACAACAACCACTTTAGTTGTTTATGATCTTGTCAATGCTTTAGACACTAAAATAAAATGTGCTGCTTTGTTTGTGTACATGTCAAAAGCTTTTGATACTGCTGATCATGCCATTTTATTGAATAAGTTGTCCTCGATAGGCCTGAGCTCTGAGCCTGTTCTTGGTTTCATTATTATTTTAGTAACAGAACTCAGGCTATCGTGATGGATGGGGTTAAATCTGAATTTCTTGAAGTGCATAAAGGTGTACCAAAGGGGTCGATTTTGGGACCTGTTCTCGTCACTATTTATATAACCACCATTGGTCAATCAGTAAAAAATTGTGAACTTCATCTATATTTGGATGATCTGATTATGTATGCTATTTCCCCGATTGTTGATCTCGCTGTGTCAAAACTACAGCCAGATTTTATAGCTACACCTCTGGTAACAAGCTTTAGTCTTTATTTTCTACATTACACATCAAAACGATGACATAACACATATGGAATCATGTAGTAACCAAAAAAGTGTTAGACAAATCAAAATATATTTTATATTTGAGATTCTTCAAAGTAGCCACCCTTTGCCTTGATGCCAGCTTTGCACACACTTGGCATTGTCTCAACCAGCTTCATGAGTCATGCTTTTCCAACAGTCTTGAAGGAGTTCCTACATATGCTGAGCACTTTTATAAAAAATTTAAAACGGAAATATTACATTTACATAAGTATTCAGACCCTTTACTCAGTACTTTGAAGCAACTTTGGCAGTGATTACAGCCTCAAGACTTCTTGTGTATGATGCTACAAGCTTGGCACACCTGTATTTGGGGAGTTTCTCCCATTCTTCTCTGCAGATCCTCTCAAGCTCTGGCAGGTTGGATGGGGAGCGTTGCTGCACGGCTATTTTCAGGCCTCTCAAGAGATGTTCGATTGGGTTCAAGTCCGGGCTCTGGTGGGCCACTCAAGGACATTCAGAGACTTGTCCCGAAGCCACTCCTGCATTGTCTTTACTGTGTGCACCAGTCTGAGGTCCTGAGCGCTCTACAGCAGGTTTTCATCAAGGATCTCTCTGTAGTTCGCTCCGTTCATCTTTCCCTCGACCCTGACTAGTCTCCCAGTCCCTGCCGCTGAAAAACATCCCCACAGCATGATGCTGCCACCACCATGCTTCCCCGTAGGGATGGTGCCAGGGTTCCTTCAGATGTGACACTTGGCATTCAGGCCAAAGAGTTCAATTTTCATCAGACCAGAGAATCTTGTTACACATGGTCTGAGAGTCTTTAGGTGCCTTTTGGCGAACTTCAAGCAAGCTGTCATTTGCCTTTTACTGAGGAGTGGCTTCCGCCCACATGCAGGAATTGCGGGCCACAATTGCACCTTCTCTGCTGGCTTCCCTTGTATTTAATGCTATGGACAGCAACAATGTCATACTCTTTTTGACCAGACAGCATCAGATAGATACACCACACATACTGAGACAGAGGGGTGCTGTTTCGATCGTTTGGATGCTTTCGCCAGTGAGATACATTCAGCCTCTTGCAAATTGAAGAAACATTCTGAAACACAGAGAGACTAAAGCAAACATTTTTGGGGAAGCCTGTATTCTTCCCTTGGCATCAATGAATACACACCACTGATAATTAATATACTGTAGGCCTACAGCTTGCCATACAATGTGTGACTATTTTTTTGAAGACCTTTAAAAAATGTGACCCGGAAGTGATTATTTACTGACGCTAGTTTTATACAGGTTTGTTTGTATCGATTTGATTTATACAGTTCGATATACACAATATATCATTCACTGTGCACATTTTCCATAATTTTCGCCGTAAATGTTAATTTACAAAGTACACCGGACGGGACTCTGAAGGAGTGCAAAAATCTGTGACCCGGGAGTACATCGTTACCATTGCCTGTGTGACAGCGTTAGCTGCTGGAAACATGTTAGGTACTTCTTGTTAGTTTTTTCAAGTTTAGTCAGGCTTCTGTTTAACTAACCATTTGCTTTGTTTTTTATCGGGTCCACGCTCTAAGCTCAGGTAATATGCAAAAGAACTGTGTATTGTATTGTCACCTAGCTAACGACTGTAGTTAGCAGGTGCGTCGCATTATAAATAGTTTGCATAGCTAACAGTTAGATACGTAATTAGTCAACTAACTACAGCTGGGCTGGCTGTAGTACATCAACTATCAAGTCGTTTTTATTCGTGTACATTTATGCCACGTTCACAAGCCAGTCGGAACTAAGAAAACTCGGAAATGTCCAACTTGCAAATTAGTGTGAACTCGGCATATATTTATTGACACGCTTTCTCTAAACATTAACACGCATCGCTTATTGTAAGCTTTCATATCAGCGAGAAATCATTTTCAAAAAACAAAAGGTGACATTTACTACACCTTTTTATAGGGTTAGTGTTCACACATGGCCATATCTCCATGTTACATCGCTTGTTTACAGAAAAAAAATAGGCAGCCAACCTGTGCTAATTAGTTATCTGACGTGCTCCGAACCCCTGTGTATAAGCATAACTGGTGAGTGTAGTTCGTCAGCTGGAGGCACACAGTATGTGGATCTGTGCAAAACTGCTAAGGTAAGTGTAGCTCTCAAACTCTAGGCGGCATTTTCAGTCATTAACTTCGCCCACGATTACTGTGTGAACTACAATCTGAACTACTCTGTTTTAACGTTTTATAAAAAGTCAATCATCATCGCTGTGATTAGTATTTCGAAACAAATGGCCCTTTTATCAGCGAGAATCCTTAAAATAAAAAAGTTACACTTACTCACTAGTTTTACATATTCGAGGTACAGCTTCATCAATCTAACTGGTGCCCCCTGTATATAGCCTCGCTATTGTTATTTTACTGCTCTGTTGTATTTTTATTTATGTATTTTTTTTAACAGCGTTGTTAGTTAAGGGCTTGTAAGTAAGCATTTCACTAAGGTCTACACTTGTTGTATTCGGAGCATCTGACAAATTACATTTGATTTGTAGGTGCCTCCATCTGACTAAACTACACTTTCTCTACACTTCCCGAGTTACACTTACATTCAGGTGTTTGGAGCTTCCTAGATAGCTAATTAGCACAGGTGGACCCCTTGTCTTCCGTAAACAAGTTCTGGAACATGGTGATATGGCCATGTAGGAACACTAACCCTATCAAGGCGTGTATCAATTTCAACTTTTGTTTAAGAAATATATTTATTGCTCATATGAAAGAAAAGGTCCTTATGCTTGCCGAAACTGTAGTTTTTGTCTTTTACATTTGATTTTATACACCAATTTCAATCAGCTGAAAAGACAATATTTGTTGTTAATGAGAATATATTTCAGTGGTTTAATTGTACAATGATTGCTTGTATTGTCACATATACTGAAATTAGGCAGACTTAAAATTTTAGCAACCATGAAATGGAGGAGCGGTTTCTGTATGTTGCACCTTTAATTTTAAAGTCAATCTCAGGAACTAGCCAGGAATATGCATACCATCAAATAGCGGATCATAAAACATAAACAGTGGAGCAAATCCCTTCATTACATTTTCACATGGCCACTACAGGTTAGAATATTGGCACCTATTTCAGTCCAAGTTGAGCACTGCCAGTAACTGTATGCAATATTCTACTATATGCGTAAACCATCTTTGCTATAGCTTTCAGCCAGCTGTAGACGTGGAAAGATGCGGGGCATAGACATCCTGGAGAACTTTGAGATCTACATCCCCAAAGAGGCAGAGGTGAAAATCACCTCTATTCTGACTCTGCCAACCTCCATCTTGAGAAGGATGGGAGTGCCCCGCTCTCAGGGTGGCAGTGCAAAGAGCGTTTCTTCGCCTTTGGCCACGTGGATCTCGCCAGTGGTCATCCGAGAGAGAGGCTGTTCACCGGCCAGCCCTACAGTGGATACAGCCAAGATTAACCTGACCTCAATGGTGACCAAGGAACCCAAGGCAGCCCAGGGTCCCTTCTTGATCCCATTTGTCTCCTCCAGCGGCACGGCCTTCAATGTCCTCAGGGAGTTCTTGCCCTCCAGACAGAACTTCCAGCAGGGTACTGCCACCCAGATTGACCCCCTCCCTCATGGCCTGCCCCCTGTCCCCCACCAGGATGCCATCATCATCCACAAGGGGAGGATCTTCCTGTCAATCAAGAAAGCAAAGACTATCAGAGGAAAGAGGCAGCACAGCCCTGACCTGAATAACTTGTTGTCTTCCGAGGCCCCTCAGACCACACAGCGAAAACTGATCTTCCTCTCACCTGCCAGGAAGAGCCAGAAGAAGGTAAGACCCTGCCATCTCCTGCTATCCTTACTGTTGCTCCCTCTTGACTGTACCCCATGCTCTTGAGAAATGTCTGCTTATGTATGTTAATATGAGACTTGAAACCGTTTGTGATATCAACATGATCTACTTGCTTGAAACTAGATGTCCTTGTGAGGTGTATATTTTTACAGAAAGCTGAATTCTTGTATTTTGATCTCTTCCCCACCCCCTTGGCTTACCACCACCTTATCTTACCACCTCAGTCCTGCCCCACATCTCCAAAGCCGTCTCCTAAAAAGCCCCAGGGGAAGTGGGCATTGCTGCAGAGGTTCGGCCTGACCCACCAAGTCCAGGTGAAGTTGTCCAGAATCCCCCAGGGGGACATTGAGCCACAGCAGACTGCCGAAGAGGATCATAACACAGAGCAAGTGGGTACTATTGTCTCAGCTGTGCCATAGCATGTCAGTACCAGATGTGTATGTGATATGAATCTCCTTGGCACGGCATTATTTATTTTGCTGATCAATTAATATCTTATAACTTGGCAAATAAATAATTAGAAAATGGACAGCCTATTTCCACCTTGTGGTATTTGTGCTGTAGTTAATAAAGGCTAGGTTGAGATGAATATATGCTGCTTATAAACCCCACAAAGGTAGTCGGTCACTTATCAGACTTTAAATATAGCTATATTTGTTGTTGCTTTTTTAGCCTGTTGGTAAAGTTTCCAGGGAGCTGTCCTTTAACACACATGTACAATTATACAATTCTCACATCTCCTCTCATAGAGAACAAGAACTGGTCTAAGTCTAAATGTTAATTCCTGTCTCTACCTATTTTCTTTTTCTTTTCCACCATAGGATCAAGTCATACGGAAGTTATTGAACGCCAACAGGTTGTTAAAGGAGACTGCTGGCAGATGTCCTGAACAGGAGATGGAGTTGGTGACTCAAGAGGAAAACAAGCCTTTGAATGAGGAGACCCAAGAATCATTATCAAAGACAGCAAATTGGCACCCTTGCTCAAGCGAAGGCTTTCAGGGCAGAGGTGGGATTACCAGTGAGACAGATGATGATGCTGAGGAGGAGCCTGAGGAAGAGGGATGTCACAATTTGGGTAGTGTCAAACAACGACGAGTTGAAGACAAAGGTAAGAGTGGGGCAGAGGGCCAAGCCACCAATGGGGATGAGTCTGAGGTGGAAGATCTCTCTGTTACGGCTGTTGCTTTGAGTGACAGCTTACCTCCACCAGAGGCCCTGAATGCAGACCAAAGCAGTGATACGGTTATGCAAGTTGACTTCACGGGGGACAGTGTTCAGAGTTGGACGGCGGAGTTCCCAATCATACCCGCTCTAGCCCCCACCCCCAAACAGAACCATGGTTTTGACTTTGAGCATTCGGCCCGTGAGGAGAGGATCAACCGTATCAGGGCCAAACTGAGAGAGAGCGAGGCTGCCCTCAACAACCTGCGCTCTCCAAGTTGACTGTCTTCAAAGTGGGAAACAATTATTTCAAGGGCCCTCAGATGTTGAATGCCATGAACGATTATTCCACACACTTTCATTTAAGCGCTGTTAGAACATCCATTCTGTAACTATTATTTTTTTAAATGTTGGAACCCATAAACTTCTCCACTCCTTATCTTCCAAGACCTGTGATCCATCATCTTTGATGGGCAAAAATATTTTACGTTAGAAATAAGTCAAATCTAAATTCTATAATTTTATTAGAAAATTCAAAAGGAATTTTTACTTTTCGTTTGATTATATCTGATGTGAAAGCAGTGTTTGTTTGCTCAAACTTGCCCAGCTATTGAATTTGAAGATTAGTTATTAGAGTTGCAGTTATTCTTTTAGGGCTGGATTCAGACTTTTTTCAATACTTTTTGATTTACGCAGTTCTCAGTTGTTGGTATTCAGAATTGATGGGCTTTACAGGTGTGGCTCCCTTGCACTCACTACATTTATATAATTAAAATACTGAAACCCCTCCCACTTGCTGGGTAACAGATTTTCTTGTTGAGGATTCCATTTAAATACAGTGTACCTTTTTAAAGCTACAATATGTACATTTTTGTGGCGACCAGACCAAATTCTCATAGAAATTTGTTTTAAAGATCTGTAATTCTCATTGAAAGTAAGTCTAAGAAGCAGTTCTGCGTGCCATTTCTATGCTAAGTTTAGAATTTGCGTCTTTTGGTTTTGTACACCAGATTCAAACCGCTGACAGCTGGTTTAGATGGTACAATGGTTTTCTACACCAAACATCGCTTGTTTTGTCACAATCTGAAATAAAGCTAACTTTAAATTTTAGCAACCATAAAATGGCAGAGCGGTTTCTGAATATTGCACCTTTAATTCAAATTTTCTCGACATACTCATTCGAATATATTGAGAGAACGAGATCAGAATAGGGATCAATGAAAGTCACATACTGCGTTGTCTTGGCTATGTGCTTAGGGTTGTTGTGCTGTTGGAAGGGGAACCTTTGCCACAGTGTGAGGTCCTGAGCGCTCTTTAGCAGGTTTTCATCAAGGATCTTTCTGTACTTTGCTCTATTCATCTTTCACTCGATCCTGACTAGTCTCACAGTTCCTAGTTCCTGCCACTGAAAAACATCCCCACAGCATGATGCTGCCACCACCATTCTGCACAGTAGGGATGGTGCCAGGTTTCCTCCAGACGTGACGCTTGGCATTCAGACTAAATAGTTCAAGCTTGGTTTCATCAGACCAGAGAATCTTGTTTCTCATGGTTTGAGTTTTCAGGTGCTTTTCTGGCAAACTCCAAGTGGGCTGTCATGTGCTTTTTTTACTGAGGAGTGGCTTCTGTCTGGCCACTCTACCATAAAGGCCTGATTGGTGGAGTGCTGCATAGATGGCTGTCCTTCTGGAAGGCTCTTCCCATCTCCACAGAGGAACTCTGGAGCTCTGTCAGTGACCATTGGGTTCTTGGTCACAAACCGGAGCAAGGCTCTTCTCCCCCGATTGCTCAGTTTGGCCAGGCAACCAACTTTACGAAGAGTCTTGGTGGTTCCAAACTTCTTCCATTTAAGAATGATGGAGGTCCCTTTCAATGTTGTAGACATTTTTTGATGGCCTTCCCCAGATCTGTGCCAAGCTTGTCATGATCCTGTCTCGGAGCTCTACGGACAATTCCTTTGACTTCATGGCTTGGTTTTTGCTCTGAAATGCACTGTCAACAGTGGGACCTTTTTATATAGACAGGTGTGTACCTTTACAAATCCAACTTACCACAGGTGGACTCCAAGTTGTAGAAACATCTCAAGGATGATCAATGAGCATAATTTAAAATCCCATAGCAAAGGGTCTTAATATATTTGCAAAAAATTTTAAGCCTGTTTTCGCTTTGTCAATATTGGGTATTGTGTGTAGATGAGGAAAATAAGGCTTGTCACGTAACAAAGTGGAAAGTGAAGGGGTCTGAACTTTCCGAATGCAATGTATGTAAGCCTATTGCTAGTGACCCTCTGGATTAACCACACTTATGTGACAGGAAAGATGGGTAAACTAACCATGTAATGGTTAGGACTAACTAAAGTGATAGTTAGTATGTGGGTATTACTGACGGTGGCTAATATTTAATTCAATAGAAATTGTCAAAACAAACCACTGATAAGTTGGGGCATATAATTGAAACATTCTAGAGTGCATAAATCATCTCGGTAGGTTCAGAGTTACTGTCAGTGTGCACAGGTTACCATAGGCTCCAGCCTCGGCTTGGATCTCCAAATTCAGCCCCCACAAATGATGAAGCCATAGGCCTACAATGATAATTTTGAATAACATCACTGCTGTTTATAATTCATTGTGGAAAAACCTGACAAGTTTACATGCTTTTCAGTTTGCTGAAATATGACTTTCACATTCTGTCGCCAGTGATCATAAGGTAAAATGTATCTAAAGCAATTAAATCATTTTTACTATCCCCTCATTTACCTAGCTCTTATCAATGTATAAATGATAGTGCATGGAGATTGGTGTTATTTTTATTGGGGGGGAAATAATTAGCTTTTCCACATGGAACTGACAGGTTGCTCGATCATCACAGTTTCCTCATGAGTAAAGGTGGTGGCATTATGAGGGAATTCAGTCAAGTTCAGAATACAGCGTACCTGAAAGAGACACCACCACACCTTCATTTCTTTGATTGCCACATTAAATGCTTACCTTAGCTGGCACTGGCATTTCCCCTAGCACAAGATCAAGGTCAGAATACACAGAGAAGTGCCTAAAAACTGAATAAAGTTCCATTCACGCGTGTGTAACTCTGGTCTGAATTCCCCCTTTAGAGACACAATTAGTTACATTTTTTTCCTCTTCACATTTTGAACATTGTCAAAACATTGTGTTAAAAGTACAAGTTGTATCTTATTCTCCTCCCATTTGGAACAGTATTTATACTGCGGGTTGAATATTTTTTGTTTTCAAGATGATTGTTAGATGATACTGCACAAGTTCTTACTAGATGCTGAAAATGAGTCCCTCTCAAGTTGTTACATTTATAAGTGGAGGAATCCTTCAGAAGCACAACACCCAGGTCGCCACCTGTGGCAGCAAAGTCTTACTGTGAGACTAGTCAATGGGAAGTTTGAGTTCTGCCAAATAACTTTGTTTTGTGTAGTCTCATAACATTGACCTTGTGCAATAAAGCAACTAATGTTTGTATGAAGGCATCATTTTGTTATTTTTTTGGTTTTGTGTATCACACACGATCTGCATTTCCTCACCAGTAACATCTCTCCTGAACGCCACGTGCTATGTGTTCACTCTTACTCCCAGACAGTGTGCTGTAATGACGAACGTACAGTGTTGTCAGTTTACTATTTGGATGGTTGCCCATAAGGGCCATGGGTCGAAAGTCATGACAGCAGTCAATGGGGTCGTAATTTTTTGGGCTGTTGTGTGACGGAGAAAATCTCTGGAACTGACTAATCAGGAACCACATTTATATGTGACAATCCTCTGAGTTGCACAGTTTGACAGTTAAAAAAAAAAGACCTGGCTCGACCCAAATGATAGCAGTGGTGAACATACAATGTAATGTAAGTCCATCTCTTTCTCTTGTTACACCAAATTTGGCCTTTGAGGCCAGCCACTTCTATTGGGCTTTTAATCAGCAAGTTTAGACTTGGGATACCGGGGTCATGTCTATGGCCCACTGAATCAAACTATTCTGTTTGGCAATGGGAAAATATAACTTTAGGTAGTACCTCTGTTTTCAAAGCATTTTCTCGTACTGAACATGGCCAGATGTGTGAACTCTGGCCAATTTAACTAATCGAGTAAAATTAGACACGGGTTGGATTCAATCGATATCGCCGAAGATATGTGAAGGTAATTAACGATGTGGCGTGAATGCAGTCTCCAGAACCATGGGAATTTTGCCTTTTAATAGTGGATCTTCAGTGCTGCAAATTGAATAGAGCCGGCCCTTAGTGTCTTTTCTCTAATCAATCATAGTGTGCAAAGTAAAGGCTTACCTTGGCCTATACAGTGTAAGTCATTGTAAGTACTGGAGGTCATCCTAGGTTAAAGTATTTTACAACCTGCGAAACCTTTTCAATTACCCTGGTCCACGATTTGATCTGATCTTGTTTGGCATGACAATGAGAGGCCGGAAGTTGGCATGATAGTACTTTTGATTTGGACACGATTCAATAGTTTACACCCTTTCTCTTTCGGCCAGGGAGAATGCCTAGAATGGAGGGAGGGAGCTACTGAGCTACTGGTCCTTCCCCTCTGGTTGAGTATAAGACTGCAGCTCCAAGGCCTTACTGCCTCTATGCCTAGACAGACAGACAGACAAGATGCACTCCTCTGAGCCCTCACTACACTGGTCGTCTGCCAAAGGATGTACACTGAAGGTATGTGCGGTCACTCAGGAGAACATTGAACTAATTCTGGAACAGTGGTTATTGACATTTATTTGTACTGTGAAATTTCAGGAGGTTTGGTTTGGAGATAGTTTATTGAGCATGCTTTAGTCCAGGAATAGATTTATGCTAATCTGTCCGGGAAACTGGCCCAAAGTAGAAGTTGAATAAAGCTATTGGTCCCTAGTGACCCAATGTATTTTCTTTACAGATATTGAAAACAGTTTTTAGGTTACAAACAGTATAATATCCTTGCTCTTATGTGGAGTTGTGGCTTTGCAGAAATTGAAATGTGATATTTTCACTGCATAGCATTTAAATATCCACCTACATGGTGGCAAATTTGGGATGCACAGTTTAGCAAGTTCACATGATGCATCTTTGGCTGTGTGGGATGCAGTGAAATAATATCTACCCAGTGGCTGCAAAGTGTTGTATTTGTTTGAATGTTATGAGCTGGAGGCCCTTCACCTCCAGCTCATGACATTCCTATCAGCAGACTGCACCATAGAAATATAATATATTTATGTTCTGCACTGCAACTCTCATTTGCCCAGTGGGTTCATTCAGTTGTTGTATTGCAATAATTATCTGCATGGACAATTTTGACATTAGTGCAGCTCAAAATTAGTAGGTGCTGCTTGTCACCCTTAATAATGTACTTTCTATGAGCGATGTATACACTTCATTATGATGCCATATCTAATCTACATGCATATTTGCTGCTTTTTCTGCAAGGAAGAACTTGCTATTGAAGGAGCAAGTATGTCCTCAGTTGTAAAGCATCAGAGGATTGAATGCAATGTTGTCTACTTTTGGGTCCCTGAGATGTGTATATGTGAATGAAGTGTACAGGTGTAATGTAGGCTTCAGTAGAAATGGAGCATCCTCCTTTCTACGGTATCTTTCTAGAGGGGAGGACAGAGTAGCCTTGCCAGAGTGACAGAAAGAGCGTGGGAGGCGGTGGTTGTATTTTAAGGCTGCTATCATCCATAATTCTATCCTAGCTGAATTATGAATCTTTATTTTGTAACTCACTGTACTAAAACAAGCATCAAGGTTAATACGGGGTAACCACTATGTGCTCTTTGCTTGATATGGATAATTTTGGGGGGAATGTTTGTTGCCATGCTTTGGTTTGTAATAGCTGTTTTGATAGTGTGCATGGAGACTCCTCCTACTTTATGTTGGGTTGAATGTCTTTGTCTTGAATATTTATGATGATGAGTTTCCTTGCTTATCAACTAAATAATAATCTATAATTACTGACCGCCAATTGTTAAGCTTTATTACAGTGAAACTTATAACCAGCAAATAAATTATTATTTTTAGATTTTATGCCACTTGTTTGCCTGAATTGTTGTTGAAAAGTATATGATTAAGCCTACGCTAAAAAATGTTTTATCTTCAACTCAATAGAGCCTAATGTTTTTGTATATGTTAATGTGCTGGTGTTAATAATGTAGTGGCAGCTTGGACAAGACTGTTGTGTTCAGTCAGATGAGTGGTGCTAGATATGGATTATTAAAGTGCATTCTTTCTTAGGTGCTATGTTGGCGGAGTGTTGGTGTGCTGTACTCCATCTTGTGCCTTGCAGCTCTACCAGACCATGCAGAGTCAAGAGCACGTTGTGGATCTGAACTTGTTGCCCACCTAGAGTTTGTGTGCGGAGACCGTGGATTTTACAGAGGTATGGTTCCCTGTTGTCCCCTTTTGTGCTGCTACTTGCCATTTAATGTCTTGCTGTTTAGATAGTATGCTCCCTCTTTCTGTCAGAGAAATGCCATATGGTCACTGAATCCCACTGCTGACACCAGTGTTACAACTCAATGCTCAGAAGAAAACGTATACTGGGACATTGCTTACAGGCAAATAGCCATTCATTTGAAGGGTGAAAAAAGTATCCATGCTGAGACTTTAGCAGTAAGACCAGACATTACTATCCACAAGCCCTCTCACCTAATCACCTTTACCCTTATTCCACCAAGGCCACTTTCACAGCCTGATATCATGTTTCTTTCTCATCCAACAAGATGAAAGTGCTTACAAGGAACATTTTGCCAACACTAGAGCGATAGCCGTAGCTATAACAATAAATAATACAACTGATTATGTGCAATTTTATGTAAAGGGAAGTGTATTAAACGGAAAAAAAGCTTTGAGAACTGCAGTAGGGGAGAGAGGGGTAAGTTGAGCAACGCTTGTTTCTAGGAAACCATACACAAAATGTATCATTTGACCAAATATTTAGGAAGGGGTCATCATTTTATATAGTCTGTGAAGAAAGACATCACATGGAAAATTTGGTAAGCAAGTAGGGTCCAAAAAACATGTATTTTTACCAAGTCAAATTAATTTGTGTTAGGAGTTTCATTCTTGTATCTACATCAAAGTAGATCATTTCAATATTGTTCTATACATCAAATGGGGTCTCTAAGCTTCAACATGATGTCCTACACCTAGCAAGAAAGTGCATCCTTCTACTGTATACTGAACAAAAATATAAATGCAACAATTTCAAAGAGTTTGCTGAGTTAGTTCATAAGGAAATCAGTCAATTTCACGTCACTGGTGCAGCCCTGCCAATCAGAATGAGTTTTTCTTCATTGCAGACAGAAATACTCTTCAGCACCCTTCAGTAGATGATAAATTATGCTTAATTCTCTGGCGGATATTCTTGCAGTCAGCATGCCAATTGTATGCTCCCTCAACTTGAGGCACATTTTAGTGGCCTATTATTGTCCCCAGTATAAGGTGCATATGTGTAATGATCATGCTGTGATATGCCACACCTGTCAGATGGTTAGATTTAACTTGAAAAATTATACAATGCTCACTGACAGGGATGTAAACAAATGTGTGCTCAACATTTTAGAGAAATAAGCTTTTGGTGCATATGGAAAATGTCTGTCTTATATTTCAGCTCATGAAACATGGGACCAACACTTTACATGTTGCGTTTTATATTTTTTTGTTCAGTATAGCTGTGTGGGCTAATATAGTCTAAATGTTTGCTTGGGGTAAGTTGAGCTAATGGTTGAGTGAATTTAAGTGTTTTCTTCCCAGGCGTAATGCAAGCAAGGCATTAACGCTTGGGTATGAGGTAACATCTGGGCCTGGCCTATGTCGTGTTAAAAAAAAAGAAGCACAAAGTGTTGGAGATAAAGATATAGATGGTTTTAAAAAGGCAGTGGTAATATTTAATTCAACACAGAACTGTATATCCTGCTTAAGTTAACCTGGCTCAATTTACCCCATACCCAGGGTATGTTGTGCCAAGAGACCCCTTTTGGACAAGCTATGTTTTCAAAACTGTGATGTTTTTGGCAGCAGGTAGCCTAGTGGTTAGTGTTGGACTAGTAACCAGAAGGTTGCAAGATCGAATCCAAGAGCTGACAAGGTAAAAATCTGTCGTTCTGCCCCTGAACAAGGCAGTTAACCCACTGTTCCTATGCCGTCATTGAAAATAAGAATTTGTTCTTAACTGACTTGCCTAGTTAAATGAAGGTAAACAACGTAATTAGAGCAGTAAAAATAAATGTTTGTCATACCCTTGGTATACGGTTTGATATACCACGGCTGTCAGCCAATCAGCATTTAGGGCTCGAACCACTCAGTTTACAATTACATACAAAAACATACTTTATACTGTTCTAATTATGTTGGTAACCAGTAAAAAAATATATGATTTTGTCAATTATATAAAGTATATAGATGGCCAAAAAGAATATCCGTCAGAAGTTTACATACCATACACCTTTGCCAAATACATTTAAACTATTTTTCACAATTTCTGACATTTAATCATAGTAAAAGTTAGGATCACCACTTTATTTTAAGAATGTGAAATGTCAGAATAGTGGAGAGAATGATTTATTTATTTCATCACATTCCCAGTGGGTCAGAAGTTTACATGCACTCAATTGGTATTTGGTATCATTGCCTTTTTAAATTGTTTAACTTGGGTCAAACGTTTCGGGTATCCTTCCACAAGCTTCCCACAATAAGTTGGGTGAATTTTAGCCCATTCCTCCTGACAGCTGGTGTGACTGAGTCAGGTTTGTAGGCCTCCTTGCTCCACACACTTTTTCAGTTCTTCCCACAAATTTTCTATAGGATTGAGGTCAGGGCTTTGATCGCCACTCCAATACCTTGACCTTGTTGTCCTTAAGTCATTTTGCCACAACTTTGGAAGTATGCTTGGGGTCATTGTCCATTTGGAAGACCCATTTGTGACCAAGCTTTAACTTCCTGACTGATGCCTTGAGATGTTGCTTCAATACATCCACATCATTTTCCTACCTCATGATGCCATCTTATTTTGTGAAGTGCACCAGACCCTCCTGCAGCAAAGCACCCCCACACCATGATGCTGCCACCCCCGTGCTTCACGGTTGGGATGGTGTTCTTCGGCTTGCAAGCCTCCCCCTTTTTCCTCCAAACATAGCGATGGTCATTATGGCCAAACAGTTCTATTTTTGTTTAATTTCACCAGAAAGTACGATCTTTGTCCCCATGTGCAGTTGCAATCCGTAGTCTGGCTTTTTTATGCCGGTTTTGGAGCAGTGGTTTCTTCCTTGCTGAGCAGCCTTTCAGGTTATGTCGATATAGGACTAGTTTTACTGTGGATATAGATGCTTTTGTACCTTTTTCCTCCAGCATCTTCACAGCATCTGTTGTTCTGGGATTGATTTGCACTTTTCGCACCAAAGTACGTTCATCTCTTGGAGACAGATTGTGTTTCCTTCCTGAGCGGTATGACGGCTGCGTGGTCCCATGGTGTTAATACTTGTGTACTATTGTTTGTACAGATGAACGTGGTACCTTCAGGCGTTTTGGAAATTGCTCCCAAGGATGAAACAAACTTGTGGAGGTCTACAAATTTTTTTCTGAGGTCTTGGCTGATTTCTTTTGATTTTCCCATGATGGCAAAGAGGCGCTGACTTTGAAGGTAGGCCTTGAAATACATCCACAGGTACACCTCTAATTGACTCAAATTATGTCAATTAGCCTATCAGAAGTTTCTAAAGCCATGACCTACTTTCTGGAATTCTCCAAGCTGTTTAAAGACAGTCAGCTTAGTGTATGTAAAGTTCTGACCCACTGGAATTGTGATACAGTGAATTATAAGTTAAATTATCTGTCAAACAATTGTTGAAAATTACTTTTGTCATGCACAAAGTAGATGTCCTAACCGACTTGCCAAAACTATAATTTAACAAGACATTTGTGTAGTGGTTGAAAAGAGTTTTGATGACTCCAACCTATGTGTGTGTGTAAACTTCCGACTTCAACTGCAAGTACTGTAACGACCCTGGGTTTATGAAATATTTGTACTTAAGTACTTCATGTTACTGCTAATTGGTCAATGGCGTTAGTACTTCATATGATCAAGACCATTCTTCTTGCATGCTACATATTTAAAGTGCACTCAAACAGATATTTATCTTATTTCAGTCTTTTGGAGCTAATGTTAGTTCCTCTTAAAACACTGACAGCAGATCACGATTTCATGGTAGGCTGTGTTAAAATTTTAGATAGAAGCAGGCCATTGGCTGCCTTCATCACGAGGGGTATATACGGGAGTTCTGATTGGTTCCAAGTTTGCAAGTTTGCCTGAGCAGACAGTTGACATACCTTTCTGAGGAAATTTGCAAGAATTGAAGGTGCCAACAAACTTACAGTAATTATAATAATATTTAATTGTCATATAAAAAAAAAACAGCTCCTCCCTCGACGTAGGTCGATCAACTTCCTGATTTTTCAGCTTCAGCCCACCACCTACTATATGTGTATGCAACTCTTCAAGACGGTGCATTGTTTCACGATCTGATCCAAATACTTTTTTTCTTGTTACAGCACCGAATGGACTTCGGTCCACCCGAGGGAATGGTCCTCGCCTCAGAGGGAATGGGACTCGGATGAGAGGGAAGGGAATTGTGGAGCAGTGTTGCTTAAAGGCCTGTGACCTGCAGCATTTGGAGAGCTACTGCGCAAAGCCAAAGCGGAGCCGACGACACGCTCCCCTCACGCCTCAGCAAGTTATGGTAAGAGACCTCATTTGGATAACAACAAGTGGCGGATTTAGGTATAAGCGGCATCTTGCCCGGGCTGCCCGCACATGTTTTGTAATGGTGTCATTTGCGCGATCGGTTTTCTATCGCTCATTTGCACGTTACGTCAATGATATCCCGTCACCGTGTGGGACTGTGAGTCAATTAACCTTGTCGGATTGGGCGCCCTGATTCTAATTTGTGAGCTAGGCAGGCTACTGCCTGGGAAGGTCTCCCACTCAGAAGTACGAGGTGGGCGGGGGTTAGCTTTGTACAGTACTAATGCAATTAGTAAAATCAGTCACACTACAAAATGCTACCAAATAAACCACGATGCATTCATAATACTGTGAATATATAGTTTCGTTATTATATTATTAAAGAAAAATATAAAACCAGTCTGCACACCACCAGGGTGATTTGGTTTAGTCTTGACTCTTGGTTTGGGGGGGGGGTAAATGTATTGATGCTCCAGTGCCAAATCATCGCAAATTTGTTTTTATTTGTGTTTGTTACTACTTTTTGATATTTGAGTCTTATTTTTGTATATATTTCTATTTGTGGTGTTCCAAATGTCTGAATAAAAAGGGAGGGTTCGCCCAGGGTGCTGTACAAGCTAGAACCGCTGCTCTTACTTGGAAGGCCTTGGAATTGGTGTTTGAAAAGTTGAATCCAACCATCTGTCGAGCACGTCCATTAAGTTTAACACATGCACACACATACTAGAGGGGACAGCACATCCACAGGGTGTGGCTACTATTTGAAACCAGTAGCTCCCTCAATCTTGAATGTAAAACAACCTGTATTTTCTTTGTCATTTCTAGGAGGAGCAATTTCAGACTGTTTTTCGGAGGAGAATAATGAACCACTGGAAACTTGAGTCAAGTCATGATGAAGAGCGGCAGATCCACAGTGTGCATCATCAAAATAAAGTGCATTACGGACACCGGAGACCTCAAAGGGTTAGTGCTGAGGGGAACACAGCAAAAATACCAGACAAGGACTCCCTCAGACTCAAGAAATCCCTTCAAAGCAGCAGCAACAACACTGTGGCCATTGTGATCTTTGACCTTTTTTGAGTCCAGCATTTCAAGAAACTGAGATGAACAGTCTGAACTGGGCGCAAAATATCTCTGATCCTTTTATTATTGGCTGTGAGACTGACAAGTCAATCCAGTACACCCAATGCACTTTAAAACTCTAGGCAGAGGAACTGAGAGAAAAAATGCAATGATCTAGTTCTGCTTTGTCATGTTATAAATTAAACATTATTTTGGGTATATAATAAATTATGCTTAAGTTGCAGGACTTGTCCTGGAAATGTTCAGTACCCCTGATGTTCTTTAGCAGCGTGCCAAATAGTGTAAATTTGTTTAAATTCTTCTTGCATTCTAACAATAGCACAATTATGTGACTGCATTATAAATAAAGGGGAGGAAGTTATCAAAAATAACTTACATTCCAGAATTAAAAGGTATTTACAATAAAATTCTGGTATCCTACCTAGAATAATTCAACTCAATCGGTAATTACAATATATAGTTCCTTTATGAAAGAAGCAAGTAATTCACAGGTTATTAAAATGACAATTTCACCATGTAAGCCAAATAGCCCCATAATGTCAAAGATCCACCACCATATTTGACAGTAGGTATGGGGTTATTTTCTGCTCATGCGTTTTCATTTCGATGATAAACCCACCACTATTTTCATGTCATCTGACCAAAGCACTGGTTCCAATCCAAGTGCTGTTTAGCATGTTCCACGTGTTTACATTTGTTGTATGATGTGAAAATAGAGCCCTTTGGCCACACACACCAGTGGTGGGTTTGACATGTATGAGAATCAATGAGCATAAAATAACCCTATACCTACTGTCAAATATGGTGGTGGATATTTTATGTTTTGGGGCTATTTTGCTTCCACTGGTCCTGGGGCTCAACGGCATCATGAACTTTACCCAGGACATTGTTGCCAAAAACCTGGTTTCCTCTGCCAGGAGCCTGAAACTTGGCTGCAAATGGATCTTCCAGCAAGACCATGACCCCAAGCACACATTAAAATCCACAGAGAAATGGTTAATTGGCTGCAAAATCAACATTTTACAATGGCCATCTCATTCTCTGGACTTGAAACCAGTTGAAAATTTGTGGTTTGTGTTGAGGGCTGTCGATAAGCACAGATGAATATCAAGGATCTGGAAAGACTTTGTATGGAGTAATGGTCCAAGATCCCTCCCAATGTGTTCTACAATCTTAAACATTTTAGATAGGGCTCAGTGTCGTTATCCTCTGCAAGGTGCGGTATTGAAAACGGGTGTCAATTTTTACCCCTAACTTTGAGGGAAAAAAAGGTTACTTAAAGTTTCTCTGAACAATTGTATTATAAAATAATGTAAATGTACAATATACAGTAGCTCAGTATTTAAATTATTTATTTTATACAATCATTTTTGCTCATTTAAGGCTGTCAATCATTTCAGACCACACTATCATAAATTAAAACACTACCATTATATTTCATATGCATATGACTTTTGTATTGATAACCTCACTTTATACTAGTATCACCACAAGCACTGCAAATAGCAGCACTGGGTTCCAATTTAAACAGCATCAGTACACTTGATTTGCGTTTAACCTGTATTTTGTCTCACCATGTCTTTATCTTTGAATATGAATCGTATGTGCCTTATGTACAGGCCCCTTCTGTGACTTGATGACTTACTATAATTATTTACTGTTGCCATGCCTCAGGCCAGGGCTAATGTTTATGAATGGAGACAATCTTTTTAAAACTATTTATTACAATGTATCTGCTTTAAAGCCAAAGTGTTTATTGGATGAATGAAGAGTGAACCATTATGCTGCTATGTATTTGAATGCTTTTTTGGTTTGTTAACTTTTTTTTACACGCCTTTTTCTCTCCAATTCCGTGGTGTCCAATTGGGAGTATAAAATAATGTCAATGTACAATTGTCTTGTCTCATCGCTGCAACTCCCGCACAGACTCGGGAGAGGCGAAGGTCGAGAGACGTGCGCCCTCCGAAACAACCCATCCGAGCCGCATTTGAGTGCTTGACGTATACAAAAAGTGTAGATTGCAATTTGTTCAACGCTTCTTGTTTTGTACTTTGACTACATTGGAAGTGTTCACAATATTTGATGTAATACAATGTATGCCATCACCTGACTTCTGGCTATTTGTGTCTTGTCATTCAAATCCTATTTTATATAATTTGCCAGAGGCTAGTACAATTCACAAGTGCCACAATAACTACATTCATTATTAATCTTTCCATTACCTTCCTCCTGTCTGAAGGCTGTGCAGGGCAGAAAACTGTAATTTGCTACAGTCAAGAGCCCTACCCCCAGTAGAACTCCATTGTACCATAAACAACTCCAAATGTTACTTTGAGTCAATTAGAATATAATCTGTTTAAGAAGCATCAATAATTGTGTCGAGTGGAATGTAGAGTAAATGTCCAAAATAGGTTTCTAAGGATCACAGGCCACCACACAGACAAGGTTTAAATGTTTAGAGTTCTTTACTTCAAATCTCAGAAGTACACAATCACAAACCAAAATCAAAGGTCTGTGCTACTGGACGAGTGTCCAGGATGGCCACAGCCAACTCCCGTCGGTTGCTCGTCTGCTGTTGGTTAGTTTCACTGTTGGTAGTTTGGCAGTCGCTCCCTGTCGTCTGTTGTCATCAAGCGTCTATGGAACCCAGCCCATGTCCTGGTTCATTGCAGGGGGAGAGGAAAACAAGCATGACAAGGGAGCCATTCTGAACAGATGTGTTCGACCACACTCACACGTTTGGTCCCCCTCTGGCTGCAAGGTGGCTGGGTATGACATGGTCCCAGTGATGTTTGTGGCGGAAGTGGCAGCTTTCATACTCTGTGTGATTTTCCGGCAGATCCTCTACTTTCCTCACCTCCTCAACATTAAACACTTTTTGCACTGCTTTCAGCCTGGAAACTTCAACCGGATAACTTTTATTTATTTAACCATTATTTAACTAGGCAAGTCAGTTAAGAACAAATTCTTATTCACAATGACGGCCTACACAACTTATATACCCTAGCATGACTTTATCCGGCACTCTGCATCAAAACTCAGAAAGACAGACCAGGTCAGTCTCAAGGCCCTCACCTGGTCTGCATAGAAACAAACGGCATGCATCAGACACAGAATCCTCAACTTCAGTCAATCCACCTCAGCGCCACCCCAGTTATCACTCCTTTCAGCGGCGCTCTGCTCTGGAGAGCAGAACACAGCTCTCATCCAGAGTCACGTAGCGCCTTCTCCCTCTGGGCAGCAGACACACAAAAAAATGTCATAAACACAAGTCCACTTCTGGATACTTTGCCCAAATTGAAAGAACCAAAATCCTTCTTCACCCAGCCCGATACCACAAATGGATCACCAAAAGACATGGATCCACTTTCTCCACAAACCATACTCCCACTGGGCCAGAGTCATCTCGGGCATCTTCCTGATAATTGGGGTGAGGCTCGGAAGCTTTCACCTCACCTGTTGGCGGTTTTTCCTCTTCATTTCTGTCAGGTTAAATTTCTGAGAGTGAGAATTTCTGAAATGTCAACTTCTCAACATTTTCAGGAGCGGAACATGTAATTATCTCTCCTGTACTTGACTCAAAGGAGAAAGTACTCAGCTTGTATTTCACAGATTAACCTTTGAACCTTGCACCCTTCTTTCTGCCTTGTGTCATCTCACCAGCTGCCATCTTGCCCACTGGCACCTCCTCCAGCAGCAGCTCCAGAACCGGAAGTTAGTTGATCAGGCCCAGGTGTGACAGGCCTGAGCCAACTCCGGTGGGAGGTTACAATAAATCAATTAGAAAGTTCATAAGGAGGTACCGACACAGCAAACCATGGAAGTTCATGCAAATTAGAATAAGGCACGCAAACTATGTTAAATAAAAAGTCACTGCAAACTCAAAATACTGACTGTCCAAACAGTAAGTTACAAGTGACCGAATCGGATGTGTGTGTTCAGACAGCAGTTATTTGTCTACGCTAGTTGTCATAGTAATGACGGGTGTGCACAGTGGTGTATGCTGATTGGTGGTGGTGCTCATGCTTCCTATCACTCAGCAGTTATGAGGCAAGCTAAGGCGACAACATTCCTGCCATGGTCATTTCTCAGTTGCTTTGAATGTTCAAAATCATAGTGTAAGTACATTTTTAAAGCCTCAAAGGATAAGATGATCCAATTTTCAAAAACAAGTCATTTTTGGCTAGCCACATCAGGCAACTAGCTAGCTAGGCACTGTAGCCGTTTAACTTTCGAGCACATTCACACAATTGTTTGTAAACAATTAACAAGCTAGTTAGCTACCATATGTTCTTGTCAAAGCTGTCAACAGAGTAGCTATCAAGCAGCAAGATATGACAAATAGTCTAAAAACCACTTGAGGGCAAATAAATCATATTTCACCATTTGAAGGTGGTTTTAAATGTGGCTTAAAATATCTGATTCCAAGTGCTGTTTGGTGTTCAGACTGCAAGAAAAAGAACAGATTCGAATCAGATATGCAAAAAAAAAAAGTTTTTGATTTGATTTGAGTCACTACACCCCACTACGCCAGGGTGAACAAGGCTTTAGCTGCGCTTGAGTTGGGAAGGTTTAGGGTTTACCCTGATCATTTTCCAGAAAGAATAGTGTGCTATCTGGGGTTTCACATATGAATAAGCAAAACACTACATCCTCTCCCTCCCAGAGCAAAATTGGTTGATCACTGGTGGCAAAAAGAGAGCCAGAGGAAGGGGATGCAGAGCGGAATGACACAAATGTGTCACATAGTGTAACTGTTACAAATCATTGTGTCTGTAAGGTTTTGGGTGCTATCTGCTTCATGGCAGTCCATTGTGGCAAATCTGGTCAAATTTGATGGCAGTGGGAAATTGACCTAAAATGAGGCAGAGATGGTTTAACTTGGATGCTTACAGCAGTCCAAAAGTGATCCATGTACACTCGAATAGATCAAATGTCACAACAATGTATTTTTTTTTTTAACCTTTATTTAACTAGGCAAGTCAGTTTAGAACTAATTCTTATTTTCAATGACGGCCTAGGAACACTGGGTTAACTGCCTTGTTCAGGGGCAGAACAACAGATTTTTACCTTGCCGCAATCTTGCAACCTTTCGGTTACTAGTCCAACCCTCTAACCACTAGGCTACCTGCCGCCCCACTAAACAATGACAGGGGATTTATCCAAAATTGGTCCTGCCTACTACTTACTAAAACTACATACTGTACTAATAGTACTACATACTATTTGGAACGTACTGTTTAGTAAAAAACATACATAGCTACAGGAAGGGGGTGGGAGTTTTTTTTTTGCATGCTCTACAGATGGCTATGTCAGTCCACTCAGAAGGACTAGTAAAGGCCCAGTGCACTACATTTGTGAAGAAAAACATTTTTTATTCTTTTTTTTTTTAACTGATTTTTCAAGGGGTGCTGCAACACCCCGACTTCCCACGGATATGGAAGCATGCAAATAAATATCAACATACTACTCATCCATACTGAGAAGGCGTCATACAATACACAATCCCGCTTGTTCCTCGCCATTCATACATTTTTGTAGAGCTCGTCCCCTATTCTTATTAACAGCTGTTGTCAAAACACGTGAGTGTGACAAGACAATTCTCTTCCTCAATAGTGTGCAGCGAATCCTACTGGATGAAAAGCCTAAATCAGAGGATGCATGTCAGCAAAGGATGCATGTCAGCACCAGATATAAACAGGGCTTATAAGACCTCTGCACCATGCTGGGTAGCATTGCGCCCTTTCTCCTCAGTAGGTTGTTGGTAATCTCAGTTGTCTCTGAGTTCCGGTTCGGAGTGCAAAGGGCAGTGAAGCTTTTCTCTAAGAATTTATGGCGCTTCTACTAGATGCACCTAGTGTGGAGAGTGGATTTTCTGCAGGATATTAGTAGGATTTTATGGGAATATTGCATGGGCTGGAGGGCAACATGTTGCACCTTAAAAGGCTGAAAGCAACAACAGCAGCCTGCAAAATACTTGGTTTATTTCAGAACTGCAGGTGCAGTGCAAGTTGAAATTATATGTTAAACACGTTCAATTCAACAGTGTTTAGATTATTGTTGAGCACCCAGGTATAGCTTCCTTCTTTTACATAACTGTGACTACTGCATTTCACACACTGTCGCCAACGCAAACTGTCTGTCGTCTCACATAATATTCACTGAATTCCCCTCTCCTGACACCGACATGACACATCAACAAGACTGGTCCAAACCAGACTTCACCCTTTCATTCAGTTTGAAACATCCATTTTCCAGCACAAGGAGATGGAACTGGCCTTTTTAATATAGCGACTGAGTAAC
This sequence comes from Oncorhynchus kisutch, assembly GCF_002021735.2. Lineage (NCBI taxonomy): Eukaryota > Metazoa > Chordata > Actinopteri > Salmoniformes > Salmonidae > Oncorhynchus > Oncorhynchus kisutch. The sequence continues at coordinate 55,041,818 of NC_034190.2, read as the reverse complement.
AGCTGCTCAGGCACTTGATAACCGCCTAAGTAAAGAGCCTGTTTCCCTGCGCCTGCCTGCGTCATTAGGCTACTCCAGATAGGGCCGTTCACTCCCCTATTTCACTTCGGTCCTCTTCTCTGATAATGCCCACAGTTATATTTGATCTCCATAGCCAGGAATGAACCCAGGTTCCCAGGGCAAAAAACAAGAAGGGAAAGTGTGCACTGTCACCAATGGCTACATAGTAATAACTCTCTCTCAGTAACCTGTTGCACAACAGACAGTTGAGTTTTGCCAAGCTCAGCAAATCTAAGATCTGACATTTAGCAGTGAGGCAGAGTTTGTGAGACAGTGGGCTTGTGCAATGGAATATGTCAGTGCATGACTTTGATGGTGACATACAGTGCCTTGCAAAAGTATTCATCCTCCTTGGTGTTTTTCCTATTTTGTTGCATTTGGATTTTATGTAATGGACATACACAAAATATTCCAAATTGGTGAAGTGAAATTAATAAAATAACTTGTTTCAAAACATTTAAAACTGAAAAGTGGTGCATGTGAATTCACCCCCTTTGCTATGAATCCCCTAAATAAGATCTGGTGCAACCAATTACCTTCAGAAGTCACATAATTAGTTAAATAAAGTCCACCTGTGTGCAATCTAAGTGTCACATGATCTCAGTACTGTTCTGAAAGGCCCCAGAGTCTGCAACACCACCAAGCAAGCGGCACCATGAAGACCAAGGAGCTCTCCAAACAGGTCAGGGACAAAGTTGTGGAGAAGTACAGAAGAAGTACAAAAAATACCAGAAACTTTGAACATCCCACGGAGCACCATTAAATCCATTATGGAAAATATAGAAAGAATATGGCACCACAATCAAAACTCACGGACCAGGCAAGGAGGGCATTAATCAGAGAAGCAACAAAGAGACCAAAGATAAGATAGCTTCAAAGATAGCTTCAAAGCTCCACAGAGGAGATTGGAGTATCTGTCCATTGGACCACTTTAAGCTGTACACTACATAGAGCTGGGCTTTACTGAAGAGGGGCCAGAAAAAAAGCCAGTGCTTAAAGAAAAAAATAAGCAAACACATTTGGTGTTCAACAAAGGCATGTGGGAGACTCCCCAAACATATGGAAGAAGGCACTCTGGTCAGATGAGACAAAAATTGTTAGTAGTTACTCAGGAGAGATGAAGGTCGAAAGCCATGCGTCCTCCGAAACACAACCCAACCAAGCCGCACTGCTTCTTAACACAGCGCACATCCAACCCGGAAGACAGCCGCACCAATGTGTCGGAGGAAACACCGTGCGACCTGGTTAGCGTGCACTGCACCCGGCCCGCCACAGGAGTCGCTAGTGCGCGATGGGAAAAGGATATCCCTACCGGCCAAACCCTCCCTAACCCGGGCGGTGCTAGGCCAATTGTGCGTCGACCCACGGACCTCCCGGTCGGCTGCAACAGAGCCTGGGTGCGGACCCAGAGTCTCTGGTGGCACAGCTAGCACTGCAATGCAGTGCCCTAGACCACTGCGCCACCTGAGAGGCAAAAATTTTGCTTTTTGGCCATTAATCATGGTGGTGGCAGCATCATGCTGAGGGGATGTTTTTAGTCTGCAGGGACTGGGGAAACTGGTCAGAATTTAAGGAATGATGGATGGTGCAAAATACAGGGAAATTCTTGAGGGAAACCTGTTTCAGTCTTCCAGAGATTTGAGACTGGGACAGAGGTTCACCTTCCAGCAGGACAATGACCCTACGCATACTGCTAAAGCAACACTCAAGTGGTTGAAGGGGAAACATTTAAATGTCTTGGAATGGCCTAGTCAAAGCCCAGACCTCAATCCAATTGAGAATATGTGGTATGACTTAGACTGCTGTACACCAACAGAACCCATCCAACTTGAAGGAGCTGGAGCAGTTGTGCCTTGAATGGGCAAAAATCCCAGTGGCTAGACGTGCCAAGCTTATAGAGACATACCCCAAGAGACATGCAGCTGAAATTACTGCAAAAGGTGGCTCTACAAAGTATTGACTTTACGGGGGTGAATAGTTATGCACGCTCAAGTTCTGTTTTTTTGTCTTATTTCTTGTATGTTTCACAAAAAATATTTTGCATTTTCAAAGTGGTAGGCATGTTGTGTAAATCAAATGATACAAATCCCACCAAAAAACGATTTTAATTCCAGGTTGTAAGGTAACAAAATAGGAAAAATGCCTAGGGGGATGAATACTTTCGCAAACCACTATCTACGTTGGGCTGCAAAGAGTCTTTCAATGTGGTTGGAAAGAATCCTTTGGAAAAATTAAAAACAGAGGCACTGAGGACATGCCGCTCTCCCCTTCCTGCTACAATCTCAGCCTCACCTCAGTTATCAACTGCAGACCAGCTGCACAGTGCACACACAGTTCGAATGGCCATGGGCCCTGCCTGCCAGTGCTGCCTTCAACAGATAATTTGTTCCTTACCCCTCTCCCTAAGTCCTAACCATTTGATGTTTACATACTTGTGTGTATATATACACTTGTGTGTGTATATATATATATATATATATATAAGTCTATGTGGACACCCCTTCAAATGAGTGGATTTGGCTATTTCAGCCACACTCATTTCTGACAGGTGTATAAAATAGAGCACACAGCCATGCAATCTCCATAGACAAACATTGGCAGTAGAATGAGCTTACTGAAGAGCTCAGAGACTTTCAAAGTGGCACCGTCATGGCACCTTTCCAACAAGTCAGTTCGTCAAATTTCTGCTCTGCTAGAGCTGCCCCGGTCAACTGTAAGTGCTGTTATTGTGAAGTGGAAACGTCTAGGAGCAACAATGGCTTATCCACGAAGTGGTGGGCCACAACCTCACAGAACATGACCGCCAACTGCTGAAGTGCGTACCGTGTAAAAATGGTCTATTCTTTGGGAGCAACACTCACTATCAAGTTCGAAACTGCCTCTGGAAGCAACGTCAGCACAATAACTGTTCGTCTGGAGCTTCAGCTGGCACTCCGAGCGATGAATCTGGGTTTGGCGGCTGCCAGGAGAACACTACCTGCCCAAATGCATAGTGCCAACTGTAAAGTTTGGTGGAGGAGGAATAATGGTCTGGGACTGTTTTTCATGGTTTTGGCTAGGCCCCTTACTTCCAGTAAAAGGAAATCTCAACGCTACAGCATACAATGACATTCTAGACGATTCTGTGCTCCCAACTTAGTGGCTACAGTTTGGGGAAGGCCCTTTCCTGTTTCAACATGACACTGCCCCCGTTCTTCCACACTGAAATGGTGTGGAAGAACTTGACTGGCCTGCACAGAGCCCTGACCTCAACTCCATCAAACACCTTTGGGAGGAATTGGAATGCCGACTGTGAACCAGGACTAATCGCCCAACATGAGTGCCCGTTCTCACTATGCTCTTGTGGCTGAATGGAAGCAAGTCCCTGCTGTAATGTTCTAACATCTAGTGGACAGCCTTCCCAGAAGAGTGGAGGCTGTTATATCAGCAAAGAGGGGACCAACTCAATATTAATACCCATGATTTTGGATGTAGATGTTTGACGAGTGGGTGTCCACATACACTACATGACCAAAAGTATCTTTAAGGTGGAAGAAAGATGGTGTAAGCTCCACCACTGCACGGATTTTACCCGACTGCTTCGATCTGCCAACATCCAAGGGTTTGAGCCAATGGCAAGAGAGCAATTTGGGACCAGCTGTCAGAATCCTCAAAATCAATGGGCACTTTTAAGTACAAGTCCTGTGTCTGGTGTCTGTGCTGCTCCTGTACCATACATCATTTATCTTAAAGCCTTTTGTCTTGTGTTTTTAACATGTTTTTTTTTCAATATAATGAAGTACTGTTTTTACATATCACTGGATTTCACCTATTGTAAGATGTGCACAGGAATGTCCAATGTATTTGTCAATGTGCAAGTTCTGAGATATCAGGATGTAAAGGTAAAAACATTTTCTTTATCTGGAAATGCCTGTGGATGACACGTTCAAAAACCCCATTCACGCGCACATCAAACGCAGTCCCAGAGAATACTGCTCATGCTGCTGGTGGGTCATCAAGATGGCCACTGCCACCACTTGACGATCGCTCCATTGGTTGGTTGGTTGGTTGTTTCATTCGTTCGTCAGTAGTCGGTTGCCAGTCGTTCTGCATCATCCGTTGTCATCAAGTGTATATGGCACTCAGACCATGTGCCAGGCCCATGCAGGCGAAAGAGATGGGAGAGAAAAAAACATGCATGAGCAGGGAGTTAATCTGACCACAAGTATTCAACCACACGTTTGGTCCCCCTCTGGATGCAGGTCATTGGCAGGTGTGGTTCTGCATTGGTGTTATCCCTCCAGCAGCAGCCCGAGAATAAACTGGAAGCTCCATTTTAAGGAGCACAGGTGGCTCGTTAGTTGATCAATTCTCATCAGGAGTCTACAATAAATCAATTAAGAAAACAATGAAGAGAAACACAGCAAACCAAAGTAAGTCATGGAAAGTAAACAAGGTACTCAATTTCTAAACGAAAATTCACTGCAAACTCTCAATACATATGAAATTCACACAAAAAAGGTTTGGCCTGCAATACTAGGGAGGAACATATCATTCTACTGACTTCAAGGAAATAGGCTTACATGCTACAAACCATTATTTTTGCTATAGGATGGTACTATTTCACAGAGGAATTCAATTCTACCCATATGAATAATGCTTACTTGAGTCCACACAGGCACAATATAACATGAGTCGGAAATCGGATTTGAACAGCTTGAGTGTGAACACAGCCATGGTCAACTGAAACCCACCTGGTCCTGATAAACGCACCTGCTGTGTCACACAGCTGTGCTTGTTGCCATGGGAGTTTTTGTCAACAACTTTCTAATTGAGCCAGGACAGTGGGAAAAGCTGGCCATTCAAAGCCACAGACCAAGGGCTCTATTCAATCTGTAAAGTGTTACAGATTCCGCTATATACATTTTAAGGTAATTTCCGATTGAGCCAACATATGCAGCATTTACCATGAATGCAGTCTCTGCTAAAGCTGAAACATTGCCTTTAAATTTCAGTCATGCTGTAAAGCTGAACTTCCACTTTGTCGATTGAATAGAGCCCCTAATCATCTTTGTATAGTGTGACAGGGCAAAACCACTAAATGTCCTGAATAGGAACATACTGTAGGAATCCTTCAGGGGCATCTGATTGAAACATATTTGTTTGTTTTTCTGTCAGTCTGACTGTTGATATGTTTGTTTAACATCAAGTCCAAAACAAAACGTTGGTTGGTTTACTGGAGAAACATGACGAAAACATGACGAAATGCTTGAAAAAAGGACAAGGACCATTTGCTGTTGATTAGATGGCGGTTAAATTCCAAGTCTAGACATTGACCTTTTCTGGGGGGAGTGACCAGACTTAGTGGCACTTGCAGAACGCACAGTGACAGACGTGGTAAATAAATATCTCTGTTATCTAAAACAGGGCCTGAAGGGTAAGGATGATATGAGTGACAGGATGAGCAAGACCATTGAGATTAATTAAAGGAGAGGGAATGACATGAAGATCCTAAGGACAGAACAGACATGACTGTGGTCCTATATGTGTTTTCACCAGTCAATCTTGTCTCATTTAGTGCGTTTTAGGCCCTTTTTGTGCCACTAGTTTTTGCGGGATGTATGATTAAAGCTTGTTTATGAAGAGCAACCTCGATCTCCTCGAACAAGTGTGTGTGTGTGTGTGTGTGTGTGTGTGTGTGTGTGTGTGTGTGTGTGTGTGTGTGTGTGTGTGTGTGTAAGGATGTTCATGTCATTGTATATCTTCATTTCTGATTATTTCAAAACATTCATGCTGCAACAGATTTACAACAGATTTACCCTGAGCATCCGAGTGATGCACTTTGAAATTGTTGCATGTTGCGTTTATAGTTTTGTTCAGTATATTTTATTTTTTATCAGAGTGGCTGTTTCCCTTTACATTGGTCTAAGATTTGACTGAGTTATGGTTCATAGAAGCGAATCAGTCAATTGAAATGAATGAATTAGGTCCTAATCGATGGATTTCACATGACTGGGCAGGGGCAGGGGCACAACCATGAGTGGAACTGGGAGGAACTGGGAGGGCATAAGCCCACCCACTTGGAAGCCAGGTCCACCCACTTCACATGTTTGCTTTTATATTTTTGTTCAGGATATATGGAACAGGTTAAGGGTTTATGGATGTTTTTTTTCTCTGTATAGATTTGATGGATTTATGCTGCAGTTGAGAAGAATATATAATGTTTTAACGTTTCTCTACTTCTAACAGGATGTAAGTTATATTCTATTCTGTTCTAATCTACTGATGAACTAGAATGAAATTAATGGCCTGGTTGCTTCAGTTATCAAATGATACCATGAAAGACACATTGATAGGCTAGATTGAGACTATGCATCATGTACTGCAGCTTTTCCCGTTAGAGAACGTGCCACACATGTCCACTAGATGGGGGTCCTTGGCCATTAACTCCTGTTCATACTACAGAGTCGTTCATGAATTGTGGTGGCATTTGCATCTCTTGTCTTTGCAACCATGAAAAACAATTTAAAATAACAAAAATGTCCATGTTTTTGTTTATATTGAACTGTTTATCAATGATAAAACATAATGCAAGTCCTTTGTTTATGCATGGTGTAAAGTACTAAAGTTGTAGAGACATTTAGAGATATCTATTATTTTGAATGCTAGAAAGTGAACAAAAGTATTTGATATATTGCATAGTTCAATAAAAACAAAGACTATTAAAATAAAATAAAAATACTGGTATGGCGCTCATTGAAAACCACTCACTACAAACATATACAACGACCTTGAGCATTTCCTCTGGGAAGAGGTCGATATCAAATTAAATCAAATTGAATTATTAGCTAATCACACCGGTCATAAATTTGAGGATTCCATTGATAATTTGCTGTTACTCAATTTAAATGAAGGGAAATTATATTGTGGGCAAAATTATAAATCATTGTCACGCCTGCTCCCGCTCTTCCTCCCCCGGCGCTCGGGGACGCTAGGATTCCCAGCATTGTGCACTCAAGACATCATCAGTACGCACACCTGCCTTCCCCCCGTCACGCGCATCAGCGATCATTGGACTCATGTGGACTCAATTAATTGTGTCATTACCTTCCCTATATCTGTCTGTTTCCTAGCTCTGTTCCCTGCTTCAGGATTAATTGTCTCATGTCCGTGTTACCTGTGTTCCGACACTGTTCCTGTCTTGTTTCCTTGTCTGTTCCCGAATAAATGTCTGACTCACCTTACCTGCTTCTCCTGTCTGGCGTCGGTCCTTACAATCATATCACTTTAGTAAAACAGAACCCAAAATATGTGACCGGTTTCAGGAAACTAGGCCTGTGTCGCACGTCACCACCTCACAGGAGGCACTTGAAGATCTTTTTTTTAAAATCAAAATGCATCTCTTGGCAGAAATTCCTTCTGGAATATGTGAACTTTCATGTGCTTTAATAATAAACTTGTATGCTATCTGTAAATATTAATAAAATAAAAAAGGTTTAAGAAGAGTCTTGGTGGTTATAAACTTCTTCCATTTAAGAATGATGGAGGCCACTGTGTTCTTGCGGACCTTCAATGCGGCAGACATTTTTTGGTACCCTTCCCCAGATCTGTGCCTCGACACAATCCTGTCTCGGATTTCCACAGACAATTCCTTCGACCTCATGGCTTGGTTTTTGCTCTGACATGCACTGTCAGCAGTGGGACCTTACATAGATAGGTGTGTGCCATTCCAAATCATGTCCAAACAATAGAATTTACCACAGGTGGACTCCAATCAAGTTGTAGAAACATCTCAAGGATGATCAATGGAAACAGGATGCACCTGAGCTAAATTTTGAGTCTCATAGGAAAGGGTCTGAATACTTATGTAAATAAGGTATTTATGTTTTTTATTTTTTATAAATGTGCAAAAATGTCAAAAAACCTATTTTCGCTTTGTCATTATGGGCTATTGTGTGTAGATTGATGAGGGGGGAAATTATTTAGAATAAAGCTGTAACGTAGCAAAATATGGGAAAAGTCAAGGGGTCTGAATACTAAGGCACTGTAATCCTATCTACCGCAGCTTTTTTTGAAAGATATCGTGAAGAACTGAAAAAGGGTTGCTACTGCTCTCAACATTGCTGCGCTGAATTTAACAGGCACTATCGACAAAGATCAGTGGGAAAAAGTTGTGATGGACTACTTTCTGGAGGACGATCTTGCATTAAAAAAAAAAATCAGACGATGAGGAAATCCCTGGATTAGGTCAAAACATTATAATTGAACCAGACATTGTAGAGTCTTCTGTTGACAATGATGGGGAAGAAATGGCAATCAACAGTGTTGTTGTCACAGAAGAAGTTGACTGAGTTTTGAAATCAGTGGAATACACGGTGGAAGCAGAGATATGCTTGCCAAATGTGTAGAGTCGAAAAGAGAACAGACGGCATTTTCATTTATATTTATATTTAAATGGATCCCAATTAGCTGCTGCTAAGGTAGGACATACTCTCTCTGGGGTCCAGCAAAAATGAAGGCAGTAATATACATAATAATAAAAAAGTACAATTAAAATACATTTTACAATATCCCAATACATCGTGTGCCTTCCAGCCACTACTCTACTACAACACACAGTCCATGTGTGTATAGAGTGTATGTTGTGTGTTTTTGTACCTGTGTGTGAGAGACTCTTCACAGTCCTGCTGTTATGTTCAGTGGTTCTTCCTTTAAAAGTTTTGAGCTTGTGCCGAGACCGTTTGTGGTAGATGGTGGAAAATTGCGCAATTCTGGCAACAATGGCTGACACATGAGTCTCACTAATGTTGAGTAATAAGTTGTGTAGGTCTAATTTATTTAAAGAGCATATTGAAGTTAGAAGCAATAGCCTACAACTCTTTCAGACCGCTTCGCACTGCTCTGAGACAAGCATGGGGACTGGTCTTGATAATCAATAAGATTGTTATTTTCACTGAATCTCCTTTTGGGAATTGATTAGACTACAATTATACAATTAGTGTGTAGAAATGTTATGCTCTTAGTGTAACCTTTATTTAACTAGGCAATTCAGTTAAGAACAAATTCTTATTTACATGGACAGCCTACTCCTTCCTCCCCGTCGGGGAATTGAAGCACAGTCTCACGCATGCCCACACAACACAGGGATTCTTTAGCTAAATAGCCCAGTACTGTAGCCTATTCCCGTTGTCACGTTTTCTGTTCCATCCTAACGGCAACCCAGAGGGTTTTTAGTTTTTATTGGAATAGAAACACCATAATATTAATCAAATTTATTTAGCAACATTTCTTAAAATCAGTCCCATATACTATGTTCTTACAAATAAAGGTTTTAAATTCTCTAGTACAGCCACTATCGAAGGCTATCAAATGCTTCTCAAAGATGCCCGCCTCTGTAGTATGAGTTGGGATTATGGTTAATTGTTTAGCCAGCTAGCTACATGTCTAAACAAAAGACTCCACTATGCAAGTAACCATTTCGCTGTACTGTTTACACTTTCTGTATCCTGTGCATGTGACAAATAAACGTACATTTTACTTGATATAGTGTGTGTTTACCAGAGACGGTAATGTGAAGAACAACATGACCTGCACCAAAGTCAGATTAGGATATAGGCCAAATCCTAGATAAAGTGTATTTTTTACGACTACTTTTTGCTACTACTTTCACCAGTTTTAGTTTTGAAATCTTTGCTGGTTTACTACACTACCTCAGTGGTGACCCGTCATTCAGTCTTGAGCCCTACCTGTTTTGCATGTTATTTTGTCATTAATATGTGTCAGTTTGCAAACAATGTAATTTAAAAAAATATTGAGTTAATAAAGCTGCATACAAACATGATCTCTCTTTTGCTTTCTTGAGTAAGGCTGCTCCAAAATGCAGGGGTTTCAGCCTGGCTCAGTGCTTTCAATAGTGGTGTGGCAGCCACCGGAAAATGCGGAGCGGAGGGGTTGGTAATGTTCTTTAGTTGCGCCGTGATTGGCTCAGTCTTCTGTCACTCATGGGGACACTACATCACTGCAAAATCTGTGGGTAGAGATAAAAATAAAAAAAAGTCCCTTGTGTGCTGCCATAGAGTTGCATTACAAGTGCCCATCCAAGAAGGCTCAAGGTCATTGGCCACAGATACAATTACATCAAATCACGTTATAGCTACAGTAGCTTTGATTGGACTGATCATGTCAACATCATACTTTCAAAATCTTAGCTAGCAAGCTAGCAGTCATCATCATGAATCAAGTCAACAATCTACTGACAAATCCTTTTCAATCCTTGTCATATGAAGAGAAATTATGGATAAAACAAATTGGTGCTCATCGGCCATTGGACATACACAATACACAACAAGTTGGAAATCACAAATTCAGCAATGAGTGGTTTGGAAGGAATTATATTATATATATTGTAAGAGCTTTCATTGTCTGCTTATATACCCCCTTTATTTATTCTACGGTTCTGACTTGGTGTACAGAGAGAAATCTGTATGAACAGCCGATGTTCTGAATTCTGCCGCTGTACATTTAAAAAGTGCTGAACAAATAGTTATGTTGTTTACGTCCTTCCTTGCTCGCTCATTAATGTCTTAATCTAAATGACGGATTGCCTCTTTTCCGCTAGTCATCCCCTTATGCCATAGTTTGTACATCTCAATTGTCAGTAGAAACAACATTTATTTAAGCAAGTCAGCCATATCAGCTATGCTTTTTTTAAAAGCAGTAAATGAAACTGAATTAACTTTTTCGCTGATAGCCAGGTGTAGCAGTGGTAAGGTGTTGGGACTCTGCTGTTGGGACAGCTTTATGTAGGCCTCAACAGTTTGTGGGCACCGTTTGTCACCGTTATAGTGCAATTAATGTATTGTTTAGTGTTGTGTTGTGGCTTTGCTGGCATTCATCTAAAACATTTAATTTTTCAGCTAGCTTCCGCCCTCTGGGTACATTGTCTTCAATACAAAACCTAGGACGCTCATCGTTCTCACCCCCTTCCATAGACTTACACAGTAATTATGACTTCCGGAGGGACGTCCTCCAACCTATCAAAGCTTTTGCAGCATGAACTGACATGTTGTCCACCCAATCAAAGGATCAGAGAAGGAATCTAGTACTGGAAGCTTAAGCTACAGCTAGATAGCACTGCAGTGCATAACATTTTATGAGTAGTTGACTCAAAGAGAGAGAAAGACAATAGTTTAACAGTTTTAAACAAATGAATTTAAAATGAAGGAGAAGCAAGAGACAGTGAGATATTTTGTCATTTATTTTCACTTACACTTACTTAGCTAGCAAATGCAGCTAGCTAGTTTAGCCTGCTCAAACAGAGGGATGCTATGTTAGCTAGCTGGCTATGACTATCCAACACAACACTGGAACTCTTCCAAGGTAAGCTTTTGGTTTAACTAATGTATTGCCACCAGGGCCCGTTTGTGTAACTGCTAAACTGCTTACTAACTGTACACTGCGCTGCATGATTGTAGCGGGTTTACTAATGCATTTGTTCTATTAGCTATATTGACTATGACTTTGCCTTAGCTAATATTGTGACAACGATGTAGGCTGTGTGTTGCGGTTATGATTAGGTTTGGCTTGGAAAAGTTTTTTCATCTGGTCATATACAGCTGGTGTGTTATGCATTGAAGTCCACAAGTGAAGGGAAAAGGTGAGAGGAGGAGAGATGCAGATGCGAGAAGGAATACAACGTGGCTGCTATGAAAGTGTCACGACTTCCACCGAAGATAGTTCCTCTCCCTGTTCGGGCGTCGCTCGGTGGTCGGCGTCTCCGGCCTACTAGTCATCAACGATCCTTTTTTCCTTTTCTGTTTGTTTTGTCTTTGGTTCTTTCACACTTGGTTTCATTTGCCTTCATTTCTGTGTAGAATTAACCCTGTTGCCTGCCTAAGTTTGTGCAGGATTATTTATTGTGATGTTGCTCGTTTAGGTTGTGCCCATGTTGCTTCACATATTTTATACTGAGTGTGTATATATTTGGGAGCTTTGTTTGTTCCTCCTTTCGTGAGTAACGGGTTTATCTGTTGTCGAGGGCGTTTGATTTTGGTATTGTACATACCATACCTGTATGTTGGTGGACTTGCCCATTCAAATTACGCATCTCGGACATCTCTGCTCTCCTGCGCCTGACTCCTTCACCCACCTTTAAACACAATCTTTCACAGAATCCCGCACCATCAATGGAGTCAGCAGGAGCTGACGTGCTCCCAACGTCTATGGAGGAGCGTGTTCAACCCCACCGGTGTTACACCGGCTGGGGACCGCAATGGATCAGGTGATGGCGACTGGAAAGATGAGAGAGAGGTGGCCTTTCTACACCTCCACCAGCCACACTCCAAACCAGTCCCACAACCCTCTCCTTCGTTGCCTGGTCCCAGTGTAATTTGTCTCGCACTCCCGAGGGAGTATGATGGGACCGCCGGGTGCCAGGGGTTCTTAATCCAGATGGAGCTATACCTGGCAACCGTTCATCCGGCTCCTTCGGGATGTGAGAGCGTGAACGCCCTCATCTCCTGCCTCTCAGGCAAAGCCCTGGAGTGGGCAAACGTGGTGTGGAAAGATACAGACTCGGCAAGGGACCACTACCCAGAGTTCACCCGCCGCTTTCGGGCCGAGTTGAACGTCTGTTCCATCTAAGGCAGGAGAAGAGGAGCGCACAGGACCCCAGAGTTCTGGACCGCTGGCGCGGGATGAAACAATAGGGCCCTGATCAATCACTAAAGGTGCAGTTTGCGTCCGTAGGGAGCTAGCCTGTAGAGACACCACCCTCTCCTTGGACCAGCTGATAGACATGTCCATTCGGCTGGACAACTTGCTGCGGACCCGCGGACATCCGGATCGGGCCCTGTCAGTTTCATCCCCCAGCCCCTCCGCTCCAACGCCCATGGAGCTAGGAGGTGCTGCAGCGAGGGCGACCGGAGGAGGAGCCCTTTCCTGTACCAGCTGTGGTCGCAGAGGGCACACTGCTTACCGGTGCTGGGGGGGTCCTTCTGGGAGTCGAGACGCCAGGCCGAGCACTGCTCGGACACCCCAGGTGAGTCGGCACCTGGCTCACCCAGAGTCCCCTGTTGGTCACATGTATGTGTTAATTTATTTTCCCCTCATTCCCGGCATAAGGCGCTAGTAGATTCAGGCGCAGCAGGGAATTTTATTGACCGCGGTTATGCGCATAGTTTTGGTATCCCCCTGGTTCAGATTGATAAACCCTTCCTAGTCCACTCCTTAGATAGCCGACCATTAGGGTCAGGGCTAGTCAGGGAGGCCATGATTCCACTGGGCATGGTTACGCAGGAGGGTCATGATGAGAGAATGTCTCTTCCTCATTGATTCTCCTGCATTTCCGGTGGTGCTGGGGATCCCCTGGTTGGCCCATCACAACCCCAAGATTTCGTGGCAACAGAGGGCTCTAAAGGAGTGGTCCGAGGAGTGCTCAGGCAGGTGTGTAGGGGTTTCCATCGGTGCAACGACGGTGGAAAGTCCAGACCAAATCTCCACCGTGCGCATTTCCTCAGAATATGCCGATTTGGCTATCGCCTTCTGTAAAAGGAAGGCGACCCAATTACCACCTCATTGACGAGGGGATTGTGCGATAAATCTCCTGGTAGACGCTGCACTTTCCAGGAGTCATGTGTATCCCCTGTCACAGGAGGAGACGGTAGCTATGTGTATGTATCTGAGTCTCTGGGGCAGGGGTACATTCGGCCCTCCACATCACCTGCCTCCTCGAGTTTCTTTTTTGTGAAGGAGAAGGAATGAGGTCTGCATCCGTGCATTGACTATAGTCTAAATTCCATCACGGTGGGGTACAGTTACCCGCTACCTCTCATTGCCACGGCGATTGAGACATTTCACGGGGGCACGCTTCTTCACAAAACTGGATCTCAGGAGTGCATATAACTTGGTGCGTATCCAGGAGGGAGATGGGTGGAAGACAGCGTTTAGTACCACATCCGGCCATTATGAGTACCTCGTCATGCCGTATGGGTTGAAGAATGCTCCAGCAGTCTTCCAAACCTTTGTAGACGAGATTCTCAGGGACCTGCATGGGAAGGGTGTGGTGGTGTATATCGATGACAATCTGCTCTAGCGCATGTATCTCTGGTGCGCAAGGTACTTGGGTGACTGTTGGAGCATGACCTGTACGTCAAGGCTGAGAAATGCTTGTTCTTCAAACAGGCCGTCTCATTCCTTGGGTATCGCATTTCCACATCAGGGTTGGTGATGGAGTGTGACCGCATTGCAGCCGTGTGTAATTGGCCGACTCCAACCATGGTAAAGGAGGTGCAGCGGTTTTTAGGGTTTGCCAACTACTACCTGAGGTTTATCCGGGGTTTTGGGCAGGTGGCTGCTCCCATTATGTCACTGCTGAAGGGGGGGGGGCGGTGTGTCTGGGGTGGTCGGTTGAGGCGGACAGAGCTTTTGGTCGCCTGAAGGCTCTGTTTACCTTGGCTCCCGTCTGCCAATTCTGTTGAAAAACGTTTCTTAAACAGAAGCAAACGGAACAATACAGGGATAAACATACCTGAGTTTGTCCAATAGAAACTTGCGTTTGCAACTGTTGGACTAATGATTACACCCTAGAGCAGCTAGATACAGGCAAGAGTGTGCAAAGCGGTATTGAATGTGCCACTGTCTGTCCATGTGTCACTGTCTGTCACCTCAACATTTTCTCTCGACCTATGTGCGACCTATCGACGTTACATTGAAGTGGCTGAATGGAATATGAATGACAGTCATCCAATATGCTCTAATAGAAATAAGGCCATGCTCATGAAAAAAATGTATCGTCCTCCATCTTAAAACGTCAGCGACCGTCACTGGTGTACACCAATAAGAGCTCTCTAGTAGGTGCAATCTTCGCTCTCTCTCCCACTACTCTCTCCTATCCTATCATCTCTCCATTCTGCTAAATCCTTTCCCTCCTGTGTATTCGATCCTACTCTCCTCCCTATCTGCATCCTTTGACTCTCACTGTCTCCTTTCCTCTCAGCCAGCTCTCAACCCTCCCTTCCCGCTCCGTGGCTGAGTGACTCACTGCGAGCTCACAGTATAAGGCTGTGGGCAGCTGAGCAAAAATGGAGGAAAACTAAACCTCCGGAGGACCCATCATCCTTCCACTCCCTATTCTCTACCTTCTCTTTGTCTGTATCCGCTGTTAAACCCACTTTCTATCACTCTAACCCTAGCAAATTCTTTTCCATCTTCTCCTCCCTTCTTAATCCTCTACCCCTTCCCCCCTCTCTGCGGACAACTTTGTCAACCACTGAAAAAAAGGTTGATGACAACCCCTCTGACACCAAAAACTACAGACCGCTATGCTTTCTTTCTTTTCTTTCCAAAACACTTGAGCGTATTGTCTATGACCAACTCTCGTTATCTCTCCCAGAATGATCTTCTTGACCTTAAGACGGTTTACTCAACTGAAACACCTCTGTGTCACGGAGGCTCTCCGCTCTGCCAAAGCTGCTTCTTTCTTCTGTTCTCATCCTCCTATATCTATTCACTGCTTTCAACACCATCAGATCCTCCTCTCCACCATCTCAGGGCTGGGCATCTAAGAGCTCTGCACAGGTCGCTCCTATTAGGTGATGTGGAAAGGCTCTGTGTCTGCACCATGTGCTCTCACTACTGGTGTCCCCCAGGGCTCAGTTCTAGGCCCTCTCCTCTTTTCTCTATAAACCCAGTTGCTCAGCTCCCTCATATCCTCACATGGTCTCTCCTATCATTGCTATGACACTGAACTACTTTTCTCCTTCCTCCCTTCTGACACTCAGGTGGCGACACGCATCTCTGCGTATCTGGAGGACATCTCAGCATGGAAGTTGGCCCACAACCTCAACTTTGACAAGATGGAGCTGCTCTTCCTCCAGGGGAAGATTTGCCCTCACCAAGACCTCTCCATCACGGTTGACAACTCCACAGTGTCCCCCTCCCAAAGTGTAAAGAACCTTGGCATGCCCCTGGACAACACCCTGTTGTTCTCTACAAACATCAAAGCAGTGACTTGCTCCTATAGGTTCATGCTCTACAACATCCGTAGAGTATGACCTTTCCTCACAGGAAGTGGTGCATGTCTAGCAGCTAGACTGGTACCTTCAGCAGAGTGAACATTTTTGTTTGTTCATTCTATGTTTGACTAATGTTAGCTAACATTAGAGTAGCTCGATCTGGTAGCAATCTATTCCACCCTTTTATGCAAAACACCCTGTTCCTAAAAATTGAATTGTCACTAGCTAACTCACTCTCTGTTTATGTGTTGGTAGCAATGATGCATTTGTATAAATCGTCTATGGTTGATTAGTTGGTTCTCAGCTGGCTAGCAATCTTGCTGTCAATTTATTGACGCTAGCTAACAGCATGCTGAAAATATTGAAATGTCCATGCTATGTGTGCTATGCTTGCCAGTCTAATAGAGATCGATACAATTAGTGGGATGGTTAAATTGTGTATTGTTGTGAGTTTTGTTGTAGGTGGTACAGCATCTGATTACACCAGCATGTGCTTCCAACTCTTGGCTCTGCACAAGGTGAAGGTAAGTTGGCAAATATATTTACAAGCTGACGGCTAAGATAGCAACATTTACAGTAAGCATGGCATAAACATGAATTGGGTAGTGTTTGTATGGGTTTGTGTTATGGAGTTACAGGTGGCTAGATGAAGCCTGAGGAAACACAGAGTACTTTCCAGACCATGTAATACATTTAGTTCACCTTTTCTCTTTGTAAAACTCAGGTTATCTGGAGTCCTTCCACAGTGCCCTGCTGAAAAATACCCCAACGCGGTGAAATTTTGGGTACACAAGCATGAGGGAGGGGATACACACCTTGTGGTTATGGAGCACCACAAGATTGTGGGACAAAAACCATCAAAGGACACTGAAAGGTATAAAATCAAGACTACAACAGTAATGACACAACCACATCATTCTTCTCTCTGCAGATTCTCAAAATGTAATATCAAGATACGTCTACAAAAATCCCCTGCTAAGGGCAACTATTGACAGGAATTACCTGTCAGTCAATGGGCTGGGAAGGTTTTTAGATAGGCATTTGAAGTGAGGAGTTTTTTTCTCGATTGTGCAGGGTTGTGCTTACAGACAGTAAATGTATTGTTGTGTCTGAGAATGATTGAAATGTGCCATGTCTCCTCAATCACCCATACACAACAACATATGATGAAGACCGCATCGTCAAGCTGTTGGTCGAAAATTCTCTGCGCTACATCAAACAGTACCTATCCTATAACTCTCAGTAATGGTTACCAAAAATCTTTGGTTAATGTCAGGACCCGGTTACGAACTCAGGTCTCCGGTGTGTAGTGGAAATTTCCTGTATTTACTAAATCATGAGAGCAAACCACACACAAGTCAGAGTTATCATAAAGTCCATCTTTAATTATATGAGCTCCATCACAACCCTGTGACTCTCAGATCAATTCAGTGTCTATCAATGAATTCTCTGAGAGCCCTTACACATTGCTATACAGGATCTCAGTTGCAAAGACACACATAGCCAGACAGCATTGGCTATAAATTATCGTTCAGCTTTGTCTCCTAAACTATGTTCTTATCTCGCTCTCAGGACCATAAAACAAAACCTCAACAGGCATATATCAAATACACCCCTCCTGGACAAGATCACAGAGACACAGTGACTGGCACACAGACATTGTGGAGCCAAGAGATAATTGGTTTAAAAGATATGTTTACATAAGACAAGCTTGACCTCTCCCCTCTCTGCGGCCCAAGTAACTGAAACCTGACAGAGAACAGATAACTGCAACCGGCCAACAGTATTATCCAAAAATAGACATATCTCACATAAGCATGCAATAAAAAATAATAAAACATTATTTATAAATGTTACCCAAATAATTCTGATTCCGCCACGACAGGTGTGAGAAACAGTCTGAGCCACTAATAGTCGGCAGAACCCAGGAGATGAGACGGTGTTTTAATAAAGTAAAAAGGAAAGTACTTCAAGCAAAAATATAAATCCACAACGTCAAAAGTAATTCCAAGAGAAAAAGTTAATCCTCCAAGTGAAAAGGTAAATCCATAAGGTGGTAGGTACAGCAGGAAAAAATCCTCAAAAGATAATCAAAAATAAATAAATGAGAACAAAAACAGTACCACAAGAGAGTCCAACTGGAGTAACAAATGTTCACAGCATGGCTGCGGCTGGGTGCTAACATTCAAACACAGAGCAAATAACTGAGGAAAACTAAGGGTTTAAATACATTCAAGGGAAACGAGGCACAGGTGCAAATAATAATCTGGGAACAGGGGAAAACAAAAGGGTCAAAAAAGCACAATGGGGGCATCTAGTGGCCAAAACCGGAACAATCCTGGCCAAATCCTGACAGAATCCCCCCCCTAGGAACGGCTCCTGACGTTCCTACCAGCTTTCTCGGGGTGGAGGGCCCTGAACTGTCGAATGAGGTCAGGGTCCAGTATGTCTTTGGCAGGAACCCAGGAGTACTCCTCGGGACCGTAACCTTCCCAGTCCAACAGATACTGCCAGGGCCGCTGCACCCGGCGGGAATCCAGTATCCGCTGGACGGTATAAGCCGGCTGGCCTCTGATGACACGGAGCGGATGGGGAGGTCTGTCTGCCGGGACAAGGGGAGAAAAAACAACAGGTTTTAATAAGGAAATGTGAAACATGGGATTAATCTTAAGGGATCTGGGTAAGTGCAGGCGATATGTAACGGGGTTCACTCTCCTGGCAACCTTAAAGGGACCGATGTATTTCTGGGACAGCTTGCAAGACTCCACCCGTAGTGGTACATTTTTTGTGGAGAGCCAGACTCTCTGGCCGGGTCGCAGGGTAGGCCCGGGACGGCGATGTCTGTTGGCTTGTCGTTGGTACCGCTGGTACGCAAAAGATTAAGACGGGTCTTCCTCCACGTAAGCCGACAGCGTCTGATGAACTTCAAGGCTGAAGGCACTCCGACTTCTGCCTCCTGGTCCGGGAACAATGGAGGGGCATAGCCAAACTGACTCTCGTGCGGGGACATACCAGTGGAGGAGGAGCACATGGTGTTGTGTGCTTACTCGGCCCAAACAATGAAGGATGACCATGTGGACGGGTTGTTGGAGGCCATACATCTGACGGGCGGTTTCCAGCTCTTGATTCATCCTCTCGGTTTGGCCGTTGGACTCCGGGTGGTACCCTGAAGATATAGGGGCCACTGCCAGTCTGAGTTGGCAGAAGACCTTCCAAAACCTTGAAGCGAACTGGGGACCTCTGTCGGAAACCATATCTTGAGGAATGCCGAAGACTCGGAACACATGGTTAATTACCAACTCAGCCGTTTCCTTAGCAGAAGGTAACTTAGTCAAGGGAACGAACCTGGCCGCCTTAGAAAACCTGTCGATGATGACTAGGATTGTAGTATTGCCATGGGACGGAGGAAGGCCAGTAATAAAGTCCAACGAGATATGGGACCAGGGTCGGTGGGGAACAGGTAAAGGGTGAAGGAGTCCTTGAGGGCGGCGGTGAGAAGATTTGCCCTGGCAGCACACGGGACAGGCCTTGACGAAAGTGGTAACGTCTTCCTTTATGGTGGGCCACCAGAACGTTCGCTGGATGAACTCCAAGGTGCGACCTACGCCCGGGTGAGAGGTGAGGCGAGAGGAGTGCCCCCACAGAAGGACCTGAGTCCTCGCTGCCTTGGGGACAAACAACCGATTGGCAGGACCTCCTTTCGGACCTGGTTCGATAGCTTGAGCTCGTCTCGTCTGCTTAACGATGCCCACAGACCAGTCGATGTGAGGGTTATGGCTGTGAAGCCAGGGGTAGCCAAGGATGAGAGTGAACTCGGAACAGGGGATTAGATGAAAGTTCATCACTTCCTGGTGTTGGGAAACTGAAAGTTGCAAGGGGGTAGTGACGCGAGTGACAAGTCCAGATCCCAGAGGGCTTCCATCCAACGTAGTAACCCTCATGGGGTCCCTTAGAGGTTCAGAGGGGACGCCATTCTCCTTCGCCCAGATACCATCCGTGAAGTTTCCTGCGGCTCCAGAGTCTACCAGTGCTTGAAGGGGAAGCTCGTGGTTGTCCCAGTAAAGGGTGACTGGAATGAGCAGCCGGGAGTTGGATGGATGGGAGGAGGTTATGTTTCCCGTTACAGTCCCCCCAGGCCTGCACGGGACAGTGCGTTTCCCTGGAGCCCGGGACACGTGGAGCAGAAATGGCCCGGTTTGCCGCAATATAGACAGCATCGCTCCCTCATCCGGCGGTCTCTCTCAGCCTGGGAGATGCGTCCAATCTGCATGGGTTCCAGTGGAGCCAGCGAGGATAAAGATGGGGACGGAGCTGGGACCGTTAGGAGCTAGGGCGAGAGGTCTACGGTTGAGTTCTCTGTCTCTCAGACGCTGGTCTATTCGTGAGGCCAACTTGATCAGGGACTCGAGGTTGTCCGGTGGTTCCCGAGTGGCCAGTTCATCTTGGATGGTGTCGGAAAGACCCTTCAGAAAGCACACTGTGAGCGCCTCGTCGTTCCAGCCACTCGTTGTTGCCACCGTGCGGAACTGGATGGCATAGTCTGTCACGCTGTGCCGACCTTGGCGGAGAGTCAGGAGCTGTTTGGCTGAGTCAGGCCGCTGGTTGGACCTTGAAACACTCGCTTGAATTCCTCAGCAAAGGCAGAGTAGCTGGCACAGCAGGGACTTTGGGCATCCCACACAGCAGTAGCCCAGGCCAGGGCTTTTTCCGACAGCAGGGTGATGATATATGCGATCTTGGACCAGTCGGTGGGAAACGAGGGAGGGTTGCAGCTCGAAGGAGAGAGAACATTGGGTGAAAAACCCCTTACAAGCACTTGGATCACCTGAGAACCGTTGGGGAGGTGGAAGACAAGGTTCAGCCAGGGGGTTAACTGCCACGGGCACTTTAATCTGAGGTACTGGGGTGGGAGCGGTTGCCGGGGGAAGTCGATCAGATATCTGCTTTATGGAAGTCAGCATCTCCGACAGAAGTTGAGAATGTCTAGCCATTAAGGCCTCTTGCTGAACCAGATGGGCTTCGTGGCGTTGGACAGTCCCCTCGTGATGAACAGCGTGGCAAAAATGTCCTGGGAACTGGTTGCCTCTGGGTTCATTTTGGCTCTGTGTTTCTGTCAGGACCCGGTTACGAACTCGGGTCTCCGGTGTGAGAAACAGTCACTTAGCAAACTGAGCCACTAATAGTCGGCAGAACCCAGGAGATGAGGCAGACAAAGCAGTACTTGAGACGGTGTTTTAATAAAGTAAAAAGGATAGTACTAGTATAAATACACAACATCAAAAGTAATTCCAAGAGAAAAAGGTAATCCTCCAAGTGAAAAGGTACATTCACAAGGCGGTAGGTACAGCAGGGAAAAGCCTCAAAACGTAATCAAAAATAAATAAACAAGAACAAAAAGAGAGTCCAACTGGAGTAACAAATGTTCACAGCATCGCTGGGGCTGGGTGCTAACATTCAAACACAGAGCAAAGAACTGAGTAAAACTAAGGGTTTAAATACATTTAAGGGAAACGAGGCACAGGTGCAAATAATAATCTGGAAACAGGGGAAAACAAAAGGGTCAAAAAAGCACAATGGGGGCATCTAGTGGCCAAAACCAGAACAATCCTGGCCAAATCCTGACAGTTAAATCACATTATCTGGTGTAATAATCTGTAGCTATGAGAACTGGTGATCAGCAGATGATGGGAGAGGTGGTCATGATGAAATTGCCATTCACAAAGAAAACAGAGTAAGAAAATACAGTATGATAGGTGTAGTAGAGTTCAGGGAATGCTTGTACAGCTGTGGCAGGAGTGTTGTCATGATCAAACTGTCATTCAGCTCCTCGAGTCATCTTCTGCCTGAAATCCAGAATAATGTTCAATCTATCGAGAGGGATACAGTTCATGGAATACAGCTACAATGACACATGCAGGCAAAGGAATTCTCCATCTAGAACCCACTCCAGCATAACATCAACATTAGGGTAGAACAGTTGAACATGCATACATGTGCACAGACATTTAAAACAATGTCTAGCCTAATAGAAAGATATATGGCGTAACCCTCAACCTTTGCACAGTGACCAGACCGTACAAATGTACCTAGGTACACTATATGAGCAAAAGCTTGTTGAACATCCTATTCCAAAATCATGGGCATTAATATGGAATTGGTCCCCTCTTTGCTGAAATAACAGCCTCCAATCTTCTGTGAAGGCTTTCCACAAGATGTTGGAACATTACTGAGCCACAAGAGCATTAGTGAGGTTGTGCACTGAGGTTAGACAATTATTAATTTATTTCTAAAGCCCTTCAGTCAATTTCAAGGCTCTGTGCAGGCCAGTCAAGTTCCTCCACACCGATTTCGACAAACATTTCTGTATGGACCTCGCTTTGTGCATGGTGCATTGTCATGCTGAAACAGGAAAAGGCCTTCCCCAAACTGTTGCCACAAAGTTGGAAGCACAGAATCATCTAAAATGTCATTATAGCGTTAAGATTTCCCTTCACGGGAACTAGGGGGCCTTGCCTGAACCATGAAAGAACCTCCTATTCCTCCTCCACCAAACTTTACAGTTGGCACTATGCATTGGAGCAGGTAGTGTTCTCTTGGCATCCCCCAAACCCAGATTTGTCCGTCGTACTGAAGCAATAAGCATGATTCATCACTCCAGAGAACGTATTTCCACTGCTCCAGAGTCCAATTGCGGCAAGCTTTACACCACTCCAGCCGACGCTTGGCATTGTGCATGGTGATCTTAGGCTTGTGTGCGGCTGCTCAGCCATGGAAACCCATTTCATGAAGCTCCCGACTAACAGTTCTTGTGCTGACCAGAGGCAGCCTTCCAGAGGCAGTTTGGAACTCGGTAATGAGTGTTGCAACCTAAGACAGACAATTTTTATGCGCTTTAGCACTCAGAAGTCCCGTTCTGTGAGCTTGTGTGGCCTACCACTTTGCGGCTGAGCCGTTGTTGCTCCTATATGTTTCCACTTCACAACAGCACTTACAGTTGACCGGTGCAGAAATTTGATGAATTTACTTGTTGGAAGGGTGGCATAGAATGCCACGTTGAAAGTAACTGAGCTCTTCAGTAAAGGCTATTCTACTGCCAATGTTTGTCTATGGAGATTACATGACTGGGTGATTTTATACACCTGTCAGCAACGTGTGTCGCTGAAATAGCTGAATCCACTCATTTGAATGAGTGTCCACATACATTTTTATATATACTTTGGGTCCATAGAGGTGTGCTCAGGTGTTCCGCAAGGTTCTATTTTGGGCCCACTGTTGTTCATTTTGTATATAAACAACATTGGGGATCTTATTGAAACAGCGGATGTACATTTTTATGCAGATGATACTGTTCTTTATTCAAGTGGTATTAGTTTATCTTCAGCTTTTGAAAATGCCCAAAGAGCATTTAACATCATACAACAGAATCTGTATGATTTAAAGCTGGTTCTAAACTCAGGTAAAACAAAATGCATGGTATTTTCAAATGCCAGGCATGTTACTAATCATGTCATTGCTACATTGGCTGGACATACTATAGAGCAAGTTTTTGTGTACAAATATTATTTGGGTGTCTGGGTTGATGATTAGCTGAACTTCACTGTGCATGTAGAGAACTTGATAAGGAGGCTCAAGCTGAGAATAGGTTTTTATTACCGGCATAAGACTTGTTTTTCTTTTGAGGCCAGGAAGGAGCTGGTACGATGTACATTACTGGTGGTTTTAGATTTTAGTGATGTTATATATATGTAAGCCTCAGCCACTACCCTGAGAGCACTTGATTCAGTGTATCATGCAGCCCTCAAAAACGTCTAACACATCATTGGGATCTCTACAGTGCTGTTGGCTGGTCGTCATTGACCTTTAACACTGGTATACACTGATTTATAAGGCCATTGGGTAAAATGCCATTTTATCTCTGTTCTTTTTTAGTCAGGTTGGTAAATGAATAGCAATTACGGTCCCATTCTCATTTGCTTCTAACAGTACCAAAAATTAGAACAGGTCATGGTAGAAATAGTCTGGCTACTTTTTTTTTTACTATCTAGCTACAGCCATGTCTATCAGGCATGCTTAGGCAAATATTTTTTTATAGTTAAACCAGCTTATCAGTTTCAGATTTAAACAGTAAATTGTTGTATTATTGTTTCTCATCACTGTTACCTAGTAAGCCAATAATTGTTATTTACATCTGTTTGGAATCCTAGCTTGCATAATGCCTATAATTATGTGAGATTGAAATGCATTCACAGTCATAATCATAACCAATGTCAACCCGTCAATTATGTTACACATTTTCTAACAAGTTACAAACACGAGGCGTGGCGCATAACAAGTTACCCTGGCGCCTGCTCACTAGCTAGCCAACTCCAGTCACGTGCTAATGTTTGCTGGTAAACCTAGCTTTAGGTGGCTGGTTGTAATGTTGTAGCTTGCTGTTTAGTAGTCATACCTAAAAAGAGAAGATGTTTTTTAATCAACATTCAATAGATCACAGATTGTAAAACCTCTTCTATTTTAGTCAACCTGTAGTTGTTTAGCTAACTTAGCTAGCAAGTTAAATACCTAAGTTGCAAACAGAAAAAAATAATTAGATTTCCCCCCCACTGTAACACAGTAGTATGTTAGCCAGCAATACACAATGTGGGGTTCAGTAAATAAACTGAAGTTAGCTAGCTAGCTAGCTAGGTGGCTTGCAGGAAAAACGACTTAGCTAGCCACCATATTTTTCATACAGCATCGGCTGTAGCTGAGTTTCTAGCTAAATCCAACTCGGTTTCGAATCCTCTTCGCTATATTCCAGTTGAAACATGTATAGTTGAATGTCACCACGTAGCTAATAGAGCATCCAAAAATGCTCTATTATCAAATTGGTGTTGATGAGAGGATTGACTCGAAGCCATTGTGGTCTGGTCAGTTCTTTCAGTTTTGCCCAAAGGATTGTTATTTTTGTCCGCCTCGCTTCAAAAAAGCCTGCCTTTGGGTAGGGAAGGGGCCAGAGCACGAAGCACCGCCCCACACGAGTTTTAGTCTTTCAGAGACTGGCAAAAAATTGTCAGCTTGTATATTTAGAAATTAATCCACTGATTGGAACATCACTGAAAGACATCCAATGGCTCTATCGAACAACAACAACCATATCGACACGCACAAAAAATGTATAGTGCGACCAGTATCACATAGAGCCTTTTGCGAAAAGCCAGAAAAGACTCATTTCTTTTCAGATCCCACCCCGTCAATACACCAGAAGCAGTCATAGGGTGTATCATTCAGTGCATGAAGCCCAGACCTGCCTACAGTATAGTTATTGTACACACACACACCTGTTTGATACTCTATCAGAATTGTCATGTGTCATTCCAACATACAACAGCTGAATGTTAAGAGATGTGCTTAGCTTAGATGCTTAGTAGATGTTGGCACGGTTATATAATATGAAGACACTAGGGCGAAAAGGATGCATTGTTTATGCATAGTGAAGCATACTTTGCTTGGAGTACTTCGGGCTAGTTTGCACCTGGTCACAGATCAATATTGTAGAGCCGCTCTCCTCCTCCCCACCAACCCTTTGGGTTAGATTGGTGCCAGGAAACTGCTTCTTGGGAGTTGGTGGACATTGGTCTTGTCATATACAGTAGAAGGAAGACAACAACAACATGCAGATGACTGAGATAACAAATCGTAACACACTCTCATATAGAAGAGAACCAGTATGCGGTGCAGTTTAGTTTGTCTACAGCTACTTCCTGTAGGTTACCATTGACCTATATGTTAATGAAGAACATTCTGCATTCATGTTGTAATCCATTTCACATTCATGTTGTAGCCCATTTTGCAAAAAGAAAGTAACCCTATTTAGCTGGCCGACATAACTTCCCATAAAGTAGAGTGCTGTGTGTCAAATGGATAGGCAAAGGTGTGTCAGAAATGATTAGGTTAGAGAAAGGGATAGCAACTTTTAGCAGCATTACTTGGTTGTCAACGATATCCTGCGAATGGAGGATAAGGGGTGAAATTGAGAGATTGGTGATACATGATACACACCTGTCTATGTCTTATGCATACAGATGCATATGCAATAGTCACAACTCCTATTGAAAGAGGAAATTCCCCTGGGCCTGGGTTAAAGTCGACTTCTACTAACTGAGGCGTGCATTGTACACACTGTCAACATGCACACTTCCTCATAGTGTAGGGCACCAGCAACCTTTGGAACTGCTAAACATACAGAGACAAGGAGAGTACGAACAAAAGACTTCAAAGTGAAATTAAAATAAAGGAAATAAAAAAATATAGGTTGAAAGTAAAGAGGCAAGGAAGGACAGAATTGAGAGAGTGAGAGAAAGTTATGGGGACTTCAACTTGACCAAATGATCCGCTGCCATTTCCTCTAGCAGTGGTGTCCGCCTGGGTAAAGGTGAACTGCAAAACGAACCAAGCAGTGGATTGTTCTATCAAACACAATTTGAGGACACGATCAGTGGATATACCTACAGGTTGATTCTGATTGGGCAAGAGATTACACGTTGGTGAGTACCGGTATGTTAGTCGGTCTGACTAGCATGTGTTCTACATGTGTTGAGTTCAAGGTTGCACTACGCAGCATTACCTGTGGGATTCTGACCTAGGCCTATGATCAGAGGCACAGAAATAATGTTGCATCAGGCAAAGTAAAGCTAAATGGATATTGGTAAATACACTGTAAAAGTAAGATAAATACCTGATAGAGAAAGAGGACAAAAACCTGAAAATAATCACTAAGTGTATAAACCATTGCACAGTTTGCGGGGGGGGGTTATTAGATCAAGAGAAAGTGTATTGTCTATTCTGTTTTTATCAAACCTTGATCATTTTTGCCATAGCAGATTTCTTTAGAATCATCTCAATAGTTGTGTAAGAGGCACATTTAAAATATTTCCCGTCAATAAACATCACATGATGGGAAGGGTGGAGAAATATGTGATCTACTTGACAGGATGCTGGTGCTATCAAACGAACACAATTTTACTTTTACTTCCTGTGGTTAGTGGTAACAGCACAACAACTGTGTTTGGTGACTTCCTCTTGTTATAACGAAATCAAGACATCAGACTTGCCATAAATACAGTCCTTTTTGAGTACAGTCCTATTTGAGTATAAAAAGGACTATTTGTGCCACAGGTGGTTGTGACTGAAACACAAGGCTGTGCTTGTGTTTCAGTGCCCTCCATAGGTTTGGGTTACACTCTGCAATGCTGATGGGAAAGGGGGATACCTAGTCAGTTGTACAACTGAATGCATTCAACTGAAATGTGTCTTCCGCATTTAACCCAATCCCTCTGAATCAGAGAGGTGCGGAGGGCTGCATTAATCAACTTCCACGTCTTCGGCGCAGGGAACAACTCACTATATACAGCAAAGAGCAATACTGTACTACATTGCAGCCACTGTAAAAGCCCAGTATATAGACTTGATTAATTGTTAGCTCAACTGAGTTAGCTTGTTGCATGTAAGCTATTTATGAACACATACATGACAGAACGATATTGTGTTAGACGTGTGTCTTCTTTCCTAGTGTTCTAACATTGCACAACCACGAGCTGCAGGATACGGCAAACACAATATGTCAGATTTTAGATAAGCTTTCGAACCTAATATTCAGTCAGATTACCAGCAACTACAATTACTTAGGAGTTGAGGTAAAAGAGAGAGAGAGAGAGAGTTAACACCAAGTCAGATATTTTATTTGCCCTAATACACTTCAGTGGGGGAAAAAGCAGGTGTTCATGATACGTAGTAACCTGTTATTGAGATAATGGATGACATCGACACTGGGACTAGTAGGGGCTTGTCAGTTGGTGAACTCTGGCTTTTAGGAGGGTAGTGTGTATGAGAACAGGACACAGAATCTGACCAAAGTTAATTTAACACAATCTGGAATCGTCCCAAATGTTGAGTCTGGGAATAGGTGCAGTACCTACAGTAGGCTACTGGTTAGATTCAAAGTGAACAGTGGACAGAGAGCCCCAGGTTGGGCGAATGTGTACAGGCCAATCCAGTCATTGACAGTTCAGACACACAATGCCCAGCCCCCGAGTTCCCAGAGGCTTAAAATACCCCCTCAGTGTTTGCACTTGCGATGAGGGGTGGTCCTAGTTGTACACCAAGTCACATTTCACTGGACAGGGGATCCCAAGAGGACAGCATGACCCAAATCTAGAATGGACGGTTAGGAGCAATTCCCTCTATAACTCAGAAGAGCACGGATACAGATTCCATACTGATCAAAAATGGAAACGCAACATGTAAAGTTTTGGTCCCATGTTTTATGAACTGAAATATGCACAAAAAGCTTATTTCTCTCAAATTGTGTGCAAAAATTTGTTTACATCCCTGTTAGTGAGCCTTTCTCCTTTGCCAAGCTAATCCATCCACTTGACAGGTGTGACATATCAAGAAGCTGATTAAACAGCATGATCATTACACATGTGCACCTTGTGCTGGGGACAATAAAGATCACTCTAAAATGTGCAGTTTTGTCGCACAACACAATACCACAGATGTCTCAAGTTGTGAGGGAGCGTTCAATTGGCATGCTGACCGCAGGAATGTCCACCAGAGCTGTTGCCAGAAATTTTAATTTAATTTCTCTATCAGCCCAGAAACTCCACGTCTGGCTTCTTCACCTACGGGGTCCTCTGAGACCAACCACCCAGACAACCGATGAAACTGAGGAGTATTTCTGTCAATAATAAAGCCAGTTTGTGGGGAAAAACTAATTCTGATTGGCCGGGCCTAGCTCCCCAGGAGGTGGGCATATGCCCTCCCAGTCATCTGAAATCCATAGATTAGGGGCTAATTAAAATATTTCAATTGACTGATTCCCTCATATAAACTGTAACTCAGTAAAACATTTGCCATTTTTGCGTTTATATTTTTGTTCAGTAAAGTTATTGTTTTGACTTAGGTGTCAGTAAAAATAGACCTGGATCTATCATTGAAGTGAAGGGTTTGTGTATTGGCATTCACACTCTATTAGCCTCTGATTTAGCCCACAATTCAGAATCTTCAAATTATCACATTATGACAAAGATTAGGAAAAGACACTGAAGACACTGTCCACTTGTTTATTTTGTTTTATAGGCCTACTGGGCCACTAAATATTCCATTACCATCACAGGGCATACTACACCCTTTTCAATGAAAAAAGTGGTAGTGGAACCCAAACTGTCATTCTTAAGCTACAGCACACAACATTCCTACAATGTTTCCACAACCACGCTAGTTTTGGAAATCTCAGACCTTGGACCAACGTAAGCTAGACAATGGCACAAGGTCTTGGGACGATGTCAGATTCTCATTTCAAAAGGAGAAAACATTTTGCAGGGAGGGTCCTCTTCAGACAACTCTCAACAAATCACGAGTTTGGTTGAAATGGGTTTAAAATGCGGTGCTCATGTTTAGCTAGGGCAACAAGCGGATACGGCAGTGACGTCACCGGTGACGCACAGCCCATTTCCGTCTCGTCCTCTCTGTCCCAACTGACCCCGGAACAAAAACAGACATGTAAGCCGGAACATCGGGGGAGGCAACCCGTCTGTCTAGAGACTACAACCAGGCCATAACGTTAGCGTCCCCTCCCAACACTGTGGGGTTGTATCATCAGGGAGATTTCCCATGGGGCATTCCGTGTCCTGTCATTTTGGTCAGCTATAAATAGTCTAGCTAGATGCATTCCCATCCAGATCCATGATGTGCACATACAGCCTGTGTCTCTGGTACAGTACGTAAACTGACAGGCAGACAGATGGGAGAGTATGAATACTGGATAGTAGTGACACAGGGATGACCTTCACGAGACAGGGAATCAGGTGCTTGAGGTTCAGGTGTGATGCTGCTATGACATTCAGGGACGGTATCTAGGACTAAAATCAACAACCAAAAAATGATCAACGCAAAACAATCTTAAGTAGTTGAAGTTTGGATGTTGACATTTGAGTCATTCCTTTCAATTAATTGTATTCCTTAAAAAAATAAATCTAAACTATTGCTCCCCCTCTCTTCCAGACAAAGAGAGCTAGGATGGAGGGAGAGAGTCCTCAGAGAAGAAGCTGGAGCTTTTCCTCTTTCTATCCCAAACGTGAGCATCCATGTCATCCTTCTATTCACTGGCCCAGGTGTTCAAAACAGGCAGATGGCACTTGCCTTGACAAAAAAAAAACTTTTGTCTTGACGGTGTGTCAGTGTTATCATTTATTAAATCATATTTATAAATGTATTATTATATTATTTTAGCTAAGTTGATACATACAGTACTTGCATGAACATTCATCATTACTGTCCATTTTTTAGAAACTGTGATTAAACATTCCTTCATATACATGTACATCACAGAAGTTTGGTGTAAATTCCAAAAGAGGTTGAAGTAGAACTTCTTGATGCTTAATGTCAATCCAAGGTAAACAGCTAACAGATGGCCAAGAGACTGGATTTAGACGGAGAGGGCAGCAGTTCTACTCCTCGGTGCGTGAGGCCTCAAAAAACGGTGAGTGGCCCGTCACCTAAACATCTACCATTGCTCTCTCTTTCTCCTTCTCTCTCTAAACATGAACAGTGTTATACCGAACATGCAAGTAAAGGATGAATTGCTGTTGTTGTGGTTCTTCTTCTAGAGAGGGTTCTAGAGGAGAGGGAGGAGGTTGATGCTCCTGTGACGGGCGCCTCAGGAGGACCCACCCATCTGGTCCAGCTGAGACCGATGGCTGACCGGCTAAAAAGTAAACATACCTTACTATTCACCTAACTATTCTCAACATCATGGATGCTATGATCAAATCAAAGCAATGTTATCTGTCACATGCTTCATAAACAACAGGTATAGACTAACAGTGAAATGCTTACTTACTGGCCCTTCCCAACAATGCAGAGAGAGAAAAAAAGAAATAATAGAAAAACATAATAACACAAGGAATAAATACACCATGAGTAACGATAACTTGGCTATATACACAGGGTACCAGTACCGAGTTGATCTGTATGGGTACGAGGTAATTGATGTAGATATGGACATATTGGTAGGGATAAAGTGATAGGCAACTGGACAGATAACAAACGGTAACAGCAGAGTATGTGATGAGTCAAAAGAGTTTAAAGGGTCAATGCAACTAGTTAAATAGTTAACCAATAGCTACGTGGGCAAACTATTTAGCAGTCTTATGGCTTGGGGGTAGAAGCTGGTCAGGGTCCTGTTGGTTCCAGACTGCATCGGTACCGCTTGCTGTGCAGTAGCTGAGGGAACAGTCTATGACTTGGGTGGCTGGAGTCTTTGAAAATTTTTAAGGCCTTCGTCTGACACTGCCTGGTGAAGAGGTTATGGATTGCAGGGAGCACAGCCCTAGTGATGTACTGGGCTGTACGCACTACCCTCTGTAGCGCTTTGCGGTCGGATGCTAAGCAGTTGCCATACCAAGCGGTGATGTAGCCAGTCAAGATGCTCTCAATGGTGCAGCTGTAGAATGTTTTGAGGATCTGAAAGCCCATGCCAAATCTTTGCATCCTCCTGATGGGGAAGAGGCAGTGTTGTGCCTTGTCCACGACTGTGTTGGTGTGTGTGGACCATGATCATTCCTTAGTGATGTGGACACCGAGGAACGAAGCTCTCGACCCACTCCACTACAGCCCTGTCGATGTGGATGGGGCGTGCTCGGCCTTCCATTTCCTGTAGTCCACGATCAGCTCCTTTGTCTTGCCAACGTTGATGGAGAGGTTGTTGTGCTGGCACCACACTGCCAGGTCACTGACCTCCTCCCTATAGGCTGTCTCATCATCGTTGGTGATCAGGCTAAACACTGTCGTGTCGTCAGCAAGCTTAATGATGGTGTTGGAGTTGTGCGCGGCCACGTAGTCGTGGGTGAACATGGAGTAGAGGAGGCGACTAAGCACGCACCCCTGAGGGACCCCCGTGTTGAGGGTCAGCGTGGCGGATGTGTTGTTGCCTACCCTCACCACCTTGGGGCGGCCCGTCAGGAAGTC
The DNA here is from genome assembly GCF_002021735.2 of Oncorhynchus kisutch. NCBI lineage: Eukaryota > Metazoa > Chordata > Actinopteri > Salmoniformes > Salmonidae > Oncorhynchus > Oncorhynchus kisutch. The sequence continues at coordinate 55,009,758 of NC_034190.2, read as the reverse complement.
CTGCTTCACTGTATGTGTTGAATAATGTCACATCACTAATCTGTATAGAATAAGTGTATAGGACATGTGTATAGGATAGCCTGTGCATGTAGGATCTTGCGTTAAAAAAGAGGAAATGGAGAGAGGGCAATTCATGGTGAGAACCATCATTATGGAACTATTGGTGGCATTTGATCATGTAGGCTACTACCAAAAAACAAGCTACTACCAAAATAAAAGTTCAAAATACAAGTTGATAACATCTAGGAATGAGTTTGGAGACCTCATGTTGGTGTGTTCTTCAACTTCCTCTCACTTGCAATTCAGTCATAATTCACTGTTTTTATGTGCACTAGTATGCCTACATAACTACTGAAAACAAGACGTGTCACTTTATTTATGGCTGTGAATCAGTAATATTAGGCTATTTGAGGAAGAAAACTTAAAGAATAGGGATGAAATATGTTTTGTCTACTTTTCTTTAAAAGAAAACAACAGTGTAATTTCTTGAATTATGAATAATTTGCACCTAAGGTCATGTGCTTGATGATGAATCATTGTTTACCTGAGTAGGAGAAGCACACCTGTAAATGCATAGAGGGGATTTGATTCAATTGGCCCGGGTTGCACTGGGTTATGGCCCATCACGTGACTGGGGCCAAACCGGTGAGGGAGGCACGCCCTGCTCAAATCGAACCATAATCTTTCCATAAAATGTATGTTTGAATTTTCAAAATAGTGAATCCCTTCATAAAAAGGCATGTGCAAGACAAACAGCTAACATAATGAGGGTCACGTTCCCCTACTCAGACGTTGCATGCATCAACCAATGCCACGTCATCGACTGTGCCATCGAGCACCAGATTGCTATAACATATAGGTCGTGCTCCCCTGCTCAAACTTTGCTGGCACATACCATATCTTACAACGTCTGGATAAGTATTTTAAGTAACAGCTAACCACATATGTTATAGCAATCTGGTGCCCAACGGCCCAGTCAATGATGTGGCATGCAACCATTGGTTGATGCATTCCACATCTAAGCAGGGGAACGTGACCAACATGTGGTTAGCAGATATGTAAAATACCTATCCAGGCGTTGTAAGATTTGGCATGTTTCAGCAACACCTGGAAAGAGAAACGCGCCGAAATCTTAGATAACATCCCAACATGAGGCTCCGCATATACCCATTTTATTAGGGCTTCACATGAAACCTATTTTTATTCTTAGATTTTTTATTTTTACAATATCAACTAACTCATTCCGCTACCCAAGAATAGTAAAGCCCCCTTTACTGGCTCAAATAGCCGACCAGAAAGCCTGTTACCAACCCTTAGTAAACTTCTGGAAAAAATTGTGTTTGACCAGATACAATGGTATTTTACAGTAAACAAATTGACAACAGAATTTCAGCATGCTTATAGGGAAGGACACTCAACAAGCACAGCACTTACCCAAATGACTGATGATTGGCTGAGAGAAATTGATGATAAAATTATTGTGGGGGCTGTCTTTTTAGACTTCAGTGCTCCTTTTGACATTATTGATCATAGTCTACTGCTGGAAAAACGTATGCGTTATGACTTTACACCCCCTGCTATAATGTGGATAAAGAGTTACTTGTCTAACAGAACACAGAGGGTGTTCTGTAATGGAACCATGTCAAATATAATCCAGTTAGAATCGGGAATTCCCCAGGTTAGCTGTTTAGGCCCCTTGCTTTTTTCAATTTTTACTAACGACATGCCACTCACTTTGAGTAAAGCCAGAGATTCTATGTATGCGAATGACTCAACACTATACACGTCAGCTACTACAGCGACTGAAATGACTGCAACACTCAACAAAGAACTGCAGTTAGTTTCAGAGTGGATGGCAAGGAATAAGTCAGCCCTAAATATTTCTAAAACTACAAGCATTGTATTTGGAACAAAACCCTAAACCTCAACTAAATCTTGTAATAAATAATGTGGAAATTAAGCAAGTTGAGATGACAACACTGCTTGGAGTAACACTAGATTGTAAACTGTCATGGTCAAAACATATTGATGCAGTAGTAGCTAAGATGGGGAGAAGTCTGTCTATAATAAAGCGATGCTCTGCCTTCTTAACAACACTATCAACAAGGCAGGTCCTACAGGCCCTAGTTTTGTCACACCTTGACTACTGTTCAGTCGTGTGGTCAGGTGCAACAAAAAAGGTCTTAGGAAAATTGCAATTGGCTCATAACAGGGCAGCACGGCTGGCCCTTGGATGTACACAGAGAGCTAATATTAATAAAATGCATGTCAATCTCCTGGCTGAAAGTGGAGGAGAGATTGACTTCATCACTACTTTTATTTATGAGAGGTATTGACATGTTGAATGCACCGAGCTGTCTGTCTGAACTACTGGCACATAGCTCGGACACCCATGCATACCCCACGAGACATGCCACAAGAGGTCTCTTCACAGTCCCCAAGTCCAGAACAGACTATGGGAGGCACACAGTACTACATAGGGCCATGACTACATGGAACTCTATTCCACATCAAGTAACTGATGCAAGCAGTAAAATTAGATTTAAAAAACAGATAAAAAAACACCTTATGAAACAGCGAGGACTGTGAAGCAACACAAACATTGACACAGACGCATGCATACACACGTACACACACACGAACACACACACACAATAACATACGCACTACACATACACATGGATTTAGAAATGTAGATATGTGGTAGTGGTGGAGTAGGGGCCTGAGGGCACACAGTGTGTTGTGAAATCTGTGTATGTATTGTAATGTTTTAAAATTGTATAAACTGCCTTCATTTTGCTGGACCCCAGGAAGAGCAGCTTCTGCTTTGGCAGCAGCTAATGGGGGATCCATAATAAATACAAATATAAACTCAAGGATAGATTGGTAACTTTTGTTCTAATTTGGCACACAAAAACTAGAGGTCATGCTTAACTTGGATCAAAAATAATGTCACTGATCGTCCTATAGGTGGCACTGTTATAAGCAGTCTCACTTAAACCCTCATATCCGCGTCCCGTTTGACCTAGAGACTATGTTTGTAGGTATCTTTCCTCATGCTGGCCAAATTTCCTTAATGGGACTTAATAAGGTCTGTCAGGATAGATTTTCGTCTGTATTGAACTTTTTTTTGTTGTGAAAAATGTCTTCTCATGAACCATATGTCCAAATATCTCCAAGTGGATTGGTTAATAGATGGCTGAGTTATTTATAAATCAGGAAATCAGATATTACGTGTCCATGTAAGTCCTTTGTAATTCCACTGCATAATGGCCTATTACCATGATGAACCATGTTAGGTTTGGCATTGATGTCTTATAAAATAAGGAACCTATTAACAATTAACTTTTTGGATTATGTAATGCTAATGCTTAAAAAATCATAAAACATATTCTTCTCATGGACTAGAAGTCAGATTCACTCCAAATGTTGTATCATCACAATAGTCCCTAAAGAGTTTGAGAAAATAGTGTTACTGCATTCAAAGATGGCCACACCATATCAGTAGATTCATATTAGCACATATACTAATATGAAAAAAGAAACTTTAAAAATCTTCTTCTCATGAACCATAGGACCAAATTACAGCATGGCACATGTCTTAAGATACATTTGGTATTGTGTCAAAAAACAAGGAAACTATAAATAACTCATTCTTCATCTGCAATCATCTTCTCCTCTTGAACCATAAGTCAGATTCACTTCAGATTTTGTATTTAGACTCATTACATCATCTTTAATGGTTTTGAGAAAAGATTGTTGCAGCATTCAAATATGGCCACACTGTACCTATAGATGCACTTTAGCACATATGCTAAAGCTAAAAATACTTTAATCTTCTAATAATGCCATCACTGATTGCACATAATGTAAGATAGTTCTTACATGATAGAGTGCTTGCTTTGTTATCCAACTGATCTTGTGTCCTTTCTGTCATCCTGTGAACCCCGTTCATTGCTGCTCGCAGCTATATTTTTACTATTGTCTTCTTGACTCACGAGATGCAACGACCTGTAATTCTACAATTACTATCAAATTAATAGTTATACACATTGGTAGCGCGTAATTGTATCCGATGAAGCACATCCACGTGAAGGGAAAAGGGTGACAATTGCTAAAACATAGGCGCGCGCATGCGCACAGTTACAATGTAACTCGACATCCAGCGAAGCCAACCCGTGAACAGCATGCGTTGTGTACTCTCCTTACGCTACAAACGGAATGAGGTCGATAAAACAAATAGTCTGAGGAAACGATCCAGAGAAATAAGATAACATTGAGTGTTAAACCTGTGAGAGCCATGAGTGGAGATGAGGTGCAGAGGAGGATTCGAAAAACACATGGACTAAAACATACGAAGCAAAGATGGAGTGAGTAGACTATCATTACATCAACCTAATGTATAGTCTTAAAATTTTAAATTGTTTACATCAACTGTTAAAGCTGTTTCAATGAAGTCACAACTCGCGGTCCGACTCCGCCAGTGCCAACAAGTGATAGGCTAGCGCAACATTGTAGTCATTTTCGGCCTAAAAGTTTATTTGCCGTGGGAAAATGCTTTTCAATGACGATCCTCTTGTTAAGAGAGGCAAATAACCTGAACCGCTTTTCTGTTGACTTAACATGGTGTGGCCACTACGCATGAAGTTGGGCTGAGTAGCCTATAATGTCGCGTTCAAACAACTGGAACCTCGGAAATCTTCGACTTCAGTGCGTTCAAGACAACTGGGAACTTGGGAAAAACGAGCTCTGACTGGGAAAATCGCTTTGAACGGTCATCCAACTATGAATTTCAAGTCGGGAACTCGGGCATCCTTCTAGAGCTCCGACTTTCCAACCTGCACATCACTGACGTCATGATTTGACATCGTTTTTACCCAAGCCGAGTACCCAAATGGATTGAAAGCACCATTATTGCACCTTCCCACATGATCAGGACACTGCAAGAGCATGAGAAGGCCTTGGGAAATGTACCTCTATCCATCGACGTACTCCTCTAATTATACCATTATCCGAAATTATATATGGAGAAGATTGAAGTACTGCAATTTTTTTTATTAAACTGCTTTTTTTTTGTCATTTGGCTAGCTAATGTAAAAGCAACCCATTGGATTCAACAACACTTCCTGTAGCTACTAGCATGCTGATGGAAACGTCCAGTTTAATTTTAAAAAACGATCAGTATTCCAATCATCTCGATTTACCATTCATCATTTGAAAATAATTAGGAGTACAGTGACATATTCCACCCCTGATTTAAGGCATGTTTCCCCAGCCATATACCACGCCAGCCTCTGGCTGTCCACATTTTGGTATAGCCTAAAACTGTTCAGACTGGAGTGAAGAAATACATTTAGGTTGAGTAGACCTAACTATATGTATCTAACAGCACTATATTTGATGGGAGGGGGGGTTCTTCTTTCTAACATTGTTTCAACAAGGAAGTGATTTACATACATTCCATATGTTTCCACCTCACTTGTGATATGTCTTAACTATATTGTTCTATTTGTAGCCCTGTCTGCTAGTTTTTTTTGCCTTGATTTAGTAACCCATGCTCAGTGGTGTAAAGTACTTAATTTTAAGTAAAAATAATTGAAAGTACTAATTAAGTAGATTTTCAGGGGTATCTGTTCTTTGCTATTTATATTTGTGACAACTTTTACTTCACTACATTCCCAAAGAAAATAAGGTACTTTTTACTCCATACACTTGTTACATTTCGAATGCTTAGCAGGACATGAAAATGGTCCAATTCACACACTTATCAAGAGACATCCCTGCTCATCCATACTGCCTGATCTGACTGACTTACTAAACACAAATGCTTTGTTTGTAAATTATGTTGGAGTGTGCCCCTGGCTATCCATAAATAAAAAAACAACAAGAAAATGGTGCCATCTGGTATGCTTATTATAAGGAATGTGAAAGGATATATACTTTTTCTTTTGATACTTAAGTATATTTGAGCAATTCTGTTTACTTTTGATACTTAAGTATATTTAAAACCAAGTACTTTTAGACTTTTACTCAAGTAGTATGTTACTGGGGGACAATTGGGTACTTTTTCCACCACTGCCCATGCTACAGATGATCCCTCCCCTTTGAAGGCCATTGCACCTTTCAAATAAATTTCAGTTGGTCGACTAGTATGGCATTACGGGGACCTTTAACAGCTGACTGCACATATTAGGGACTGGAATGTGGCTGTTGACACAAAAATGAATTAGAGACGAGTGAGACTGTTTTGGTGTTCATTTTTGAAGCCGCAGGACCATAACCATGACGCATGGACTTTAGCAAACTATTTTGGTCATATCTCAAGTGCAATAATACTTTAAAAGATTACATTCAGGTAAAGGTTTAGGGAAGCAGAGAGTGAGTTTGAGAGAGAGAGGGAGTGAGAGTCATGCCAGAATAAAGTTACCTATCCCTCTTCGGATGTAGTTGAGGCTTGCTGGCTGCCAGAGATGTTGTTGTAACATGTTATATAGCCTGAGGGAAAGGCAGCACGCCCTGTGATGGAGAATGGCTGTTACACCTACGCAGTATGTAAGCCTTGCTGTTCATATATTCTTCTAGTGCCGTGTTTCCCAAGCCTCTTTTCGAGTAACCCAGACAGTTCCACTTATTTTATGAATTCCTGAACTAGCCCATCTGATTCAAATACTGAAGGGCTTGGTGATTAGTTGACTAATTGAGTTAGGTGTGCAATTTTAGTAAAAAAAAACTACTAAAGTCAGTATTTGTTCAGTGTTTAGGTCTGAACGAAAAACCTCCTTGGAGGTCCAAGTGTGTTCCCTGTATTTAACTTTGAAATTGGTGGTAAATAAATATGTAGAAAAAGGTGGTTGGACCACATCCAATTGCTGGACAGAAAAAAGCAAATATAGGTCAAAAGTCATTTCCCAACTGTCATGTTTCCCAGCAATTTATTTCCCAACTGTGTCAGGTCCAAATGATGTGCTTAGTAAATGTGTCTGCAGTGCAGCTAGCAAGAGAGCCATTTGAATTACTGTGAGAAGAGGCATAAATTGTCGAGAAACGGTCGGTGTTCTGGTAAAAATCTGTTGAGTAGGTATGTGGTAATGATTAGGTAATGTTTCATCTCTTTCTGCGTGTTCAAACATTTGTGATCATACTGAGACTGTTGAACTTAGATCAGTATGGATAAACGTAGGAGCTGTGGTAGGTTTAGGAATTAGAGCACGAGTCTCTAAAAGACAGCGTTTGTTTACATCTTTCTTTTGGCAGCTCAGGAACTAGGAAAGATAGTTACGGTATTCATTTGGTGGTTGGAAAAGCAGTGGTATGTATACGTGAATGCCAAGGGAAGCCAGGCTTCCCCCAAAAAATGACCAAGGAAAAAAAACATGCTAAATAACTTCTCTTTCATCTGTGTTTCATAAATGTCCTTCAATAGGCTGAATGTATCTCACCGGAGAAAGCATCCAAGCAAACAAAACACCACCCCTCTGTCTTTGTGTAGCCCATCTATGCTGTCTGGTCAAAAAGTGTATGACATTGCTGTCACCCGTAGCATTGAATTCAAAGGAAGCCAGCGAGCATTTGGCCTCCCTTGATTAAAATGAAAATAATAGCTCAACTGAGTGAGCTCAGCTGTGAATGGTCCTTGCGCACCAAAAAAAAGTGTCACGGGGAGGCAGTTTGAAATTGGCTTCACACCAATCACATTTGAAGCCAAACGTTACATCTCGTTGTGTCATTGTCCTCCTGTGGCTAGCTAGCTAAAATCGCCCCTTTCCTAAATTTGGCATGGATGGGGATTTGGACTTGTGTTTTTACTTCTCCGTACTGGCCAATAATTATAATGGCGATTCTGATTCAACCACCCTGAAGAAGGCACAGTGATGCCGAAATGTTGGTGTTTTACCCAATAAATTACTGGAAGTTTATTTATATGGCCTGAGAGGATGGAAGTTCAACATGTAGCTAGATGTAGTAACGTTAGGCTAATGTTATGTTAACTAACCAGTGTTACCCATGAATGGAAGTTAGGCTAGCGAGCAAGCAATTTAGCCTGGTAACCTAGGACAACAAAAATGTAAAGCATATATAACAGAGTCATAGACCGTTTAGGCAACATGAAAGAGGAGGCTGACATTGGCGTTTCTCTACAAATAGTGTGAGTCAACATGTTTTTTCTACTTACACACAGTACCATGGACAGCCACATCATATTTAGTTTACGCTAAATGGACTAAATCGTTTTTGGTATCCTTTAGTTGTCACTGTATTAGACTAAGATTAGAGGATGAAATGGTGCTGGAATAGTGGAAGCAGCGGCTATTTTCTTTGACTCGTGGTTCTAAATCAATAGTCCGGAAAAATTTTGCTTGACCAAATTAACTTGCTTGACTGTTTGTTACATGCAATATGTTTTATGGACTTCACCGGACAGATGTTGCTCTCCGGTTTTGTGATGAAACAAAGATGTGGTTGAATTTATTCTTCCACTGTTTCTTATTATATAGGCCTAAGGCTGAGACATCAGTCTCAAGTCATATGAACAGGATATAGAGAAAACAACGTAATTATCACAACACATAGGTTGTAATACAGTGCCTTTGGAAAGTATTCAGACCCCTTGACTTTTTCAAGGGTGCGTGCAGTGAATGGTTGAAAAGCATGCATTTGGTTTTACTAGCGTTTAAGAACAGTTGGAGGCCACGGAAGGAGTGTTGTATGGCATTGAAGCCCTGACATGCACTGTCAACTGTCGGACCTTATATAGACAGGTGTGTGCCTTTCCAAATGTCCAATCAATTGAATTTACCACAGGTGGACTCCAATCAAGTTGTAGAAACATCTCAATGATGATCAAGGGAAGCGGGATGCACCTGAATTTTGAGTCTCATGGCAAAAGGTCCTAATACTTATGTAAATAAGGTATTTCTGTTTTATTTGTAGTAAAATTTCGAAAAACCTGTTCAGTTTTCATTATGGGGTATTGTGTGTAGATTGCTGAGGATTTTTATTTTTTGAATCCATTTTAGAATAAGGCTGTAAAGTGGAAAAAGTCAATGGGTCTGAATACTTTCCAAAGGCACTGTATGGCTTTTCTTTAATGGCTTGGCTTCCCCAGTGATTTTACCCAAGCACCACTACTGTGGAACAGCCCAAGTCGCTGACGAGAGCAACTGCATAACTGAAAGCTACTTATTATATAGCTGAGGTGTGCATGTATTTGACCTTATGTTTCCACAGTGCTGATCTGCAACCCATAATGATGAGCAAGCATGGAAGTGAAATGTGGCACTTGTTCAGTCAGTTGGCTGGCTGTGGCACTGGTGTCCATTACTGGTTTAGCTGTTACACACACATAGACACTAGTTAATGCCTATTGTGTGACAAGACACATGAAATGGCAAACCATATGGGAATTTTGGCAGTAAGCCAACGTCTATTACTTCCTAAGGTAGTGGTGTTGGATCAATATCTATGATCCGTATTGAAATAACGTAGAACATCTGATGTTGTGGAAACGTTATGACAACCCAGTTTCACTGCATTCACAGAACTACCTGCACGAGTTGTGTTTTGACCTGCGTGTCTTTTCTCCTGTCCAGGTGAGCAACCTCAAAGCGCCGCCAATGGGAAAGAGAAAGACGCCCTGTCATTTGACCTCAGTGAGTAGCCCCATTGTGCACGGTGCACCTTTTCAATTGTGACTTTACCTATAGCTCTAACAGTGTGTTCAAAAGTGTGACGTCAGGGGAAAATATACACTTTAGAGATGACATAATGATAACTCTGGGGGAACCCGTGGAGAGAAGCATCTAGCTGCAGGTTATGCGGGTTTATACCGCCTGGTCTGCGAAACTCAAAGGGGATGTTTGTGTGTCTCAGATGGTATCTTTGCATTTCATATGGTATGTGGGTGCGCAGCCTGAACTCGACATACCAGTCTGTGCCCTAGCTCTGGTCCAGGGCATTATGTTAGTGCGTTAGCATTGTACTGAGGACATGAGGACTTTTGCTATTTTAGCCTAGATTAGTTAGCTGATGATCAAGCTATTAGGTCAGAGGAGCACATTCCATATCATTCCATTTGGTGCCTAATGAACACGATCCTTGTGTAGGAGGTACTAATGATCTGTTGGTCCTGTGGTCCCTTCTAGGCACCGTCCAACCCAGCGAGGGTGAGAGAGGTGCCATCAAGAGGCTAAGCACCATGTGGTCCTCATTCCGGGGCAAACATGACAAAGACCGTGAGTATAAGGCTAGGGATGAAGAAAATGCGTTACATTTTGCTGCCGACTAACCAACCCTTATTAAATGGTCAAAAAATAGCTCCCAAAAAATCTAAACAGTCAAATGACCTGCCCAACAGAAAATACTATACAAGGAATTTACATTTTTCATTAGGAGCTTAATGGAAACGTGCAACAATAGCAAGCCCATAGAACAACTTTTTCAATTGATCTTTTCACTGAAAACATCACCTTTAGCCAATAAGCATTGGATGCATCATCACATTTGCAGACTAATGTAAAACAACTAATATTCCTAAGGTGATAAATAGACAATTCGTTTTTTTCCCTTTGCACAGCCCCAGCTAGAGGAACATATTTTAGGAAGATCTGTCTTTTTAAAAACACATTTTATGCAATTCTACAACACTTTACATCACAAGGTAGCCTACTCTGCTGACAATGACAAACTGACATCAATAAAAACGACCTTGTCTTGAATGCAACCATCTGTAGTGCCCACGAAAAGGTGAGATACACATTGTTCAATACACATTGTTCAATATGACTTCCAAATTATATTGTCCTATAACTTTCCAGGGGCATTGACTCACCCAATGATAAAGACAGTGAGTATGCGCAATGCTGTAGTGCCAATAACATAGGCTATAGGCCGCTATTGTTCACTTTGGGAGTTGAGAATTTTGATAACAAAATACATATTGGAGTTGTTTTTGTCTTTTCTCGTATGTGTTTTTCCAGCGATTTGTTATTTTGATAGGCCTAGCACTATTTTAGATGCGTTTCACTGCCTGCCGCAACGCAACAATCAGCTCTGAAATGTTCTGCTTCCAATATTGCGCACTTCCCAACTGAAGTCTATGGGCTTGTGATTTAAAACAAACCACAGCTATTTCTTAAAATAAGCTAATGATCCTCTATGCCTAAATCATGTTCTCTGGTGTAATAATTTGAATGATTTAATTTATTTCTGTATAGACGGGAGTAGCTTAATTCTATCATTTTGGCAAATTCAATTTACTTTTGGGGAAGCTAAGCTAAGACAATTGGACGTGCCACATATTAACGATCTTATTATTGAAAATAAAACTCCTGTAACGAAGCAGCTAATAAAACGTCATTTTCAAACATTTGCCAAAATGCAATTCGCGGGAAAACACTGTTCTAAACAGCATACCTAATACGAGCGGATTCCTATGTGACAGAGAAGAAAAATCTCTGAAATGTAGAAAGAGGGGGATCATATAGCAACAACTAGGAAGGGTTGCTAATATGACTAGGACTGTGCCTTTGGCTTCTAGACAACGAAAAAGTTGATATGAAAACCATTATAACAATAGAGAAATGCTGCTTAATGGCATGAGAAAGTTCATTGAAAATAATTGCCACCACGTTTCTATCGTTGGATTTTGGCTAGGCTACTTTGAAGCAAGGTAAGACATGCTTCATTATTTGATGGAAGGTAAAAGGTTCAGGTTTCAGACAATTATACTGCCTCAAACTCACATTGCAAAGTGGTGGGTGACGCGCTGATCGCCTGCTTAATTACGAGTTGAGATTGAGAAATAAAAATGGTAGCACTTTTTAATCATGGCCATCAAAACAGTTTAACACACGATTGCATTTAGGTTATTTGTTGTGCAATGTCTAGGTTTACAAAAGCACGTTTCACTCCAGTAGCAGCTTTTTGAGGAACTGCTCTCATGCTGTCTGACAGGTGGTATAGCATATTCCGCTCCTCAAACTAGCCTCTGTATGCTGTGCTTGTGTGATAAATAAAATCCATGAGGACTAATGACTAATAATACACACGCTCCAATTTAATTCCACAAAATTATGCAAATGAACTTATAGACTGATAAGCATGACTGGTCAAATGTTATTTTCAAGTGGCAAACCGATTCATGGTTAACCATTAACATCACTATTTAAGGCTCCACAGAAACGCTTTGTTACTTGGAAACACTTCTTATTTTCTATTAAGTACTTCCTATTTCACACACAATACTTCCTAATTTACCAAGACCAAGGCCCTGTCCAGAATAACCCCTACCCACCTAGGGCATAGGCATTTGTGTACAGTAGATCATAAATGATTGGATGAATGTAGGCTAAACAGAGGTAATGGCCTCACCTTACACTCTGTCTAGCTAGGTGTCATTTGTTTCGACAGGACCAACAGGTTTGCCTAACTCCAAAGTAAATTAGATCTTTAACTAGTGTGACACTGAATGAGAATGGATAGGCTGGTGCAAGTCAATGGTGTTGACCGCAGTCAAATTCCGTTTGACCGTAGTCAAATTCCGTTTGACCGTTTAGTTACTGCAACTAGGATCTTCCAAGCTCTGATGCTGCTCATGGTCATTAGCCCACCAAACTTGCTTAATTGCCTTGTACTCTATTGTCCCTCTGATAACTCTGACATCAATGCAAATGTTTTGGAAAATCAAATCAAACACTTCATGAGAGTTGCGTGAGAAAACCTCAATTAAAAAGGAGGATCCCATCAGCTTTCTATAGGCGAGGCCTACTTTATTTATCAACTATCCTATTAATAAGCACATTGCTTCACTTTACAACAGGAGTATAGCCTACCTGGCTGGCATGAACCATGGGAAAAGTGTCCTCCATTTGCTATTTAAGTGCATAGACTTTTTTCCAATGCCCCTGTTCCTAGACAGTTGCATGATAATGGTCCATTCTTAATCCAAACTAATTTCACACATATATTATTTAGTACATGTAAAGACAGTCAATTTAAGAGTAGTCTGATGGGTGACAATATTAGCCTATCACTTGTGAATGATGTATTGTCACTTATGATACAAACACGCTGGGCATCATTCACAACTAAAGTGTCCAAATAACTTTAATCCGCTTTACAACCAGTGTAGAGCCTAACTGGCATACATAGGCAGTTTGGGGACAATAAAAAAAGGCACCTTTTTATAATAAAGCATTAAATGCATAATCGCATTTGCGGTCACTTTTGAGAACAGTGTATTCCCTCTAATTGATTCCATTTTGGAACATTTGCGCTTATAGCCTACAGCCAGCCATTTGTGCATTGCTGCACTTATAATGTGAAGAAATAGGCTAATAGTTTATCAACATTTTTAAGCTAAACGTTCCGATCTAGTACATCAGCCTCATTGCTTTAAAAAAAATGTTTTGATGTGAGTGGTTGTATTAATTTGGGATCTATCGCATCCCACAACTGTCCCAGAGTATGTTTGGAATATATATTTATTGCACAGAAGGACAAGTTGTCCAATAGAATAGGTAAACTTCTTAACTATGGGGGGGTAGTAGATTGACACAGACTAGTGCTTTTGCTGTTCATTAGGCCTACTCATCTTGTTGGCTGACAAAAAGTAGGCTAAATGTGGACAGTCCATCTAACATCTTCAATATGCACCTCAGAATTTGATAAGAGGATGCACGCAGTTGCGTTCCCGATGTCTTTGTCTTCACTTGTAGCCTACTTCATAGCTGAGGTGCCTGTGAGAAGGACCTGGTCACGTGACAGGCATTGGCTAATAAGAATTGAGATATCTGAGAGAGCCATGTGAGTGAGAGGTTCTTCGGTGCATGGCAGCCAGGAGAAGGGAATTATAATTATTATATTCAGCCCAAGGGTACAACGGCCACTTTGGCTGCAAAAGGCATGGATTCTTTTGGGGGCATTACAGCCACACAAGGGGGATGCCGCTGGGAAATTCGAGGGCTGGTGAGAATATTATCAAGTGCTTGTCAAATTGTGAATGAGAGACTGATGAAGTGTGTGCAGCCTGCACAAGAAACAAGTCAGAGTTCATGCCTTTCATGCACATTTTTTTAAATCATCATTAGTCTCATTATGCAGACTGTATTAATGTATTAAATATCAAATAAAGTTGCATAAATAACTCTAAATTAAGCATATAGGAGAACCTGTTTCTTTGTTAACCGCTCAACACAGAGTAGCCACATGCACTACCTTGGAAATATCCTTTCGGTTTTATTCAGCTATGTTCATTTGTCTTCTTTATACTCTAAAATAATAAAAAATAACGCCACAGAATTTTAAGCAAATCTTGTCTGCTAAATTAACTAATGTAGCCCACAGCCAAATGGTATAACCATATCAGGGCCTAACATAAGAACAACTCAGAGTATGCTATTCTGGTCTTCTGAAATAGACTACATTTTCTTCACATCGTGTTTCTTTAGACCTGTCTAAAATAATGGGTTCATTGTGATGAAGGCTACAGTATATTCAATGAATTAGAACGTTTTTAAGGTGTGCATCAGTAGCGAGTAGACTATGCGTGGAAGCCAAGAGATGCTAAATGTGTTTGTTAATTAACGGTCAATTACCACGAGACTGGCAGATACTTGCTTGACAATCACCGGCTGACAATTTCATAACCGCCACAGCCCTAGTTATGATTGATTTGGTTTTCCAGTTGTGCCAATTACCTGTAAGTTATTGCAGACCCAGTAATGCATTTGTTTAGCTTAGCTTTATCACTGGACTGCAGAGTGAAGGAAAAGCAGCCAACAAGTGCTCAGCATATGTGGGAACTCCTTCAACTCCTTCTTTAAGACTGTTGGAAAAGCATTCCTCATGAAGCTGATTGAGAGAATGCCAAGAATGCGCAAAGCTGTCATCAAGGCAAAGGGTGGCTACTTTGGAAAAATGTCAAATATATTTGTGATTTGTTTAATACTTTTTTGGTTACTACATGATTCCATATGTGTATTTCATAGTTTTGATGTCTTCACTATTATTCTACAATGTAGAAAATAGTACAAATAAAGAAAAACCCTTGAATGAGTAGGTGTCCAAACTTTTGTCTGGTACTGTACAATAATGTGGAGTGTAATGGGTTAGTCATGCCTTACACAGGGACTGTTGCCATGGTAAAAGCAGTTGGAGGTGAAACCTGTCACAGTAGGCTGAGTCACAGAACGGTTCTTTTGTGTGTGTGTGTCCGTGCGAGAGACAGACTGAGTGTGTGCGGCAGTGCAGCATAAAGAACTTGTCTGGGCAGCCCGGCTCTACTATTATTTCTAAGGAGCAATGGAAAAAAAAAAGCAAGAGACCTGTAACATTTTCACAAAACCCAGAGGAGAGAAAAGATTAGCCAATATTTATCTTTGGAGTTGTTTGCTGTTCAGCAGGTCCTCTGTCAAACTGCAGGGTTTACCCAACTGTAAACACACCATGTGGCAGATGTTGGTGGGGGATGGGCATGTCCTTAGTTTCTAGACATTAAATAGCAGATTAAGAACCAAATGTGTCATCATTTCACATCTCAGAAACCTCTTGATAAGAATCTTTTAAAACAGGCTGGTGCTCATATACTTAGAAACTTCGCAAAACATTCCATTTTTTTTTATTTTGGCATGGTGTCTGTTGCGCCTGTTTTCACTTTGCTGGTATGTGGTTGTTCTCATTAATACTGCATAAATAACATGCATATATTATAAGTATCTCAGAATAATACGTGTCTTCTGGCTAGTAATGATAAGTACTTTCAATTCATAGTGGTAATAAATGTAATGTACATTTTTAATATAATTGTATACGTTGTTGGAAAAACATACGCCTATCATAGCTGTTTTTATATTCACACATCCTTATGGCTGGAATCACATTGTATGGTGCACATTGTATGGTGTAACGGCAGCACAGGTATATTTGTCAGTCGACCTGTATTGAGTTTTGCAAATCTCAGCCATTATGTTTTTTGATTTGAGGTTGTCAGCACCAGCACATGAGTTGAGTTCCAGTCAATATTCCGTGTTGGAAAAGTAAGAAACAAACCAGATAGCATTCTTATTGGCCACATTCCTGGGATTCTCCCTCAGGCAATGAGCAGCAATACCTCTTCTATTGTACTGTATATCTGCTGCTGCCTAGGAAGCACAGTGGAAGAGATAGAAAGGGAGAGATATTCAAAAGGATTTGTTTTCACCCTCAAGTGGATATTGTATTTTCAAATATTTCTTTCAACAGAGATGTATTGAAAAGTACTCAAATCAAATGATCAGTAAGATGTAATGTGTCCGGTACGGGGATAGAACCTGCTGCCTTATCGCTGCTGACACCATGGTCTAATCAGCTGAGCTATCCAGACCATAAGCCTTTGGTTTTACTATATGTTATTAGTAAGCCTCTGCCTTAACACTCTGTTGTCCCGACAGGGGTGATGAAGGAGCCACCCCTTCAGGAGTCTTTGGAGCCAGCTCCGGTGGACACCCCAGCCAAGGAGCAGCGCTACATGAGTGGGCAGTACTTCTTTGAGTACTTGGTTGTGGTCAGCCTCAAGAAATCCAAAGAGGGGGCCTACGAGCCACAGATCACCTACCAGTTCCCCAAAGTGAGTCTGCTAGTTAGTAGAAACTCTGCATGTCTCCCAAAAGGGATAAAGAAGAAAAATGTGGATAAGAAATGAAAAGCGCAAGGGAAGTCATTGAATGGTCAGAGGGAGGTAGGAGAGAAGAATTCAGGTAGGCCTTCAGCACGGAAGATTATTACGATTTTTTAAAATTCCAGGCTTTATTCCATTAGATATACTGACGTTTCAACGTCACATGACATGTCTTCTTTGGGCTCTATTTAAATTTGTCTTTACGCGATCCCTCGCTTCCTATCTCCTCGCCTCCTCAACTGTATTGGAGGAGAAAGTCTAAGGTCTCTCCCCTAGGACCTTCTTGTGTTTTGAGGCAAGGAGAGAGGAATTGAATAAATATTAATTGAGAAAGAGCCCAAGTTACATCCCTCTGACAAATATATTGGTCTTTCTCTCCATTTCTCTGTTGCCCTCTCTCTTGCTCTCTCGCACTCTCTTTCTCAGAGGGATGGGATGGTGAGATTCCAAAGAGAGGAGGAGGAAAAGACCCTGAAGGCCATCACACTCTTCTGTTTCCCTGAGGGCATCAACTGGGCCCCCCTAACAGAGTACCACAGGTAACACTGCATCTAATATGAAGGATCATCATCAATGTGGGAAGATGGGTGTATTGTTGAGTCATTCCAATGTTGATGTCTTAAAGCTACCAATAGACTTACTTTCTCTCTCACTCGCTCCCTCTAGTGAGACATTCTCATTTGTCTTGACTGAGATCGACGGCAGCAGAAGGAACGGATACTGTAGGAGGCTACTGGTATGTTTCACTTTGGGTTTTCACTTGAGATTATTTATAGTGCAGTGAATGCCATGCCCATTATCTGTCTCTCTCTGTTTCTCCATTGTTCTCGTCTAGCCCCACGGCAACGGCGCTCGCCCACCTGAGGCCTACTGCATCATTAGCAGGTTGGCTTGTTTCGGACTGTTCTCCAAGGTAACACGCCTCGAATGTCATTGGCTTTTGGCTGTCAGAAATGAGTGTTTTACCCAGAGACGTAAGCCTGGATGAGTTGAACTGGGAGGATCCCTGGCTGTAACGATGCTTCATACTTCTGAGTAAATCTCTCCCTGGGCCTTCAGTTAGGAATCATGCTGAGAACATTGTGCACGTGGTAAAAAAGGAATTAAGCCAACATTGGATAACACCACACGTGCTCAGATTTCAAAGGGATTACAAGCCATTTCCACTAGCATTGCTACATGCTTCAAAAATGCTAGCCAGGATCTTCTGGCCTTTCTTAATTAACCAGCTAATAAACTTAAACATTCTTGAGGAAATGGCAACTCTTGTCTTTCATGAAGTGTACTTTCTCTTTAAAGAGAAAACATAGCTCTCACTTATCCCAGTACTCCCTTGAAAATGTCAACAGCTAATAACTTCTCTACAATCTCCCATATCGAGAAAAAAACTACAAGAAGAAGACACTCCTCCCTCCACTGACGTGGAACTGAAAGTGATGGGGACTTCTTGTAAATCTGACAGCCGTTCGTAACGCTAATCGGTGTGAAATTGAATTTCTCGTAACTACTGTGTTTATATAACAGTGTGTTATGGTACTAGCAAATTACTCTGCAGCGAGTATGAGCCTCTTAGACTGGCCTTTGGGTTTTGAAATGCCCTATTTGCAGCACAGTTCATACCTTCTCTCCCTCAGTGGCTTTTTATCATTATTCCCTTTCTTTGATCCAAGTCGCTGTATTTGTTTTGTTCATAATTTGCTGCCTTTCAGTGGTGCCCCAAGTCTTGTGAAGTAAATATTGACACACATCATCACCACCACCAAACTGTCCCGTAGGCTACTGGAAACACTAAGTCCCATCATATACTTATTACTATATACTTATTACTGCCACACCATTTACTGTGGTTTGTCAGTCTCTGCCTTGAAAAAGGTCACCCAGGAAATTGTGTAGGCTAATTATTTTATTACAGTGGTGCAAAATCACATGATATCAGAGTTAGATTATTCCTGTCTTTCTCTAACGTAGATCTTTGACGAGGTGGAGAAGCGGCGCCAGATCTCCATGGCGATGATCTACCCGTTCATGCAAAGCCTGAGGGAGGCGGCGTTCCCTGCCCCAGGCAACACAGTCAAGATCAAGAGCTTCATCCCCGACAAAGGCACTGAGGTTAGCACCCTGATGTGTCCGATGTAGCCACATGGCTAAGTTGGCATAGCACAATGACATGCTGTTCCTTGAGACCTGGGTCATATTCATTTGGGAACACTGTAGCAAAATGTTAGGATTGGAATAATTGGTTGTAATTAGATGTCATAAAAACCAGCACACACAGTTCCACGAGTTGAGAAACATCCACATTGATAGCAGTAGCGGTCAGTTTCATTTAAGATGAGGGAGGATGATATTTTTTTAATTATGAGCATGGCCTAATTTCTGTTACAGCATATTGGATGACTGTTATTCATATTCCATTCACCCAGTTCAATGTAACATATAGGTTTAGGCAACTACATGATACTCTAATTTTCCCTATACCCATCATGAGGTTGCTACAACCTAGCCTATGAATGAAAGTTTACAACGTACAGTAGGTGCACACAAGTCCAGAGAGATTTGAGGTGACCGACAGTGACACATTCAATACCGCCTTGCACACTCATGCCTGCATCTAGCGGATCTAGGGCGTAATCATTAGTCCAACAGTTGCAGACGAGAGTTTCTATTGGACAAATGTGTGTATGTTTATCCCAGTTTCATTCCGTTTGCGAAACGTTTTTTTATTTATCCGTTATTTTACCAGGTAAGTTGACTGAGAACACGTTCTCATTTGCAGCAACGACCTGGGGAATAGGTACAGGGGAGAGGAGAGGGATGAATGAGCCAATTGTAAACTGGGGATTATTAGGTGACCGTGATGGTTTGAGGGCCAGATTGTGAATTTTAGCCAGGACACCGGGTTTAACACCCCTACTCTTACGATAAGTGCCATGGGATCTTTAATGACCTCAGAGAGTCAGGACAACCGTTTAACATCCCATCCGAAAGACGGCACCCTACACAGGGCAGTGTGCCCTGGGGCATTGGGATATTTATTTTTAGACCAGAGGGAAGAGTGCCTCCTACTGGCCCTCCAACACCACTTCCAGCAGCATCTGGTCTCCCATCCAGGAACTGACCAGGACCAACCCTGCTTAGTTTCAGAAGCAAGCCAGCAGTGGTATGCAGGGTGGTATTTTGTTATAACAAAATCGACAGAATGAATACACCCCTGATTACACGTAAACACAGTTCACTTTCATAGCAGCCACGTTGTATTCCTTCTCGCATCTACACATTCTCCTCCTCACCTTATCCCTTCGCTTGTGGACTTCAATGCGCACGTCAGCTGACCAGGCGGGAAAAAAAATCCAAGCCAAACCAAACCATATAACATCATACTCAACATAGGTAATAGAACTAACCCGGTACAATCATTCATTACAGTGAGTCAGTAAGCAGTTTAGCAGTTAGACCGGTGGGCCCCAGTGGCAATACGTTTGTAAAACCAAAAGCTAACCTTGACTTGGAAGAGTTTGTGTTGGATAGTTATAGTCAGTAAAAAGTGACAAAATATAGCTCTCTTGCTTCTTATGTTTGAAGAAATTAAGTTGTTCAACTATCGTCTTTCTCTCTCTGAGTCAACTACTCACCACATTTTATGCACTGCAGTGCTACCTAGCTGCAGCTTATGCTTTCAATACTAGATTCATTCTCTGACCCTTTGATTGAGTAGACAACATGTCAATTCATGCTGCAAGAGCTCTGATGGGTTGGAGGATGTCCTCCGGAAGTTGTCATAATTATTGTGTAAGTCTATGGAAGGGGGTGAGAACTATGAGCCTCCTAGGTTTTGTATTGAAGTCAATGTACCCAAAAGAGGACGGAAGCTAGTTGTCCTCCTGCTACACCTTGGTGCTACCCTGCAGAATGCTGTTGAGGCTACTGTAGACCTTCATTGCAAAACAGTGTGTTCTTATAATACATTATTTGGTGACGTGAATAGATTTATCTCAAAAGGAGAACTTTTTAAATTATTCACTATTTTTATGAATGACAGGTGGGGAGGGAAAGCACTATGGTAGACACCTACCCAGGCCCTGTCACTAATGTGATCATCCAGGCCAGGAGAAGAGAAGGGCTGGGTGTATTCAGTAGGAACCAAAGGGAACGGGAAGGATCCTACACAAAATTGTTTCTGTTGCAAAAAGTAAAAGGTTTTGCTATGGTGTGCGACTAATGAATACACCCCTGGGTGAAGGGTACTCACCTTCCAAGCTACAGAAAATAACGATAAGCACACCACTAGAGAGGGGGGGAGACATTAAAGTGAGGAGACAAGACTAACAAGATGCACAAAGCTAGTCGGACACAGAGCAAGACAAGGAATACACACAGCTAGTGAAAAAGAAGACACAATGTCATCAGTTGAAGATGTATTTACTGAAATGAAAAGGAAACATCCTATTTTCCTGGAATAATGCTGGTGACACACACACACACACAGCGAACATCAATGTTAAGCCGGGAAGACAAGCGTCTTCATAGAGCAGGGTTCCCCAACTTTGGGTTTTCACTTGAGATGATTTATAGTGTGGTGAATGCCATGCCCATTATGTCTCCCTCTTGCTCTCTGTTCATGCTGCAAGAGCTTTGATAGGTTGAAGAATGTCCTCCGGATGTTGTCATAATTACACACACACACACTGCATTGAAATAGGAGAGGTATTACTGAGGTGAGATGTTCCAATCCTATCCCTGCAACATTCCATTTCCCCCCCAGTTAACCCCCACGCACACTATTTGTTTCGTGGTTGCTGTATATTATCTGTATGTTTAGGTCTGATTACTTTAGTTAAACTGCTATATATTTCAGCAAGCACACTCATTCTGAAAAATAAACTGTGTCTCAAACTCCGCCAGGACATACTTTCAATGGTGCTATCCCACTTCTGATACCGTTGTAGTTAATTAGGGTGCAATGTCTACCGGCACGCAAACTCTGGTCCCTGTGACTTCCATTCCAAAACCCTAGCCATTATACCAAGAGTCAAGCCAACATTATTAAGAGGCTAAAACCCCCAGGTGGTCAATTATTTTCCCTTGCTCGCTTGCCTCAATTTTCATGAAATTAAATCCGTTAGTAAATCAACTTTGTATTGCTTTGGTGTATATAACAAGTTGGTGACGGTGGTAACATTTACTGTACATAGCATGTTGGCAACAATGGTGACGTGTAGATAAAGAGTTGACTCTCTCCCATCTAGATTATCAGTCTGACGCGGCCGCTGGACTCGTGGCTAGAGCATGTGGACTTCCGCACACTCTTTCGCTGCTTGACCGATGAGGAGGTCCTGCTCGTGTTCGCTGCCGCCGTTATGGAGCGACGCATCGTCTTCATAGCGGAGGAGCTCAGGTACTGCACGCACAGACACACAGGTTATTACTTACTAGTCCAATCAACATAGTCGTCTGAGACGAATGCACCAACTCTGTCAATGGGAGCCTATTATAAAAACGTCATTGCATATGAATCGAGATGCTCCTTACACGTTGAGGACCACTCAGAAATAAAAAATTTAAATCACAATGAGAAGCTTTAAGGGGTTATTAGAAGTTCACATTGTTCACACAGTGACACACATACCAGGGGTTGGAACAAAATAATTTTTCAATTGTCGTTTCATTTTGAACAGAACCTCTATTTTTGTCGTTCTGTTGCACTATTCCGACCAGCGAAATAAAGTAATGAACCGGTTAAGTACTGTTTTATATCGTTCCTTTTTTAACCTGTGATAAAGTTTTGAAAGTTTTTTTTTTAACATTTAGCTTGTTAAATTACTTTGCCAATCAGTGAATTATACCTAGGAGGAGCGGCTTTTATGGAGGAACTTTGAATGTCCTTTGAGCTAGCTAACAAGCGTGCTTGTCTTACCTTTTTTTGTTTTGTTCCCAACATGAAACGTGATATCTATCTTCTGAATAACGCTCGTAACATCAGTATAGTAGCCTATGCTTTGGATGGGGATGGGAAGGTAGTCTAAGCGTACACTATCAAAGATTTTCAACTGGCAGGCAGACCCTGGAATACATTTCTGAGTGACAGAGGGAGGGCTTTGCATAGGTGCTTTTTTTTTTGTGGGACTAGAAAAAAATGCTTGAAACTTTAAAATAACGTTGTTACCCGGTTCTCATGCTTTTATAATAACATTTCTGTTCTGGAACAGTATGGGTGACTTTTGTTTTCGGTTCTGTTCCTTGGACTGGTTCCCCTGACACATACACACATGCACTGAATAAACGTCTGTCTCTCCTCAGCACCCTGTCCCAGGTGATCCACGCCGTGGTCGCCCTGCTCTACCCCTTCACCTGGCAGCACACCTTCATCTCCATCGTCCCCGAGATCCTCATTGACGTGGTCATGGCCCCCACCCCCTACCTGCTGGGAGTGCAGAAGCGGCTCCTGGAACAGGTCACGGACCAGAGCGACGTGAGTCACCCCCACCTGTGATAATGTTACAGAAATGTTGGGTTCGACACACCAGCTTCGCTCACGTTCGTTACGAAAGCCTGGGGAAGTTGTTGGCAGGAAATCACACAAAAAAGGGGTGGAGTATGGTAGAATCTAGATGAACTCTGAACTCTAATGATGAATTCCCACTTGTCAAACCAATCACGTATTTTTGCATTGGTCAAACTCCAAACAGAGGTGGTTTCTGAACATTTAACTGACTTGCAACAAGGTGCCTAACATAAGATACAAAAAACCCAAAGCAACAGTAAACATATCGTCCCCCACGAATGATGCAGCCCCTCCCCCTAGGCCAAATGAGTTATGTGACTAACACATTTCAGTTCATTACCATAGCCACTGCCTTAGGCCGATCCGTGTCAGTTTGTTAATGCCGGATCTCTATGGCATCATTCACCCAAGTTTCGTCAAAATCGTCCCAGTGCTGTCTAGAGATATCGCGTGTGACTAAGATAGAAACAGACGGAGACAGATTCACAGTCCCCTCCCCGATTTCATCGTGGGGGACAATAACACTGCATAGGCTACTAAAACCTTTGTCCTAGATGGTAGGAAAAGAGGCACGGACAGAACAATAAAAGTGAAATGCCTCTACTGAGGGGATATGGCATGTCTTCTCAGAGCCAATCAAATGGGAGTGTTAACTGCCAGACATTAAAACACAAAAATCCAATAGTGACTTCTAATAGTTGCGTCAACGAGATGAGATTTGGAAGGCTGGCCCTGCGATTGTTTTTGATTTATTTAATTTCCTAACAGTTAAATTCATACTTAACAATCATAACAAAATACGTCTTTCACCTTGTCACACTACACAAACAATACAATTATTCTCCCCCAGGCTTTTAAAATAAACAGTGAGACTACAACAAAGTTAGCACATTACCAGTTAAATGTCAAACGTAGAACTAATGACATGGGCCCTGTCCAGAAACAACACCTAAACCCCATGTATATATCTGAAAAGACTGGATAGAAGTCTGCTATCCTATTTGACTGAAAGCACAGGAAGGGGTAGGGGCAATGGGGTTGTTCCTGGATCAGACCTTGGCGCTATCTCAATTGATTTCTTTGATTCCTCGCCTCCTTCACAATGTATTGGAGGAGATGGTCCAAGGTCCCTAGCCTCAGACCTCCAATGCATTTTGAGGAGGAGGCATGGAATCAAGGAAAGATTGAGAGAGCCCCTGAATGACTGGATGGGAAGTTTGGGAGTCTT
Organism: Oncorhynchus kisutch; assembly: GCF_002021735.2. Classification (NCBI taxonomy): domain Eukaryota; kingdom Metazoa; phylum Chordata; class Actinopteri; order Salmoniformes; family Salmonidae; genus Oncorhynchus; species Oncorhynchus kisutch. The sequence continues at coordinate 54,985,374 of NC_034190.2, read as the reverse complement.
GGTAGTAATAGTGATGGATTGGTGTTGGAATAATGATTGTAGGCTCTGTTTTCCCCAACACAGCTGCTTGTTGTGGACTTGTCAGAGGATAAGGGGGACACTTTCCTAGTTCGAGTAAGTGTGTAATGGCCTAAATGTGCGTTTTTAAATGTTTTTATGCCTTGTATGCTCTTTTGAATTAATTCAGTTTGTTATTTGTACTGTTTTTCACTTAATACTATGGGGGGAAATGGGAATTTTGCTTTGTCATACCATTGAATATTGTAACTGTTTTATAGAGCGGAGATGAGAAGTCTATTCTGCCCCCTAAGCTCCAAGATGAAATACTGCAGGCACTAAGAAATAGGAAAGAAGAAGCCAGTGAGTATATTTTGATATCAGCCTTTGAAACAAATGCCTGAACAAATGTGAAAGGGAAAGCAGCTTTATAAGATGTTGTGCATTTTAGTTTAGTTGATTTCACAATTGGAAAATAGGTTTTCCATCAGATGTTTTTGCAAGAGGAAAAAGAGCTGTTGCATGGGGTATTTTATTTATTTATTCTAGAGATTGCATTGCTCTTTTTCACCTACAGCACCACATCAGGTGTGCAGATCGCCATACTGATGAATTAACTGTAACCTTTGAATATAGATTGTTTTATGCTCTCTTCGATCCTTTCAAAGTAATGTGAGGTTTAGGAAAATTAGCATGTCATCATAAGAGACTGGTTGATCACACTCAAGGTCGACGTTATGGCTCTCGAGCACGGCCAAATAACACACCTTGGTTGAAACCACCTGGACTGTGGCTAAACGTGTGTGTACCATTTCCCACGCAGCTGTGGAGGAGCTGAACACGGTGGTCTCGGAAGCCTTCCTGCCCTTCTTCGTGAAGACTGTCGGCCATTTTGCCTCATACGTGACGCGGAAAGGAAGAGGGCAGCCGGGGGTGTTTCAGAGCAGGGCCTTCTACAAGGCCATCGAGTCCAAGACCACGCGGCACTTTGTCAAGAAGTTCCTCCAGACCCAGATGTTTGACCTGTTTATCCAAGAGTTGGAGCAGCAGCAGCCAGCGAGCCCCCAGCAAGGTGAGAGCTTTAATACATACTTGCATAACATGAGAATTTGAAAGCTATATAACATATCTAAAGATAATGACGCCGGGTTGTTCTTGGGGGATAACATGCCTCTTGTTCGCTTATCATTAATTTACTCATTTATCATCACCCCCTCATCTTTTCAGGGATTTTCCACAAAAAGATTGTTGAATACCAGGAAAAGAAGAAAAGAGAGAAGGCAAAGAAGAAATAGTGCCTTGTGAATACACTGTAAACGAGGCTGATTGTGTATATAAGGGATTTACTGTAGATGTGATAAAATAGATTTGAGATGTAAATATTGGAAGTGAATAATTTGTATTTATAGTTTTATGTGTTGGGGTAACAGTGGGTATTTTATGTGTTGCTACTGTATATGATAGACGGTTGACAAGACCACTTGTTAGAATGAGTGTTGGGCTCAAATCTGTCACCATCTGAACCTGCTATTATTAAGCAGAAAAAAATTCTAATAAAGACTGAATCTTTGTGAACCTTTACGCCAACTTTCCTGTTTTTTTCAGTCAGGTTCAAGAATGAAGTTGCTAAATAAGCACGTGTGTGCATACATGCACAAAAGAGGTCAGAGTGGGAGATTTTGACAAGTCATTAAATACAGATTTATTTGTAGAAAGTAAAATACCAGAAATGTTTCCAGCAAACTATACAATACAGATACAGCAAAAGCTGATGCATCACACTTTCAATTAACATTTTGACCCACTAAATATCTTTACTTGTGTTCATTAGGCACCAAACTGAAACAGGGAGGGACTGCCTGGACTGGTCCAATAAGGAAACAAATTTTCCATTGTGTGACGTAATGAACACAACACAGTTCAGTCAATGAAGTGCTGAGTCTCCAATGGCATCCTCTTGCCTCCTTTCCTTAAATCACAGACCCCAAATCACGTGGGCAAATGCATTATTGTTCCAGCCTATTCAATCCTTCCATTTAGCAAGAGATGCCGTGCTTCTACACCTGCATTGCTTGCTGTTTGGGGTTTTAGGCTGTACAGCACTTTGAGATATCAGCTGATGTCTGAAGGGCTATATAAATACATTTGATTTGATTTGAGATGAAGAAGTCATTTCAGGGCACAGAGATGCTTTTCCTGGGGTGGGACTGCAGTGTGGACACAGAAAGGGGCAGTGTAGTCAGATGCTCCCAGCCAGCAGTGGCGAATGCTCTCCATGGTGGGCATGCTCTCTCACGTCGTAATGGGCGTAGTCGTACAGGTGATTACTCTGCATGACAACTTGTACCCGCAACTGGATTTTCTGGGGAGCAAAGAACATGAATACACCTGAGACTTCTATGGTGAGAGGCCATTCAACCCATCTTCCTTAGCTGATGAAACAACTGAGATGAGCTGTAACATTAAATGTATCACATTCAGCTCTACTCATACAAATGTAATTTGTTATACAAAACAGATCTGAGAATGAAGTCTTGCAATGGTAGTGTTTTATTTTGCTTTGCCATTGGGGAGAGCAGGAAGACCGTACCTGGAAATCTCGGATGTAAGTGAGAAAGAAGCAGATAAAGGAGAAGGCCAGGCACCACTCAGCCACAGCACTGACCAGATGGGCTGTGTAACCCTGCAAGATATGGCACCATTGACCCCAGAGGAAACCATTAGAAACAAACTCAAACAGTTGACAAAGGTAATTTGAACGACTATGATTTAAGTTCAATTAGTAAAATACCAACCAATATAGTAGCATTGTTATGGAAATGATAATGGACAAAGGGATATTATGGTCTCTTGCTGAGCCATATTAGACAATATATTAACAAGGAAAGGATCTCCATGTTCTAGTATTTTAGTAGGAAGTAGCATTCCTACGTGCCTCATATGTATTTGTACGTACTTCACATTGTACTTGGGTGCTGCTGGACAACAATCTCTACATTGAACAAACTAGTAGCCACCATTTCCAATCTTATAATATTTAGTAGGATCACAGTGTAGAGGACCCTGTTGTTTGCCCACCGTTTCTTCTGGTCTCCAGCGTATTTTTCTGTCCACGTCCACGCCTGGTAGGTCATCATACAGAATGGCTGATGACAAAAACGCTGAGAGAGGGTGAAAGGGTCAAGGGCTAGAACTGCAGCAGTGGAAGATGTAGTCATATTATTGAGGGACAGACATAACACTTCAATACAGTATCAGATTTTAAACGAGGACTGAGTCGGTTTCCCCAAACTAATGAGCATGCTTTTTAGTCCAGGAGTAGACTTAATTTGAGCCCAGGAAACTGGTCCTACAGGTGGTCCAAGTATCCCCAAAATGCAATGCTTTCTCACGGTTGTTTTCATCCAAAATCCTTTCAGTTCCCCACTGTTGTATCCCCTTCTAATGTGTCAATGTCTGCAACTTCCCTTTGTACACTGCTCTGTGTGTGCTCCAGAGTCAGACAAGTATGGTGAAGGATACAGATGATGACGCTGGCCATTGTCCACAGCCCCACGGCGGTGCGCGCCCACAGGATGTCTCGGCCGTGGAAGCGAGGCTGCATGTGGTATGACACCCCCGTCTGAACCAGGATGTAGAGCGCCCCGCAGCCAAAGGTCAGCCCCGCCCCCAGCAGGTGCACTGACATGATGGTGGTTTTCTGCAAAAGGGCAGAGGTGGTAATGGATTTCAAACCCGACCCAAGCTTTCACACTTTCCAGAAGGAAGAAAATCCAGGGTATTTGACTCAAGAGGTGAGAAAGAGGGAGCAAATGTGATATGCCCATCATTCAGAGAACAATGAAGAGTTGAGAACACTGAAATGTGTGTGTGTGTGTTCCTTCTCAACACTGACATCTGGCTCTTTCGTCCAATTCCAAATCAACCCATTCCTTACCCCCTATGCTAGATCTGAGAGGGTTTGATAAGTGTAAGCTATATGGCAAAATGATTGCTTATAAGGGGTAAGGGTTGATTTGGAATTGGGTATTTATATAAGAGGATAGTTATAATGGAAAAGTGGGGTAGGCAACGCTGTATGTACCTGGAAGTTGGCGACGACGCACATGCCCACTGAGCTCATGATACCCAGGACCATGCCAGCACAGTTAAGTCGATGCAGTTTAAGCTCGCCCCCTAGTGCCAGAGCCTGGACCTGCTTGTATCGCACATAGACAGTGGCTACACCTGCAGGGTCAACCACATATAGAGGGATGGACACAAGATTAATGGGAAGTGTGCGCTTTAAAGTAAGTGTCCAGTGTCTCCAGATTGATAAAATATTACCAATTACAATGAGTGAACGTTTTCCTTCCCAAACAATGGCAATTAAAGCTGAAATAAGTAACTTTTTGGGTGACCTGACCAAATTCACGTGTTATAGATCATTAGTTGAAAGTAAGTTTAAGAGGCAATAGATCTGTTCTGTGTGCTATTTCTATGCTTCACCTTCTTAAATTTCGTTTTTGCGTAATTTACTTCCGGCCTTGTACACCAGTTTCCGACAGCTGGTTATGGAAAATATATTTCACCGCGTTTTAGATGGTACAATGATTTATACACTCTACTTGCTTTGTCACAAACTACAATTTTTGCAACCAGGAAATGGCGGAGCGATTACAACATCATCTTTAAGTATGTTCAAAAGAAGATTGTGTTGAAATGGTGTGGGCGTATAAATCATGAATAAAATGTATGCGAGTAGTCCACTGATTGGCCAGATCATGAGGAAATGGCAAGCATGTTTTAAACTGTCTGTTTGAGGTGGAGTTTAATTTTGACCACAATTACGACCAGCGGATGATTCAACAACATTATTTGGGTAGTAGTTAACAGAATATGAATTTAAGTGATTCTTACTTGGTCTTTGATGTGTGAACCACTGACAAAAATCCCCACTTAACTGATTTAACAACAACCACAGATCACACTAATTCGTCCACAATCCCCTGCTAGGTCTGACAGGGCCAACACATACTTTTTGCTTCACAAATAACATCCATGAAACTAGATTTTTATGTAGCAGTCATTTCATTGGCTGACATTCAAAGGCACTCTTTCTCCAACCATGACAAATCCCTGGAAATGTTGAACCTGGAATACAATCAAGTCAGTGTTTGAGCTGCGTGTTGAACTAGGTCACAAAGGAGACGTAGTCGTCCTGCAAACTGTCACCCACTTTAATATTTTCAGCCACTAAATTCTAGTGAAAGGAGTTTGCATTCCCCTTTTATTTTGGGACCACAACTATTATACCTGATATGGTGTGTCCATTTTGTTTTACCTAAAAAGGAAGAGATGCTCAGCATGAACCCAAAGACACAGCGTTCGGGAACCACTGCGCTGGCATCACTGTAAGGAAACACACCACAATCATCTCTGTTATACACAGGACCAAAAGGGCAACATTTTAGTCATTTAGCAGAGGCTCTTATCCGGAGCAATTAGGGTCAAGTGCACATTGTCAGAATTATCACCTAGGTCAGCTCGGGGATTCGAACCAGCAACCTTTCCGTTACTGGGTATAATTTTTTTTTTGACTTCTTCAAACCTTTTGGTATTGGAATCATCCTGGAATTATTTATAGCACAAACCAGAAGTTGTCTCGACTGTGGTGCACTGTCCAAAAGCATCTCATCTTCCTCTCATAGGAGCGAATCCCAACTTCAGACATCAATGCATGACTAAGTGGAAGTTAGGATTCGCCCTACACACACAGTTTGGCAGGCCCTGGTCCAGTACCTGATGTAGGGCACTAGTAGGTCGACGTGGCCCAGCAGCACAGCGGTGACATAGCTGACGACAAAGGTGGACAAGGACCAGGTGACCAAGGCTGCAGGGAGGGCACATACACCCCTCTGGAACCACCACATACCCCCTGGGACAGGGGGAGGAAGGGGTCCTGTCAGAGCAGTCCCTAACACATACATAAGTGAATACACAGATCACATAATCATGTGCAAACTCCAAATTCCACTATTAGTCACGAAGTCAACCTCCTGTTCAAAAAGCCCCCCCCACACACAACCACTATACAAATCAGTCTTAAAAACCCACGCTTTCTCAACCAAACAGATTTCAACATCCTACTACACACACTAACCCATTACTGACACCATACAACCATTCACAATCTTAGTCCCACTGTTTTCATTCAATCGCAGTACATAATCTCAATGGTGGTATCACTCACAGTAGTAGGCAGAGCGAGAGACTCAGGACGCCATTCAACGCAGCAAGAGCAGTATAGCTCTAGATAGACACGGGTTTCAAGCGTGAGAAGTTGGTCGGTCTCTGTGAAACCCTGCTTTTATTAGTCAGTTGGGAAGCTGCTTTGATGGGAGATGAAGAGAACAGAACTGTGTGTGTGAGAGCAAGAGAATGTGTGTTTGTCTGTTCCATACAGACAGTCTAAGAACGCAGACACACCCCTCCCCTCAAACAGGACTTGTGACTAGTCTGCTGTTCTTTGCGCAGCCTAAAACCAGCTGACTCCCAGACAGTATGACTTTCATTTAACTTAGTGCTGGCTGACCCCACACGCACGCATGTGCCAAAGAGGCATACACATGACAAAAAAATACTTAATCATCCCTAATAAGAGTTAAAATATTGGGGCAGTTCCCCAGATCCAGATCCAGATTAAGCGTAGCATCTCATTTAAAGTGCTTTTTAGTCCAGGACTTGGCTTAATCTGTGTAAGGGAAACTACCCCATTATGGCACTTATACATATGTTAATTAAAACACACGTAGAATATCACAACGCGACACATCAAACCCAAAGTCTGTTTCCAATTTTGCGGAGTCTGTCAAAAGGTCAAAGGACTACGTAGGATCATTAGTCACTTTGTCCATCTTTATCACACTAATACATTTGTACTGGAGAACAATATTGCAGAATACTAAAGAGGTCATGATAGACACAAAAGGCTGCTAGCAATAGACTAGATCCCCTGTTATAAATATAGCAATCTTTATTTTACATAGGCTTGTTTATTCAAAAATGAATGGTTTTCTTTTACAGAAAAGTAACAATTTTGACCAAATTAAAACCATTGAACACCATTAAACACTAAAAAGCATGTTTTTTGTGTGTGTTTTTTACACTGACCAATGATACACCCTTTGCAAGTCATCTTAAATCTCTGCATTGCACAGAAAATAAACAATCCAAGGGAAAATGAGTTACGCTTGAGGCGGTGTTTCAATTGGTTGAACACTATCAGTTACATATCCATGTGGCCATTGACTGAACATTACAGTGGGTTGTAATGCCCATCCCATGCATCGGATACAAACATTGACAAGCTCTTCTCTTGTTATGAAGAGACATTAAACGGTAGACATGTTAATACTCTGTGCATCACTGTTTGATATTAGCTAAATTGGTAGGGTAGACATTCCTTAATTTTTGCTTTAAAAATAAACATTCCTTATGTTTGACCATGGACGGTACTGTGTCCCTACAGGTATAGTTAAATACTTGGTTAATGATAAGACCCCATACAAAATGGGGGGATTGAACTGTTCCACACAGGAGAGATAACTGATGGGCTATTGTGTAACAGACCAAAGTTCACTAACTATGAACAGAGAGAAACCTAAATGGGGATGCAGCTGCCATGACACCAGTGTTGCTCTGGGGGAGTTGGAGTGGCTGTAGGGGTAACATCAGGGAGTGAAGTGGAAGAGAACAGCTAAACATCCCCTTCATTGTATTCATCAGTTACTAATCAAGCATTTATAGCACAACACTTAGGTCTAACACTAGCCTTTTCAGGTCGTAGTTTTGAAACCTTCCCATCTAATGCAAATACTTAGCATTTAAGGCAACTGCTGCATACTGACTATTGCATTTTTCACATACATCCCCACTTGGAGGAACTGATTAACACTGGTGCCAGCCTGATCGACTCCTATTTCATCAACGCTACAGTATAACCAAAGCTCAACTAAAAAGCAACACAGTTGAATTAATTTTTAAAAATATATATAAAAATGTTTGTTTTTTAAAGAGAAAAAACAGATGAATATTGTAAAAGGAGTGTGAGGAGGTTGGAGTAACACGTATCACTAAAACATTCCAAACATATATTTTTTGTCATCCATGGTGACAAAAATGACTTGCGGTGGACAGAACACATACCGGTATTCATAACTGTTGCTTGAATATCATAATGATGAGCTAGATTCCTAACGGTTAAGAGTCTGAACGCATGTAACAGATAACGAGAAGTGCTCCATTGACTTGCATCACATATGGCACAAGTTAACTGGAAGCATACAGCAGGAACTGTGTTCCATCTCTCAGAAACAGTAGTATTAATGCAGGTCCATTTGTACTGCAATCACATGGGAGAAAATGAAGTACATAGCCATATCATGTAAACATGATGAGACAATGGTCCCCTTGTTTGGGGCTTATTGAACATAATACAATTCAGTGTCATAGATCATGCAGGCCCCTCAAACTCAACCCTGGAGCTTGCAGCCAGTTCCAAAGCTTTTCCCCCCATTGTTCCCCTCTAATCAGAGACTGATTTAGACCTGGGACACCAGGTGTGTGCAATTCATTATCCGGTAGAACAGAAAACCAGCAGGCTGTAGACCTCATAGGGTAAGAGTTGAATAACCCTGATGTAGGCTATACAGGACAAGGATGACATAGGATCAATAACAGAAATGCAAGGCAGTCTTCGCTCATGACCATGTGTTCTTCCACAATGCTATTCGCAATCTCTAATGACAGCTTTTCAGATGGTTCAAACAGAATGCAGAAATACTATAAACAAATACTCTGTGCTACACCTTAAACAGAGAACTAGCATTTTTCTCTGGAGTGGAATACAGGTGGGAATTGTATGTAGATGTGCTGAACAAGTACCATTACTGAAAGAACAGACCGGCATTTAAGTCATATTGCTCGGACAGAAACACGCAAATACACTAAGCGTTTTTCTCATAGCTAAGTATATCATTTGGTTAGGTAGAACCTGCTCCTTCCTATGGATAACATTTTATTTTCAGTGCATTTGGATAGTGGTAGCATGGTTATAGTAAGCAACATTAACCCCTATCCATAACCTTTGGTTAGATAACTTCTAAATCTCAAATAGTTTGTTACCAAATAACCAGGTTCTTCTTTTATGACAAACTAAACCTCAACAGAAAACATATTCCTCATTTTCCTGTTCGGTTAGGTACCTTTTACACCACACATCTGCAAAAACTGATCACTATTGCACACCAGGCTGAAATAAATGATCTTCATTAAAAAAAAAATCACATTTTCCCCGCCCTCAATGTATTCATAATTTAATTGGCTAATACTGCGTTCATAACCAAGTGGGAAGGTAGTAATTATCAGTTGGGTGTATTCACGTTTTGAACTGGGAAATATTATCAAACATGGAGGTCATTAGAAGGCTTCTGATTGTTTCGCTATTTTTTGCCCATAAAAAGTATATCCATATTTCACTTTCTAAATCTAAAGGAAGATTAACAGAATCAATTTTGTATTAACAATTTGTATTTTGTTCTTACCATAAACAACTGCTGAAAATACCGGCAAGCTTGCTGTCTTGTTTGTTGACATATGACGTCAGAGAGGTGCAAGTGAGAAACTGAGCACAGGGATGATAGTTTCCCACTAGTAATTACCAGTTGGAGGGGCGTTCATGTGGATTTTTCCTAGTTGTATGCTGGTATTTACGAAATGACGAGATGTTGTGAACGCAGCATTATACATTCGTAGAAAGACTGCCTCCAATTCGTCTCATCCAATGGGAACCCTGTGGAGACAAGGGGGAGGCGGTTGAGGTAATTCCACCAGCTCCAGCCGGACGGTGTCACCACCTGTCAGTAGTGTCACCAGACCAGTTACACCAGACGTCTTTGCCTGACCGGGAGGCAGAGGCGGACCGTAGGTTGGGGGGTTTGATCTTGAACACGAAGATGTGCAGGTGAGAGGCGATCTGGTTGCAGACGCTAACGCAGTAGCGCACTAGATCAAAGATGGACAGGAACTGGAGATAAAACAAGAGACAGAATAGATGTCAAATAAAGTACATGTAAGGCTCTTTATTTACAGAATTTGTTGAATGTCAATCATCTTTTGCCCCTGAAAATAATTGCATGAATATACGCTAGGCAATCTACACAACAGTGATGGACTTTGGTATACTACTTTACCACTCAACTATGGGGTTTTGACATCTTACTTTGGCTAGAATCAGTCTGTGAAGTCAAATGTTTATCTGCAAAATGACGATTTCCTTGTCATGTTCATGAAATTCTATTGTGTGTGGTATGACCGATAGGGGGCAATGAAGTTCTCTCGCAGTCCTACAGTAGGCTTAGGCTTCTGGAATCTGCTTTGAACCTGCCAGGCAACAGTGTGATTGCAGGGCGTTCCTGCATGTGGTTATTCCTGAATCTGCAGGAACGCACCCCTGATTGTCTATGCGATTTCAAATGTGGGTCTAAGGGAAATAAAAGCATCAGAGTTTTTCAGGCGTGAAGGACATAGTGTCCTAGCTGGCTAGCTACCGGTGTCACTCCAGTCTTCCAAGCAACGGATCAAAAATGTAAATGCACGGTGTCACTCCCGCCTCCCCTGCTATGTACCGGAGTCTTCCTAGCTACTGAACAAAAATATAAACGCACCATGTAAAGTATTGGTCCCATGTTTCATGAGCTGAAATAAAAGATCCCAGAAATGTTCCTATACGCACAAAAAGCTTTCTCTTGTTCCTGTTAGTGAGCATTTCTTCTTTGCCAAGATAATCCATCCACCTGACAGGTGTGCCATATCAAGAAGCTGATTAAACAGCATGATCATTACACAGGTGCACCTTGTGTTGGGGACAATAAAAGGCCACTAAAATGTACACTTGTATCACACAACACAATGCCACAGATGTCTCTAGTTGATGGAGTGTGCAATTGAAATACTGACTACAGGAATGTCCATCAAAGTTGTTTCCAGAGAAGTGAAAGTCTAAAGAAATTAGCTCTGGAACATTTAATAGTAGACAAGACAAAACAAAAATAAGTTTGGAGATTTGCATAACATATTTGATTAATCAAATATTATACTAAGCTAAGATATGGAATTGTTTTAAGATGTTCATACCATGGATCATTTAGCTATTTGATTTAGAATTTTAGGACCCCTGTAGGTATTCCCCCAAACATGTTTTATATTATTTGATCAAATATTTAATTTGGCCTTTACTACTATAGCCCATAGAAACACATTGAATAACACAATCATAAATGGTGACAGTCAAAAATAAATAATAAGGAATAATGTTGATGTGTCTGTACCTATATCTACACTAAAACAAAAATATGAACACAACATGAAACAATTTAAATGATTTTGCTGAGTTAAAGTTCATATAAGAAAATCAGTCAATTGACAGAAATTCATTAGGCCCTAATCTATGGATTTCACATGGCTGGGAATACAGATTTGTATCTTTAGATACCTTAAAAAATAAAAGTAGGGGCATGGATCAGGAAACCTTTCCGTATCTGGTGTGACAACTATTTTCCTCATGCAGTGCGACATCTCCTTCGCATAGAATTGATCAGGCTGTTGATATGACCTGTGAAATGTTGTTCCACTCCTCTTCAATGGCTGTGCGAAGTTGCTGGATATTGGCGGGAACTGGAACCTGCTGTCGTACATGTCGATCCAGAGCATCCCAAGCACGCTCAATGGGTCTGTCTGGTGAGTATGCAGGCCAATGAAGAACTGGGAAATGTTCAGCTTCCAGGATTTGTGTACAGATCTTTGCGACACGTGGCCATAACAACCGTTTATCATGTTGAAACATGAGGTGATGGCGTCAGTTGAATAGCATGAGAATCGGTATCTCTATGCATTAAAATTTCCATCGATAAAAGGCAATTGTGTTCGTTGTCCAATACCATAACTCCACCGTTGGGCACTCTGTTCACAACTTTGACATCAGCAAACCACTCACACACACACACACACACAACGCCATACACAATGTCTGCCCGGTATAGTTGAAACCGGAATTAATCCGTGAAGAGCACACTTTTTCAAGATGCCAGTGGCCATCGAAGACCATTTTCCCACTGTAGTCCGTTACGATGCCAAACTGCAGTCAGGTCAAGACCCTGGTGAGGACAACGAGCACACAGATGAGCTCCGAGACGGTTTCTGACAGTTTGTGCAGAAATTCTTCAGTTGTGCAAACCCATAGTTTCCTCAGCTGTCAGACCCACAGGTGAAAAAGCCGGATGTGGAGGTCCTGGGCTTATGGTAGAGAAATGAACATTCAATTCTCTGGCAACAGCTCTGGTGGGCATTCCTGCAGTCAGCATGTTAATTGCACTCTCAAAACTTGAGACATCTGTGGCATTGTGTTGTGTGACAAAAAAAAGGAAAAAGCTCACTAACAGGGATGAGAAAAAAGCATTTTGTGCATATGAAAAGTTTATGGGATCTTTTATTTCAGCTCATGAAACATAGGACCAACACTTTACATGTTGCGAGTCTCATCTTTCCATAGAGTGTCATTCTAGTTAGTAAGACAAATATTTGTGGGGAAAAAGTTGAGATTGTCCCGTCTTTCAAGAATCTCTGAGCTCTAAATACAGCAACATTTTCACTCAGCCTCATGGCAAAATAGCTAGCTACCTATCCCACCCACCATGTAAGGGAGTCCTAGTTTGCTAAATAGCTAGCACCCAGTATATTAAACGCCTGCCTTACAACTGCCCTCATTAACAGAACCCGACCGTTGTCCTAGCAAGCTAGCTACAGTTGTCACCCCTGCCTCTTCTTCTGTTGGTTGATATCCAACGTTATGGTGCATTACCGCCACCTACTGTACAGGAGCACCCTTGCCTCCCGCCTGTGTACCGGCTTAAAAATGGATCAATAAAAGTATGAAGAAGGGCTCCTGCAGATGCAGGAATGCCAACATGCAGAAACACGCCGAATTATGGGCCACAATTGCACCCGTCCTCCAGGCAGGTGAAATTTTGTCCCTAAGACAAGCGTTTAATTCACTCTAGTGTTACATACATTAGCGACTCGCAAAAAAAAAAATTCGCCTAGCCAAGTTATCACAGTTCTTCTCCTTTACCTCCGTTACGCGTTTCTCACCTCAATTCCGATCCGACCGCTCCCTCTACACACACACACACACACACACACGGGTGCTGCGAACACAAGCTCCCATTAGGCCTATAGAAATTAGTGCCTATAAAAATGTACCCAACTGATGGGCTACACAAACAACACTGTAAACAAGCTACATTCCTTGCTAAATCATGACAGCCTCATCACAAATTAAAAACGGACTGGTTGATTAAAGTAGGGAAACGTGTTCCAACTATGAGCTACAGTTTAGGAATAATATATTTGTCTCGTTTATTTTCTGTTTTTTTTTGCGAACTGCTATAGTGTCCCATTTAGAAAATGGAGTAAATGGTGAACAGTGATATTGACGAGAACGAGGCAACATTTTCAGTAGCGCGAGTCGCGGCTCAAATGGAGCTTGCAGTCTTTCATTTAGGAAATGACCTCAACTCAAGTAGGCCATTGACAATGACTGCATATCAACTGCAGCAATTTCTGTATTGAGTGTTTTTTAAACCCTAACTGTTAACAATGATGACATGCAGAGCACTTCATATCCGTGGCAAATAATTTGAAAGATGCATATCCCCCTTAATAAAGTTACAGTATTGATGCGTTAGGTAGGCCTATTTGTTACATTTTTCCCTTGATGATGATCGGGACCTGTTAGTGTTAGTTTTGTGATAACTGCACTGTGATTTAAATTCTGTGGCAAAAACACAGTTTTTTTAACATTAACGATAAAATGTTGTTTAAACAATCACACCCCTACTTGGCACGTACTGTGCCAGTCAAAGGTTTGGACACACCTACTCATTCAAAGGTTTTTATTTTTTACTATTTTCTACATTGTAGAATAATAGTGAAGACATCAAAACTATGAAATTACACATATGGAATCGTGTAGTAACCAAAAAAAGGTTAAACAAATCAAAATATATTTTATATATTTGAGATTCTTCAAAGCAGCCACCCTTTGCCTTGATGACAGCTTTGCACAATCTTGGCATTCTCTCAACCAGCTTCACGAGGTAGTCTTCACTATTATTCTACAATGTAGAAAATAGTACAAATAATTTAAAACTTGAATGAGTAGGTGTCCAAACTTTTGACTGGTACTATACATGCACATGGATGAAGCTATTAAGGGCTATGGTGACTTACCAGTGCCACCCAGAGGACCAAGTACTCGTCTATGAAGCTGTTAAAATACTGGTCCAAGAAGAGCAGCCCTGGCCCCAGGTAAGCCAAGTCATGGAGATACATCTCACTTTTTGTCATATGAGCTACCTGTAAAACAAACAAAAAAAATACGAGAGAGAATCGGCAACATATAATAGAGTAAATAGAATAAAGACCAAATATCTATACTGAGTCCAATTAAAGACATTGGACTAGGGCTGAAATTCAATGCAAGGTACATTATAGCGCAGCGCACTATAACAGACTTAAAAGTAATTTACCCTTGAGCCGACAGTTATACCAAAACAAGTGGCGGGTGTGGATATTGGAATGTAGACTGGCTTTTTCAGCATTTCATGTTTCACGGTCATGTTCAGTAGGCACAGAATGGAAGAAATCTATGCGAAACAGAGGTACTATCTGAACTTGTCCAATCAAAAAACGCTTGTGTTCCGTTACACAACACTTCGCTACAGTGTGCCCTAACGGACACGATCCAGGTCACCTGGTTCCTCACCACTAGCTTGTTGGTGATCTTGGCCGACACAAACCCAAAGGCCAGGACATAGAGACAGGGGTGCTTCTCAAACAGCTGGGACGCAGACTTCTTGTAGATCATGACGGCCAGAATGATGACTGACCCTATGTGGAAGAACGGCGACAGGACACTCGTTCCCTGAGGAAGAAGGGACACGGCTGTCACAATCACTGTACAGCTGAAAATTCCACTATCCTTATCCGTCTCTAAAGTGATAAATAAACCACAAAGTAAAGTTCTGACTAGTAGCTTGGCTGATATCAATGAAACGGGCATGATAGTCATCCATGTCACTATTTTATGGAGGCCTAGAAATGAAGCATGCCAAGTGCTTTGGTATTTAAGCAATAGAAAAGACTGGCTACTTCACCCAAAATTGTAATATGTAATATGGATCATATTATAAACCAAAGTTGAAATAACCAATCGTACGGTTTTGTGACAAATTCCCACGCACTGTATACTTCCACACAACAAGTCATCTTTTATCAGCCATACAATTCAACCCTCGTTAGTCAGGACGGATCACGTCATCCTCACCGCTATGGTGGATCCGTTCTTTCCTACTCCTCCCGTGAATATGACCCGGAAGTAGTTGGTGCAGGAGAAGATGGCTCCCGCCACAGTGAGGATGGCTGGAATGAGCTTAATCTGGATGTTCACCACAGGGATCTGTGTGTTTGGGGGATTAGTAGTAGCATAGCCCTGTTTCAATATTTTAGAAACACATCCATCTTTCCTACCTTCCTTAAAGTAAACACAGACCTCAATTGGTGGAAGTAATAGGGCGGCAACTGGGCTTTCACCTATCCAATACCTTATAGATCTGTGCTTACCTCCAGGAAACAAGGAAAGGATGCATTCAGCAAAATCGGCAACAAGGACGCGAGTCTTAACACGTTAACCAACATGCTATAACTTCCCTACATTACTTTCATAAGTCTTGACATTCTTGAGGCTATAAATGTTTAACTGCATGTATAACAGTGTATTACACTAGATTCAATACAAGGACAAAAAAAGGATAGAAAATGCATCAAACTACAACTACAATGCATGTAACAATTAGCATTAAGGTCATTTCTTTCATTTCCAATCAAATGGGTTAAACTAATTACCAAGAACTGCCAAAAAGCTGGTCCTCCGATGGCAGCCAGCAAATACATGATTATAATGAAGAATTGCACTTCAGTCACATCAATGCTGCACAGGCAAAGAGACAGAGGAATCATATGCAAACGGTTAAGTGATTTCACATTTCACACAGTTATCAAAATCAACATGCACATAGCACCCCCTAGCAGGTCCTGCACAAACACCATCCATTCCTCTGGGTTGTGGGTTAGTTGTGAGTGTGTGTGGGGGGGATGTAGAGAACATGTCCCTCAAAAGGCTGAGAGGAACCTGATCTGATAAGGTTGATTTTTTTCTGGCGGACAACCTATAACTCTTACTTACTCTGTCAAGGGCTTACATCATATCAAATCAACCATACTCCCAGGACATTTGTCCCTTGTCCTTGTTGTGGCTGTTCCCGAAAGCCAAACAGATAAGCAAATGTTGATACACACCCGGTCAAAAGTTTTAAAACACCTATTCATTCAAGGGTTTTTCTTTATTTTTTACATTGTAGAATAATAGTGAAGACATCAAAACTATGAAATAACACATATGGAATCGTGTAGTAATCACAAAAAATATATATATTTCATATGAGAGGCTTCAAAGTAGTCACCCTTTGCCCCTGATGACAGCTTTGCACACTCACGGAATTCTCTCAACCAGTTTCATGAGGTAGTCACCTGGAACACATTTCAATTAACAGGTGTGCCTTGTTAAAAGTTAATTTGTGGAATTTCTTTCCTTCTTAATGCGTTTGAGCCAATCAGTTGTGACAAGGTAGGGGTGGTATACAGAAGATAGCCCTATTTGGTAAAAGACAAGTCCATATTATAACAGCTCAAATAAGCAAGGAGAAATGACAGTCCATCATTACTTTAAGACATGAAGGTCAGTCAATCGAGAAAATGTCAAGAACTTTGAAAGTTTCTTCAAGTAGTCGCAAAAACCATCAAGCCCTATGACGAAACAGGCTCTCATGAGGACCGCCACAGGAAAGGAAGACCCAGAGTTACCTCTGCTGCAGAGGATAAGTTCATTAGAGTTACCAGCCTCAGAAATTGCAGCCCAAATAAATGCTTCACAGAGTTCAAGCAACAGACATGTCAACATCAACTGTTCAGAGGAGACTGTGTGAATCAGGCGTTCATGGTTGAATTGCTGCAAAGAAACCCCTACTAAAAGGACATCAATAATAAGAAGAGACTTGGAAATCTGTCATTTGGTCTGATGAGTCCAAATGTGAGATTTTTGGTTCCAACCGGTGTGTCTATGTGAGATGCAGAGCAGGTGAACGGATGGATGATCTTCGCATGTGTGGTTCCCACCGTGAAGCATGGAGGAGGAGTGATGATGTGGGAGTGCTTTGCTGGTTACACGGTCTGTGATTTATTTATAATTCAAGGCACACAACCAGCATTCTGCAGCGATATGCAATCCCATCTGGTTTGCGCTTAGTGGGACTGTCATTTGTTTATCAACAGGACAATGACCTCCAGGCTATGTAAGGGCTATTTGACCAAGAAGGAGAGATGGAGTGCTGCATCAGATGACCTGGCCTCAACCCAATTGAGATAGTTTGGAATGAGTTGAACCACAGAGTGAAGGAAAGGCAGCCAACAAGTGCTCAGCATATGTGGGAAGTCCTTCAAGACGGTTGGAAAAGCATTCCAGGTGAAGCAGGTTGAGAGAATACCAAGAGTGTGCAAAGCTATCATCAAGGCAAAGTGTGCCTACTTTGAAGAATCTCAAATATATCTTGATTTGTTTACACGTTTTTGGTTACTACATGATTCCATGTGTGTTATTTCATAGTTATGTCTTCACCATTATTCTACAATGTAGAAAATAGTTTTTTTTAAATAAATAAAAACCCTTGAATGAGTAGGTGTGTCTAAACTCTTGACTAGACTGTAGTTTAAAGGAAAGCTCAGACGGGGTGCACACCCACTCACATGCCAAAGCGCAGGGTTCCTGACACGTAGGTCTGCCAGTGAGCACAGTAGAACATGAACATGCCGGCGAAGCAGCAGAAGAACATCCAGTCGGGGTTGGTTCCAAGTTGGACGGCGATACAGGTGCCCAAGACCACAAACACTAAGAGAGGGGAGAGAAGTCAAGAGACAGAGAATGAAAGAGAGACAAAAAAAGAGAAAGAGTGAGAAAGAGAGCAGGTGGGTGATAGAAAGTAAGAGTTAAAGAGGCAGGTATATTCTGATTCCTCACTGTCTTAATTGTGTGTGGAAATGAAAAAAATATTAGTACCAGTGACATCGATGCATGCAAAAGAGGGAGAGAGAGGGAGAGAGAGTGATCGAGAGAAAGTTCAAATACACAACATGATGTTTCTCAGTCTTAAATCATTAATGTTGTTTACATCTGTAAGTGTGTTGTGTACATTTATGGATATATTGTGTCTGTCTTTAAGTGCATATTTGTTGTGTCCGTCTTCCATGTAATTTGTAGCCTGTGAGTGTGTTGTTTATGGTAATTTGAGACGGTATACACACGCTCCAACACACACACACACCTGTTGAAAGGGAGTCACAGCCATGGTCAAAGAGCTCTCCCAGTGGGGTGCTGCTATTGGTGCGCCGTGCCTGTTTCCCATCGATGGCGTCCAGTGATTGGTAGATGAAGAGGCCCACTGCACAAGACAGGTACACCCACAGCGGTGCCTGAAAGGTAAAAGGAACAAACATTCAACATTTACAATAGACGGTCTACTAGTGCTCCTCGACTTCCACAGAAAAGTATGGGTTTCGGCCTTTATGAACACAATTTCTATGTTTGGGTTATAGGATGTTATGTCCAATCCATAGGTCAAATTGGGATTGGGAAGTCCCTAATAGTTCATAGCCACACCCGGGGGGGTGGAGCTTTTCATTTTTGGGAGAAAGACAGGTCAGTTCAGGTGACTTTTTAAAAAGGACATTCTACTCCAAAATGAATTAAAATAAAATTATACTGACATCTAAAATATTATTTCCCCCTCTAGAAATAAGTCCCATGGGGCCCCGCTCCACTCATAGAACTGGAGTTACAACTCTGGTAACTATCGTTCTATATCGTGGAACTCCGCCCCAAAGGGGAGCGCCGCTCCTAGCGGTTTAAGGCGGAGCGGAGCGAAACGCTCCAAAATGTACTCCTGCCGAGCCTAACACTTCCCACTTAATGAAAAGGTCGGGCTCAGCCATGGCTGCGACTAAGTCCCGCAGTACTGTAACACACTGTCCCAATATACTGCGTCCTCAGTCCAATCCGCCCTACTCAGTCTAAAGGCATTGCCAATGACTAGTGGGCAGATAAAACACAATATGAGCCATACTAATCTGTACAAGCAGATAGATGATACTTCAATATTAAACAATTGGTCTAATAGTTCTGTAATACCAGTTTAAGAAACTATATCCCTCATCCTTCCGCCCAAACAGTCATAGACTTGTGGGTAGGTTAGAATACATGACTCTACTGTACTAAACCTTCAGCCAGAAGTCATGCTATGTAGTCATTCTAACAGGAAACAGCAGAACTGACGGAACCCTGTCCATTGGTCCTCTCCCTTTAGTTCTAGTCCTCCCATCAGCAATGCTGAGTGCAGGCTGAACCAAGTAAGACATACTCGCTGATTCCTCAGTGTAACCTGCCACACTCAATCCATTAGCCAAAGCCAATGATTAGTGGGCAGATAACAGAATATGGGCCAACCTTCGTAGGGCTAGCAACAGGGCAGCATGTTGAGGATCCAAAATTCAAGCCTTCATAGTCAGTTGCTAGCTGCAGTCACAGGTAGACAATCTGATGACTGGGCCAGGGTCCGCTCTTTTCCCTATTCACAGCGAACCCCAGAAGCCTGAGATTAATCACTGTCTGTGTTGTGTGTGCGATTGCCAGCTCTGCTGACGGGGCGAGAACCAGTAGGTCGTCTAGGTAGGCCAAGACCCTTATCCGTTGACGATGCAACGGGTCCATTGCCGCCTCCACGCACTTGGAAAAGGTGCCAGGATGTACCCGAATGGTATTCTCGCATACTTGTACACCACCCCTTGGAAGGCAAAATGCAGAGACTTCCAGTGATGTGGATGAACCGGCACATGGAAGGCGTCCTTTAGGTCTATGCTTATACAAAAGTCTTTGCTGTGGACACATTCCAGCAGACGTTTTATCATAAGCATTCGAAAGGGCCGTTTGGCTACGCTCTCGATGAGAATGCGTACTACACACAGAGTGGAGAGAGAGAACCTGAACGATCTCTGGTTTGTTATGGAAAAGAGGTTCTCGTGACAAATACAATTGGAATCTAGTCTTTATTCAACAAACACGTTGGCTCCCCCATCTCTTTGCAGGGGAGCGGGGGGAATAATAGGCGCTGCTGAACAGAGCGTTGCGCTCTTCCCTCTCTTCTCCCCCTCGTCCGGTCATGGTCGCTTCTGGCTGCCCTTAGGTTGTCGCCAGGGTGACGTCATGACCACCTCTCTCGCCGGTGAAGCTGCTGCTCTCTCTGGCGCTGCGGGAGTGGAAAGGCCCACTCACCGTCTACTGGAGATGGTGAAACTAGGTGGCTCTCTGGAAAGCGATCTAGATCCTCCTGCCAATGGCAGGTGTCTAGATAGTTGTTCCCTCCCCTCCTCCAGCTTTCCGAAACGCGTTGTTGCCTCTTTGACGCCGGCTCCAAAGAGGCCGCTGTTAGATGGGGGCGTTCAACAGGGTGGCTTTGTCAGATTCCTTCATGGCCGTCAGAGACAGCCAAAGGTGTCGTTTCCCCGACCTCCCCGCATACACAGCCGACTCCTGGGTGAGATGAAGTACGGCTCCTATCTCCTCTCATGACAGCTCAGTCTTGTCTGTGGTGAAACGGGATAGAGAAGCTACCAGGATATTGTTGGCAATATTGTTCACTGCTGCTACAGCCTGGACACCTAATGCAAAGGACTTCTCTACCAGCTGAGCTGTGAGCCTGTCCTTTGTAGTAGGTAGAGTGGGCTTTTTGGATGACTGCCAGGAGCTCAAACCAGGACGAGGTACGCAGCCATGGCGGGCCCGTGCCTGGGGATCCTCCTGGGGCCATCTGCAGTCCCTCTGGTGAATGGGGTGTTAGCTTTTACCGGCACTCTCACCCTCAAAAGGTGACCCCCATGAACCTTCCACATATTTTCAGAGCGAGGGCATAGCTGGTGCCAGTGGCACCGCCACCCTTCTTGTTAGAGAGTAGGGGCCGCCCTACATCATGTCCACTTCCAGGTTGGAGGGCAGCATGATCTCAAGCCGACTCGCAGCCCGCTCAACGAGCCCTGGAAAATCAGAGCGCAAAGAGGCGGTTGCATAGGAGAGGGCTGCTGAAAATTCAGAGCCCGTCTCATCCTTGCACTCTCCATAGGGAGTTTCGGTTTTTTTATGATCAAAATCGGTCAGTGGGTTAGACTGTTCCGGAGAAACGTCCACACACTTCCCAATATCCTCGTCTTCTCTAGAGGTGGCATCATCATATGATGCCTCAGAACCTGAGGCTAGCACAGACATGGCGTCCTCGAGGGATATCCTCCCTAAAGAACACCCATCACGGTTTCCTCTCCTTTAAAAGATAGGAGGGCGCAGCTTGGGCATTCCGGGGGTCTGTGAGGCCGCCCCTAGAGTGCTGTGATCCTAGACACACGAAACATAAGTCGTGTGAGTCCACAGCCGCCATGGTGGGGCAGCGACACGGAGCTCAAGAGCTTTTGAGTTAGGTGGAAAATCTGGAATGCTCATTCTAGAGGGACGACGTCGAACACTTGGATATCGACGGCGGGTTCGTCCTAAGACTTATCTTCCCTTCTCGGCTTCTTCAGTCTAGTCCAAGTCGCTGAAAATAATGGGAGGCTGACTGAGGGGAAGCATCCCCTTATATAGGGACACCTGTACTCCCATTGGCTGCAGGTGTGTGCATAGTTCTCTCTCAGGCTATTCACTGCCTAGGCAGTGGGGTAAACCACTAGGAGGAGAGCTCCCCTATGGGCCGAAGCTCCACGATATAGAACATAACTACAAACATAACTGCAAACATAACTACAAAACTGCAAATTGACCACAAGAAGCTAAAACACTGAGGTAAATCTTCAGTGAAAATTTGAAATATTTGACTCAGGGCAATGTTGTGAATAAATTCCACAATCCGGACATGAGCAAGTACTCGGTTCGGACTCGATACTGTGTGCCCCCGTACGCGCACTGAAATCTAAGCCCACCGTGATTTATAGTACCTCCCACCAGGTGGAATGCTGTGAAAAGTGTGTCCCGGGTCTGTTTGAGTTGTCTCTTTTCCCCAATGTATGCTTTGGCCACAAATACAAGTATAGGATGAGTTGACAACATTACCTGGGTAGGAGTTAACAGAATATTAAATTTTCCCTGTACAGTTACTTTAATGTAGGCCTACCAGTTGCACCGGACTTGTGTTACATTTAGCCCCAGTCTACCCTATGCATTAAAACGACATTGGCAAGCGCTGACGCTGTTAAAACTCTAGTTCTGAAAAGCTGCAGTTCACAAATGTTGGGGATTTGAGAAAGAAAAGTGTAGTAACACTAGAAAGTTCTCAGGTCCTACAGTGGCCATCAAAACTTTTATCAGAAGGTGTGTTCTCTTATGACTGCATTAACAATGTTGTGCAATGACTGGGCATACATGTTTCTCTCCCTATGCGCTGTGCAGCACTCACTGTTTGAAAGCACCGGAGAGAAACTTCTCGCATAGAATGTGACAAGCTGGCCAATTGAAAAGGTAAACTATTCCAAGATGGGGTCGTCTGATTTTGCCTTGGCTTATTTGTGTTGTAGGCTGAGGAAAATTAAATGGCAACAATTTGAAAGCCACCAGGCTTTCATTTGACCCGGCCCAATTTAACCCGACAACAACAACTGATTGGGTTGAAAGTAACCGAAACCTTCCCATGTGTCAGCATACAGTATTGACAAAAGTGTGTTTAATATCAGACTAAGAGTGCCAGTTTATTTGAACAGCTGCCTCTTAACTAGCCGTGGGAGGAGGAATACATGGAGGGATCAAGTATCCGTTGTGCAAGCTTCCCTGATAACAAACTGTAGCTGATAATATTTGAACGCAACATACAGTAGACTAAGAAATGTAACACTATGGAGGGGAGGTTGAGTCAATTGCAGATTAAACAATATCCTCAAGGGATCTCATTTTCAGAAACAAAATAACTTAACAACCTTGCCTATATTACAGTCAAGCCTCCAGCTCCAAAGCTTTAGACGATCAAAACAAACCCATGAACTTGATTTTTCCACTGATCCTGTGTGGCTCAGTCAGTAGAGAAAGTGTTTTGGGTTCGATTCCCAATGGGGCCACCATTATGAAAAATCTCCACTCATGACTATGTCGCTTTGGATGAAAGTGTCTGATAAATGGCATACGGTGCCTTCTGATAGTATTCAGACCCCTTGACTTTCCACATTTTGTTGCAGCTCTATTTTTTTTTATCCTCAGCAATCTACACACAATACCCATAATGACAAAGCAAAAACAGGTTTTTAGAAACGTTGCACAATTATTTAAAAAAAAAATATATATACACCTTATTTACGGAAGTATTCAGACCCTTTGCTATGAGACTCAAAATTGAGCTCAGGTTCATCCTGTTTCCATTGATCATCCTTGAGATGTTTCTACAACTTGGAGTCCACCTGTGGTACATTAAATGTATTGGACATGATTTGGAAAGGCACATACCTGTCTATATATATGGTCCCACAGTTGACAGTGTATGTCAGAACTAAAACCAAGCCATGAAGTCGAAGGAATTGACCATAGAGCGTCGAGACAGGATTGCGTTGAGGCACAGATCTGGGGAAAGGTACCAAAATATTTCTGCAGCATTGAAGGTCCCCAAGAACACGGTGGCCTCCATCCTTCTTAAATGGAAGAAGTTTGGAAGCACCAAGACTCTTCCTAGAGCTGGCCGCCCAGTCAAACAGCAATCGGGGGAGAAGGGTCACTCTGACAGAGCTCTACAGTTCCTCTGTGGAGAATCTTCCAGAAGGACAACCATCTCTGCAGCACTCAACCAATCAGGCCTTTATGGTAGAGTGGCTAGACGGAAGCCACTCCTCAGTAAAAAGCACATGGCAGTCCGCTTGGTGTTTGCCATACAGTACCTAAAGACTCTCAGACCATGAGAAACAATATTCTCTGGTCTGATGAAACCAAGATTAAACTCTTTGGCCTGAATGCCAAGCGTCACATCAGACCTGGCACTATGCCTACGGTGAAGCATGGTGGTGCTAGCATCATGCTGAGGGGATGTTTTTCAGTGGCAGGGACTGGGAGACTAGTCAGGATCAAGGCAAAGATGAACGGAGCAAAGTACAGAGAGTACAACCTAACAGAGCTTGAGAGGATCTGCAGAGAAGAATGGGAGAAACTCCCAAAATACAGGTGCCAAGCTTGTAGCATCACACCCGAGAAGACTCGAGGCGATAAATCGCTGCAAAAGGTGCTTCAACAAATTACTAAGTAAAGGGTCTTACTTATACCTATGTAAAATGTGATATTTCAGTATATTATAAATTAGCAAAAATTTATTTTAACCTGTTTTTGCTTTGTCATTATGGGGTATTGTGTGTAGATTTAATCTCTTTTAGAATAAGGCTGTAACGAAACAATGTGGAAAAGGTCAAGGGGTCTGAATAATTTCTGAATGTACTGTATGTATGTATATGACTCAAATACTAAAGACCATGCGACTGTGTAGCTAAAAAATACATAACCCACATCCGATTCTAATCGATTCACAATTAAGCCAGCTTGAGTAAGCTAGTCTGAGGGAGACCATTCTAAATGCCTATTCCTACCCTCTACGGCTCGGGAGGCGGGAGAAGGGGCCTGAGGCTAGATGTGAAACCTGAGGACGGGGACACGGGGTGCCTGTCCCCAAGAGCCCTGTAAGGCATCCCCCACGTACTGCAGCAAAACAAGCACACATGACATGGAGCATTGTGCAAGCCTGGCCCCAGTGACCAAGAGAAAGGAAAAGCAAAACGTGTCTAATGTTAAATATTGATAAACTAACAATAATTGGTCAACCTTTTTCCCTTCACAAAGTCATAGCCTAGTCATATCTACTTTGTTAAAATTAACAGCCTTAAAATGCCCTTGATCTATTCTATAAATGTTGCTTAAATCAATTTTAAGCACAACACTTTTGTGGTGACACATACATCCTGCTGTATCACATCTTCTAAGCAAAAGCATTAAGGCAAGCAAACTGGTTTTGCATTGACAGGCTACATTCCTAAACAGAAAGGAAAACGCTGCACACTGCTGCTAGTTTCAATATGTCCAAATTGTGTTGTTTTATCCTAATTGAGTATTGTATGTATATTACTATAAATATTGATCATATTCCTTGTGTATGATCATATATTTTGATACATTGAATGTTAATATTGTGAACTTATGTTATACATTTTTTACCTCCTGTTTCAGGAAGAGATGTCACGGAGTACTGCCCATGTGTGTGTGTGTGTGTGTGTGTGTGTGTGTGTGTGTGTGTGTGTGTGTGTATATGTATGTATGTATATATATATATATATATATATATAGCCTTCCACCGCCACCTGGGATATGGATGCCTGATGAAGACATTAGGGTCGAAACGTTGTCATAAATAAATATCCCCTGGGAGCATGAGCAGCAGTGTTCGGCGCTTTCCTTTCTGTTTTCCATGAGTTTGCCTACAACTCCGGCACCTACGGAGAGTACCTGAATGTGTGCATGTTCTACAGCTTTTGTACACTCATAAAACACACATCCTTTCATGAACCGATTGATAATCTACAATCACTCATAGTTGAAATGTCAATCTTTAGACATGAGGCCAACACAACAACATGTTACGCAGGGGCAATTCCACAGTAACAGAGTGATGCTGAAACTGATTTTTCACTTGAAAATGTCAAAAAACAAAGATTGGCAAGCTAAACAAACCATAAATATATGCACAATGACTAATTTTAATAATTTCCACAGAATCTTTACAAAAACACATTTATTGAAGAACAGTGCAAATGCTAAGTTTGGTAACAGAATGACATGTTGTGCTGTTGGTGCCATCATTCTGTTACCAACACTTGCCTCTGCACTGTTCAAGTACATGTGTTTGAGAAGAAAAAAAATGAAGTGAAAAATCATAGTCTTAGCATCACTCTGATACGGTGGAATTGCCCGTATTACAACGTGCAAAACCCCAGAAAAAGAGTCATATCTCTTCAACAGGTCAGATTCCAAAAACATGTCACCAGTACCAACTCACACACTTTCGTCTTAGTTAAACCACATGGGTAGTGTTGACATTAGACCTCCACATGCAAGGTCACAGGTAAGACTGCATGGCGGCCAAAACACCTACACCTGCTCTTTGTCTGAAAACCTTAGCTGGTGTCAAACCCTTGCACCCTGGTTTCCTCAATTCCTCTCAAAGCGCATTTAGAGGAGAGGATCCAGGGTCCCTCCTGTCGACCTCCTCCAATGAGCTTTGAGAGGAATTACGGAAACTTGGATAGAGGGAGGGAACATTTGACAGCAGGTAACGTTTTCAGACAGCGAAGGAAGTGACATTCAAATTCAGTGAGTTGGTCCTGTGTAGCTCAGTTGGAGCATGGCACTTGCAATGCCAGGGAGATGGGTTCAATTCCCACAGGGGGCCAGTACGAAAATGTATGCACTCACTACTGTAAGTCGATCTGGATAAGAGCATCTGCTAAATTACTAAACTGTAAATGTAAAAAGTCAATGTTTGTGGTATTCTGTTGTTTTACCATAACACCATGTTCATCAAATACTGTTACTGTAAGATGGTTTAGAATAGCTTGATTCTAACAGAGACAACAAGGACAGTAGGTATAGTGTAGCATTCTTATCTACAACAAATTGAACCCAACATTGACAAAACAGAGACAGACATTTTGATAAACCTTCGCTTTGAAAGGGTAGGCTATATATGACAATTACCCAATCGATACAAATTTTTTTTTTACACCGTTTTCTCCCCAATTTCGTGGTATCCAATTGTTTTAGTAGCTACTATATTGTCTCATCGCTACAACTCCCGTACGGGCTCGGGAGAGACGAAGGTTGAAAGTCATGCGTCCTCCGATACCCAACCCAACCAAGCCGCACTGCTTCTTAACACAGCGCGCATCCAACCCGGAAGCCAGCCGCACCAATGTGTAGGAGGAAACACCGTGCACCTAGCAACCTTGGTTAGCGCGCACTGCGCCCGGCCCGCCACAGGAGTCGCTGGTGTGCAATGAGACAAGGACATCCCTTCCCTAACCCGGACGACGCTAGGCCAATTGTGCGACGCCCCAAGGACCTCCCGGTCGCGGCCGGTTACGACAGAGCCTGGGCGCGAACCCAGAGTCTCTGGTAGTACAGCGCCCTTAACCACTGCGCCACCCGGGAGGCCCAATCGATACTTTTCAATCAAGAAATTCTGAAAGAAATACTGACGGCCTCGTCTTCTCTCTATGTCCTGTCAGTAGTGTATATTATTACAGCCGTTACAACAAACATTGACCTAATAATCTTAGTAGGAATACCTGCTGATTAATTCATTTAAATATGCATACTCAGTGGGAGGCAGGGCCATTTGAGTGGCCGTGTGTGAAAGAGATCCAACATCAAATTCTTTCCATGGACTAGAATTCCCAGTGATGCCCCTGCATGGACCTACCTGTTCAGTGGCAGTGGGGCAGTAGTACACCAGCACCAATGTGGTGAGAATGTTGATGGCCAAGCCCACAATAGTGATGAGGTTGGGGGCTATCCATGCTGGCACACATGCCACTAGCCACTCCCAGTAGTGCTGCATGAAGGGCTCCAGAAGTGAGCGACCTGCACTGCTGTATCTGTGCTCCTCTAACTTCTTCAGCTGGTGACGCGACAGTGGCGGAGCCGGCAGTTGGATGAGCTTACTCAGGACACAGGAACTCCCCCCACCACTGCAGGCTGTAGTTGGACCTGCAGTGGTAGTAGGCCTGTATGAAGGGTCCACACTCTGGTCCTGAGGGGTCCATGTCGTTGTCCCCCCTGCCCCCTGGCTTGCCTTCGCCGCCCGGGTCCGTGGTGCTCTCTGACCGGTACTGCTACTCATAGGGGAAGTCGAAACCGCACTTCACGTGGCGCCTGCTCTGCCTACGACTGCCTCCGCCCCGGTCCAATCCAGGGAATCCACAGTGGGGCCACAACCGTTTTACTGGGTTGAAGCCTAATGAGGAGAAAGAAATATTTATATTTTATTTGACCGTAATGTTAAGTATAATTTGACTGTGGCAGCACACTGAGCACAAGCTGCAGCGGGAGGGCTGGTAAAACAGGAACTCATCAACCATACATGCTTATCATATGTTTCCTGATAGATTCTGCTAATACTGCAAACAGCAGTCAGTGAGACAAAATAAATAAATAAATAAATGCAAGACTTGCATAGTTAAAGCATTGAATTACAAGGGTATATACCTTGGGTAGATATTTGTATGCTTACTCATAGTGAATAATAACCAAATCATGTCTACGAAAAATACATTTTAAAAAACAATGTTGAATAATTAGGAGGTTCATGTCATGTTGCCCTACAATACTTGTTAGGTAACGTCGTTAGCTAGCTACCAACAAAATCAACTGGCTGGCTAGCTAACGTTCCCTTGCTAAGCTAGCTATCTATCAATATTATCTGTAGCTAACTAAAGGCAACTGTCACAACATATATTTTTATCATATTACCATATGTATAAAATTTCAAATAGGTTGTCAACACAATAATGTTATAAAGAGCTGAGTTGACATGCAGTTGTCCTTCGGAAATCTCTTACCTAGCTTGATTCCGTTTCACGGAAGCGGTGGCCTCTATCGTTGTCTGGCTAACAGCTAGTGCCTACTACACTACGGCAACTTCGGCCTCTTCTGTCAGCTTATATGTAGCTAACAAGTGCATAGAGCAGCGACAGGAGTCTAGTTCCCAACGAGTTAGAACCGTTTTCGGGAAGACTAGGATCAGCTGATGCAGGTGATTATCACGAAACTCGACCGCGGCTTTGAGAAAGAGCGGAAATATTTTTTGACAGGCAGGCGTAGGGATTTCCCACTTCCGTCGCACAATTTAAAAAGACCGGCTCCTTGACTGCATTCAATAGCTTTTTATGATAATTTAGTATGACATACAATATATTACAATAATATATTAATAAACCATTGCATTAGTTTAATATCAAAATAACTTAAATGAACTGTAAATGGAATGAACAGTGGTATGTCAAATGAAGGCCTTGTGGTATTATGGACTCTTATTTTGAAATACCCAAAGTCAACTACTTTGGACCTTAATCCAAATTGCTTTTGCTTTTGGATTGAGACACAACATCTTTGTATAGATACACTACATGACCAAAAGTATGTGGACACCTCCTTGTCAAACATCTCATTCCAAAATCATGGCTATTAATATGGAGTTGGTCCCACCTTTGCTGCTATAACAGCCTCCACTCTTCTGGGAAGGCTTTCCACTAGATGTTGGAACATTACTGCGGGGATTTACTTCCATTCAGCCACAAAAGCATTAGTGAGGTCGGGCCTGACTATCAGTCGCCATTCCAATTAATCCCAAAGGTGTTTGATGGGGTTGAGGACAGGGCTCTGTGCAGGCCAGTCAAGTTCTTCCACACCGATCTCAACAAATAATTTCTGTATGGACCTCGCTTGCTGTACAGGGGCATTGTCATGCTAAAACAGGAAAGGGCCTTCCCAAACTGTTGCCACAAAGTTGGAAGCACAGAATCGTCTCGAATGTAATTTTATGCTGTAGCGTTAAGATTTCCCTTCATAGGGGCCTACCCCTTCTTTGGACACTGTGCTAATGTAACAGTATAACTTTAAACCGTCCCCTCACCCATACCCGGGCTCGAACCAGGGACCCTCTGCACACGTCAACAACAGTCACCCACGAAGCATCGTTACCCATCGCTCCACAAAAGCCGCGGCCCTTGCAGAGCAAGGGGAACCATTACTTCAAGGTCTTAGAGCAAGTGACGTCACCGATTGAAACGCTATTTAGTGCGCACCGCTAACTAAGCTAGCCGTTTCACATCCGTTACACTAACAAACCTCCAAACAAGCTTCAACGCCATACAAGACTCCTTCCGTGGCCTCCAATTGCTTTTAAATGCTAGTAAAACTAAGTGCATGCTCTTCAACCGATTGCTGCCCACACCCTCCAACCCAACAAGCATCACTACTCTGGACAGTTCTGACTTAGAATATGTGGACAACTACAAATGCCTGGGTGTCTGGTTAGAATGTAAACTCTCCTTCCAGACTCACATTAAGCATCTCCAATCCCAAATTAAATCTAGAATCAGCATCCTATTTCACAACAAAACCTCCTTCACTCATGCTGACAAACATACCCTCGTAAAACTGACTATCCTACCATTCCTTGACTTTTTTCGATGTCATTTACAAAATAGCCTCTAACACTCTACTCAGCAAACTGGATGTAGTCTATCACAGTGCCATCCGTTTTGTCACCCTCACAACACATTCTAACCAGACCCACTGGCTCCAGGTCATTATCTTTGCTAGATAAGCCCTGCCTTATCTCATCTCACTGGTCACCATAGAAACACCCACCCTCCAGCATTTCACTGGTCATCCCCAAAGCCAACACTTCCTTTCCTTCCAGTTCTTTGCTGCCAATGACTGGAACGAATTGCAAAAATCACTGGAGCTGGAGTCTTATATCTCCCTCTCTAAATTGAAGCATCAGCTGTCAGAGCAGCTTACTGATCACTGTACCTGTGCACAGCCAATCTGTAAATAGCACACCCAACTACCGCATCCCCATATTATTACTTACCCTCTTGCTCTTTTGCACCCCAGTGTCTCTACATCATCTGCACATCCAGTGTTAATACTAAATAGTAATTATTTCACCTCTATGGCCTATTTATTTCCTTATCTCCCTACTCTTCTACATTTGCACACACTGTACATAGATTTCTCTATTGTGTTATTGACTGTATGTTTATTTATGTGTTACTCTGTGTTGTTGTTTTTGTCACACAGCTTTGCTTTATCTTGGCCAGGTTGCAGTTGTAAATGAGAACTTGTTCTCAACTGGCCTACCTGGTTAAATAAAGGTTTTTTTTTTAATTTTTTTTTTTTACCCCGAACCATGAAAAACAGGCCCAGACCATTATTCTTCCTCCACCAAACTTTACAGTTGGCACTATGCATTGGTGCAGGTAGTGTTCTCCTGGTATCTGCCATACCCAGATTCGTCATTTGGACTGACAGATGGTGAAGCATGATTATTCACTCCAGAGAACGCGTTTCCACTGCTCCAGAGTCCAATGGCAGCGAGCATTACACCACTCCAGCTGATGCTTGGCATTGTGCATAGTGATCTTAGGCTTGTGTGCTGCTGCTCGGCCATGGAAACCCATTTCATGAAGCTTCCGTTGAACAGTTATTTTGCAGACGTTGCTTCCAGAGGCAGTTTGGAACTCGGTAGTGAGTGTTGCAACCGAGGACAGACCATTTTTACGTGCTACGTGCTTCAGCACCTGGTGGTCCTTTTCTGTGAGCTTGTGTGGCCTACTACTTCGCGGCTGAGCCGTTGTTGCTCTTAGACATTTCCACTTGACAATAACACCACTTACAGTTGACCAGGGCAGCTCTTACAAGGCATACATTTGAAGAACTGACTTGTTGGACATTTGTCATCCTATGACGTGCCAATTTGAAAGTCACTGAGCTCTTCAGTAAGACCATTCTATTGCCAATGTTTGTCTGTAGAGATTACATGGATGTGTGCTGGATTTTATATATCTGTCAGCAACAGGTGTGGCTGAAATAGCCGAATCCACTAGTTTCCAACACTTTTGTATATATAATGTATTTCGAAATGAAAGGTTAACTTACAAATGTGTGTGTAATGGAACTGTGTTTTATGTAGGCTACACTTTCAATGAAGTAGCCTCGTAGGCCTATGCTTATTATCGTATGAATGTAGGTCACTAATTGCATGGAGAAGAATTGAGCTTCCTGTCGGGCACAAGGGCTGCCCCCAAACCCCTGTCATGGACCGTGTCACTGAGCAGAGAGCAGGGGTTTGGGTAAAGCCCTATTATTTTAACCTAAAAGCCAACAGGTCTAGCCACTAGTCTCTATAAGGGGGAAAGTGGTGTACTAAATTAACGTTATATCTGAGACAAATAGCCTATAACGTAGACGATGCCCCTGTTTTGGGATAACCTATGAATCCTTCATTCCTCCCATCCATAAAGACCGATAGATGGATAGTGAAGTGAGAAATTACGCTAGGCCACGAACCAAGTCATGTCAGATCAGTTATTATTTATTTATAGCCTATATAGCCTATCATAATTTATCTAATAGGCCTGCAGTATATTTAGATCAATGATTATTTCAAGAAAGGGAGAATGCATCCATGAATATATTGTAATGAAACAATCAAACAGCGCCTCATTTTAGCAGCGCATGCAGGAGTGGTCGTTGAGTTGCCTCTCCTCCCACAGACACATGCGTAAAACCCCTGCTTAATTGTTCATTTCTCCCGCAGCCGTTGGATAGGCCTATAATTTACTTTCACTTTCCCACTGTAATTTACGATATGCCTACAGGTTAAGGTACTCAATCTAGTGGGCCACTATAGTTTTATAATGGGCTGCAAAATAGTGGCGTTGTAGCGAATTTGGAGAGCAGCTTGCTTGACATGGAACATGTATTTTTCCAGGATCGTGTTTTATTTGGTGTGGTCACGTAGTCTACTAGCCTATAGTTGTTAGAAGGACAGTTTCCATAAGAGGGAAATACTACTGTCAGTAAAGCACCATGGACAAGATCGTTAATAGTTGCCATTATGCAAGGTGTTGGCCTTGGCTACACAGCAGAACGTTGTAGCGAATTTGGAGGGCAGACTGACAGGGACTGAACCCCAGTTTTCTTAGCATTCAGTGACAGTTCCAATAACGTTTTTTTGTTTGTTCTCTTAACGCACAATGAAGGTTAGAATAGTGTATGCGTATAGTCTGAAATGTCCAGTTATTAGATTATTCGATTGATAAACGTGAGTGCGCAGTAACGCCTGTTTGAACTAGTGTATTAGATCATTATAGGGATGGGAAATACTTGCTCTTTTAGAACATAATAACCATATTATTAAAAAGTAGGGGCAAAACAATAACATGGTTATTACTACCGAGTTTCCTTCTTAAAAAAGCCAATTCTAAATTATATTTTCACCAGGTCATCTAACTCAGGCATTGAACGTTGAAATGATACCAAGGAATGTGTAGTTTCGGTGGAGAAAGTTGTGTGTTAGTTGTGGGGGTACCCATGGGGCTGGAGATCAGAGGTGTCCGTTGAGAGAAAGTCATGTTGAGGTTGCTATAGGGTCAGGTCGTACAGGATGTGTCGTATGCTGAAGCAGTGTAGAGAGAGGTAGAGGAAGATGGGTACAGGGTGAGGATTAATGTGAGTAGGCAGAGACTAATAGAGAGAGTGACCGGAAGAAGAAGCGGTGTGGCAAATATCAAATCGTTGCGCTTTGCCTTGTTGGCCACCAAGCGTCATGATGAGTTTAAAGCGAAAGGGAAACACAAGGTTGAGCCACACACAGCCGAGCAGATAGAGAGAGGAGAGACGTTCCTGCGAAGGTAAGATAACAGAAGACAAACTTGCTGAGAAACCGAATATAATTTCTATACGATAACACGTCTACTAGTTTTGTGAAATTAAATGTTATGGTCAATAATATCTTCTAGTTGTCTCTTGGGCTAGTTACGTTACAGTAGTACCAGCCAGGCGTCAATGACTAACTATCAGTTGTAGTGTAGCCAGTTATCTAAGTGATATTTTTCCACTTTTACGCTGTGCTATTTTAGCTAGCTACCTTGGTTGAAGCTATGCCATCTAACCTTAGCTAGATTAAGCTAGCTACCTGGCTG
Organism: Oncorhynchus kisutch; assembly: GCF_002021735.2. Classification (NCBI taxonomy): domain Eukaryota; kingdom Metazoa; phylum Chordata; class Actinopteri; order Salmoniformes; family Salmonidae; genus Oncorhynchus; species Oncorhynchus kisutch. Next base: position 54,951,348 of record NC_034190.2, on the reverse strand, counting down.
TGGTTAGACAATTTTTTAAATGCATATACAATGTACTTTGGTGTGGAATTTAGCTAGTAATGTTAGCTAGCAAACAAACGTACTATGTTACGTTCTGATTGGGTTTGCGGAACTAGTTAACGTTACCTGGCAGCAGTAAACTGCTAGGCTAGATAGCAAGCTGTCTTTAATGCCACAACAACACAGGCTAGTTATATACCGCTAACTATCCAAGCGTGTTCCCTCAACTCCACGATGTAGATGACTACATCACATCAATAGATATACAAACGTGTGCAAAGTCAAATATGGGTTTTGATGGCTTGGTCAAAGATACTGATAACTAGCCGGGTGGACTGGTTGTAGGCTGGTCTCTTAGCTAGCTAACGTTACCTAGCTAGACACGCTTGCCTTGTGACAAGTTTGATAGTGTTGGTTAACTTGGATGGTATTTTACTTCAGCTATTTAGCCAATTGTCATTCATATGTGATGAAGCTCTCCACTTTGTACTTGTCATTGAGCTAGCCAATAACTCTAAACGGCTTGCTGTTACCTAGCTAGCTATTTACATGCAGCTAAAGTTAACGAATGCATCTATCCAGGGCAGACAGTCAACCTAAACCAGACTAGCTAGTTAGCTAGTAGATTCATAGCTATTTCTGGTTTAGCTAGCTACACGACAGACTTGCAGCTAGCTAGCCTATTTTATTTGTATATATTAAGTAGCTATTTGTGAGTAAGGCATGCTTGAGTTGTTTGCATGTCTTGTAGGACTTTCTAAACCGCTTGGACAGACGAGGTGACGTATCCTTTCTGCACAGTTTACACTCCATGATTGTGCGCACACAGCCTACCCGTCTGAGTCACAGTAATGCGCACCAGAGTTGGGTGCACGAAGTTGATTTACACACCATCATTTTAACTGCTCTGTCACAATATTATTGACCAGGCTTTATTGTAGTACTATACACATGGCGACTTTAATTCTCGTTTTATAGGACACCAGTCATTCCTTTTAATGACATTTTTCAGTGCCAAACGGAATGTCTGACAGAATTGAATTACCCTGACCTTCTAGCATCGGCAAGACACAAATCAAGGGCTTTGTATATGCTTGGAGCTCATAGCCAAATGGCAGACTCTTTCCACGTGCCCATCCTCATGCTACCTCAAGGGTACAGTGCCCCTGTTGCTCAGCCATGTAGAATGCGCTGAGTGGACATTGAGTTACAGTACAATGACTGAAAGAGACCAATTGTCTTTAACTCTTCTTAGCACCTTGTTTTAGAAAGAGCTGGTCTCAGCACTTTGAAAATGTTGTAGTGAAAGTTTTTAGAAGCAAAGTTATGACCCAGTGAAAGTGTTTGCAAGGGTATGCCTATAGGCTGGTGTATGTGAATGAAAACCAGCACAATTACAAGGACTATGAAGACTACAACTTCCTTTGGATTTGAAGTTAATCATGCCAGTGTACGCCTATTTGCAGTTCTTTCTGTCTATCATGGTTGGCAACAGGTGGCTGACGGGCTAAAACCGGCCTGCAAGTGAGCCTTTTTGGTTGAGAAAAAAACTAAAATCACCAGGAATTCAGCAAAAATGACCAATTTAGGATTTATTTTCCCAAATATTATCTAAAATAAAATTGTCAATGTAAAAGGTAATCAAAAAAACACATCAGGATATTATTTTTGATGATATAGGTATAGTTTTGACAAGATCACAGTATTGTTTTTGCGCTAGTTGACTGTACCTGCACTAAAACTCAATTTTTTTTTTTTTTCATAGCTTGTTCTCAATCTTTTTTAAGTAGGGAGCCAATTTGTTTTCAGCACTTATTTCCCTGACAAAATTCATTTTCTCATGTTCTCTCATCCTTCTGCAGCAGACATATGGTGATCAATATGTTTGGAACATCAAATCGCAATAAAATCACAGTATCAAATCGCAATAGATATAGAATCGCGATACATTTAGTATCGGCACCTAAGTATTGTGACTCGTATCCTGGGGTCGGGGTAAAGTCCCCCCTTTCCTGTGCATCCCTTAGGTAACCATGGCAATGATGGGCCAGAGTTCCTGCTCCTCGATGAGTAACCACACCAAGGAGCGCGTGACCATGGCCAAAGTAACCCTGGAGAACTTCTACAGCAACCTTATCGCCCAACATGAGGAGAGAGAGATGAGGTAGGCCTCCGACTGCACACGCATGCATCCGTCTGGGTTGAGCCAATGGGCAACGTTCTACCAATGCTTTCCACCGACAGCCATCTTTTCCAATTTCTCTATTGCTACATTCTTCTTATGCCTTATGACATTCAAGGTGGCGGTTGCTAACTTTGGTATTTGTGCTTTATGAATGTGTTGTCTGATGATTTAGACTAAGAAATGGTGGCCACTGCATTATATCTGTAGAAGATATTCACATTTTAACAGTAGCTTTTCCCTCCCCTGTCATTTTTATTTTTTATATTGGGCTGATGACACTTGTCTGTCTTGCTTGGTAGGCCTCTATGCTCTTTCTAATGCAAATTGTCTGCTGTCTTTCATGTTACCCCCCTGGCTCTCTTTGATGGAAACCACACCCTGTCTGTGTGCGCTCTAGCACACTGAGGTCATTTCAGTTTCGAGATAAAACAACTGATGTGTGAAGAATGAATGTGGCACTGACTGGGGCTTTTTTACTTTTTTTAAATGTATAAATTGTGATCTTGGAAAAAGTAGGCAGAGGTTGAGTGCAATAAACCAGAATGTTTCATAAATTCTTGACATGATTTCAAAGTGTATGTAAAGGACCATTTCTGTTCAAACACTGTCACCTGAGTAATTATCAAACAAGCAGCTGATGGTGGAGACATGACAGTTGGCTACTGTCAAGTAGCGGTCTGAGTCGGTTTCGCCCTCATGGCCACAGGAGTACCTTGTTTGTGTCGACTTCAAGAGGAAACTGATAAACAGTGAACATGACACAGTGGCACCAATCCAACCCCTACTAGCACATAGCCCTATTAATATCACTGGCAACCAAAGGTTACGCGGTGGTCTCTTATCTCAGCGGCTTCAGAGCAGAGAAGGAAATGACACTACTAATATGTAAGTCCCTGGGTCGCATTCATTAGTGCACACCGTAGCAAATAATTTTGCAACGGAACACTAAAACAAGCAATTCTTATGTTCTGTGTTTGTTCCTAGTGAATATGACCCTTATGTTGTGGTGATGGGGTTGGTCCATAGAAAGCATGTGGGTATAAGGACCGAACGACACCTGTCTGTTTTTCTGGAAGGATACTACTCAATGGCGCAATAAACTCTTAGTCCCTTAAACATTTTGCTAGATGAGCCAGTGAGGGTTACTCTTTCTCTCAAGGTAGAGATGTGTGGCTGTGTTTATATGGTGCACTTAATTGGTGTTAAAGGAGAATAATTATGTGGCTCAGCTGGAACTAATCTCCACTCTCAAAGCAGTGTCAGTTCTTGAACAAAGTATCAACCCAACACATTAGTTGAATGAAAGTGAATTATTTTTGCATTTCTGTTCCAGGCAGCAAAAGTTGGAAAAGGTGATGGACCAAGAGGGCTTGGTTGATGAAGAGGTGAGGTGTACTCGCGCACACACCCGGTTTCCGTTATGAAAATGTGTTGCCGGACATTTGACCGGGAACATTTAAATAAAATGACAGTACATTTTAAAAATGTACTGGACCCATATGCATTGAGTGCATAACCTTTTATCAGGGCGTCCACCCTCGGTGACAAATCATATTTAAAATATGGGAATTCATATTAACAGAACATGCAAGTCTAGGTTGCAATGGTGTGCAGTCCTTACTGAATTCTGATGTGCACTTTGAACATGTTAGAATGGACTTTTCCTCAGCCAAAAAGATGAGTAACTAACAGCAAAATCACTAGCCAATGTCAATCTACTACAGTACAAAATTTTAGGCTACATATTGTATTGGTCAGCTTATCGAGAAATGGTCTATTCCAAACACACTGGGACAGTCATGTGACGATAGATCCTAAATTCATACAACAAGTAGACCTAGGCTACATTAAAAAAAATAACTTAAAGCTATGAGTCTGATGCAACAGATCAGAACATTTAGCTTAATGTTGAATAACTATTTCTTCACATAAGCGCAGCAATGCGGGCAATGCAGTAGACTCCAGTCGATTGGTAGTTCCATAATGCAATTAGCGGGAAAACAATGAAGTATATGTTTTCAAAATGCATACTTCCTCCAGCTCATTGCAAAGTGATGTGACGTGCTGATGAAGCCTGCCTTCCATTGCCATTTGATGCCGTGTTCAAAACAACTCAAATCAGGCTTCAGTGCATTCAAGACAACTGGGAATAAAAACGAGTTCCGACTGGGGTGGAAATAATTTTGAATGGTCTTCAACTCGTAGTTCCAACTCTGGAATCGGGCCTCTTTCTAGCGCTCCGATTTTCCGACCTGAAGATCACTGACATGATTTGACCACATATTTTCGAGTTCCCAGTTGTCTTGAAAGCACCACAAGATGCTGCGCTTACGCTGTCTGGCAGATTTTCCACTCAAAGGCTCTCTGCTGTACGCATGTGATAAGGTAACGAATATGCTGTACACACGGGCAAAAGACCTATAGACTTTTAAGCATCACCAGTCAAATGTATTTCCATCAATGAATAGGCTAAAAAGCATTATTCTGCTTTCAATATATTTTTCAGACAAAAGCCGGCTAATGGAAACTCTGACAGACAACAAACCTTTTGACACTAACCATTGCCCCCTCTACCTGTGCAGAAGTGTATCCGGCGTTCTCATCACGCCAGGAAAGAGACCGACTTCCTGCGTCTCAAACGAACCCGTCTGGGCCTGGAGGACTTTGAGTCCCTCAAGGTGATTGGCCGAGGAGCTTTTGGAGAGGTAGGCATCATCCCTTTTGTATAAACGTCTTTTATGTAGCCTTGCAGAGTTTCAGCTTATTATTCAATACACTATTGGCACGTTCTGGTCCTCTTTGTCCCCAGGTGCGTCTGGTGCAGAAAAAGGACACTGGCCATGTGTACGCTATGAAGATCCTCCGTAAGGCTGACATGCTGGAGAAGGAACAGGTGAGAAGGAAGGAGTAGGGGAGGTATACATCGATGGCCAGCAATTTCTCTCAAATATCCAAAGCAGTGTCTTTGATACAAACATGAGTGCCTGTCATGCAATTGAGAAAATAAATGTATGGTGCCGTGCGTGTATTCGTAGGTGGGTCACATCCGTGCCGAGCGAGACATTCTGGTGGAGGCAGACAGCCTGTGGGTGGTCAAGATGTTCTACAGCTTCCAGGACAAGATGAACCTCTACCTCATCATGGAGTTCCTGCCTGGCGGTATGACCCCCCCTCCCCGAAAACCTGAACAGTCTCCACACTAAGGCACTATTGTCCAGTGAGCAACTCCCAGATTAGCGAGTCTTGCATGTGTATTTAGACCTTGGGGCTTGTATTCATAGTGTTTCAGAGTAGGCATGCCTACTCCAAAACTCGGCACTCCTAATCTGAGACACTTTGAATAAGATCCCAGTAATGAGAAGCAATGTTGCAGAAAGACCTGTTTTGTATAGAATAAGCAACCTGCCATCGTCCAAAATGCACAGAATTGTTTAACACATTTCTATCTGAAATTCCACCAAAACAAACTAATGCCTCACTGAATACGCCTCAAAGTCCAGTTGCAATGTGGTGATTTTTAACATGCCGCTGCCCTCTACAGGTGACATGATGACCCTGCTCATGAAGAAGGATACTCTGACTGAGGAGTCCACTCAGTTCTACATCGCTGAGACAGTGATAGCCATCGACTCCATCCACCAACTAGGCTTCATCCACAGAGACATCAAACCTGACAACCTGCTACTAGACTCCAGGGTGAGTTTGAGCACGGACTTGGAGAGACACAAATATGAGCTCAGACTGGTGGTTTGGATAAGGTGAATTCGACCCAGTTGTGCACAAGGCACCAAACTGAAGAAAACGGACTAAACTTCTCCAATAAGAAATGCTTGTTTTCATTTTGTGGTGCAGAAAGTTTTTGCTTTGGTGTGCAATAAAGAATATGATCGTGTACTGAAGGTGCCTTTTGCTTGTTCCAGGGCCATGTGAAGCTGTCTGACTTTGGTTTATGCACGGGTCTGAAGAGGGCCCATCGTACGGAGTTCTACAAGAACCTCAACCACAGCCTCCCCAGTGACTTCAGTAAGCAAAGTCAGGCATCTCCAATCAATCCATTACTTTACATACTAACACCCTGTATCACTTTGTTTGCAAACATTCAAATGACAATGATGAAATATTTGGGTTATGATGGAGTAAAACGGATGCACTAAGCTCAAAAGGAATTTATAAATTCTATTAATTAGAAATGTATTTGAACAGTAGGAAATGTCCCAGATTGAGCCTTTTTAATGTTTCTCTACAAACCTGGTTCTGATTTCAAATGTGCTTAAAAAAAAAGAAATTAAGTTAAGAACTTAGATTTGTTTTTAGGTATGTTTTTATATTATATAAAAGGTGTTTAAAAAAAAAAAAAGTATTGTTGCATTTACCAGTGTGTACATATTTGTTGTTGCATGTTTACAATCCTTACTAACAAAGTTATTGAATATATCCTGATTGTAAATCACTGGATTAGAGCTGATAAATGACAAGACAAAAACAGGTTTTTAGAAATGTTTGCAAATGTCAAAAAAAAAATATCTTAAATATCACGTTTTACGTAAGTATTCAGACCCTTTACTCAGTATTTTGTTGAAGCACCTTTTGCAGCGATTACAGCCTTGTCTTTGGAATGGCGCTACAAGCTTGGCACACCTGTATTTGGGAGAAACTTCCCATTCTTCTCTGCAGATCCCCCTCAAGCTCTTTCAGGTTGGATGGGGAGTGTTACTATACCGCTATTTTCAGGTCTCTCCAGAGATGTTCGATCGGGTTCAAGGCCGGTCTCTGGCTGGGCCACTCAAGGACATTCAGAGACTTGTCCCGAAGCCACTCCTACTTTGTCTTGGCTGTATGCTTAGGGTTGTTGTCCTGTTGGAAGGTGACCCTTCACCCCAGTCTGCTGTCCTGAGAGCTCTGAAGCAGGTCTTCATCAAGGATCTCTCTGTACTTTGCTCCGTTCATCTTTGCTTCGATCCTGACTAGTCTCCCAGTCCCTGCCGCTTAAAAACATCCCCTCAGCATGATGCTAGCACCAGGTTTCCTCCAGACATGACGCTTGGCATTCAAGCCAAAGAGGTCAATCTTGGATTCATTAGACCAGAGAATCTTGTTTTTCAAGGTCTGAGAATCCTTTTGGTGATTTTTGGCAAACTCCAAGCGGGCTGTCATGGCTACCGTCTGGCCACTCCAACTTTGGAGCTCGTTCAGTGACCATTGAGTTCTTGGTCACCTCCCTTGCTCAGTTTTGCCGGGCGGCCAGCTCTAGGAAGAGTCTTGGTGGTTCCAAACTTCTTCAATTTTAAGAATGTTGGAGGCAGCTGTGATTTTTGGGGACCTTCAATGCTGCAGAAATGTTTTGGTACCCTTCCCCAGATCTGTGCCTCGACACAATCCTGTCTCGGAGCTCTACGGACAATCCCTTCGACCTCATGGCTTGGTTTTTGCTCTGACATGCGCTGTGAACTGTGGGACCTTTTATATAGACAGGTGTGTGCCTTTCCAAAGCATATCCAATCAATTGAATTCACCTAAGGTGGACTCCAAACAAGTTGTATAAATATCTTAAGGATGATCAATGGAAACAGGATGCACCTGAGCTTAATTTCAGGTCTCATAGCAAAGGGTCTGAATACTTATTTACATAAGGTATTTCTGACTTTTTATACATAATAACAAAGCGAACAGTTCTTTTTATGGGGTATTGTGTAGATTTAGGACGTTTTATAAAAAATAAAAAAATTAAGTTATCCATTTTAGAAAGACTAATGTAAAGTGTAGGTCTGAATACTTTCCGAATGCACTGTATCTTAACCTGAAGGTGAATTAAACCGGTTGAACCACTATGTAAGTTGCGTCATTTTATAGAACTGTTAATTTTTCTTTACAGCATTCAATAACATGAACTCAAAGAGGAAAGCAGAGACATGGAAGAGGAACAGGAGACAGCTGGTGAGAAAATAAAGCTAGATGGGAAGGCAGCATATTCTACAGACACACTTGTATTGGTGTGGTCTTATAGTCACATTTTATACAATACTATGAAGCCTTGAATCAAGTTTTTTGCTCTCTCCCTTTAGGCCTTCTCTACTGTGGGCACCCCTGATTACATCGCCCCAGAAGTCTTCATGCAGAACGGATACAACAAGCTCTGTGATTGGTGGAGCCTGGGAGTCATCATGTATGAGATGCTGATAGGTGAGATCTCATTGACATGTTCTACTTGGAGCCTCCTCAAAGCCATTGATGGTAGTATTTGGAAATTGTCTTTCAAACATACACTATATGACCAAAAATCTGTGTACACCTGCTCGTCGAACATCTCATTCCAAAATCATGGGCATTCATATGGAGTTGGTCCCCCCCCTTTGCTGCTATAACAGCCTCCACTCTTCTGGGAAGGCTTTCCACTGTTTGGGATGGACTCTACCTTTCTTAACTACAAAGAGTCACTCATTGGCCCCATTACTAAGGTCACCAACACATCTATTGGTCTCTGTGTGTTTCCAAGGGTATGGAAGTCGGCCATAATAACGGCCATCTTTAAATCAGGCGACCCTGCTGACGTGAGTAACTACAGGCCCATTACACCTGTGGTGTCAAAGGTTGTTGAAAAGTGTGTAGCAGAACAACTGATTGCCCACCTCAACAACAGCCCCTTCACATTACACTCCATGCAGTTTGGCTTCAGAGCGAAACACTCCACAGAAACGGCCAACTGCTTTCTTCTGGAAAATGTGAAGTCCAAGATGGACAAAGGGGGCGCTGTTGGGGCTGTGTTTCTGGACCTAAGGAAGGCTTTTGATACTGTTAACCATGAGATTCTCATCACAAAATTGTCCAAGTTTAACTTTTCCCCTGATGCCATGAGATGGATGAAATCATATCTTGAAGGCAGAACTCAGTGTGTCAGAGTGAGCAATGAGCTGTCGCCCACTCGTAGCTATGATGTGGGCGTGCCCCAAGGGTCAATACTGGGGCCCCTCCTGTTCAGCCTGTACATTAATGATCTGCCTTCTGTCTGTACTGGGTCTGAAGTTCAAATGTATGCAGATGATACAGTGATATATGTGCATGCAAAGAGCAAACAACAAGCTGCACAAGAACTCACTACTGTAATGGTCCAGGTTACAAAGTGGCTCAGTGACTCGTGTTTGCATCTCAATGTGAAAAAAACTGTTTGCATGTTCTTCACAAAGAGGGCAACAGATGCTACTGAGCCAGATGTCTATGTGTCAGGGGAGAAGCTCCAGGTGGTATCCGATTTTAAGTACCTTGGCATCATACTTGATTCCAACCTCTCTTTTAAAAAGCATGTGAAAAAGGTAATTCAAATAACCAAATTCAACCTACCTAATTTCCGATTTATACGAAATTGTTTGACTACAGAGGTAGCAAAACTGTACTTCAAATCTATGATACTCCCCCGCTTAACATACTGCTTGACTAGTTGGGCCCAAGCTTGCTGTACAACATTAAAACCTATTCAGTCTGTCTACAAACAGGCTCTCAAAGTGCTTGATAGGAAGCCCAATAGCCATCATCACTGTTACATCCTCAGAAAGCATGAGCTCCTGAGTTGGGAAAATCTTGTGCAATACACCGACGCATGTCTTGTATTCAAGATCCTTAATGGCCTGGCTCCCCCTCCACTCAATATTTTTGTTAAACAGAAAACCCAGACAAATGGCAGCAGATCCACAAGGTCTGCCATGAGAGGTGACTGTATAGTTCCCCTAAGGAAAAGCACCTTTAGTAAATCTGCATTCTCTGTGAGAGCTTCCCATGTCTGGAATACACTGCCATCAGACACACATAACTGCACCACATATCACACTTTCACAAAATGGTGAAGACATGGCTAAAGGTCAATCTGATTTGTGAACATGGTCCCTAGCTGTGTGTTGCCGCTTTCCATGTTGTCTGTCTGTAGCTTGTGAGGTGTGGAAACACTTTGTTTCTTTTATGAATTTTGTCTTGCTGCTTTTTGTTTTATGTTGCTCTGTCTGTATGCTATGTCTTGCTTGTTCTATGTTGCTATTGTCTATATTGTAATTGTTTTTAATAACCTGCCCAGGGACTGCGGTTGAAAATTTGCCGGCTGGCTAAAACCGGCACTTTTACTGAAACGTTGATTAATGTGCACTGTCCCTGTAAAAATAAAAAATCAACTCAAACTCAAACTCACTAAATGTTGGAACATTGCTGCAGGGACTTGCTTCTATTCAGGCACAACAGCATTAGTGAGGTCGGCACTGATGTTGGGCGATTAGGCCTGTGTCGCAGTCGGTGTTCTATTTCATCCCAAAGGTGTTCGATGGGTTTGAGGTCGGGGCTCTGTGGAGGCCAGTCAAGTTTGCCACACTGATCTCGACAAACCATTTCTGTGTGGACCTCGCTTGCTGCATGGGTGCATTGTCATGCTGTAACAGGAAAGGGCCTTCCTCAAACTGTTGCCGCAAAGTTGGAAGCACAGAATGTCATTGTAGTTTCAGAAGGGAAATCTTAACGCTAAGGGGCCTAGCCTGAACCATGAAAAACAGCTCCAGACCATTATTCCTCCTCCACCAAACTTACAGTTGGCACTGTCCATTGGGGCAAGTAGCGTTCTCCTCGCATTCGCCAAACCCCGATTCGTCCATCGGAATGCCAGATGGTGACGTTTGATTCAGCACGCCTGAGAATGTGTTTTCACTGCTCCAGTGGCAGCGAGCTTTACACTACTCCAGCCGATGCTTGGCTTTTCGCATGATGATCTTAGGCTTGTGTTCGGCTACTCGGCCATGGAACGCCACTTCATGATGCTCCCGACGAACACTTATTGTGCTGACGTTGCTTCCAGAGGCAGTTTGGAACTCAGGGAGTGTTGCAACCGAGGACGGGATATTTTTACACTCTTCAGCACTTGGCGGTCCCATTCTGTGGGCTTGTGTGGCCTACCACTTTGCAGCTGAGCTGTTGTTGCTCCTTCACAATAACAGCACTTACAGTTGATCGGCGCAGCTCTAGCACAGCAGAAATTTGACCAACTGACTTGTTGGAAAGGTGGCATCCTATGACGGTGCCACGTTGAAAGTCACTGTGCACTTCAGTAAGTCCATTCTACTGCCAATGATTGTCTATGGAGATTGCATGGCTGTATGCTTGATTTTTTTTTATACACCTGTGTCTAATATAGTGCGTATTATGAATGTCACAAAATTATGCCATTCCTATGCATTTGGCCATGCCTAGCATATGTGTTGATCCCTTGTGTGTATTATGCTCCAGGCTATCCCCCGTTCTGCTCGGAGACCCCCCAGGAGACCTACAGGAAGGTGATGAACTGGCGGGAAACGCTGACCTTTCCCCCGGAAGTGCCCATCTCCGAGAAGGCCAAGGACCTCATCCTCAGGTTTTGCTGTGAAGAGGAGCACAGGATTGGAGCGACGGGGGTGGAGGACATCAAGGGCAACGCCTTCTTCGAAGGGGTGGACTACGACCACATCAGGTAGGAGGGCTTAAAAGAATAGTTCAAACCCAAAACTTCTGTGTTGGCTACATTTTTTAAAAATCATTTAAGACTCTAGGTTTCAGAAAATGGCAGTTATATGTTTTCAAATGCAAAATTCTCCAACTTTAAGTTGACTGCCCCCCCCCCTGGAACTCTCCCATATCCTGTCAAAAAAAAGCCCTGATTGTACATATACTTTCTAAAATGTTGATCTAGTTAGACTTATGGGTACTTGGCTGCTCTTCAGTAGCTATCTGTACAGCCTACTATTCCTATGGAGGCAGTCTTCTGCCAACATCATTATTAGGCAAACCATGAATTAGCACGTTCCTATTATTTGAGCATTGTAGTTGTGTGTGTGTGCTGTGAATTGGTACTTGTAAAAATGATTCAAGGTTGACCGGTCTTTGTATTTTCATCCAAACAATAAAAAATAAAAAAGTTTATTAGCTGGTTATTTACCAACCTCCATAATATCCTGGCTAGCATTTTCTGACATTGTAGCGGTGGGAACAGTCCCTTTGTAAAACAAGTCCCGTGTTGTCCCTACAGAGAGAGGCCCGCTGCCATTCCCATCCAGATCAAAAGCATCGACGACACGTCCAACTTTGACGAGTTCCCAGACTCCGATATCCTCCAGCCAACGGGTACGTTGCTTATTGTCACAACACCAGTGGCTGTCAGTAGTCATAGATCGACAGGATCATGTTCATTAGGTCCCTCCCCGTTTTTTTTGGTTCCTTCTGTTCTGTTTGGTTCCTAGAGTAAACATTTTCCCTTGCAAAATGTTTTGCAATAGTCTGCGACTATTATTCTGCGACTAATGAATACACCCCTGGTAGTCCCTCCCAGGTTGTCAGTTCTCTTTCATTTGGTACATTTTATCCTTTACTTTTCCTCCTCAGCTGCCCCTGTGGTGTCTAACCATTCTGAGGCAGACCTGAAGAACAAGGACTGGGTCTTCATCAACTACACCTACAAGCGCTTCGAGGGCCTCACAGCCCGAGGGACCATCCCCTCCTACATGAAGACAGGGAAGAGATGAATAATTTCTTTGTTCACTCACTCACTCTACCTGCCCCTCAGACTGGCATTCAAAAGGAATACACCATGGAGCCCACTGACCACTCCTCTAGCTCCAAAAGACACTAAATTAACCTTGTTTTGGGCCCTTCCTGCTGAAGGGACGTTCCTCCTTCCCTTGCATGGGACTTGAAGGGCTCTGTGTAGAGAAGTGTGTTCCCATTATACTGTCTGCAAGCTCAATTCTTCATGGAATAATTGTTTTTCTATATGGAAACTCATGCTGTTCCACCCCAGTATTTAATTTCCCATAGCTTTTTTTCAAGTGGGATCCACCAAAGAGCAGTCTTGGAGATGTTATTTCCTTAGTTCCTTAGTTTGGGGAACATCTCTCAGATCTCCACTAGCATCGGTCCAACTCGGCCAAGACTGATTCTCTATGCTTCATTATTCCACAGGAACGAACCAAGATACCAGCATAACGGGTCACCCTTGGGGCCAGAGCCAGTTGTCACAACAGCGGACCACACTCAACCGGCTATACCCGCATTCCGTCACTTCTCCCGTCATAAACGGGCTTTGAAGTCTTAGCGGAGCAGCCAATTATCAAGGGCCTGGGATCCAATATGCCTTGCTTTTCTGTCAAAGGGCTAGCTTTTCTCTCTTCAGTCCTTTTTCAACAAGAGAAAAATGCTCCACACACAATCATATTCTCCATCTTTAGAAATTAGGTCCCCCTATTAAAACTATTAGAAATGGAGTGTCATTTGACGGGAACTAATGAGTTTTTAGTAAGCTCTCTGAAGCATCTTGGGTGCTAGGCCTTCCGACAGGTTGCCTGTTGCAACAAGGCAACTCTTAACCAAAGAAATTATTATTTTAGGGTTTCAATGTAATTGCTTTGTCCCCATGTAATTGTCACTTCAATACCATCAATGGTAGAGCTGTTTTTATACATGGATTTATGCAAGTGTTTATAGCAATATAATCACCTCTCTGGAATATGATTCCATTTGAAATGGAACTACACCTCCCAGAAGCCCACTTGTTTAGATTCATTCTTGATTTGACAATCATCCACTTTTGAAGGGTAGCATTCATGTTGTTCTGAGTTTTTATTATTTGCCAATAACTTTTTCTGGATATGCATATCCTTTAGCTGGAGCGCAAAAAATCCGACCCATTTCTTTGGTTTACTTTTAAATGGACCTTTTTGTGGTAGGGCTAGAAGTAAGGCCAAGACATCAATCTTCTGTTTGTTCTCTCTTTCCTTGTTGTTAAAAAAACAACTTCCTGACCATTGGTCTGTAGGGGCTTGGTAGGTGAAGTGGCAGGCAGGGCAACTTGGTTCAGTGGAGCTGGAAGGAACGGGGAATAGAAAAGGAGCACCTTTTTAGATTGAGGGACTCTGTCTCTGTGTACTCTGACCCCAGGTTCGGATCATTCACGTCACCTTTCACTTCTTGTCTTGTCTATAGTTTCCTCTTGCTGTCGCTTGTTTTTTTTCTTAGCAACTGAGCTTTTGAGTAACATTTTTTAAACATTTCATTTGTCTCAAGTTTTGTCAAGGATATGTCACCTGGAAGTTCCTTACTTTTCAAGAGGTGTGAGGGAGAAACTCTGACCATAATTCTACCCAGGGCTATATGTGACTGTCCTTAAAACAAAATCCCAAATGCTGTGTCATTTTGAATCGAATGTAATCCCCAAGGTGTAGTGGCAGATTAATTTCATGCCATGTTAATTCCAAAATGCTGAATGGAATGTAGCCACAGCCACCATTAGTGGTAGGTTTCTGTCACTCAGGGAAGATGTCATCTGGTCTTTTCTTAAATACCTGTATGGTGTTCTGGGTAGTTTAGAGTACTTGCTGAAATTTAATAGCCAGATTATTTATTTTTTACAACTGAGCGACAGCTGATTCGAGACTGGTCTCTAATCATTTTACTGATGCTTGATGTCCAAATGATTCTGTAATGCTGGGTTTAAAAACTATTTGGGCGGATGAGGTGGGAATGTGCATATGACTTTTTAAATGATTGTATTGTTAATTTATGCTGCTTGGTGTGTGTGATTTGCTTGTCTTCAGAGGAATGGTTGATATGCTCAGTAAAAATGAGATGTTTGATTAACCCACACTGATAACCTCAAGTTATTTCTAGATGTCACCCAACGGTGTGTATGCTGTTCTTTTTCCCCAGGCATACATTGTGTGTGCCAGTCAAAAGTTTGGACACCTACTCATTCAAAAGTTTTTTTCTTTCTTTTTTACAATTTTCTACATTGTAGAATAGTAGTGACAGCATCAAAAATATGAAATAACACACGAAATTATGTAGTAACCAAAAAATGAGATTCTTCAATATAGACATTCTTTGCCTTGATGACAGCTTTGCAGTCTTGGCTCAACCAGCTTCAACTGTAATGCTTTTCCAACAGTCTTGAAGGAGTTCCCACATGCTGAGCACCTTTCGGCTGATTTTCCTTCACTCTGCGATCCAACTCATCCCAAACCATCTCAATTGGGTTGAATTCAGATGATTGTGGAGGCCAGGTCATCTGACGCAGCACTCCATCACACTCCTTGGTCAAATAGCCCTAACACAGCCTGGAGGTCCGTTGTCCTGTTGAAAAACAAATTGTAGTCCCACTGTGTCCAAACCAGATGGGATGGTGTATTGCTGCAGAATGCTGTGGTAGCCATGCTGGTTAAGTGTGCCTTGAATTCTAAATTAGTGTCACCGGTAAAGCACCATCACACTTACTCTGTGCTTCACGGTGGGAACCACACATGTGGAGATCTGTTCACCTACTCTGTGTCTCAAAGACACTGCGGTTGGAACCAAAAATCTCACATTTGGGCTCTGTCCGAAGGACAGACTTCCACCGGTCTAATGTCTATTGCTCGTGTTTTCCCAAGCAAGTCTTCTTTTTGGTGTCCTTTTAGTAGTGGTTTCTTTACAGCAATTTGACCATGAAGGCCTGATTCACGCAGTTGAGATGTCTGTTACTTGAACTCTGAAGCAATTTTTTGGGGCTGCGATCTGAGTGAGTGGTGAAGCTGGTAACTAATGAACGTATCCTCTGCAGCAGAGTTAACTCTGGGTCTTCCTTTCCTGTGGCGGTCCTCAGAGCCAGTTTCATCACAGCGCTTGATGTTTTTTTTCTCTCAACTGCACTTGAAGAAACGTTCAAAATTCTTGGTGTTCTGTATTGACTGACCTTCATGTCTTTTAAAGTAATTATGGACTGTTTCTCCTTGCTTATTTGAGCTGTTCTTGCCATAATATGGACTTGGTCTTTTACCAAATAGGGCTATCTTCTGTATACCACTCCTACTTTGTCACAACTGATTGGTTCAAACGCATTAAGAAATTCCACAAATTAACTTTAACGATGCACACCTGCTAATTGAAAAGCATTCCAGGTGAAGCTGTTTGAGAGAATGCCAAGAGTGTGCAAAGCTGTCATCAAGGTAAAGGGTGGCTACTTTGAGGGATCTAAAATATATTTTGATTTAACACTTTCTTTGGTTACTACATGATTCCATATGTGTTATTTCATAGTTTGTCTTCACTATTATTCTACAATGCAGAAAACTGTCAAAAATAAACTCTTGAATGTGTCAACTTTTTTGGTGTGTGAACATTTAATCAAAAGTAGGGGGTTGTAATTTAATGGGTGTGAATATTTGACAATGAATAACTAACCCTGCACTTAATGTCTGTCTGATTTGTACAGCAAAAGAATGGGCACCTCTGAAATCTTCCGTCTTTAGAATTTTGTAGAGAGTGTTTGTTTTGATGGACCAGTGGAATTAATGCCATTTTACTGGTTGAACAAGCAAGCTAGCCATGTGCAGGACTTATACATTTTCTTCTGGAAATTGTTTTGACTACAAACTAACCACAACTTAAATTGGCACTTTTCTGTAGTTCTATGAGGTGGAATTATGGAAACGCAGTGAACTAACAGCTTGCGGCAAAAGGCTAGAATATTAATTATTCCTAATTTGGCTTCCACATTTTGCTACTCAACCGATTCACTGTTAAGTGGAACCAGTTTTTAAAAAATCCCCCCCCCCCCCAATCCGAAAAGAAGGGTGAGGTTATCCATTTTTGGCTTTTGTGCAAGGCTAACCTCCAATACAAAGGAGGCTTGGGGGAAAGTTAGCAGGACCAACCAGTTTCTCAAGCCCCATCATGAAAAGTCACCCAGTCATTGCTCTGTATCACTCAATATATTGAAGAATTTCTTACAGGGCTGAGTTGTCATGTATGCCACAGTTTAAACAGCAGACACTAGTCTTGTAATATAACTTACCTTCCAGCTGTGGAAACTGTAGTCCTCAATTCCACCAGTGTTTTTCAGAGAATTCCTTACCAATGTTCCACAAAGGCACTAGGCAGTATCCCTAAACTAGTAATGGCCTACTTGTACCATTAGAGGCTGAGGAACCGACAACGCTACATGTTCGAGATGTGCAGGGTGTTCTGTTCATTTTGAATCACCCACCATGCATCCTTTTTGAACATGGTAGCCACTTAACATTGATCATACAGCAACTTTTAACCCAATCTGACGTCTGCATTGGGCCATGCAGCATTTACGGGGATATGGTCTCTGCAGAAGTCAGGGAATTCATACTTCTTGCACTTTGCCGAGCAATGCAGAGCTTTTGTTAAGGAAGTGAGTTTGTTTATACAGAACCTACCGTCAACCAACCATGTAAACGTGGAGCTATACGGAGCCCTCTGTATTGTTACAAAATTTGAGAGGCACAAGGCGACGCAGTATGGTGCTCAATTTGGCCTCTGCATGCCTCTGGAGGCTCCGCAATTGCGTCACACCATCCATACGGCGCCTCCGACCACGTTTTCGAATCAGGCTTAAATGGGCTTTTAGTTATATTGTTTCTCCCTTCAAAGAGCACATTTAGCCAGTCAATGGCAGTCCGCTTGTTTCACTGATGGTAGCAATACTGACCTGCTATGTATTTTTTTTTCATTCCTTGTCTTTTAGGGGTACAGTTGGTTTAGATTAGTGAAGAAATATCAGTTTTAGGGTTTCCCCCTAGATTGCAGCTTTGTAACTGCAGTTGACTGGTATTTGATGCAGAATAACTGCAGTGTAAAGATTCCTCGCGAAGGATGCTCCAGTGAATCCTACTGTTTTGAAATCAGCCACAACCCCTCTGAAATAGCTCGTATTCCTCAAAGTATGTACACATTTTTTTTAAGCCACCTTTTTCTCTATAGAATGTCTAGCACATCTAGTTAAATTTATTGTTATGACTTTACCCATGTATTTTTGGATTCCACCCCTCTAACTGTAATTTGTCTGATACACTATGGAGAAGGACTTGTAAGAAACAAGTGCCTTTGTTTCCACATTTCCTCTCTTAGTTTCCGTCCCTCTGAAGGTTTCAAAGGGAGGGGGTGATGTACAGTGCGTTCGGAAAGTATTCAGACCCTTTCACTTTTTCAACATTGTTACGTTACAGCCTTATTCTAAAATTGATTAAATAGTTTTTGCCCTCATCAATCGACACAATACACAAACATTTTAGAATAGAGCATCCAACCCGGAAGCCAGCCGCACCAATGTGTCGGAGGTGCACGGTGTTCCCTATCGACCTGGTCAGCGTGCACTGCGCCCGGCCTGCCACAGGAGTCGCTAGTGCGCGATGAGACTAGGATATCCCTACCGGCCAAACCCTCCCTATGGACGTCGCCCCATGGACCTCCCGGGCACAGAGCCTGGGCTTGAACCCAGAGTCTCTGGTGGCACAGCTAGCGCCTTGCGCCACCCGGGAGGCCTACGACTCTTTTTAACACCCTTCATCCACCTCCAACCTACCTCCCTGGAGCCAATTTCTTTATTTTACTCTCACTTGGAAACTCCACCCACTAACCTGTCACTAAGCTCTGCCCACTGAGCTTTCATGCAACCAATCAATTAATCCCAGACTACCTCTGGTGATGGTCATGAAGCTCTGATCACATTCAGATCTATACCACCTGTTTAAACATGTGGACAAGATCAAGACACATGTTAGCACAAGGTATAAAAGGGGCTAAAGAAAAAACTGCAGCATAGCTACTTCCCATGTCACATCACATCACATTTGTCATGAAAAATATGTATAATGCTCTTTAATTACTCAAGGCACACATTCATCTAGCCTACAACTGATTATAGGATCTACAGGCTCAGGGAGACAGTGTAACATGGCAGACGCATCAACATGTTGAACGTGGCACACATTCATTAGGTCATGTTGCCATGGGAACATGTCATTTGGAATGGAATGTAAAACAAATTGGCTTCATTCATAGGCCTACATCTCATTTGCATGCCTACAACAGAGACTAAAACAGCAGGTATTTTAAATGCATACCATCACAGACGACACATAACGTCATAAAATGTGCATATATTGCACATGTATGTGTATAAAAGCTATCTCTGAAATAGTCATATGACATTCAAAGCTATCCACCAAAATGACGATTTCGCATTCCAAACAATAAAAGTGCCTAGTTAGAACTGTAACATAGCCCTCTGTATGGGAGGACAGTCTTGCAGTTATCAGAGGTGCAATATATCCAACATGGCCAACAATACCTTAACTTTTAATGTGCCCCCTGTTGAAGACAAGCACTGTACTCTTGCCAATATGCTTGCTTCCAAGGGAATAACGACTTCCACTGGTTTGAAGGGAATAGTCCAAGAGCCTCTGGGATGAGATGGGTAGCAGCAGATTTGAGGTGGGGGTGTGGTCCGAGAGTCTCAGCTTTCATTGGTTGCAGTCTGGGGGAGTTGAGAGGGCGCTGGCCCGTTGAGCCTGTCCAGCTCATCCACCTGCGGGGAGGGCATGGTGCCCCCCCAGGCCGCCCCACCTCCGCCCCCCTCCCCTGGCACCGCAAGGTTGGGCACGCTCTTGCTGCGGACGCACTGGAAGTCAACGTGACGGCTCTTCCCTTCCTCCTTCTCCCAGGACAGCTGAATGAAGGGCCGCTGCACGTAGTTGTAGATGACCTCTGACCTTCCTCCCGGACGACGCTTCACTTTCTCCTTATAGGTTGGGTACCCTGGGACACAGATCAGTGGAAATCCATGTGTAATGTATATCAATTCATATTTTACTGGGGGTAGCTTGGGTAGAACAAGCCCGACTCACCCTCAATGCCTATCCGGATGTTCTTCAAACCTCTCTCCTTCAGCAGGGTTTTAGCAACGTCTCTGTTCTCGATGTACTTGAAGAAGCGGTAGAGTTTGGAGCTGTACAAAACTGGACAGAAGAGAGAGAAACATATTAATTCACTCAACACTGAAGTTGTTCCGGCGCACAGTTAGGCGATATGGTTAGCTAGCTACCTAAGGTTAACAGTTAATAAGCAACCACTCCTACGTACACTCTTGACAGAAACCCTAACACTGCTGCGTCAAAAACATGCTTCCAAAAATGACGAGGTGTCTCCTGTTGCGTAACCTTTTTAAATGTGACCAATTTTGAATTGACATGGATTTTGGAAGTTGGTAATTTTTCAGAGTACTTTAGGATTTGTGATGTGTGTGTTGTGACTGATGCCTTACTTTGGGAATACTCCTCTCCCATGGGTGGAGGGTGTTCCTCATCCCAGTCCACAATGTCATCGTCGGCCAAAACCACGATGTGGCACTCCCTCTCCCCTCCCTGGGCACATGACACCATGGCAGGCACCACTAGCTCCTCCAGGAATCCCTCAAACTGCCTCCGTGCCCCATAGTTGGACAGCTCATGAAGCAGGGCACCTGGGAACAGAAAGAGACAGTCACTTGACCAACCTCACTATCATGATAATCAAGTGAAGGATGTGTCTTTGTTGAGACTGCAGGAGGTTTGAATGCTATGAAGTCATTTTGCAATCATTCTCAAACAAAATATTCACTCAAAACATTTAGTACCTCAACTTGTTCTTGTTAAGATTCATAGATGTGGGTATCCTTGTGACGTGTTGTGCTGTCATAAGAGTTGCTCATACTGGTAAAGATATATTTGTAATGGCTGCTGTACTGCATATCCCATTCCTTTTGCCTGCCACTACCCCTACCTTGGGCAATCCTGTAATCTGGTCATTTTACACATGGAGTACACATAATGGGTGGTTATACTCACTGAGGTCGCGACACTTGACTGTGCTGGCACTGAAGTTGATACAGAGGTAATCACAAGCCTCTCTCAGCTCCGACACTGATACGCCATCAGGACACCTCATAACACCCGTCTGATAAAAGTTCTAACGGAGAAATACACATTGGAATGAATGAACTGACTGTTTTTGGTACCTCTACAGCTGTGGCAATATCTGTCATTTCACTGAGATGAGAGACTGGCTTTAAAAATGCCAGCCCCATCACAAGTACTGGAAGAGAGCTTTTAAGTTTTGCACTTAAAAGGTCTCCAGAAGTTAGTTGAGTCGAGGCTATAAAGCATACACTGAGTTTACAAAACTATAACAACACTTGTTCTTTCCATGACATAGACTGACCAGGTTGAAAGCTATGATCCCTTATTGATGTCACTTGTTAAATCCACTTCAATCAGTTTAGATGAAGGGGAAGAGATGGGTTAAAAAATGATTTTTAAGCCTTGAGAAAATTGGGACATGGGTTGTGTATGTGTGCTGTTCCTTTGAACAGGGTACGTAGTAGTTGCCAGGCGCACAGGTCTGTGTCAAGTACTGCAACGCTGCTGGGAAAGGTTGGGTTCCACTCAACATTAGGACAGTGTTCTTATATTCAAGTTGTGCCAACTTACCAGTATGACCTGAAAGATGCTGGCACTGATGCCCTCTGTCAGTTCATACTCGCCCTTCCCATTGGGCCTGGTGAAGTTGTGCTGTCGCGCTGGGCCAAACATTCTGCAATGACAACTTGAAAAAATGTAACCCAAACCTTGATACCTTAACCAACTATGTTTTCTCTAAGTAACATTTTCATGTCTGTATGTACTGTACATTCATAAGTAAGTGAAATAAAATATAGTTATTTAAGTTAATTTCCCACTATACCTTCCTAGCATGGTGTTGGGGTGTGCAGTGAAGGTGGCGGGGTCCACTGCAAAATGGCTACCGTCCACAACCAGAGTCACCCTCTCACGGTGAACGGTACCCAGATCTGTTCTTCCCTCTTTCAATCCGCTCATCTTTCGGCGTCTCTTTACCTCTAGCCGTCTCTCCCTCTACTGTGGGTGGACCTGGCCACTTGGAGATCACTGTAGGATTGGCTGTTTTTAAGATCTGTAAAAAAATGAATTACTGTGGAGGATGCCATTGTGAGCTGCTCTGAGGTCTGTTCCAAAATCAACAGGATTCTCATGATTTCATGAGAGAATATTGAATGGGCTGCAACGATATTAGCATGAAAATGCTTTAGAATCCAGACTGTCAAAATTCCCCTTAAAAATAATGACAGTGGTAGTCATCACCCCAAAAAACGTATAAAATGTAATACATCGTTCACTAAATCTCTAGAGTTTAAACCAACATTAGATGAAGTTCTGTTGTACGAGAAACTAGCTATTCTACATTTAAATTGACTTTAGGCCGATTGACTGTATGTGATTTCAAGAATGAGTTAATCAAGGCTACATTACAGTAGCCTATTCACATGGCACTGCTGTTACATGAGCAGCATACAGTGCCTTCAGAAAGTATTAATACCGCCTTGACTTATTCCACATTTTGTTGTGCTACAGCCTGAATTAAAAATGGATTACATTGATTTTTCTCTCTCACCATCTGCACACAATAACCCATAATGATGAAGTGAACATGTTTTTAAACATTTTAGAAAAGCCTTTTGAAAATCAAATACAGAAATATCTCATTTACATAAGTATTAACATCCCTGAGTCAATACTTTGTAGAAGCACCTTTGCCAGCGATTACAGCTGTGAGTCTTTCTGAGTAAGTCTGTATGTCTGGATTGTGCAACATTTTCCCATTATTGTTTACAAAATTCTCCAAGCACTGTCAAGTTGGTTGTTGATCATTGCTAGACAACCATTTTCAGGTCTTGCCATAGATTTCCAAGTAGATTTAAGTCAAAACTGTAACTCGGCCACTCAGGAACATTCACTGTCTTCTTGGTAAGCAAATCCAGTGTAGATTTGGCCTTGTGTTTTAGGTTATTTTCTGGTGAAATGCAGACTGCTTTTGCTCTAGGATTTTGCCTGTGCTTAGCTCCATTCCATAAAAAAAATGTATTCTGAAAAACTCCCCAGTCCTTAACGATAACAAGCATACCCATAACATGATGCAGCCACCACTATGCTTGAAAATATGGACATTCTGTAATTAATTCTGTAAATTAGGTTATTATTGTGGAGTGGCTAAAATGTTGTTGATCAATCCTCAGTTTTGTCAAATCAATGCCATTCAGCTCTGTAACTGTTTTAAAGTCACCGTTGGCCTCATGGTGAAATCCCTGAGCTATTTCCTTACTCTAAATCAAATCAAATTATATTGGTCACACACGCGTTTAGCAGATAATATTGCGGGTGTTGCGAAATGCTTGTACGGGTGTATTGAAATGCTCTATGGCAACTGAGTTAGGAAGGACTCCTGTATTTTTGTAGTTACTGGGTGTTTTGATACACCATCCAACGTGTAATTAATGACTATCCCTTTGAGCATGGTGAAGTTAATGGCTGCTCCCCCCCCATCTACCAATAGGTGCCCTTCTTTGCAATTCATTGGAAAACCGCCCCGGTCATCTGTGTTTGAAATTCACAGCTCGACTGAGGGACAATTATCTATATGTGTAATTTACAGAGATGAAGTAGTCATTCAAAAATCATGTCCAACACTATTATTGCACACAGAGTGAATCCATGCAACTTATTGTGACTTGTTAAGCACATTTTTTACTGCTGAACATATTTAGGCTTGCCATAACAAAGGGGTTGAATACTTACTGACTTAAGACATGTCAGCATACATTTTTTTATATTGTAAACATTTTGAAAACATAATTCCACTTTGACATTATGGGGTATTGTGTGTAGGGCAGTGACCCCAAAATATAAATTTAATCCATTTGAGGTTCAGGCTGTAACACAATTTTTTTGAAGTCATAGGGTG
This sequence comes from Oncorhynchus kisutch, assembly GCF_002021735.2. Lineage (NCBI taxonomy): Eukaryota > Metazoa > Chordata > Actinopteri > Salmoniformes > Salmonidae > Oncorhynchus > Oncorhynchus kisutch. The sequence goes on along the minus strand of NC_034190.2, from coordinate 54,927,536 downwards.
TGAATACTTTTTGAAGGCACTGTAAAAACGGAATGTGCAGTTACAATTATGAAACATATTTCGTGAACAGCATAAATATTGAGTTTGTCCCGGCCCCTTTACCAACCAGAACCAACTTGTACATTCCTGTTCAGCTAGACAAGTCTACATTACTGTCCTCTGAATCATCAGTCTAGCTGTCTAAAATAGAATTGAAAGTTAAATAGCCTAGACTCTCATAAAATAATTATTTGTTTAATAATTACCATAAATGTATATGTAATATCAAATGTGTTACCATAGAATTACGAATTAGAATACTAGAACATAAACCTTCTTATGGTGGTATAAAAGGTCAGCCATTTTGGTAAGGGAGTTAGTCAACCATGGTCAGCCATTGCTGTGATAAAATAGTGTAAAGAAGATTATCTGCACTGTATGTTTGTTAGCTAGCTAGCCTGACAGTTTTAGAGGAATGATTCCATAAATTTGCTAAATAACTGCCAACATTCCAACATTCCATTCAAGCAATGCAGTCAATCCATTACCATACATTGGCTGGAATCCGCCGAAATGTATGGTCAGTTTACATATATTTTAGAGGCTATTTATACAGAAAATGTGTCCCAAAAAAATAGTTTACAATTTATATGACAATATTTTACGTTGACAATAATATTACACAATTTCTGATGTCTGCCTTACTTTTATTTTCCTGCATAAGTAAAATCAGGAAATGAATAACCTATGACTATTGCCATTCATTGCAACTAGACTGGGTTGGATTTCTCCCTGACCACAATGGCTGCCATTTTTGGACCATTCTGGAACGTTTAGGGTTTATGACAAGCCCGCTCTAGTAATTAAATAGGATATCTATGTGTGTTACAATCTACAGTATCGCCGGAGTTCTAGAACGTAGTGTGGAACCTTTATTGTGAGAACACCATGTGACTTGTAATACAGTCGCATTGTCCCTGGTCATCATTCATAAATAGGTCTACATTAGTCGATAGGCACATAATTGTCCTGAAGGAAAGCCCTAATTCAGATAACTAGTTTAAAAACGGTCAGTCAGCTATCTTTCTACTTTCGTCTCTTCGTCCAGCCATTCCTTAGTCAAATCATTGATACATTAGCTTCGTTGCTTACTCTGAGAAAATACAAATATTGCATAGTCACTTGGACTAACGCGACAAGTTGCTACATGTTGCATAGACATAGACTACTGTACCTAAAATATAAAAACTTACGCCAGTTTCATGCCCTCGGTCCTCCGGTCGGTTCAATATTTCAAATGTGCCATGGTGCCACCTCATGTGGTTTCAAGTAATTTGAAAAACCTTCGCCATGACTCAAATATGCTCCATTTAGGTTCTTTCCTTGTACTGTACAAACTGAACCAATGATGGCCAGAATACTGCGCCTGTCATAAGGGGAAGTCTTCTAGCCTCAGCTGCGCAAGAACCTGAATGCGGCACTGAACGTGTTTGTCAATACATTTGTATCTATATTGCCATAGGTTCATATCAATGTATTTGAGTTAAAATATTTTTTCCTAGTTCAGGAATAAACTAATTATAAAGAATTTAATAACCTCAGTGTAACAACAAAGTATAGTGCCTCTACCCTTTCAAATGTATACATATACGAATTTTGGATATCTGCTTGGATAAACACATTGTTAAATGATATATAGCATGTATCAACTATATATTATAGTTGTTACTCATGTAAAATATACAAAATCCTAGAGATGGAGCTGCCCAGAGATTTCACCTTAGTGTCATCATTAGGCCAACAGTCTGGCAGGTTGCTAACATGTTGCCCAGGGGTCTTGAACAGTCTAAAACTCTTCTTTTCAATCCATCTTCTACTAAATCCTTGCAAGAGCTCTGTTGGTCTGGCTATAAATTGTAAGTTTAACATGCTCATTTTACTTTTTTTTGTGTGCTAGGATCAGAAACACGCAACCTTTTTAGATTTGTTGCAAGGTGAGTGCCTTGTTTATGTTATTTCACCAACAGGGACAACCAGTTCTTTTGGGGTTTTGAACATCATTCATGGCAAGACAGGTCACCGCTGTGACCCACTGGGTAAAAGAAAGACTGCTTTGTGCAGACTGGACATGTAGAACAACTCCTGGCATGCACAATGGATTTTAACTGGTCAGATAGATTTTATATTACAAATGGGTTTAATGAAAAGCTGATGAATGATTAACTATGCAGGGAACAAAAAGTATGTGTCTGTCCCATCTAATACATTTACAGGAAATTACCACTCTTTGACCCTCTCATTCAAGCTGCTGCCTGGCACAAAAATGTGTGTGTGTCTGCCCAGTTGGTCACAGAGAAATGACTACTTGTAGACCATCACATCATCCATGTAATTTCATTTTTTAAAATATAAAACCAGATCAAAGGATAGGTTTAAAAACAAACACAGATACTGTAGAATAGACAAGAATGCCAGGTTTCATATTATTTCAGGGAAATAGACATCGGAAATACAAGGTCGCAAAGCAACTGCCTCGCCATTGCTTCTCCCTCTTTCGGAGATCACAGTTTACAGGGAATGTTTGACTGGAACACACACACACACACACACACACACACACACACACACACACACACACGAGAGTGAATGCTCATGACATTTTGAGAAGAAAAAAAAACATACAGAAAGATTACAGCATTGGACATCATTCTCAATTACATGGTATAAAGATGCACACATCATAAACCCACTCACACACTTGGCAAAGCAGGTCGCTTCTGCAAGCTTTTTCCCACACATTATTTCAAGTAGACATGATTAGAGCAATCCATTGCAAAAAAAAATCTGGAATAAGGACAAAAACAGCCTATACCAAACCCGGTCAAGATCATTTTGTGGTTAACACTGATCATGGGGGCAGGGGGAGACACAATATGATAATGTTAACTTTTATTTATATGCTACTACAAGTGGTTAACTGTAAACTATCAGGTTAATTGGGATCTTCACCTGCAGTCAAAAAGGAACTCAAACAGAAATGGTTGGTTCAAAGATCAGGCACACACCCTTAGCCTGAATGCAAAATGTATCGTAATATGCATAATATGCTCAGCCATTGTCATCACATAATTTAGCATTTCTTTGTCATTGGTAACACAAACATACCCATCATTTTGCACCAGTTAGATATATCACTTATTTGATATATTATACATTAAGGACAGTTGTCAATATGGCCACAGAGAAAATATTTTTGGGATGGCAGGCTAAGTTTTTAGACATCACTGAAAACCACTGGTTGCCCTCTGAATTCCTCCCATTTCATACTCCTCATGGCAGGCGAACACTAGAGCTGCAATTTGTAAGAATTTGCGAGAAACCAGTTGTCTAATTAATCTTATGGTTGAAAGGAGAGTACTCCAGTTATTGTGGGTTTATGATGTTCCTGAATAGGTATAATTCTTGGTTAAAGCACTTCTGATAGGAGACAAAGGATCCCCTTTGAATGCAACAACACTTATCATGCTTCTGGGAAGAAGATCATTTGAAAAATAAACATCAAATCAAATCAAATCTGGCATATTTCAATAGATGACGTTATCAACTATCCAATTCCAAAGCTTACATAGAACTTAATTAAACTGTATATAAAAATAAATAAATGGCTATATGAAGTGATAGATTTTAATTTAAAAAAATAAAAAATAATTGTGCAACTTTAGGCTGGGATAGTAAAAGGAGATTATACTCTCAGCATTCAACCAAGAGGACATCTATTGGATAGCATTTTGATTTGCTCACATTAATTCTCCAACCTCTTACTTTTGAGTGGTTACACTAATACTTAAGATTAAAAACCAAATTAACAAAACAACTTCTTTTGTAAGTAACTTTGATTCAGCAAAAAAAAAAAAAGATCAGTAGATCACCAAGCCCATTGAGATCTTGCTGCTCCTGCTGTACCCACCAGGGTGTTTAAGGTGAGGGGAAGGTTTGACTTGGTGGGCTGTACGTTGGTCTCACTGAGGTACCAGTTAGGAGGGAGAACAGTGGCACAGGTTGTGCGGCGGTTTATGACATCACTCCTCAGTCAAGGCCATCGCTTTCACAGGTACGCGGCGGAAGAAGAAGCTGGATCCTCGGAAGAGATGGCCCTGGTGGGTGAGGCACAAAAAGACAGGTTTCAGATGTGCGCTACCAGAGAAAACAAAAATATACTCACACACAAATACAACCAGTATCAGTGGGTTCCATTTGCTCCACATAAGTGGACTGTACCTCATGGCTCAGGTGAGCCCAACAGCGCACCCAGGACTTGAAGATGGGAGAGTTAGGGGGAACACCAGCCACTAAGCTGTGAACACACAAGGCAGAGATCCATTAAAAGCTGAACCCACAAGCTAAAGGATGGATCTAATGGACGTCAAACAAATCAATAGAAACCATATCCCATCAAGTCTATGTATTGACTTCATATGAAAGTTGAGACAGATACAACATTATTACTATTTTCAACTGGCACCAGCTATAGTACAGTTAAGTACAGAAAACGGACCATAACAAGGGCATAATCAGTGGTACTTTCTACTGTTGTTGTGCTCTTGAGTTAAAGAAGCTGGGCTTGCTTCAGTGAGAGATCACTGACTCGGGTATGCTTGGAACCCTTACAAACGGAATTGAATAATTACCTACGTAATAACAAATGATATATGATGTACAGTAATCTTGTCCTCCAGCAAATAATACTATGACACTTTGTGACAGATGTTGTACACAGACAGTTGGGAATTGAACAGTGATAACTAATCAATTTATTATTCTTATTGCCTGCATTTAAAAATGTTCAGCTAAATATATCCACTCTAGCAATGGTTTAGTTTTACCAACCCCAACCAATCAACTATATGATAAAACCCAGACACTAACTCGGCCAGAGAGGCCAGAAACCCCCCACTCCTTTGGCCCCCACTCACTACCCCTCATGCTGACATGACAGCACCGCCCACACCCCATTACCTCCAATGCTTACATGACAGCAGCCCCTCACACCACTACCCCTCATGCCGACAGGAGAGCACCCCATACCCCCCCGACCACTACCGCCCCATGCCGACAGGAGAGCACCCCATACCCCCCCTCGACACTACCGCCCCATGCCGACAGGAGAGCACCCCATATCCCCCCCCCCACTACCGCCCCATGCCGACAGGAGAGCACCCCATACCCCCCGCCACTACCGCCCCATGCCGACAGGAGAGCACCCCATAGCCCCCCGCCACTACCGCCCCATGCCGACAGGAGAGCACCCCATACCCCCTGCCACTACCGCACCTTTGATGATAGAGCAGTAGGAATGCAAGGATAACATCTAAAGAAAAGACAGGAATGTCAACAGGGGAGGGGCTGCTGTATATATTCAGAGACATTCCTGTTTAAGCTCAGAGGATCTCATGACAAATGAAGTAGAAGGGCTGTGGCTGCAGGTTCACCTGCCTCATCTGAAGCATCTTCTTTTAGGGTGCTGCTATAGGCCACCAAGTGCAAACTGTCAAAATCTGGTGAATGTGTGTGTGATGTTAGATACGGTCTCTGATGCGAACAGAGACATTTACTTTCTTGGTGACCTCTCAAGAGGAAACTTTTTACTGTGACTAATGCCTGTAACATGACAGGTTATCACTCAACCAACTACAGTGTATGCCAATAGTGTTGGTTCTGTGTTATCCATATTTTCACAAATGCTGCAGAGCTTTGCTACAACGCAATATCACTCCCCATTGGCTGTGGTGACCACAACAGTGTAGCAATAACAAGGAAAGCCAAAGTAACAAAGGCAGGGCCTAAAGTTTTTAAGAGATCATACAAAATGTTTTCTCAGGACTCTTTTGTTGAAGGTGTAAAACATTTATGTTGGTCTGATGTGTATAAGGAGGAGAATCCAGATGCAGCACCTGAGAGTATTTGTAAAATTATTCTTGACAATTTCTTCACAAGTGTGCACCTGTTAAGAAACTAACTGTGAGAACTGTTAGAGCCCCTTGGATCGATGATGAATTGAAAAATCGTATGGTTAAAATAAATTATGCAATAAAGGTGACAAACTATTCAGGCTGCACAGAAATTGTGACTAAACTTAAAATCAAATCAAACTTCATTTGTCACATGCACGGAATACAAGTGTAGACTTTACTGTGAAATGCTTACTTACAAGCCCTTAACTCTTCTTGAAGTGCACTGTTGGTTAAGAAAATATTTACCAAGAACATTCAAATAAAAAGTAACACAATAATGAGGCTATATACAAGGGGCACCGGTACTGCATCAGTGTGCGGGGATATAGGATAGTTGAGGTAATTTGTACATGTAGGTAGGGGTGAAGTGACTACGCATAGATAATAAACAACGAGAAACAGCAGTGCGCAAAAGAGAGGGGGGGCGGGGGTCAATGTAAATTGTCCGGTAACGATTTTATGAATTGTTCAGCAGTCTTATGGCTTGGGGGTTGACGCAATAGCACCAAAAATGGCTTTGGTGAAACCGCTTCCGTTAGTGACGCCTCTGTTAGAAACACAACAATCTAACGAAGAGGAAGTGTGGATGACTCTGATGAGGGAGTTAGAGTTGCCTAAGTAGTGACCACAAAGAGCTGAGTACTCAAGGTCTAACTACTGAGAAAGGGTATATACACTGTGCTAAAAGGAGAGAACAGGGTCACAACCTAGAGTTCTGAACTAAAACTACCACCGTTACCAATTGGAAACCGTAGTTCGTTTTATACTTATACGCTCGTTGAAGTACCTTAGTCCTTTCCTGACTATACTATTCAAAGTACCATACCTACAACCTGTTAGGATAAACGTGTCTACCTATCACTAATCCACTGGAAAGTGATGTAGTTAACTACAAAAATACACGGTTCTAGCCGGTCGACTGAATACGAGTCTACAGCGAAAGCTACTACGTACTGAGTGTCGTCCAGTGTAAGCGATAGAGTTCCAAACTTAGGAACATAGCCAAATTCTAAATTCCTGTCCAGATCAACTCCGGGCACAGTATCTACCCTCCTCAGGATCGACTGACTTTAAATATAAAAAATGCATGGATAGACACAATGTACCACTGATAGGAAAAAGTTAGGAATTACTCTGTAAAACTGTGGTTGATGTTAAAAGGGTACTTGCTTGACAAGCTTTGTTGCTAAACTGATGTAATTGAGTGAATAAATGACAACAAAACAAAAAGATTCCATTGGGGAATCAAGAAGGAATTGGTCTAAAAAGAAATTAACTGTGAGATAATTATTCCGTACAAGAATAGTTGGACTAAGTATATAGGCTATCGACGAAGGACGAAAGAGGACGCTCACAGGGTGAGAAGTACCCTAGGCTTATAGAAAGGGGAGAGAAGACTACCATAAAGGGAGAAGTTTAACTAAATATCTAAAGAGGAAAAGGTATCAACACTGAGATATAAAGAACCAGATAGGTTAGGTGTAACTGAGTTGTTCTTAAATGTGCTTCGCTCCAAGATTCCACGCAATAGAAATAGGTATTGTTCGGATACACAAAGGTGAATATGGGTTTCGTTCGGGAGACCTCAAGTTTGGTGACAAACCAGCTAACTGAAATCGAAGGCTTAGAAGTGACAAACCACAGCTAAGTTGACCCATCCGCAACAGGGTAGAAGCTGTTGAGGAGCCTTTTGGTCCTAGACTTGGCGCTCCGGTACCGCTTGCCATGTGGTAGCAGAGAAAACAGTCTATAACTTGGGTGATTGGAATCTCTGACAATTTTCTCTGACACCGCCTTTTGTATAGGTCCTGGATGGTAGGGAGCTTGGCCCCAGTAATGTACTGGGCCGTTCACACTACCCTCTGTAGCGCCTTACGGTCAGATGCCGAGCAGTTGCCATACCAGGTGGTGAAGCAACCGATGGTGCAGCTGTAGAACCTTTTGAGGATCTGGGGACCCATGCCAAATCTTTTCTCCTAAGGGGGAAAAGATTTTGTCGTGCCCTCTTCATGACTGTCTTGGTATGTTTGGACCACGATAGTTCGTTGGTGATGTGGACACCAAGGAACTTGAAACTCTACCCGCTCCACTACAGCCCTGCCGATGTACCCAAATTATAGAGATAGATATACACTACCGTTCAAAATTTTGGGGTCACTTAGAAAGGTCCTTGTTTTTGAAAGAAAAGCACATTTTTGGTCCATTAGAATAACCTCAAATTGATCAGAAATACAGACATTGTTAATGTTGTAAATGACTAATATAGCTGGAAATTGACAATTTCTCATGGAATATCTACATCTGCGTATGGAGGCCCATTATCAGCAACCATCACTCCTGTGTTCCCAATAGCACATTCAAGTTTATAATTTTAAAAGGCTAATTAATCATTAGAAAACTCTTTTGCAATTATGTTAGCACAGCTGAAAACTGTTGAGCTGATTAAAGAAGCAATACAACTGGCCTTCTTTAGACTAGTTGAGTATCTGGAGCATCAGCAGTTGTGGGTTTGATTACAGGCTCAAAATGGCCAGAATAACTTTCTTCTGAAACTCATCAGTCTATTCTTGTTCTGAGAAATGAAGGCTATTCCATGTGAGAAATTGCCAAGAAACTGAAGATCTCATACAATCTGTGTACTACTCCCTTCACAGAACAGTGTAAACTGTCTCTAACCAGAATAGAAAGAGGAGTGGGAGGCCCCGGTGCACAACCAGAATAGAAAGAGGAGTGGGAGGCCCCGGTGCACAACTGAGCAAGAGGACAAGTAAATTAGAGTTTCTAGTTTGAGAAACAGACGCCTCACAAGTCCTCAACTGGCAGCTTCATTAAATAGTACCCGCAAAACACCAGTCTCAACGTCAACAGTGAAGAGGCGACTCCGGGATGCTGGCCTTCTAGGCAGAGTTCCTCTGTCCAGTGTCTTGTCTTTTGCCTATCTTAATCTTTTCTTTTTATTGGCCAGTCTGAGATATGGCTTTTTCTTTGCAACTCTGCCATTTGATTTAATCAGGCTATCTTTTTGAAATAGCATCTAGACCTACTATCTCTAAGAGTGGGCTAAATGCTGATTCTGGAATTTTACAGATTGACTCCGAAGATGGTAGTTGCATTTTGGCAGTTCACAGAAAAATAAGTCATTGATGGCTTACTTGCTACTGACACCAGGAACACCACAGGGTCTGACCAATTGGAGCCCGGTAAGCCCAAGTGTGCAGACCCCCTTATTGCTGGCTCAGTAACCCATATCGTAAATCTAACAATGTTATCAGGAAATATTCCTAAATTATGGAAAACAACATATGTGCTGCCACTACATAAGGGTGGGGATAGTGGTGATCTTGATATTTTATCATCCCAGCTCCAGGCTTCCATATCTAGCTAAGATTCTTGAATCTTTGGTAAATAAGCAACTAAACTTTATCTGACCATGGTATTTTGAATATAAATACATCTGTGTTTAGGCCAGGGCAAAGTAACTACATTAGTTGTTAACGATATTGTCAATGGTTTAGACGCTAAAATTAATTGTGCTGCCTTGTTTGTGGACCTGTCAAATGCGTTTGATACATGCTTTTTTATTGAACAAGTTGTCCTCGATTGGCCTGGGCTCTAACACCATGTCATGGTTTCACAATTATCTTAGTGACAGGACTCAGGTCATAAAGGTGTTCCATAGGGGTCAATACGAAGACCTGTTATTTTCATAATTTATATCAAATGTAAAAAAAAATCAATTTCAATTTAATAGTAAGATAAACAGAGACCTATGTTACAACACTTTAACTGTTCAATGACAGGCTCAATATGCACTATACACAGGAAAGTAATGCACCAGTTCTAAATCTCTGTTCCAAGAACATTAAATCCGTTCTGACAGGCTCAATATAGACTACATATGAAAGTAAGGCCCCACAGTAACAATCTCTCTGTCTGTTATGAGCTCAATATTTACACTGGAAAACAATGTACAATACTCATTCAGTCAATGTGATGGCTGTGACTCCACACTTCCTGCAAGTGTTTTGTAATCCGGCTCATAGTCTGAGACGGCTAGTCTAATGCAATCTGTTAGATGTGCAGTAGTAAGGCGAGTGCAGTATTTGGACTTGATGATTTTCATCTCTGAAAAGGCCATCTTACAGAGGTACGTGGATCCAAAGAATATCTCCACCTTAAGAATGCAGAATGAAAGGAGTGAATACTTCGCTCTACTCACAAGTCCTTGTCTCTCCATCTAGCTTTCAACTCAATGTCACTTTGTAAATCAAGTATCTCCATGTCAGCTCCCGTTGGTAAAGCAAACCCCTGCATTTTAGCTGACAGCTTTTCAATGTCAATGAAAGGAAAGGGATTGAAATAAAAGCAACAACTTTCTCCATCTGGTTTACCTCCTGAAATCGGCAGTCGAATTTTGAAGCCAGCTTGTTCAGATCGGCATAGAATTGTTCATGATGAAAGGCGTTTTTGTCTTCAATGTTTTGTGACACATTTTCAAGGTTTGGGAAGTGTGTCAGCCTCCAATTCCTTAGCTGGGAGGTCCACAAACCCAGCTTGACCTTGAATACATTCACTGCGCTAATCATGTGGGTCTTTCGGTATTTCCCTTTCAGCTCAGTTGAGCTGGTTCAGTTTTGCTGTTAAATCTTTAAGGAACCCCAAGTCAAGCAACCATGAGTCCTCTGACAGCTGTTCATACTCCTCGTTTCCAGAAAATCTATAATCTCAGGCACCAAATCAAGAAAATGCTGGAGCACCTTGCCGCGACTCAAGCACCGCACATCAGCATGGAGAATCAGATCTCCGTATGCAGAATATTTTCAGAATTCTAGAGAGGAGTAAACTAATAAACACTTAGGCTACCGTCAGTTTAAACATCTTATACACATTTTACAGACACAATCTATTTTACAATAGTTATATTTTGTTTGTTTTTTAGTCCTTCCTCTATTTCTGCTGTCCATCCAGTTTGAGGGTGACTGAAAGATGAACTTAGGTCCACACTCTGGTCGGCTGTAGTAATGCTGTCAAGTTGGTTGCCAACCGCCAAATAAAGTCCAAAGAAGAAAAAGAAGGAAGAAGGAGAGATGACGAGAAACAAATTATGTTTACAGTTTTATCTTTAGATTACATGTCGGAGTAGAGGACCTTGTGCATGTCAGGTAAAATAACAACCCAATGTTTATATACTAGTGCTGGGCGATATGGCCAAAATATTATATCACAGTATTTAAAAATAAAAAAAAACGGTATGATGGCATTTTTAGTTTTTGAATAATAAAAGTTATACATTTGCTTTATCAGTAGCGAGTGATCCTACAGTCTATTGCAGTGGTAGAAAAGGTACCCAATTGTCATACTTCAGTAAAAGTAAAGATACGTTCACAGAAAATTACTCAAGTAAAAGTGAAAGTCACCCAGTAAAATACTACTTGAGTAGAACTGGACCATTTTCCTGTCCTGCTAAGCATTCAAAATGTAACGATTTCTTTTAGGTGTCAGGGAAAATGTATTGAGTAAAAAGTACAGTATTTTTTTTTAGGAATGCAGTAAAGTAAAAGTTGTCAAAAATGAAAAATAGTAAAGATACCCCCAAAAATTACTTAAGAAGTACTTTAAGTACAAATACTTTAAGTACTTTACACCACTGCTCAATTGAGATAATTTCCACACTGCCATGTAGGGCTGTAAGATATGGGCAAATAATCTACGATTTATTTTTAACCAAAGGTTGCAATTGTGATTTCACTTGCGAATTAGAGCAAAACTGTTGGAATCAAGGAAATAGAGAGACTATTCTAATTCTATAGTTAGAATATAATAGTGGGCACTTTGAATACAGTGTTGTTTGAGATGACAAGGAATTGAAATGCCAGGGAGGAGTTATTGTGACATGGTAGGAACTAAAGTGTTGATAAGTATTTCCTAGTGGACCCTATAAGCTTTGGCTACGTTGCATGTTCTCTCTTAGCTACTTCATGTAGCTAACATATTCTTGCTTTGCATATTTCTCTTTGATTTAGAAGATACAGTTGCACAAACAACATGCTGATTTAGGTCTACACCATCACTGGTATTATCAGGCTGTATTAGCTTGCTACGTTTGCTCTTACTCAGTACATGTATTAGCTAGCTAGCTATTAGTGGTTAACAATTAGCGTCAAGATTTAGGGCAACTTGCTAAGAAAAGACAAACTAGATGTTTGCTGATGTAAGAAACACAAACTATTAGTGTAATTATAGAACGCTAGTGGATTTAGAAGCAAAGTGATAAAGGCATTGTTGTCATCAACATTGTTGCATGTGCTGCATTGACCATGCAGACTGAACGCAAGTGTCTCGTGAGGAACATCAAATGCGCATCTTGAGTGATAGGGGGCATGGCTAGGTCTGTTGGAAAGTGGCACGGAGAGAAAGAGTGGAGAGAGATCACTCAAAGTAGCAAAGTAAACTATAAAAATTTATAAAGTAAAAACCCAAACTGGTCCCTGTATCAATACTGGTATATCATAAAATACGGTATACCGCCCAGCCCTATTATATACCAGGACAAATTAGCTAGCAATAGCAAGCTAGCTAACTAAAAAGCCATAAATGTTTAATGCTTTTTGACCTGTCCGCAAATTAATATAATTGGTTCAGAGTTTGTTTTGATATTTCAACCTACTTGTCCTGATCGCTTCTGGTGTGGGTGAACAAAATCAACTTGCGAGCTATGGTGGTCAGCATGTGAGAAACAAAGGTTCATGAAATTGACAACCTACTAACATCAGAAAACATTCATATCCTGGCCATCTGTGAAACACACTTAGATAATTAATTTGATTATGCACTAGTAGCTATATATGGTTATAGAATATATAGGAAAGATAGAAATGCAAATATAGGAGGTGTTGCTATGCATGTCCAGAGTCTTATTCCTGTTAGACAGAGGATCTCATGTCAGATTATGTCGAAGTAATATGCTACAGGTTCATCTGCCTCACCTAAAGCTTATTCTTATAGGAAATTGCTATAGACCACAGAGCAATAAAAGTTAGGATTTGGACTATATGTGTGAAATGTTGGATAATGTACAGTGCATTAGGAAAGTTTCCTTGACTTTTTCCACATTTTGTTACGTTACAGCCTCATCAATCTACACACAATACCCCATAGGGACAAAGTTAAAACAGGTTTAAAGTTTAAAAAAAACTTTTTTTAAACTTATTTACATAGGTATTCAGACCCTTTGCTTTGAGACTCGAAATTGAGCTCAGGTGCATCCTGTTTCCATTGATCATCCTTGAGATGTTTTTACAACTTGATTGAAGTCACCTGTGGTCAATTCAATTGATTGGACATGATTTGGAAAGGCATACAAGGTCCCACAGTTGACAGTGTATGTCAGAGCAAAAACCAAGGCATGAGGTTGAAGGAATTGTCCTTAGAGGTCCGAGACAGGATTGCTTCGAGGCACAGATCTGGGGAAGGGTACCAAAAAATGTCTGCAGCATTGAAGGTCCCCAAGAACACAGTGTCCTCCATTATTCTTAAATGGAAGAAGTGTGGAACCACCAAGACTCTTCCTAGAGCTGGCAGCCCAGCCAAACTGAGCAATCGGGGGAGAAAGGCCTTGGTCAGGAAGGTGACCAAGAACCTGATGGTTACTCTTACAGAGCTCCAGAGTTCCTCTGTCCTTCCAAGGACAACTATCTCTGCAGCACTCCACCAATCAGGCCTATATGGTAGAGCGGCCAGACTGAAACCACTCCTCAGTAAAATAAGAATTACAGGCCGCTTGGAGTTTTGGCAAAAGGCACCTAAAGGACTCTCAGACCATGAGAAACAAGATTCTCTGGTCTGATGAAACCAAGAGTGAACTATTTGGCCTGAAAACCTAGCGTCACGTCTGGAGGAAACCTGGCGGTGAAGCATGGTGGTGGCAGCATCACGCCATGGGGATGTTTTTCAGCAGCAGGGACTGGGAGACTAGTCAGGATCGAGGGAAAGATTAACAGAGCAAAAGATCCCAGATGTAAACCTACTCCAGAACGCTCAGGACAACGACCCTAAGCACACAGCCAAGACAATGCTGGAGTGGCTTCGGGACAAGTCTATGAAGTGTCCTTGAGTGGCCCAGCCAGAACGCAGACTTGAACATCTATGGAGAGACCTGAAAATAGCTGTGCAGAAGCGCTTCGGACAGAGTTTGAGAGGAGAAGAATGGAAGAAACTCCCCAAATACAGGTGTGCCAAGCTTGCAGCATCATACTCAAGAAGACTCGAGGCTGTAATCGCTACCAAAGGTTCTTCAAAGTACTTAGTAAATGGCCTGAATGCGTTTTCTAAAAAGTTGTTTTTGCTTTGTCATTATGTGGTATTGAGTGTAGATGAGGGGAAAAACAATTTCATCTATTTTAGAATAAGACTGTAATGTATCAAAATGTGGAAAAAGTCAAGGGGTCTGAATACTCTCCGAAAGCACTATGTGATATCAACAGAGAGGTATATTTTCTGGGTGACCTAAATATTGACTCGTTGTCATCAAGCTTCCCACTCAAAAATAAGCTTTCAACTGTAACCGACGACTGCAATCTGGTTCAGGTTATCAGTCAACCTATCAAGGTATTTACAAACAGAACAGGAACAAAATCACCCACGTGTATTGATTACATCTTTACTAATGCTTCTAAAATCTGTTCTAAAACAGTATCTACACCCATTCAATGTAGTGATCATAGTATAACAGTCATATCTAGAAAAAACAAAGTTCCAAAGACAGCCTAAAGTTGTGTATAAGCAATCATACAAGAGGTTTTGCAATGACTTCTATGTTGAAGATGTGAGAAAATATTTGTTAGTCTGTATCATGTATGAAACTGCACCCATCAAGAAACATAATGTTAGAAATGCCAAATCCCCATTGATAGATGATGAATTGCTGAGCGGAATAAGGCAAAGGGAATAGCAAAGAAGTCCGATAACACAGCAGACTGTCAAACAGAGTAAATTGAGAATTCACTTAAGTAAACTAAACAAAAGGAAGAAGAGGCTTTACAGAGCCAGACAAAGTTCTCTCTTCGATGAGATCGCAAGCACTTCCCAACAGGAGCATCATTTTGATCTCAACTGTGCTTCATTACAACTAATCTTGATGACCATAAACACCCCAAATCAACATTTCAGCCCAATCTTTTCAACAAGAGCAGCAGCATTTTGATCTTCATTATACCTACCAACAGAATATTTTAAGCAGACAATCAAAGCTCTATTTTTTCAACGAGAAGCGGGCACGTTTTTGCACTGTATTGTGAGTGCTCTGGTCATCTTGAGTTAAAAACATTTCAACTTTTTTAAACAGACAGAAAAACTGAGGTGTGATTCCCAGCCTTACTAATCACTTACCCACAGTTGTTGACTGCCATCAGGTCTGCCACCAGCATAAATGGGTATGTCAACACACTCACTGCAATCTGAAGACAGAGGTAGGGAGATCAAACATGGGACAACAAGGTGAACACAACTGTCATAGGTGCAACACCATCTGATTAGCATTGTAAAACAAGGAGGCTTTTAGAACTGTGATAAACAAGGGAAACAGATACTCAAAATAGCCCCACCGCCACAGTTCATTCATTAAAAAAATAGTACAATGACATGCAGAGGTTGTGCAGCTGAACTTACCCCCATCACAAACTTAGTGTAGCTTCTCACTGCTGGGGCTTGGCTGAACTGCAAAAAGGTGTGAGAGGGAAGCATTTATAAAATAATGGTTAGGCATTTTCTGAGCACAAAACAGCTTGGAAATATGCACAAAAAAAACTCTGTGAAAATGTATTTCATGCGATGCACTCACTAGATCCAGTATTCCATACTCTTGTTGTCACCTTTTGCAAGGGTTTTGTGGACAGAAAATGTTCCAATTTAGCGTCATCATGTTGGTTTTCTACTGTGCTCCGTCATGAACATACTGTATTCCAACACATGATGTCATGATCTCTTCTATCATCCCCGACTCTGGGGCATCTGCCCTAAGCTATTATATCTTGAACCAGTGTTGAGCGGGCCAGATGTCAACTGGATACCCAGTCATTGCTGGATTGATCAGACCCTCCAGCCCAGTGTTCAGCTGAAAAGGTATCAACCCCTACTCTGTACCCCATTGTCACTGGATTACCAGACCCTGCCTCAGATAGATTCAAGGAAGGCCTTGATCCCTGGACCATCACCCTCTGTGCACATTCACTTTAAACAGAATAGCATGATGATGATATTTGACTATTCCTATCCATTTGAGATCATTAAAAAGTAGAAAGAATACATTGCATCCA
The DNA here is from genome assembly GCF_002021735.2 of Oncorhynchus kisutch. Classification (NCBI taxonomy): domain Eukaryota; kingdom Metazoa; phylum Chordata; class Actinopteri; order Salmoniformes; family Salmonidae; genus Oncorhynchus; species Oncorhynchus kisutch. The sequence continues at coordinate 54,911,233 of NC_034190.2, read as the reverse complement.
GACAGGGGATGGAACCGATTAGGGAACAGAACCCGAAAACATCATTTTTTAAGGAATAGAAACGGAACGAAAGTGATCCATACTGTTCCGGAACAGAAACTTTATTTTAAAAGCATGAGAACCAGTTAATAACGTTTCAGACATTTTTTTTTTTTAATAGTCCCACAAATAAACACAAAGCGCCTATGCAAAGCCCTTACTCTGTCACTCAGAAACATATTCCAGTGCCAGCTGAAAATCTTTGCCTGTGTGTGTGGGCGCGTGTTTAGGCTACCGGTCCCTCCCACATCCGAAGCATAGGCTACTATACTGACGTTACGAGTGTGATTCAGAAGATAGGGATGTAGATTTTTTTATTAGTTTGAGATGAATGGATTAAAGTTTCAAGTTGGATTTATTAACTACAAAAAGGTAGGACGCGTTTTTAATTCTGGTGCCACTGTGTATACACACAAGCTTTTAGCTAGCTTGCAAGCTTGAGCTAGCAAGTTACAATAAAAGTTACTTAATTGAAGCCGCTATAATTCTGTAGACCTAATTCAGATAATGCATGCCATAACAACATGTCAAGCCTCATCAACCCTCTCTCACCACATGCAAAAATTTCAGTCGCATCTTGCGCCATATGCTACACTTGTCTGTCCATCACGCATGTAAACAACTAGTTTGCCTGCTCTATCCACAGATTAAATTACTTCACAAATGAGCTAAAAACTGTTGACTTCACAGGTTAAAAAGCTACAGAAAGGAATGATATAAACCAGTACTTTTCTTTGGTTCGAACCGGTTCAGAACTGTATTTTGCTGGTCGGAACCGTGGAACGGAACAAACAAAGTTTCTGTTCAGAATGAAAAGCTTATAAAATACATTTGGTTCCAACCCCTGATTGCATCTGATGGAAACTCATGTCCGTTACTGGACAAAGGATGAAGTAGAATATGTTTTAAGAATTCTCTTCATGTTATTCAAGAGTGGGTAACAAGACAAGTAGGTTATTGTATTCTTCCTACCCTTATGGCCTCGTCAAGTATCTACAATTTCTCACAGGGGTTTACAACCGAGGTTATTTTAGTGACAGCTGATCTTAGACCAGTGCTTAGAGGTGTCTGTACTGTGCTTACATTGTTGTCCACTGCGTAGGTGTTGATGAAGTGGGCCAGGAGGTTACAACACCACAGGAAGATGACCTCACCCAGGACATGGGGCATAACCCCCCTGCAAACACACCAATAATAGACAAGGCCATAAATATAGTACAGGCCAAAACCATTTCAAAGGTTTTGAACCAGTAATATTGAGTCATACCATGATTTGAATTTGGTTTGCTGAGGTAGTATACATAAAGGATAATAATGTCCTTCAACCTATAGTGCTACACAAACTAGGACACCCACATAAACATTGCGGTCATGTAGTCAGTGAGAATGATGGTTAATTCCAAAGAGTAAATGTGTCTCACTCCTCCCACTTGTCTAACTGCTAAGAAATTAAATTACTTTACAAAGTGGTATGAAAAAGCATGACTTACGCAAAGAATCCCCCAACGCCCTCCTCCTTGAAGATGTTGGCTATGCAGCTGAATAACCCCCTTCCAGAGTCAATCCCAGAGGAAATAAAGACGAAGTTTCAGCCAAGTGTTAATAATTTACGTGTTTAAAACCTCTGAGTGCCTCTAATGCAACTAAGCTATCAATTCTACCACTTCAACCTATGTAGAACTCTAATATAGCATTTTTGCATAATAAGTAAACATTCTGCATTACACCATGTCAGTAGAATCATTAAGTTGCAGTAATGACATTCTTCCCAAATGTTTGATGAATTCAGGTAAGTCAAATCAATTAAAATTTTATTGGTCACATACACGTGATTACCAGATGTTATTGCGGGTGTAGTGAAATTCTTGTACTTCAAGCTCCGACAGTGCAGTAATACCCCCCCCCCCAAAAAAATTACACTACATATACGCAATACACACATCTAGTAGGAATGAATTAAGACTATATACATATGGACGAGCAATGTCAGAGCGGAACGGACTAAGATACAGTAGAATAGTATAGAAAACAATATATACATATGAGATGAGTAAATGCAAGATACGTAAACATTAAGTGAATGAGATACCGTAGAATAGTATAGAATACAGTATATACATATGAGATGAGTAATGCCAGATATGTAAACATTATTAAAGTGACTAGTGTTCCATTCCTTGAAGTGGCAAGTGATTTCTAGTCTATGCCTATAGGCAGCAGCCTCTAATGTGCTAGTGATGGCTGTTTAACAGTCTGATGCCTTGAGATAGATGCTGTTTTTAAGTCTCTCGGTCCCAGCTTTGATGCACCTCGCCTTCTGGATGTTAGATGCAGTGGCTCGGATGGTTGATGTCTTTGATCTGTTTGGCCTTCCTGTGAAATCGGGTGCTGTAGGTGTCCTGCAGGGTGGGTAGTTTGCCCCCGGTAATGCATTGGGCAGACCGCACCACCCTCTGGAGAGCCTTGCGGTTGGTGCAGTTGCCATACCAGGCGGTGATACAGCCCGACAGGATGCTTTCAATTGTGCATCTGTAAAAGTTTGAGGGTTTTAGGTGACAAGCCCAATTTCTTTAGCCTCCTGAGGTTGAAGAGGCTCTGATGTGCCTTCTTCACCACACTATCTGTGTGGGAGGTCCATTTCAGTTTGTCAGTGATGTGTACCCCAAGGAACTTTTCCACCTTGTCCACCGCGGTCCCGCCGATGTAGATAGGGGGAGTGCACCCTCTGCTGTTTCCTGAAGTCCACGATCATCTCCTTTGTTTTGTTGACTTTGAGTGAGATACTGTTTTCCAGGCACCACACTCCCAGAGCCCTCACCTCCTCCCTGTATGAGTCAACTACTCTTTTTGTAAATTTGCATACAAAATCTGAGGTATGCTGCATGTCACACCTTACCTGTACTTGATCTCTCTCCCCACAAACTGGGCCATGCAGCGCACTGAGATCACTAAAAACAGGACAACTGAACATCAGGGGAGCAAACATTGTTACAGTGCCTAGTGAAAGTCTACACACCCCTTACAGTCTTCCCATTTTGCTGCCTTAAAATTAAACAAAAAAACATTTGATTTTGACCGGTAGTGTACAGTATATCCATTGTTTTTGTAAAAAATTGCTCAAGCTCAGTAAATTTGGTTTTGGGGGTGGACTGGACCATTCAGGAACACTCAACACCTATTGGAAAGCCATTCTGGTGTGTCTTTGGCATTAACATTTGTGTAATTGTCCCGCTGAAAAATACAACTTTTGTAGGCTACAAGCAAACGAGAACACCACTTGTCTGATACTGACCGATCAAAGGGTAGCTGGCCCAGCGGCCGCTTGAGAACTCTCAGATAGAGCACGTTATGACGTCTTGCCTGGGTTTGTTTTGTCGCCCCTAAAGTTTGATATTTTATAATCACAAATGATGTAATTGAGACTTACTGACTCTGGCTTTAACGGTCTTGTTGAGTAAAGGTTAAATAAAAAATAAATACAATAAAAAAAACTGAATGGATGATTTGGAGTGGATTTCTTTAACACAGGCTTTCATCTTTCACTTTGTCATACAGGCCAGTAATGTGGCGTGAATGCAATGTTGTTGATCCTTTGTATTTTAAAATATTGTGATGGCAACATCAAGTTATGGGTATCCTTGTCACCTGCATGGACTTGGGAGTTTATCAGGATCAAAATAAATATAAAAAGGAGCAAAGCCCAGGTAAAAGATTAGAGGAAAACCCACTTCAATCTTCTGTAAACCTAACCTACAATAGTTTCATTTTTCAGCTAGACCGTTACACAAATGTTAACGCCAAAGACACACTAGAAAGGCTCTCCAAGAGGTATTGAGTGGTCCAGTATCAATCATTACTTAAATTTGCTTGAAAATCAGAGACAATATTTGAATATTGCTGTCCATCAATGATTCCCAACCAAATTTACTCATCTTGAGCTGTGCAAGAGTTGTGCAAAGTTGGTAAAATCTTATTCACAGCTGTAATGGCTGCCAAAGGTGCTTCCACAAAGTGTTAACTCTGGGCGTGAAGACATACACAATCAAGACAAATATACACATTTTTTTTAATTATTATTATCAAATTCAAAAGTTAGACATTTTTCTTTCACTTTGAAAATGTGGAGTAGGTTGTGTAGATCGGTAGGAAGAAAAAAACAAATATACTCCATTTTAGATCAAAGGCAGCAAAATGTGAAGTCTTTGCAAGGGGTGTGTAGGCTTTCACTAGTGACTGGATCTGCAGAACATCACAAGGAAACTAAACCTTAGAGCTAACAAATAAATAAGGCCAATCTGCAGTGTCCACTAAAATACAAAGCTATGAACTCCTTGCAAATAGAGAAAATAAACAGACAAAAACAGCAATAGCCTTAGGACTTACCATGGAAGGGATGAGTGGCTATCCTGGATAGGCACTGGATGACCATCTCATGTGAGGTCTTGAGAGAAAGAGGGAATCAAACAGTGCAGCGGGCATAGTTATGCAAAACTGCTACATCTAATCCGTTCAGAAATCACCAATGTAGGCTATACTGGAAGCTAGTGCAAACACAAAGATAAGACCAGCAAATTAAGAATTTCTCAACATAATGTTATACTTTATCAACTAAAACGTAAGAGTGGATTTGTTCAAGTTGTTGTTTCAAGTTATTTTATTTATGAGTTTATTTAAATAGGAATATACACACACACAGTTATCGTAATCATAATACTTAAAGAATGTTTAGGAAAGGGAGAATGATATGATTCACAAAACTATTTCTCACAATTTACTAAACTCAAATGGCTTTACATAGACCCACCTGACATTTGATACATTCCTTTTATGTGCCTTATCGCACTTTGACCTCTCACCTCTTTGACCACATTCCTGAGGGAGGTGTTCAAGTCATCTCTGTCAGATACATTCTCTACCTCCTCTGCTGGAATGGTCTGGAGAGAAAAAAGATGTCAGGTCTTCAATAACTACATAAATGAAGTACTTCCAGCATTCTGTCACAGAGGTATTATTTCATTACATCTGTCTCTCTCATTTGATAAGGATACTCTGACTGTACGTTAGCAAGCGCCAATGATTGGTTGGATTATAAGCTTTTGTGGCCGAGTTGCGCATTTCAAAGACCGATTGAGAGCAGTTGCAATATGTTACTACTGAGTATGAACTACCTCTCCTCTGGGTCTAGGATTCCTTCACCTGTTTGACTTTACTCCGGACCATGGTAGAGATGGCACTGGACATAATACGAGGGGACAGACCTCGGAAGAGTCCCCTCTTTCCATCCACCCTTATGATGTGCTGTGCTGTGGACAGATAGACATCACATTCCTGTCACCTCTTCTTCCCCATTCAGGGTGAGGAATTAGGATGATAAGCCATTAAGACCCACTCACCATAGGAGAAGAATCCAGGGAGGTACAACACTTTCCTCCCAAACATGGTGGTTCCGACAGTTGGGGTGAGGGGCTCATGTCCAATCTACATTTACATTTTAGTCATTTTTAGCAGACGCTCTTATCCAGAGCGACTTACAGTTAGTGCACTCATCTTAAGATAGGTTGGTGGGACAACCACATACAGTATCTCAGTCATAGTAAGTACATCAGCAAAGTCAGTGCTAGTAAGAAGGAAAAAAAGTAAAGTGCGAGTGTTAGTTCACGAAAGGCAAGGGTGTATTTTTTTTGGGGGGGGCAGTATGTCCAACTGGCTTCACAACCAGATACCATATGTATGGCATTGTGTGGGTGAGCGTTTTGCTCATGTCAACATTGTGAACAGAGTGCCCCATGGTGGCGGTGGGATTATGGTATGAACAGGCATAAACTACAGACCAAAAAACAAAATAGCATTTTATCAATGACAGATATCGTGACGAGATCCTGAGGCCCATTGTCGTGCCATTCATCTGCCGCCATCAGCTCATGTTTCAGCATGATAATGCACAGCCCCATGTTGCAAGAATCTGTACACAATTCCTGGAAGCTGAAAATGTTCCAGTTCTTCCATGGCCTGCATACTCACCAGACATGTTTGGGATGCTCTGGATCTATGTTTATGACAGCGTGTTCCAGTTTCCACCACTATCCAGCAACTTCACAGCCATTGAAGAGGATTGGGACAACATTCCACAATCAACAGCCTGATCAATTCTATGCGAATGAGATGTGTCACGCTGCATGAGGCAAATTGTGGTCACACCAGATAATGACTAGATTTCTGATTCACGCCCCAATTTTTTTCTACGGTATGTGAAATCCATAGATTAGGGCTTAATGAATTGATTTCAATTGACTGATTTCCTTATATGAACTGTAGCTCAGTAAAATCTTTGCAATTGTTGCATTTATATGTTTGTTTGTATAGCTAGTTGTAGTGTTAGGAACTTGGCATGCACTTGCAGTTAGAAGAAGGGGTGGCATCTTGACAAGTACAGTTATGAAAAGAGGGCAGGTCGCCAGGCAGGCTATTTTAGCATAGCTTTTTTTTTTTTTTTTGTGTATACATGGCAGCTAAAAGTTGAATTGTGTATACCAATAAACAAACAATAACAAATATATCTAATTGTGACAGGACCTTGAAGGGATGATGATTTACATTAACATTTAATGTAAATAATATGAAAATATTGCTTTCCCCAGACACACTTACTTATGTGAGAGAACATTGCGGTTTATTTGAGGTTAGGCAAAGGAGAGATGATGCCCTATGACACCCAGCTAGCCGGTGTTATGCCGAAAATCTCCCCCCTGCCAGAATCCCCCCTTCTAATTTTCTTAAGTTTGTGGCTAGTGTCCAATACTTTCTGTGGCACACATCAGAGTCAAATACTTTCTATAGAACAAACTTCACGTAGGCAACCGAAATTAATAAGTAATGTATGCGTGTTATATTAAACATAGAAGGGGGAGTAAAATGTTGGCAAGCAATAAACATTTCAGAACAACTATGGCTGAATTATTTTCCTTACACTTTCAAAGATACTAGTCGAATAAGATATGGGGGGGGGGGGGGGGGGGGGGCGCCACATAAACAAATAGCCAAACCGAAAACTGCAGACAAATGCTTTCTGCTACTAAGATCAGTGAAATGTATGCTAAACTGACAACGGAGTGTAGAGCAGAAATCTCAACTAGCAAGCAAGTCGTAGAAGGGGGAGAGGATTTTCGGCACAACACCGGCCGGCGTCAAGCAAACTCAAACGCCCCAATGAGGTGGCACTTCAAAGTGATAGCTTTCGCGCTTGCTAGCTAAATAATTCATAACTCAAACGAAGTATGTGGATTTAGTTAGATAAATTGAGTTTGCAAGTTTAGCTAGCTACCTGAATTAGCAGTTTGACGTACAGCAGCGGGTGTGTGATCGCTGTCACCCCGGCTCCGAGAAGCACGATTGCTGTGTCCACGGCCGTCGTGGACGCATCCCGGTCAAATTTGGGCTCCCTTTGAGCACCTGTCTCGCCCGACAAGTTCTCCGGTGTCACCATTTTTACGGCGGTATTGAGAATTTCGGAGACTGTGTAGGAAATGAGATGAGCAAAACAAGAATATAGGCATGTCACGTGATTCCTCGGCGCACCAAAACACAGGAGGCGGGACTACTTTTCATCCATGTGGAGAGGGAATGAGCTGCATGCACTTTTCTATCCAGCAGATGGCAGTGTTTGTCAAAGACAATTGACAGTGCAATACGCAGGTTGGCATTTATTGCGATGACTCATTTGTATTTATTTATTTATCCGTTATTTTACCAGGTAAGTTGACTGAGAACACGTTCTCATTTGCAGCAACGACCTGGGGAATAGTTACACGGGAGAGGAGGGGGATTAATGAGCCAATTGTAAACTGGGGAATGAGGAAGCGCTGCACACTGGACAGTAGCTGGCACCGCCATAAAGTCATAAAATCTTTTTTTTACCCAACCACACTGCTAACCCCATCTACCTTAACCTAACCTTAAAATACGATTTAAAAGAAAAGCTCAATTTTGGCGCTAGCAAATACCACGACCAGTTAGTTATCAAAACTCAACTCCACCTCGATATAAGAGAATGCAGTTGAGCGTTCCTCAGCCAACTACCATTTGTTGTGATCTGACTTATGGAAAAATAGATCAATATATAATTAAAAACCGTTGAAGTCCTGCACCTTGGAAAAACTGTAGGACTATTTCTGCATTTCTGGGAGGAGGAATGTCAAGGGTTTTAAACTGCCAATTAAATAGGATCTATTTTTAAGTGTTTTCCTCCTATCTTGGTTATTAAATCCAGTGTTTCTTTAAAAACATATGATAGGCTACTCTTGTATAACAAATGGAATTAACTGTTTAACAGATGCCTCACATTTCTCAAAAATAAAATACACATCTGAACAGTTTAAAGATTATAGCAAATAATGCCATCAAGCTTTCAGTAAAGAAATACAGAACAAACGTACTCTCAGAGGATGAAAAATGAACTGTGCCTCAGCGCCTGGGACTCAAACCGTGATCCCTGTGAATGTAATTTCCAAACTTTAACCATTACATGAAAAGGCTCAGATCTGTTGACGTGGTCACTAGGTATAAGTTTGCTATAGTATTAAGGTCCCTTAGGTCAATATAGTATTTTTAACAAGGTGGTCCACTTGTGTTTCTCTATTTTACTTGCTCCCTCACGTCACTTTGCAAAAAAATACATATCTGATAAGCAAGTTTGTATGGCCTTACCCTAGTACTAAGTTTCATACACATAACACCAAATGATTAGTACATTAAATCCCAGACCATGATAAATTATCCATGTTCCACATGAATGGTTATGGGAGATATAGGGAATATAGCTACACTAAACAAAAGTGTAAATGTCAACAAGCCAATTGAGCAATCAACCAATCTGTTCAAACCAATATTCAGGTATTACACAATCAACACAGAATTCATGCAATACTCTTGAACGTTTACACTTATTCAGCAATTAATGCTGAATCATCCCCCCCACTCACCTCTTAGTAGTAAACAATGATTGTTCTGGGTTTTAAAGCTGAATTCCACATTGTTCATGTATAAGTGAGAATAAACAAGCTGATTGCCATGACAAAGGGAATGACACTTAAACTGTGCTTGCTTAGACACACAAATAAGTTAGGACATTATAGGATGAAAGTAAAACCTCTGGACTGCAATTATTTGTAGCCCAGTTGCTCATATACACACGCACAAATCTATCCCTTATGAGAGCGAGGAGGTTTGTGCTTTTAACAACCAGACTATGGCTGGTGGGTGTTTGTCTGCAGGCCGCATCGGGGGTGAGCAGAGCGTTGATTTACAATCATCATGGCTTGCGCTCATCTCGTCATAACCCACCGGCTAGTTCCATTTGACTGGACAGAGGCAAGCTGCTGCTGTTCACTGATCGACACATCCATCATTTAAGCTGTCTGCTGATGCACAGCTGTTGAAACCAGGCAGCCACCACCACCACAGTTCTACATCAACATGTTACCTCTATTTTGGGAGAAATAAAATACAAGTTTGTCAGATGTTTTCAGATTTCAAAAAGTAGAATAATGTTGAGATATGTCCACATCCCCAGGCCATCTCTGTTGTCTAGATTCAGCTATTCCTCCAACCCAAATGAATGGAAAAGATAAGCACCGTTTGATTTCCTGGTTTTATTCTGAGTTGACCTTTTCAGTTCATTTGGGATTGAGGCATATGAGCAGGATCTACACAACTAATGTCATGGGACATGAATTCATCTTGACATTAGCCTACTTTTGAGGTCTGAAAACTTATGACAAATTTTGTTTTGAAGGTGTAATGTCCTTTTAAAGAAGGATTCAGTGATTGAAATACACAAAAACATCCTCAACTATATTTGTATTTATTATGGATCCCCATTAGCTGCTGCCAAGGCTACTCTTCCCGGGGTCCAGCAAAATTAAGGCAGTTTATGCAATTTTAAAAACATTACTTCAGACAGTGTGCCCTCAGGCCCCTACTCCACCACTACCACATATATACAGTACACAATCCATGTGTGCATAGTGCGTATGCTATCGTGTGTGTGTATGCATGTGTCTGTGCCTATGTTTGTGTTGCTTCACAGTGCCTACTGTTCCATAAGGTGTTTTTTTTCATCTGTTTTTTAAATCACATTTTACTGCTTGCATCAGGTACTTGATGTGGAATAGAGTTCCATGTAGTCATGGCTCTATTTAGTACTGTGCGCCTTCCATAGTCTGTTCTGGAGTCAGGGACTGTGAAGAAACCTCGTGTCATGTCTTGTGGGGAATGCATGGGTGTCCGAGCTGAGCGCAATTAGTTCAAACAGATAGCTCAGTGCATTCAACAATACCTCTCATAAATACAAGCATTGATGAAGTTAATCTCTCCCTCACTTTGAGCCAGGAGACATTGACATGCATATTATTGATATTAGCTCAAGTTACTGTAACGTTAGATTCAATATTGAGACATTTTTGTCCTCATTTATACCCATGATACACTCTCTCCCCATCTCCTTCCATGCTTCTCCCTTCAGTCCCTCTCTTTAGTACCTGTTTTATCCTGCCCCTCCCTGTCCAGTTAAGTGGTGAAGAGTTTGGGAGCTGTGAGCTCTGATAGAGAAATGTATCAACCTCTACTAACAGGTAAGATGAGGTATGGTTATGTTAAACTTGACAAAAAGAAGAAAACATAAAACTGATCATATTAGTTAAGATGCATTTGATATTGAATATTCATGTTGTTTATGGTGTGCTTGTGTCTAATTGATGTCTTTCGGGTTGGTGTATTGGGGCGGCCTGTTCAAAGCAAGATGATGTTTAAAGCTCACAACCAGGTTAGCTTCTATAAAGTCTTCGGATGTATTTGCTGTGTGGTTATAGTGTGTTCTGTGTTATTTCTTTGTCTTTTCCAATATGAACTGAATGGTGAATGAATGTATTTAGTGTGATTATTGTTTATTTAAGTCCGTTGTCTTTGTCTTTTAAAATATCAACTGAATAGTGAATTAATGTATTTACAATCAATCAATCAATCCAGTGTGATTGTGTGTTGTGTAATTCCTTTGTCTTTTCCAATACTAACTGAATGGTGAATGTCGGGTGTCATTTTGTCTTTTTGTATGTGAGAAGAGAAGTTCTTTCTTAGGGTAAGGGAAATGTTTATTTTTGATTCTATATATTAGAAAAAAATTCAACTCCAGTTTAAGAACTGGGATAATCTACAAATCTCATTGTGGGGTAGGCCACATGTTATAAAGATGGTTAAAGCTCTTAAACTGAATTACGTCATCAGCATGTTTCCACTGTCCATACCTGCCTACACCTGTAACACCTGTAACACCTGTGAGAGCAAAATTGCAAGATTGTTATAATTCTGTAATTGCATCAAATGGTTGTTTTATGCAACAGAATAGTGTTCTTATAACTCTATTGTGTCTGTGTGAACTGAAAGTGGGCCTCTGGAAGATTTAACCTTGTGACCCATTCCATACATCGGTTGTTTGTCATGTAGACTGAAGGGGTGTATCTTGGCTATAAAATACCTTTGTACCTTTGTCTCGGGGCTCTCAATGAATCATCTGAGGGTGATTCGTCGACCAGCCTTCATTAACGTACAGCACTCAGTCGATTCTGTCACGTTCTGACCTTTATTTCCTTTGTTTTGTATTTATTTAGTATGGTCAGGGCGTGAGTTGGGTGGGCAGTCTGTTTCTTTTTCTATGATTTGGGGATTTGTATGTTTCGGCCTAGTATGGTTCTCAATCAGAGGCAGGTGCCATTAGTTGTCTCTGATTGAGAATCATACTTAGGTAGCCTGGGTTGCACTGTTTGTTTGTAGGCGATTGTCTATGCTAGTTGTGTCAGCACAGGTCTCATTTATAGCTTCACGGTCGTTATTGGTTCATTGTTTTTGTATTCAGTGTTCAGTACTTTCTTTAATTAAATATTCACCATGAACACATACCACGCCGCATTTTGGTCCTCCGATCCTTCTCGCCTCTCCTCTTCAAATGAAGAGGAGGAAGACCGTGACAGATTCACTTTATATCTGTGTGTTGTATTGACCTGCTCCCTTATTAATACGTTAATAAAGATTTAGTTTAAGTATAACTCTGACTTGTGTGAATAGTTTGTCTCTCCTCATTTGATAGTAAAGAAATTAACCACCACACACACCATAGACAAAATTATTACTCCGTTTATTTGGACTACTAAAATGGCAAGGAATAACCTAGCTAGATTACAGGCAAAGACTTAGAAGGGAGGATTAAAGCTCCCTAACATGCAATTATATCAAGAAGCCATTATAACGGCCCAAATAGGCTCTCTTAATTGAGAACGCTAATAGGCCAATTTGGGTTGACATGGAAGAAGAACTTAATGCCCCATAGATGTGTAACGGGTGTCGTCGGTGGAAGAAGGTGAGGACCAAGGTGCAGCGTGGTAAGTGTTCATGATTTTTAATAATAATCAAAACTGAACACTGAATAACAAAATAACAAAGAAACAACCGAAACAAAGATTGAAAATAACCACCCACAAAACACAATTGAAAACAGGCTACATAAATATGGTTCTCAATCAGGGACAACGATTGACAGCTGCCCTTGAGAACCATACCAGGACAAACACAGAAATAGAAAAACTAACAGACAACCCACCCAACTCACGCCCTGACCATACTAAAACAGAAGACAAAACAAAGGAACTAAGGTCAGAACGTGACAAGATGCATCATATTATCTGAGTCGGCACTTAAATGTGGGACTGCAGAATCTCAATGTCCCATGCTAAGAAATATGGCGTCAGATAAATAAGAGCAACATCTTCACCTTTCCTGACAAGCTATGTTTCTTTGTGGAAGAACCATGAATACAAAACAGGAGGACAGGTGGTTGTCTGGAAGGAGTGTTATAGGTTTTGTTTTATCCTCAACACTAATACATTTCACTTTTGCCTTTAGTGTCAACTTGAATTTGAGTGTGGTTGTGGAAGACTGGTCCATTGATGATGTCTGCAAGTGGCTGAGTACCAATGATCTCCATGATTCCATCCCATCATTCTAAAGTTCACAATCTGTCTGAAGAATTCCAACTCTATTCAGTTGTCCACTTTGCAGCAAACATACATTCTATGTGTCCAGACGACTCACACATATTGGCCTCTATCACCAGCATAAACCACATGTTCTAATTACCTGTGGACTTAATGGTTGTGGGAAAACAAATGCGTAGATGTTTCAGCGCCTATTGAAACCACAGCAAGCCTTTAAGCTCCAACTTCGATGAAAATTGCCCTCATGATGAATTTAAGACTGGGGACTGATCCCATTGAAGATTACGTGAGTGATGTAGAGTCTGCCAGAGCCTGAAAATGTTCAAGCCACAGAGTTCAACACTGAGCAGCTAATTGAAGGTCTCAAAAAGAAGGTATTTTTATTTTCAAAATCAGGGAAAAACACTGCATCCCAGCTACGGTAGAGAACAGCATTTTTGAGGACCTCAGAACCATTTTTTAAATGCATTTATGACATGCTACAGTGATGCCCTCAGGTTTCACCTTAAAAATTAGCAAATAAATGTGGATGAAGACAACGATCTCAGGGACTTTCTTAACAACTCTGCAGTATTTGAGGAATACATTAGATGCATACGCTCTGAGGGGATGCTGGAGCATTACTGTATGAAAGAATTGGGCATGGTCAGGCCAATTGAAGTACTCCTGAGCAACAAAGATGGTTATGAAACAAGGTCATTTCTGTACATCCTATTGGTCAGCATACTGCAAAAAATAGCAAGTAATGAAGAGGTCTGGGCCACCTTGAATCAAGACCAAAAGCCACATAATGATGAAATTCTAGAAGACTTTACTGATGATGAATTGTTCAAATCAAATCCCAACCTAACAAAGCAGAGCATCCGTCTGCAGTTCCATATAGATTCATTTGAAGTTGTCTATCCATTGAGTTCTAAAAAAGACTAATACAAATTGACCACAGTGTACTTTAGATTAGGAAATCTTGACCACAAGGATACTTCCCAACTCCAAAATATATACCTCTCCACACTGGTTCATCACTGCCTCATTCAAAAACAAGTACCCACTTCCGAAAAAGTATTCAAGCCTTTGATACGTGACATCCAAGAATTGGAAACACAGGGTGTGAAGTTATCATGCAATGGTGAAAACAAAACCTTCCGAGGCAGAATCACAACGATCTCAGCAGATAATCTCTTTGCACATGCAATTGCAGGGTTGAGCAAAAACTTTTTCTCTGGTCGCATTTGTCACTTCTGCTTGGCTACCAAGGGACCAAGGGGGACATTTTCTCAAATCACTGAAGAGGAATTCACCATGTGTGACCCAGAAAACTACAAGTACCATCTGCAGGCTGTGGAAGACAATCCGTACAATGCATCGACGTATAGCATCAAAAAAGCCTGATGCTTCTCTCAGCTGAATCATGTGCCGTCTCCAAATACATGTCTGTTTCCACCAGGTGTCATTGCATGACCTTCATGAGGGCATCATACCCACAGTGCTTAGACTAGTACTGTAACAACTGGTTCAAGAGAGTCAAATTACTCTTGCCAAGATTAACTATGAGATTGAGAACTTGTCTACAGCAAACGAGATGTGTCTTCTAAACCTGTGCCACTATCCGACAGTCCTTAGGAAGAATGGCCATCTATCCGGAAGTGCATCAGAAACATTTAGACTTTTCCATTTACTCCCCGGAATAATTGGTAGTAAAATACAAAATGTCAGTACTTGGGATCTCTACCTCCTGCTTTGAGAGATATTCGACATCATTTCGGCCCCAGTTAAGAAGATCCTGGATCCCATATATGACAGAAAAAAAAACACTGAATTTCAAGCTCTCTTCCAGGAGCTGTTTCCAGGGAAGACAATCCCAAAGATGCACTACCTCGTCTACTACCCTAGCCTGCTATTTGCCTATGGACCTTTGATCCACCAGTCCACCATGCGATTTGAAGCGAAACATCAATATTTCAAAAGGCTTTCTGCAGTTGTGGGAAACATTTAAAAATATAACAAAAAGACATCAGCACAGACCATTCTGGGAGCAAACCAACAACAGCTGCCGTGGCAACACAGCAACACAGTGTGGACACAATGTTTATTTTGGTTAGGCCAGGGTGTGACTAGGGTGGGCATTCTATGTTATTTTTTCTATGTTTTTGTATTTCTTTGTTTTGGCTGGGTATGGTTCTCAATCAGGGACAGCTGTCGATCGTTGTCTCTGATTGGGAACCACACTTAGGTAGCTTTTTCCCACAGGGTTTTTGTGGGTAGTTGTTTTCTGGTTTTGTGTCTGCACTAGACAGAACTGTTTCGTTTAGTTCGTTCTCTTTGTTATTTCAGTGTTCAGTTCAAATAAAAGTATGAACACGTACCACGCTGCGCTTTGGTCTACTTCTTCATGCACCGATGACCGTTACACACACAAGACATTCCACTGCATGCAAACTCTATCCGTGCAGTATTAAGTGCCAGATTTGAAGAAGCCATCAGAGCAAAATGTGTCACCAAGACAATGTCCAACGCAAAATACAATGTAGGAGATTCTTCAGTTTTCCTACTCATATTAATTCACACTAATAACCTTTTTACACCATTGAGCCTACCCAGGCCATCATTTGCTGACTTGAATATTTTCTTCTCACATTGTTAAACAATCACATTTCCAGCATCATAAGAAGACCATCTCTAGTCTGCTCTTCTGACCTCAGTCCCAATAATCCGTCATGACATTTCTCCTCTCCATATAACATTTTTTAAGGAGTGATGGCAAGGCATGATAAGTAATACATACGAATAAGAAAGGCAGCCACTTGCTCACATTGCACAAGTGCAGGAAATGCAGAGGCTTGGGAGGCAAGTGGAAAAAAATAACCCAGATGACACCCAAAACTGAAGACGCAACTAAAATAGCCAAGGTAACTGCATACAAATAATGGCCGATATTCAGTGTTTCAAAGTCGAACCGCTGATCCCCGGTTAGTTTTTAAGATCATAAATAAGATTGTATGTAACGGTGAGGACCTGATCCTAGGTCAGCACTCTGAGATGTTTTGTGAATACGGGACTTTTAGCCTTTTTCTATACTTTGATCTTGTTTGATGCTGTATGTATCAATATTTGATCATATTTATTGATCAGATTGAGATTTGTGAAGATTCCTTCAGTCAGAAGTTGCACGTTGAAAAGTGCCAAAAAAAGAGGCCGAACATAAGTTCTCTACAAGACCAAACGAAAAGGACTGAAAAAGGAACCTTTTTATAAAACAAGGCACCAAGGACATATTAAAACAGTACCCAGCACTCCGTTTGTCAGCCATTGTAAGTAGACAAAAAGTCTGATAGAAAGAAATGGTAAAAAGCACAACTAATGTAACATAGCCAAGTACTGTCATTTGAATCCAAGATATATTGATGATCCATTATAAACAAATTGACTTTCAGATTTTCTCAGAAATGAGAAGCAAATTCTGTATGGATGTGGACAGAAATATTCCGAAATATGTCACAATAGCTGGCAAAAATCATTGCCGAAACGGAGAGGAGGGGTATGGCCGTGGAATTGCTAAAGCTCTACAAGACAGCACTTCTCTCACACACGGAGGAGGCTCAAAGTTTTTTTTTTTTTATCAATGTTACTGCACTGCATGTAAAATGTACCTTTAACAGAATGGAGCCATTCTAATTCTATTCATTCTAATCCAGCCTTTTTATTACACACCCTCCAATTTAAGGTCTGAGGATAACTGCAGCCATTTTGCTCCTCCCCTATCTGTACGTCACACACAGGGTATGTATTTCCCAGGAGAAAAATAAATACATGTAAAGTTAGTAGTATTGGGTAAGGTGTACTGTGCTCAGTTGTCAACTTACGGTTTGAAATATGACTTGAGTAACCTTCATTTGACTTTTTATTTTATTTAGTTTGTAAAGTTCCAATCACCGACCATAAGAATAGAGGGGAATCCCTTTGCAGATGAGAGCCAAATCCAACTCTTCCTGGATGGAGAGGAGCTACTCATTGAAGAGCCGGAGGACATCTCCATGGGATTGGGAGTGGCAATAGATGACACTCAAAAATATTGAGTATGCAGTATCAGTGAAAAGCACGATGTTGTTCATTCAGAAATGTGTTCTGGGCATTGATGACGGGGGCAAATTACCAACAAATGTTGTACGAATGACAAACTTTTTTGCTGTAGAGAGGGATAAGGGAGAACAGAGATTTCCGTGATGTCTGCAAGTGAGATTTCTGTGACTTTTAAAGTCAATAAAATTCATTTGTGAATTTACAAGTTTGCCACTCAATGTTATTTGTATTATTGTTAATATTATTATTATTATTCAGAATAGAATACATGGGACAAACGGTTCCTACAGTTCCTACCTTAACAATCTGAAAGGTTCTTTGAGGGGTTTCGCAGGTGTTGCCATCTGAGAATCTCCGAAAGGTGCCACCAGGAACCTTATCTTTTTAGATTGCAGCTTGAAAGAAGTACCCTACGTTCTCCATTGGCTTTTTCTGTTGAGTGTCTGAAAGCACATTTTTCAAAGGTTTATCACTCTCTTCCCACTGGGCACACACTGGATGAATCAATGTTGTTTCCACATCCTTTCAATGAGATTACGTTGAACCAACGTGGAATAGACGTTGAATTGACATCTGTGCCCAGTGGGTACACACTTGAATTTATGTATGTAATTATACCGATTTGTCATTTAACTTCAATACTAGATCTTCACAGCTACCATTAATAAAATATTAAGTAATTTTCAATAGAGGCCAAAATCCAGAGGATTTCCTACCATGAAATGATGTGTCAGGGGCGCCCCATTCTATTGAGTAGGGTCATAAAATCCCAGTGATTGCGTGCTTGAACAAGTACAGCATAGTCTAGCGAGCTTGTGACCATCAATGTTTTGGAACATCTAATGCATAGTCTCCACAGGTCTCGCTGAATAAATGATAGGGTTAGTTTATCTTGGATATTAAACTGGATGTTATATTGAACGCCTGCTGAGATGGCAAATGTCATGGGCACTAATGATGAGTTAGGCCTATAAAAGTGTATGCGCCATTGGTACAGGAACACATTAACTTCAGCCTTAGTCAAGTGTGCGCCATGGCCATAATTGTGCTTGAGTTTTTATATGTCTATATGGCCATTTCAGTCAAGTAAAACTTCCATGAATGGTTGGAATTGTTGCCTTCTGACCTATGTTTTTCTCAACATACGAAGCCTACTCATGAACAGTCATTGGTGACGTCAACGTCTTTCAAACGTCCTTTCAACGTTGCAACACTTGGTCTCCTTTTCTCATCTAGCGATCAACAGAACCCTCTCATGTACAGTAGCCAT
Organism: Oncorhynchus kisutch; assembly: GCF_002021735.2. Taxonomy (NCBI): domain Eukaryota; kingdom Metazoa; phylum Chordata; class Actinopteri; order Salmoniformes; family Salmonidae; genus Oncorhynchus; species Oncorhynchus kisutch. The sequence continues at coordinate 54,892,807 of NC_034190.2, read as the reverse complement.
TAGCCAATGGCCCATGGGGTTGCAGCCCTCAATGCCATTGATAACTTTGCATGCGTTAATTGGCAAAGACACCCTTATCTTTGGGATGAGGAACTCATTAGGAACAAAGAATCGTGTCGTGTTGTCAGTCCGTGGTCATAATTGAGAACCCGACGCCAGGGACAGGGGACCGCAGGGACCAATAGTTGCCATCCATGTGAATTAAACTGTCACAACAGTTAATGCACAGAAAAACAACTGTCACAAAATGTGGCAGGGTGGGTGTGTGCAATTAATATTATACGGAGCAATACAGTCCACTGACATAATTTACACAAAAACAAATAGTTGAAAAGCTTAAAGGGATCTCTGGTTTATAAGCCAGCCAGATTGCTGTTGTTGCGGCATTGATCTGTAAAGGCTGTGTTATTGGTCTCTGCTAGCCTCTTCTACTCCTTTGTGTCCAGCACTAAAAAAAATACTCCACCCTAGACATGTCTTTCCCAAACAGAGGAATACAGGCCATACCGGAGTTCAAATATTATTTAAAATCTTTCAAATACTTTTAGCATTTGTTTTAGCCTGCCTGGAGTGCCAGGTGGGCAGGATTTGCAGTTTTGCTGCTATTCTATTGGTTCATTGCGCTAGGGAAACTCAACTAATCCCAGCTAGAGTATCTAAAATGATTTCAAATAGTGTTTGAACCCAGGTCTGATATAGATACACACAGTGTTGACATTTATATGCTGAAGTTAGTGATAGAATCAGGGGTATGGGATCATATTTGAGAGCCATTGTCCCAAGGGGAATCCATTAATGCAACTCGAAAGATTGTGTATTGAGTGCAAGACATAGAACATGGGTAAAGCATGGTTGTAAAAATAAGATTGATTCTGAACAGTGCAATCTGTCACTGAAAAAAAGGTAGTATCCATCCCAAAATGTATCCCCCAATCATCGCTCAATTTGTTGCATTGTTTTGTTGAATGCCAGAGGTGTTTTGGTCCGAATTGTGAACTCAATATGAAGCAATTTGCTGTGGGTAATTTCTAAACTCTGAACCAAACAAACTTTAGTCTATACAATATTATTTGGTGGTATTAATCCCTGGACCCCCAGGATTAATGGAGATCCGGTCCAGTAGCAAGCATCAGTATGGCTTTGGATTAACCTGCCATATACTAAATCAAACAGGCTCATAATTTCTATAGACAAACCTAAAGAGGCTTTTCATTTGCTCTGGAGAGGAAAGACAATACTCCTACAGGATTAAGGCAAACCCAGCTCCGGCATATTTATACACAACTATAAAAATAAGCCTCTCGATTCGACAACTCCATCTAGTCTCTATAAATACAGCCTATAAAGTGCCGTGTTGTGCAGAACACTTCCAGACTCAAGATCTCATGAATGAATGCCTCATAAAACATGAATTCTAATGTCTGAGCCAATGTGACATATCTGTGAATTTATATAATGACCTATTCATGGTGCTGTTCTATGACAGCTTGGTCTCGGTCTAAGTCTCAGTCTCTGTCTTTGTCTCATACATGTAAAATAATATAATTAGTTCTTTAGGTTGGTGCTGTTTGGGTGAAGATTATATATTAGTAGGTTATAGAATAGCCTATAGAGATGACCAGACACTTATAAACAATACAACAATAACTATATTATAAACATACAGCTTGGTCAGTGATAAAAAATAAAGTCTAGCTTAGGATCATCTGATAGCCACTAGGGGGAACTATTTATCTAATTCTATGGCAAACCCAATAACCTGGTACAGAAATGGGTAGTGTAGAGCAAGGTTCCCCGACTGGCAGCCCACGGGTGGTTTTATTTGGTCTCCCAAGTTTTCTGAGAAAAATATATATACGTTCCCAAGTATTCCCACGCATAATAGAGAGACACAAAATCGTATATAAATGTAAGCAAGGTTTGAAATGATTATATTTAGTCAAATATTATATCTGTTTGGCCTTTTTGCGGTCAATTTGCAGTCTAACATTTTTTTGTAATTATGTTCAGTCCCCCTGACCATCCGCTCAAGAAAAAAACCATCCGCTCAAGAAAAAAACCATCCGCTCAAGCCCATGGCTGAATCTAGTCGATGATCCCTGGTGTAGAGGTTCCAGCCTTTCATAAAGTCTTGAACTGTACTCCCGGCACTCAGGGGTTGTTGTATTCAGAAAGTCAGAACCCGATTCTCAGTCATGTATAAATAAGACACTATGTCATCTCTACATATTACATGTCATTTTTTCCCATATTTTTTTTTTTGGGCGGGGGGGGGCATAGAATTGAAATGCACTGCATTGGGGGCCATACTTGATTTGGCAGTGCTAACATTTGATCAGACTTAAGAGTCAGGTCTGTCCTAAGGGTTGGGGTGGACATTCACGACATCCACATTTTTAAAGATAGTTTTGTATTTTTACATCAAGTTCCTTTATGGTCTTGACAGCCTGGCTTTGTCACATCGTCTGAGGTTTGTAGGTAATAGATCTGTATGTGTTCCTACCTGACAAGAAGGTGATAATACTGTCATAGTATCTAACATTCAAATCAGTGCTCACTATTAATCTACATTTCACACCCCTTAGATTTCAGTACCCCATATTGGTATTGAACATAATGAATGTGGTCTCTTGTTTTCTATGCGATTGCAACACATTATGAGACAAATATATTTGTCACAACCTACTATGCAAGCGAATTATGTGTGAGCGAGGTTTGATCACCCTTCAACCTGTGGGATGAAATAAAATGTTCAGGGTGTGAAGTTCCCTAATGCATACAGTACTAATGTGAAGAACTTGGTGACAGGAGGACATTTGTAATCGTTTTCTGAAGATGTTGCTCTTTAATAAAAAATTCTAATAACACAATTGTCAAAATGCTATAGGGACGGCATGAAATACACAAACCGTTCCAAACTCCACTTCTAAGCTGACACTGATTCAGGAAGCTTTGTTTCAATGAATTTCTTCTCATTTCAACAATAGGAGGCGCTATTGTTTATGTTGACGAATGGTCCATGCACTTTCCTAAGAAAAGATTGTGTAAAAAAACACGATTGAAAAACAACAACGCTGGCTCGATGATGTAGCACTCATTAAATCAGCTGAAGGACACTTTTTGTAGTCCACTTGATAGACAGACAGTTTATCTTCTGGCAATATAGCTGCTGCATAGGCCTATTCTTCACCATAGTCCTCCTTTGATGCCACAAAACTATGTTTTGTCCATCCTCCTACACCATGGAGGGAGCAGCAACCTTCCAGTGATAATCCATGCCAAGGTCCGAGTCATGAGAAAACAATGACAAAACACACTTTGGTTCTCTATTACGCATCTGTCCGTCGGCTTCGATGTGGGCGATGTTTGGAGAGTCCTCGTCTTTTGAGCCACCGGCAGCTAACTCAGAGATTAGATAGACCAACTGGGGCTGTAAGGGAAGACAGACTAAAAGACTCCCACTCAACTGTATTTACATGGCAAGGTCATCCCTGTCTTCGTTGTGAATAAACCCTGTTTGCGGTCCAGGGTGGGGGTTAGGTTATATAACAAACCTATTGAACAGTACACGGCGATGCTCAAACCTCCAGGTCTCTTAATAAGTAGACAGGTCAACGATAACTGGGAGATAATTGCACTTTTATTTTGGCACTAGGCATATTCATTTTAGACTCCAGTAATCTAACATAGCCCTTGAAGTTAATTGCTCTAAGGGGCAGCCGGTGAATTGATTGGAGGACACACAGGGGCTGTAATTAGTGGTCCGGCAATTAGAAACTGAAAGGTCAGGCCTTCTTTTTGCAGGCATGTTTGGAGGTGCTGCCAATCCCTCTTCCTGTTTTTACTGCAGGGGTCTCAAACTACTTGGTGGCCAATGTGATAGTGCTATTTACTGTTCTCATAGGGGCCATTTCCAGTTCTCATAGGGGCCATTTCCAGTATCGCCAGCATTGCGCAAAATCATATCATATACTGTGATGTCGGGGGCTCATTAACATTCCCTGTTAGTGATTGGAGTTGTTCCACAAGATTGTTGTGCCGGTTTACGTGTGTAACGATGTGCACTGAGAGTTGGGAAGCAAGTTCAGGGAGTGAGTGTTTTAATAAATGAAAATGTAATACAAAACAAGAACGCACAGACATGACCCAGGAACAGAAACAATGACACCTGGTGAAGGAACCAAAGGGAGTGACATATACAGGGAAGGTAATCATGGAAGTGATGACGTGCAGGTGCGCGTAACGATGGCTATAATGCGCCATAATGAACAGCCGGGTGACCTAGAGGCAGGAGAGGGAGCACACGTGACAGTACCTCTTCCCTGACGAGAGGCTCCAGACGCAGAACGCTGACCAAAAAGATGATCCCGGGGATCAGGAGCGGACCGGTCACCTCTGCTGAGGCGCAGGAAACCGGTCAATCCGGCTGAGACGCAGGAACATGGAGACCTAGAGCGCCGGAGAAAGAATCATACGTGACGGTACCCCCTCTCCGGCGCCGTCGGCTCCAGCCACAGGACACAACCAAAGGTACGATCCCGGGGATCAGGAGCTGACCGGTGACCCCTGCTGATGCACGGGAACCTGTCGCCGGCTGAGGCAAGGAAGCCTGCGATTTGGTTGAGGCATGAGAGCCTGACGAGCCGGTGGAAGCAGGGGAGCCTGGCGATCCGGCGAAGGCATGAAAGCCAGACAAGTCGGCTGAGGCAGGGGAGCCTGGCGATTTGGCTGAGGCATGAGAGCCTGTAGAGGCTCCCGGACCCAACGTCATTCCCACTGAAACAAAACAAAAACTTCCTGATGCTTCCCTTAGGTGAGGCATTATTCTTTTAACGATGTGCGCTGAGAGTCGGGAAGCAAGTTCAGGGAGTGAGTGTTTCAATAAATAAATGAAAACATAATCCGAATCACAAACAATGCACAGACATGAAACAGAAACAATAATGCCTGGGGAAGGAACCAAAGGGAGTGACATATATAGGGAAGGTAATCAGGGAAGTGATGGAGTCCAGGTGAGTCTGATGACGTGCAGGTGCGCGTAACGATGGTGACAGGTGTGCGCTATAACGAGTAGCATGGTGACCTAGAGGCTGGAGAGGGAGCACACGTGACAATGGGGTTTGTGGTTACTTAAATATGGCCTGTAATATGCCATAGTACTAAATAAACCTGTTTGTGTACATGGCTTGATTCCAAATAGTATAGAAATCAGTCTAGGGGCCACAAAAAAATCTGCTTTTGGACCTGATATGGTTCCCAGGACTTGTGTTTAAGACTCCTATTTTTCTGTTTCCCTCACTAAAGTTATGTTCTTTAAACCATTCAAGTCATTGAAATGAAATGTGCTCGCCTTCCCTTGACCCCAATTATAGAGCCCTGATCCCTTTCAGTCTTCTAATTCCTTCCAATGGTGAGAGTCCAGTGCACTGGACAGGCCCTATCCTATAGTATCTTATCTGGGCTAAGGCGCTGACGGGTCTACCTCCTCTGGTCTACATTGGCCAGGCGATTAGCGTCCTCTGGGCTAAGGATTAGGAGGAGCTTCAGATGTAGAATTTTAATTTGATCACCCTTTTGCAGGATAACTTTTCTGCAATGCAGATCATTTACAAGTTGTAGTGTATTTGAGGTTTGAAAAGGCTTCTGAAGTTTGTAATTTCCACTTTGACATGTCAGAATTGATTTTCCCTTACGGAAAATATTTCAACCCATAAACAAATTCTCCATTAATTATAATCCACATAATAATTCACATTTCCTATTGCTGCAGGATTATTTTCCTGCTGTAGCAAACTGGCTCAAATAAAGATCCTACATCTGTAGCTGTATATGACAATAAAACCTTTTTTTATTTATTTTTTACTCATAACACAAGCCAGTTAATTAAATTGTGCTAATCCTTCTTACAAACAATCTACTCCCCTTTCTTCTCTCCATGCAGGACCTTTTTGGTGACAGACGAACGTCACACCGTTTTTTTTTTGACTTGCCATCAGATAAAGTGTGAATGGACACGTCACTGCATGGCAAAAGGCGCATGTTGTGAGTCCCTTGCTCTGTGGTTTCAGGTTGGCCCGCGATTTGTACTCGGTTGTCAGTGTTAATGAGGCATAGAGTGGATTAACTTTAGGTAGGTTAACACACCAGATAGCATTAGTTACATTTTTTTATATATTTTTTTATCTCTTTGGTGCATTTTTCACTAGTATGTGGTACATTTTCAGAGCTGTTAGTACACATATTTTCTATAATCAAGCTAAGTACATTTTCAATTGACTGAGTACAACAAACAAAGTCACTTGTTCACTGCACCAAATCACTATTTCAATTTGTGTACATTTTCATTAAGTATCTGCTTTTCAAAATGAAATATTCACATTACTTTAATATGACTTTCTTGCTATTTGTTAAAAATACATTTAACTATCCCTTAATAAAACTGCTCAAAACTGATGACTACTGAACCAAAACTGTATGGTGTTTAGTTTACGTACTGTATTAAGTGTGAGAAATGCTGAATACTGTAAATTCAATATTTTTAAATCATGCATAAAACAACTGACGTCAATTTACTTTGAAGGGTTAACAACTATACCAAATACTATGTGGATGTGGCAGTAAATACACATCATTCTCCATCAGCCAGTGTGCTTCAATAGGACACAGTGGAAAGAGCCTGTGTGTGCTACTATTTGAAATGATTGTGTAGTGTATGTACAATGCAGTGGTGAAATACCTGGGTTGTATATAACAATATATTCCACCAATTATCGGAATTTCATTGATACACTTTAAGCTGATCAATTTCAAGCAGAGAGACAGGCGATACTGTAACAGAAAAGGTAATCGTGTACAATGTTGCATTAGGCAGAAATGGAATGCAACACTGTGCTACGTTTTTACAGTAGCCAACTGGTTAACACTTTACATTAAATTGCCCCTATTACTATGTAACAAACACAGTAATAACTATGTTATTAACATAGTAGTTCTGTAAGGGATATTTAGTGAGGGGCTATGCGTTCCATAGAAAATAATTAACGACATGGAAGGTGTGTTCCATGATGCGCTAGAGGTGTGGAACTATAACCTTCCACTGAGTTGCATTATTTTCCAGAGAATGCAGAGCCTTGAGTTGATTATCCCTATAAATGACCACATTTGCCGCTAGCAATGTGTTCATGAGCAGTTAAATGTGTTTACTAGATAGTTACAGTAGTTGCCTAGGTAACCAAACAAACAGACGTGCTAGTTTCTCTAACCAATTACACTTTTCCTTTGAAAAGCAGCTCAAACATAGAACATGTAAGAATGAACTAAAGCCATTGCATTCTACAGTGTTGATTATATACCGTTCAAAAGTTTGGGGTCACTTAGAAATGTCCTTGTTTTTGAAAGAAAAGCAATTTTTTTGTCCATTAAAATAACAGCAAATTGATCAGAAATACAGTGTAGACATTGTTAATGTTGTAAATGACTGTTGTAGCTGGAAACGATTTTTTATGGAATATCTACATAGGCATACGGAGGCCCATTATCAGCAGCCATCACTCCTGTGTTCCAATGGCACGTTGTGTTAGCTAAAGTTTATCATTTAAAAGGCTAGTTGATCATTAGAAAACCCTTTTGCAATTATGTTAGGACAGCTGGAAACTGTTGTTCTGATTAAAGAAGCAATAAAATTGGCTTTCTGTAGACGATATAAGTATCTGGAGCATCAGCATTTGTGGGTTTGATTACAGGCTCAAAATGGCCAGAAACAAATACCTTTCTTCTGAAACTCGTCAGTCTATTCTTGTTCTGAGAATTTAAGGCTATTCCATGCGAGAAAATGCAAAGAAACTGAAGATCTCATACAACCTGTGTACCTACTCCCTTCACACAACAGTGCAAACTGGCTCTAACCAGAATAGAAAGAGGAGTGGGAGGCGGGTTGCAGGGAGCCAAGTGCTGAGGCTAAGGCTGGAGTGAGCGGCAGTTTCCAGGTCCAATAGTCATTTACAACATTAACAATGTCTACACTGTACTTTTGATCAATTTGATGTCATTTTAATGGACACATTTGTTTGCTTTTCTTTCAAAAACAAGGACATTTCTTAAGTGACCCCAAACTTTTGAACGGTAGTGTGTGTTATATACAGTGGCGTGCCGTGGGCCTGGGGGCTGGGCCTTCAGTGAGGTCCTACACAGTCCCACCCGAATTAATCCACCTCTTATTACCATCATTATGATGCCATGGCTCTAGACACTGTACATTTAGACAGAAACGCAGTATAAAACCAGGCGTTGCGTCACCTTGAAATTGACATTTTTATTCATAGAATTGCAGGGGAAGAGTACAATACCTTTTCATTGTGCAGCTCCCGTTGCCCTGCGCGCTTGTTCGTTGAGCTGTAGATCCACTCGGGTGTCCCCAAAAGTTTTCAAAAGCACCATTGCTTGTAAGTGCCCAGCCGTGTCTCATTGCTGCCTTGGTTAGACAACTCAAGTTTGCAAAGCCAGTGTGGCTCCAAACACCAAATCTATCACTTGCAAATAATAGGCATTCCCAGCAGTACAGTTTGCAGTGCTTCTCGGAGCCTGTGAGCCAATGATAGCGCTCGTAGTTGGAACTTTGAAAGTGGCGAACGAACCCCTTTCCTGCCTGTGACAGGCTTTGTAGCGTCGGCGTCGGGCGACCTCTCCTGACAATGTCTAACTTTTCTTGAAAAGTTTGTCTTGAGAATGGCGATATAATTATATCCTCGACCAAATCGATATCTTCTCCTCCTTCCGCCATTGTGGGTTAAAAAAACAGCTTAGTAGTACGCAAATTAATTAGTTTATCAAATTCAGTTTCCTAGTTCTGAGGTTTGCATAGATCTGCCCATATAGGACCTGCCTCTCAATATTGGTAATCCAATCAAAAGACGTGCACGCACTACGCCTGCTAGCTGGCTCCTGTGTAACACTGGAGCCAGCCAGCAGGCGTACAATAGCCAACTCTAAAGCTGATTGGTTGACACTAAATTTTCATTTCCATTCACTTTAAGCTACAAGTGCCCGCACTGTTGATTCTGAAGGCCCGAGGGCAGATTTTAGACCCCTGGCAACACATGATGGCTGAATATGATTGGATAAAAGATCTAACATAAAGACCAGCCCTCCAAATCTCAACCTGGGGCTTGAAGCAGTGCAACCAAGAGGAAAGCTATGAAATGAAGAGTATAACTCTTACTCTGGGGAATAATTTAATACATATTTGTAGGAAAATATATTTAAAAAATATATATATATATTCTGATGATGTTTAGGCCAGCAGAGAAGGCCTTGCTGGCCCTGACGGCCCACCACTGGTTTTATATATATATATATATATATATATATATATATATATATACACGCAGTACCAGTCAAATGTTTGGACACACACCTACACATTCAAGGGTTTTTCTTTATTGTACTATTTTCTACATTGTAGAATAATAGTGAAGATATCAAAAATAGGAAATAACACATACGGAATCATCTAGTAACCAAAAAAGTGTTAAAGCAAATCCAAATATATTTTGGATTTTAGATTCTTCAAAGTAGCCACCCTTTGTCTTGGTGACAGCTTTGCATGCTCTTGGCATTCTCTCAACCAGCTCCACCTGGAATGCTTTTCCAACAGTCTTGAAGGAGTTTCCGAATATGTTGAGCTTATTCTCCTTCACTCTGCGGTCCAACTCATCCCAAAACATCTCACTTGGGTTGAGGTTGGGTGATAGTGGAGGCCAGGCCTCTGACACAGCACTCCATCACTCTCCTTCTCATTGTCCTGTTGAACAACAAATAATAGTCCCACTACGAGCAAACCAGATTGGATGGCGTATCGCTACAGAATGCTGTGGTAGCCATGCTAGTTAAGTGTGCCTTCAAGTCTAAATAAATCACTGATAGTGTCACCAGCAAAGCACCCCCACACTATCACACCTCCTCCTTCATTCTTCACGGTGGGAACCACACATGCAGAGATCATCCTTTCACCTACTCTCCGTCTCACAAAGACACTGCGGTTGGAACCAAAAATCTCAAATTTGGACTCATCAGACCAAAGGACAGATTTCCACCGGTCTAATGTCCCTTGCTCGTGTTTCCCCGCCCAAGCAAGTATCTTCTTCTTATTGGTGTCCTTTAGTAGTGGTTTCTTTGCAGAAATTCGACCACGAAGGCCTGATTCACGCAGTCTCCTCTGAACAGTTGATGGTGAGATGTGTATCAGGTATGAAGGTAAGACCCAGATGCAGACAACGTCGATTTAACAATGGTTTAATAATACAACAGGGGCAGGCAATAGACAGATCAAGGCAGGCAGGGGTCAGTAATAATCCAGAGGTGGGGCAAAGGTACAGGTCGGCAGGCCGACTCAGGGTCAGGGGCAGGCAGAGAATTCAGGCAGGTGGGCTCAGAGTCAGGAAAGGTAAGGGTCAAAAGCAGGAGGGCGAGAAAAAGACAGACTGGGAAAAGCAGGAGCTGAGGCAAAAACGCTGGCTGACTTGACAAACAGAGAACACAGGTATAAATACACAGGTGATAATGGGGAAGATGGGCTATACCTGGAGGGGGGTGGAAACAATCACAAAGACAGGAGAAACAAATCATGGTGTGACAGTACCCCCCCACCCCCCTTCTAGGGGAACCACCTGGTGTCCTACCTGGGTGCATACCTTGACCGGGGTGCCAGTGGTGGAATTCGGCGATGAGGGCTGGGTCTAGGATGTCTTTAGCGGGGACCCAGCACCTCGCTCCAGGCCATAACACTCCCAGTCAACCAGGTACTGGAAACCCAGGTGAGAGGTCTCACCGTGTTTGCCGGATGGCCATCAATAACACGGCGGGGGAGGTGTGGGCCTGGAAACAGAAGGCAGTGAGATACGGGTTTAATTCTAGACACATGGAAAGTAGGGTGAATACGGAGGGTACGGGTTAACAAAAGACGAACAGCAGTGGGGCTATTGACTCTAGAGATGGGGAACAGGCCAATGAAACAGGGGGGGGGGCGTTTTCAGGACTTCACCCGGAGGGGCAGGTCCCGAGTGGAGAGCCTTACCCTGCCCGAGCTGATAGCATGGAGCAGGGGTCCGGTGGAGATCCACTTGACGCCTATACCTGGAAGTGGTCTTCAACAGAGCGGCCCGGGCTCTCTTCCAGGTACGGCGACAGCGGTGGATGAACATCTGGGCAGAGGGATTGCTGACCTCCTCCTCTTGCTCAGGGAAGAGCGGAGGCTGTTATCCCAAGGAACACTCGAAGGGCGAGAGACCCCTGGCAGAGCAAGGAAGGGTGTTGCGGGCATACTCAACTCATACCAGTTGCTGACTCCAGGTGGTAGGGTTGGCGGAGACTAGGCAGTGAAGAGTCATCTCCAAGTCCTGGTTGGCTCGCTCCGACTGGCCGTTGGACTGGGGGTGGAATCTGGAGGACAGGTTGGCCGACGTCCCAATGAGCATGCAGAAAGCCTTCTAGAACCGGGACAAGAATTGCAGACCCCCACCCCAGATGTCCACCGGGAATCCGTGGATTCAGAAGATGTGCTGCACCATAAGCTGGGCCGTCTCCTTGGCCGAGGGTAGTTTGGGGAGAGGAATGAAGTGGGCGGCTTTGGAAAACGGGTCGACCACAGTCAGGATGGCAGTGTTCCCCTCAGATGGGGGAGACCCATGACAAAATCCAGGGATATATGGGACCAGGGACGGTGAGGGACAGGCAGTGGTTGGAGAAGAACAGCCGGAGCTTGCCGAGGAGTTTTGTTCTGTGTGCAGACCGTGCTGGCGGCAACAAACGCGGCAACATCAGGAACCATAGTAGGTCACCAAAAGCGTTGTCGCGCGAAGGCCAGGGTCCAACTAGAGCCCAGGTGACAGGCAAGTCTGGAGGAATGGGCCCACACCAGGACCGTGTAGCGAACAGCGCCAGGCACAAACATCTGGCCAGGCACAAACATCTGGCCAGACACAAACATCCGGTTATCTGGGCCTCCCCCCAGGGTTCGGCTGGGACCTCTGCACCAGGCACGAGGTGGGAAGGATGGTCTCGGGCTCCGGGGTGGTAACCGTGGGGTTATAGCTGCGAGACAGGGCATCTGGCTTGACATTTTTGGACCCCGGCTGGTAGGAGAGGGAAAAGTTGAACTGGGTAAACAGCAGGGCCCATCTCGCTTGCCTGGAGTTGAGGCGCTTGACAGTGCAGAGATACTCCAGGTTTTGTGGTTGGCCCACACAATGAACGGATGTTCTGCCCCTTCTAGCCAGTGCCTCCATTCCTCCAACACCATCTTCACCGCGAGAAGCTCCCAATTCCCCACATAGTAGTTCCTCTCTGTGACGTTGTGGCGGTGGGAGAAGAAGGCGCAGGGATGCAGCTGAAGGTCCAGCGCAGAACGTTGGGACAGGACAGCCCCCACTCTGACATTTGACGCATTGGATGTGGTGGTGAAGCTGTGTTTAAGGTCCCGGAACGCCCGGTCAGCGGCAGAGGACCACGTGAACGGAACCTTGTTAGATGTGAGTGCAGACAGGGGGGTGGCCATGGTGCTGTAACCCCAGATAAAGTGGCGATTAAAGTTGTCGAACCCCAGGAAGTGTTGCAGCTGCACACTGGACGTAGGCTGAGGCCAATCCACCACTACTCTCACTTTCTCTGGAGCCATCTGGACACTCCCAGCAGAGATGATGTAGCCCAGAAAGGGAATGGTGGAGCGATGGAACTCACACTTACTTGAACTCTGTGAAGCATTTATTTGGGCTGCAATTTTTGGGGCTGGTAAACTCTACTGAACTTACCCTCTGCAGCAGAGGTAACTCTGGGTCTTCCCACTCCTACCTTGTCACAACACAACTAATTGGCTCAAACACATTAAGAAGGAAAGAAATTCCACAACATAACTTTTAACAAGGCACACTTGTTAATTGAAATGCATTCCAGGTGACTACCTCATGAAGCTGGTTGAGAGAATGCCAAGAGTGTGCAAAGCTGTCATCAAGGTAAATGGTGGCTACTTTGAGGAACTGTAAATATAAAATATATTTTGATTTGTTTAACACTTTTTTGGTTACCACATGATTCCATGTGTTATTTCATAGTTTTGATGTCTTCACTATTATTCTACAATGCAGAAAATAGTAAAATAAAGAAAAACCCTTGAATGAGTAGGTGTGTCCAAACATTTGACTGCTGCTGTATATATATGTATATATATACAGGCTGCAGCGTTCTGGATAAGCTCCAACAGTTTGTTGCAGTAGTCCAGACGGGAGATGATAAGTGGCTGGATTAAGACCTGTGGCGCTTTCTGTGTGAGGTAGGATCGGCCTTCCCCAGTAGGAAGAGCAACTCTGTCTTGTCGAGGTTGAGCTTGAGGTGGTGGACCGACATCCAAGCTGAGATATCTGCCGGTCATGCAGAGATGCGTGTCGCCACCTGGGTGTAAGAAGGGGGGAAGGAGAAAAGTACTTGCGTTTCATCCGCATAGCAATGATAGGAGAGACCATGTGAGGATATGACAGAGCCTAGCATAGAGAGAAGAGGAGAGGACCTAGAACCGAGCCCTGCGGAATACCAGTAGTGAGAGTATGTGATGCAGACACAGATCTTCTCCACGTCACCTGGTAGGAGCAGCCTGCCAGGTAGGATGCAATTTGAGAGCGTGTAGAACCTAAAACACCCAGCCACAAGAGGGTGGAGAGAGGGATCTGATGGTTCACGGTGTCAAATACAGCGAATAGATCTAGGAGGATGAGAACAGAGGAGGGAGTCAGCTTTGGCAGTGCGGAGAGCCTCCATGACACAGAGAAGAGCAGTCCTCGTTTGAGTGACCCGTCTTGATTAGGGTCAAGAAGATCATTCTGAGAGAGATACCGAGATAGCACGCTCAAGTGTTTTGGAAAGAAATAAAGAAGGGATATCGGTCTGTAGTTTTTGACAACGGGTTCGAGTGTTGCTTTCTTGAGGAGGGGAGCGACTCGGGCCATTTTGAAGTCAGTGGTCAGTTAATGAGGGAAGTTAGGAATGGGAGGTTTCCAGAGTTGGTCTGGAGAAGGGAGGAATGAGGTCGAGCGGGCATGTAGTCAGGAAGCCAGACCTCACTAGTCGCAGGATTTCATATGGAGAGGGAGGTGAGAAAGAGGTCAAGGCTTAGGGTAGTTATTTGTGAGCAGGACCAGTGGATTCAATAGGCTGAGTGAATGAGGAGCGGATATTGTGAACCTTCTTTTCAAAGTGGTTGATGAAGTCATCCACAGAGAAGTAGGAGGGAGGGGGAGGGGGTGGAGGATCAAGGAGGGAGGAGAAGGTGGAAAAGAGTTTCCTAGGGCAGAATCTTGAAATTTTGAGTGATAGAAAGTGGCTTCAGCAGCGGATACATTTTTGCACAGCTGCCCACAGCCCTGCTCTGTAAGCTTGCAATGAGTCACTCAGCCACAGAGCAGGAGGGGAGGTCCGAGCCAGCCGGGAGGAAAAGGGACAGTGTGAGTCATAGAATGGGGAAAGGGAGGATAGCAGGGTCAAAGAGGCAGAATCATGAGACAGGAGGGAGAAGGATTTAGCAGAATGAATAGATGATAGGATAGAAGAGAAGAAACAGCCTCTCGTAAAGTCGAGGTCACACATATTACCTGCCTTGTGAGGGAGAGGGGACTTGGAAAGGATTAGGTCAAAAGAGACAAGGAGGGAAAAGAAAGAGTTGGAAAGAAATGAATCGAAGGTAGATATTGGGAGGTTGAAGTTGAGATGTACGAAGAACCATTGTCAGGAACTGATCTTATTAAGGTGTCAAGGTTATTGAGGATCTCTCTAAGGGCACCTTGTGGGCGATAGATGACCACAATGTTAAGCTTTAGTGGACATGTGAAAGTGACATCATGGAATTCAAATGAGAAAATGGACAGATGAGTGAGAGAGAAAATAAAAAATCTCTATTTAGGAGAAATGAGTAGCCATGTTCCACCACCGCGACGACCAGATGCTATCGGACAATGAGAGAAAATGTAGCCAGATAGAGGTCACAGAGGCATATACAGTTAAAGTCGGAAGTTTACATACACTTAGGTTGGAGTCATTAAAAGTCGTTTTTCAACCACTCCACAAATTTCTTGTTAACAAACTATAATTTTGGCAAGTCGGTTAGGACATCTTTCCAACAATTCTTTACAGAAAGATTATTTCACTTATAATTTACTGTATCACAATTCCAGTGGGACAGAAGTTTACATACACTAAGTTGACTGTGCCTTTAAACAGCTTGGAAAATTCCAGAAAATGATGTAATGGCTTTAGAAGCTTCTGATAGGCTAATTGATATCAGTTGAGTCAATTGGAGGTGTACCTGTGGATGTATTTCAAGGCCTACCTTCAAACTCAGTGCCTCTTTGCTTGACATCATGGGAAAATCAAAGGAAATCAGCCACGACCTCAGAAAAAAAATTGTAGACCTCCACAATTCTGGTTCATCCTTGGGAGCAATTTCCAAACGCCTGAAGGTACCACGTTCATCTGTACAAACAATAGTACGCAAGTATAAAAACCATGGGACCACATAGCCGTCATACCGCTCAGGAAGGAGATGCGTTCTGTCTCCTAGAGATGAATGTACTTTGGTGCAAAAAGTGCAACTCAATCCTAGAACAACAGCAAAGGACCTGCTGTAGGAAACAAAAGTATCTACGTCCATAGTAAAAGGAGTCCTATATCGACATAACCTGAAAGGCCACTCAGCAAGGAAGAAGCCACTGCTCCAAAATCACTGTCATGCCCTGACCTTAGTTATCTTTGTTTTCTTTATTATTTGGTTAGGTCAGGGTGTGACAAGGGTGGTTTGTTTAGTTTTTGTTTTGTATGTCTAGGGGTTTTTCTAGTCTAGGTGTTTGTCTATGGTTGCCTAGATTGAGAACCAATCAGAGGCAGCTGTTTATCGTTGTCTCTGATTGGGAATCATATTTAGGTAGCCATATTCCTTGGTTATTTTGTGGGTTGTTATTCTATGTTAATTAAGTTGCCTGTTCTGCACTAGCCATATTTCCTCACGGTTCATTTTGTTGTTTTGTTTAGTTCTGTTCAGTGTTCTCTCTTTTATTAAAGAGTTATGTTCTCTTATCACGCTGCGGCTTTTATTTTATTTAACCTTTATTTAACCAGGAAGGGCTCATTGAGAGAAATCCCTTTTTCAAGAGCGCCCTGGCCAAAATAGGCAGCACCAAGTCATTACAAAGAAATTACAGACAGACAACATGAAACTACAAGTAATCTAGTAAAAACCATTGAATTCATAAGAGTATAAAACAGCTAATTAAAAACATTGACAGGTCAGGGAATCAGCCTCAATCCTTCATCAGTGATTTTAAAAACACCATTCGGGACAAGTTCTTCCAGTTTAAAAGTATTTTGTAAGGTGTACCAAGATGATGGCGCAGAGTACATAAAAGCCCTTTTTACCAAATTCAGTTCAGACATTTGGAACAGTTGGCAGGATAAAGTCCAGCGAACGAAGAAAGTACCCACCACATTTCTGAACAATAAAAATGCACAAATAAAAAGGTAGTAAACCTAAAATGGCTATGTAAATAAAAGTATACCAGTGACTAGAGAAGGCCAGCCAACCCTGGTATACAAAGTGCAGTGGTGCGTAAGGGTTTTGCAGTTTAAATAAATCTCAAAGTGCCATGGTAAAGAGTGTCAATTGATCTCAAACACGGAGCTGAAGCATTCATATAAAATATCCCCATAGTCTAGTAAAGGCATAAATGTAGCTGACACTAGCCTCCTCCTGGCCTCAAAAGAAAAACAGGCCTTATTCCTAAAATAAAAGTTGTTGAATATGCACTTTAAAAGAGAGGCCGTCATCAATTAAAATTCCAAGATATTTATGAGGTTACAACCTCAATCTCCTTGCCCTGACAGGTAGTAATAGGTGAAAGGTTCAGAGGTCTATTTCTTGCATTACAAAACACCATTAGTGTAGTTTTGTCAGTATTGAGGATAAGCTTCAATTGACAAGGTATGTTGAACAGTATAAAAAGCAGTTTGCATGTTCTGGAAAGCTTTTGTAAGAGACAAGGCACAACCATAAATAACAGTATCATCAGCATAAAAATGAAGTTGTGCATTTTGGACATTTTTGTCTAAATCATTTATATAAATAGTGAATAAGAGAGGACCAAGTACAGAACCTTGGTGCACACCATTCAAGACAGACAATTTAACAGACATAAGCCCATCAAATTGAGTGCACTGACTATCAGACAGATAGTTAGCAAACCATGCAACTGCATGCTCCGAAAGACCTACACTCGACAATCTCTGCCTTTAGTATAGCATGATCAACTGTATCAAAAGCCTTAGAGATCAATAAAAAGTGAGACAGTGCTGTTTTTTGTCAATGGCTTCAGTGATATAATTTAAAACCTTCATGGCTGCTGTAATTGTGCTATGCTTCTTCCTGAAGCCCGATTGGTACATTGATAAAATAGAGTTAGTAAATAAAATACTCTTTTAGCTGTTCACTTACAACGGCTGTTCACTTACAACGGTTTAAAGTATTTTCACCATTGTGACAGCTTTGAGATTGGCCTATAATTATTTAAAAGAGTTAGATCTCCCCCTTTTAAAAGTGGTAGGACAAATGCTGATTTCCAGATCTTTGGAATTTCATTACATTCCAGGGTTAGATTGAACAGAGATGTAAGTGGTTCAGCTATGAAATCAGCTGCCAGATTTAAAAAGCAGGGATTCAAAAGATCAGGACAAGCAGGCTTTCTCTGATCTAAGGATTTCAGGGCTTTATGTACCACCTGCACTAAGAATGGAAAAAAGCTAAAAGTTTGAACAGTTGTCACTGGTTCATCCACACAGGGTTGTACAGAGACAGAGGACACTGAATCAAACAGCCTACCAGATGATACAAAGTGCTCATTGAAACAATTCAGCATTTCAGTTTTGTCATACAGTGGGGCAAAAAAGTATTTTGTCAGCCACCAATTGTGCAAGTTCTCCCACTTAAAAAGATGAGAGAGGCCTGTAATTTTCATCATAGGTACACTTCAACTATCACAGAAAAAATGAGAAAAAAATCCTGAAAATCACATTGTAGGATTGTTAATGAATTTATTTGCAAATTATGGTGGAAAATAAGTATTTGGTCACCTACAACAAGCAAGATTTCTGGCTCTCACAGACCTGTAACTTCTTCTTTAAGAGGCTCCTCTATCCTCCACTCATTACCTGTATTAATGGCACCTGTTTGAACTTGTTATCAGTATAAAAGACACCTGTCCACAACCTCAAACAGTCACACTCCAAACTCCACTATGGCCAAGACCAAAGAGCTGTCAAAGGACACCAGAAACTAAAGTGTAGACCTGCACCAGGCTGGGAAGACTGAATCTGCAAAAGGTAAGCAGCTTGGTTTGAAGAAATCAACTGTGGGAGCAATTATTAGGAAATGGAAGACATACAAGACCACTGATAATCTCCCTCGGTCTGGGGCTCCACACAAGACCCCGTGGGGTCAAAATGATCACAAGAACAGTGAGCAAAAATCCCAGAACCACACGGGGGGACCTAGTGAATGACCTGCAGAGAGCTGGGACCAAAGTAACAAAGCCTACCATCAGTAACACACTACGCCGCCAGGGACTCAAATCCTGCAGTGCCAGACGTGTCCCCCTGCTTAAGCCAGTACATGTCCAGGCCCGTATGAAGTTTGCTAGAGAGCATTTGGATGATCCAGAAGAAGATTGGGAGAATGTCATATGGTCAGATGAAACCAAAATATAACTTTTTGGTAAAAACTCAACTCGTCGTGTTTGGAGGACAAAGAATGCTGAGTTGCATCCAAAGAACACCATACCTACTGTGACGCATGGGGGTGGAAACATCATGCTTTGGGTTTTTCTGCAAAGGGACCAGGACGACTGATCCGTGTAAAGGAAAGAATGAATGGGGCCATGTATCGTGAGATTTTGAGTGAAAACCTCCTTCCATCAGCAAGGGCATTGAAGATGAAAAGTGGCTGGGTCTTTCAGCATGACAATGATCCCAAACACACCGCCCGGGCAACGAAGGAGTGGCTTCGTAAGAAGCATTTCAAGGTCCTGGAGTGGCCTAGCCAGTCTCCAGATCTCAACCCCATAGAAAATCTTTGGAGAGAGTTGAAAGTC